>NC_058151.1:11537799-12286498 GCF_011075055.1 Mangifera indica | reverse complement strand
GAAATTCTGGCAGTACCAAATTTTCTGAGAATTCCGCTGAACACTAGCCTTACAAGGTCCAGCCGGTAACAAAAGCAAAAGGCGTTGAGTATAGAGCTGAATGCGGTAGCAGAGCAGCAATGCTGCAGGTTAAGCAGTTGACTTACCATCATACCTCCTCCCTATTTGTTTCCAAAATGAAACATAGTGGCTGCACAAACAATGCAAGCCATACACGGCTGCACAAGAGCATAACTGTAATGCAGTTAAGTTGGAAAGGCCAACATAGGAGCACACTAGCTTGGGACGAGATGAAACATGGGATGCAGAGATCGATCCAAAAAGCTCTGGATGTTACCATAAATACAAGATACAAATTTGTTTCCAACTAACCGGGTTTGCCTTTTCTCTTTTCTAGAGGACGATTTGGGAGTACTGAATATTTATTTTAACACTATAGATTGCACATCCAGGTTCTGGACTCATCTTGCTGCTCAAGTTCTTCTGCCTCCTCATTGAGCAAAAAAATCTGAATCAGGGACATATCCAGACCACTTCATTTCACCAATTAGCATGCCAAGCTCCTCATAAATTTCTTCACATTCGGATGAGCTTTATCCCCAACAAGAAATGTATGTACCTCATCTTTTACTTCAATCCAGCTGCAACCTGGCTCTTTTTTCAGCTTATTCTGCCTCATCATCTTCCTCATACATGAAACTTTGTCCCACATTCCAGCATTAGCGTAAATATTTGAGAGAAGAATACAAGCAGAGGAGTCTTGTGGGTCCATTTGCAAAAGAGAATTGGCTGCCTTTTCTGCCAGATCTACATTGCCATGGATCTTGCAAATGCTAAGCAGAGTTCTCCATATAACATCATCTGCTTCAAAGGGCATCTCTTGAATAAGTTTCAAAGCCTCTTTAACTTGGCCTGACCTTCCTAATATATCCACCATGCATGAATAATGCTCCAACTGAGGATCTAAACCATACTCACTCAGCATTATATTGAAGTAATGCATCCCCTTCTCAACGAGTCCCATGTGAGCACAAGCTCGGAGTACTGAGACAAAAGTTGCATGATTTGGCTTCACATTCTCATGTTCCATTTGCTCAAAAACCTTGAGGGCATCATCTCCATAGCCATGCTGAGCATAGCCACAAATCATGGCATTCCATGTTACAAAGTCCCGTTTTGGTGCTTTCGCAAATATTATCTGTGAATCTTGCATGTTTCCACACTTCGAGTACATATCAACGAGAGTACTGGATATATAAACATCTGATTGCAATTTTTGTTTAACAATTTGGGCATGTATTTGCTTGCCAAGTCCAACAGTTGCCAAATTAGCACAAGTATCAAGAACTGTTGCATAAGTGAAGTTATCTGGCTTTACGCCCATTTCCAGCATCCAAGAAAAATATCTTTGAGCATTCTCACTTTGTTTTTGCCCTGAGAACCCAGAAATTATTGCATTCCATGAAACCAAAGTTTGTTCTTTTGTTCTGTCATGTATCTTCTCTGCTTCCTCCATCATCCCACACTTACTGTACATATCAACAAGTGTGCTTCCAACAAACCAGTTCAACCCCATTCCTGATTTAATAACTCTATTATGGATCTCCATACCATAATTTAAAGCTTGCTGACCTGCACAAGCTTTTAAGACACTGCCATAAGTAAATTCATCAGGTTCCATCCTTGCATGGAGCATGGAAACAAAATAGGATAGCGTTTCCTCTTCTTTCCCATTCTGTTCATGAGCAGCTATTATTGCATTCCAAGATACAGCATCCATTCTTTCCATTTCATCAAATACATGACAAGCTTCAATCAGAGCTCCACATTTACCATACATGCCTAGAATGGCATTTGCTACACAAATATTTGATGTAAGAGTACTCTTAATTGCTAGCCCATGAACTTGAAGCCCTTCCACATGGCCTTTAATCACTGCACATGCACTAAATGCTCCTGATAAACTTATTTCATTGAAACCAAGACCAGATTTCTGCAAAAGCAAAAATAACTGCAAAGCTTCACAGCCTTGTCCATTTCGAGCATAACCGACAATAATGGCATTGTAAGATTGCAAATTATGATTGGGCAAGGAGTTAAACAACTTTCGAGCATCTTGTATATTGTTACATTTTGCATACATATCCAAAGTGGCAGTTCCAACAATTGCATCTGAAGCAAAATCATTTTTTAAAAGCATGGGCATGCAACTGAGTACCTAATCTAAATGCAGATAATCCTGCACACAACCTGAAGAGACTAGCATAAATGGACTGACTAACCCCAATTCCCTCCATTTGCATCTCTGTGAACAATTCCAAACCCTTAACAAAGTCTTCATTTTGAACACAACCTGCAATCACAGCACTCCAAGAAACCCAGTTCTTTTCAGAAATTTCTCTAAACAGAAAAAAGGCATCTTCCAAATTCTTGCATTTTGCATACATGTCTACCAAAGCACTACCCGTTACCACATCCTTATGAAAACCCATTTTCATTGCAACGCTATGAACCTGAACCCCAACATTACTGTCCTCCAAAATCGAACACGCTTTCAAAACAACAGCAAAACTCCTCCTATCATATGCAACATCCACTCTCCCCATCTTTATAAACACCTCAATAACCTTCACACAATCCCCAGCCTGCAGATACCCTGAAATCAATGAATTCCACGAAACTACATCTCTTTGGGGCATGGCCTCAAACAATGAATTCGCAACCCCCATTTCACCACACGTAGCATACCCAAAAATCAACGCATTCCATGAAACAACATCCCTCTCAGGCATCTTATCAAACACCTGATACGCGGAGTCCAAATTGGAGCATCTTATGTACATTTGAATCAAACAGTTGGTGACAAAAATAGTGGGTTTGAACCCAGATACCATCATGCGAGCATGAGCTTGTTTTCCAGGGTTTTGCGCTCGGTGATGGGTGCATTCTTGAAAAATGTGAGAGAAGGTTTTCGTATTCCGGTTGGTAGGTGTTTTTGTTTGCTTTTGTAGAGTAGATGTAGAGAAGGAACAACTGGGTACTGCTTTGTATAGAGATTGCGATATGAGTGAGGCTAGCCGAAGATGATTTCCCATGAAATTTGGAAGTCATACTTGGGCGGGGTTTTCGACCGTTACTTTCGAGTTCAAGATCATGAGCCTCAGCTCCTCAAAAGGATTCTTCGACTAAACGCACCGTTCTCAGTTGTTTTTTTATTAACAGAGGAGTCTTTATGAGATAATATAATATAATTAAATAATAATATGTATCTTAAAATATATTAAATTAATATAATATAATAAATATATCATATAATATAATAGATATTATGATTTAAATTGTATATTTTTTTATAGAAAATAATAATATAATAAAAATATATATGAGAAATTTTTAAATTTATATAAGTGTTTGTGACATTTTTTAAAATAATAATCTAACAAATAAATTTTTTATTATTTTATTTTTAAAATTAAAAGACATATCTTATAATACGATATATAAACAATACAAAAAATTAGTTTTTAATATATAATATAATATATGATTCAACTATTACAATTGTATTATATAAGACATAACAACTATAAGACAATATACTAAAGACATGTTTATAAAAATAAATGATAATTTATATCGGTACTTTAACTAAAACTATAAGAGAGTGGAGACCAGTTAAACTGCAATTGAGCCAAGTAGAGTAGAGTTAAGTATTGTTTGGTTTGAGATTAACTCGAGTTTGATATAAAAACGATTCACTTGAATTCGGTTTAAGTTTAGGATGAATACAGTTAATTCAAGTTTGGGTAAAAAAATTTAGTTAAACCTTATAGTATATATATTTATCAATTATTTTTTATATTCAAAGTTGAGTAAGATTTTAGGGAGTAAATACAAAATTTTAAAACTTTTAAGAATTTATTGATAGTTTACTTAAGATAAACCATCAACACGTCTCCAAACATAATCAAGATTAGAATACGAGTAGTATTAGATATACAACTTTATATATATATAATGATATATCATTATATGATTAAGTAGTTTTAAATTAGAGATAAATAATACCGAATCACATAATGATATATTATTATTTGTATATAAAATTATATATATTATTTTATACGTATTTTAATTAATAAAAATTTAGATATTGACATCTTGGAGCCACTATGTAACCATGTAAGAGATGGTTAGACGAAATAAAATTTACCTATATATGGGTGGAGAAAGAAGAAATAAAATTTATCTTTAAGATTGAATATGATTCAAATAGATTTGGACTCAACTCGTCATTTGGATCGAATGAATCAAGTTTGAAACAAAGATTGAGTTTATTTTTATAAACGAATTGAGTTTAAATCGATTTGAATATTTAAGTTTGAGTTAGGTTTAAATTAAATCTAAAATTAAGTTATTTTTAAATCGAATTCAAATATTAATTTTACAAATCAAGTTAAGTTTGGGTTAAAAGAAATTTTCAATCATCAATCTTAAGCAGACCATCGTTTGGACTTGACTTTCAATGAATTTAGCCCTATGTTAAAATATTCTTAAACAAACTTCCAGGACAAAAACGTTATTAAAAAAAACTCTATAATATAAAAGGTAATTCAACCAAAACTTAGGGATGGCATTGAATTATTGCCAAAAAGTCTTCATTATCCAACTTCCAGGATGTTTCCGTCTACTTTCTGTCAAAAAGAAAATTTTGCAGAATTTAAAGCATCCTCATGCCACCTTCCTCCCAATTTCCATGGTAATTCATTCATTTTCCTCTGAACTTTCCCTGAAGCTTCAAAGAAATCTTCCCCACTTCACACTTCCTATATATCCCACACATACAACTGCCCTCATCACCATTCTCATATACGCCATTGGGTCCATCTGTTGTTCCCAGGATGAAATTCAGATCACTGTGCACAACCGTGCTGCCCCTCAGTCACGCCGTCCCCGTCGTGTGCATAAGTGATCATCAGGGGTGGCCACAGCGAGTGCTCTACTCCGACGAATTGATATTCAATTTCACCGTCATTGCTCCGATGCTAATCTTGCGGCTTCCGATGACATACATCGATGGAAATCTAGTACCGACAGTTATATTTGACGATCAACAGTATACTTTCCAGGCATTCCTTTTTTGCATTGTGGGGGCCTGTTATGGCTCTGCTTACTCCATTTTTCTCCGGGAATCAAAGCCAAAGATTGCAGGCGTTGCTCATACTTTTGCTGTAGCTTCCATCGCCATAAGTGTAGCACTTTTCTTTTGGGCCTCTGCTTTCTCAGGATTCAGGTCCTGCCTTCGATTATTCCCTAGTTTTGCTGCATAAATTGCCTTTTACAATAATTTTTTCTGCGTTGGTTGTATGCACAAATTAAGTATTCTGTATATCTCAAACATAACAAGAAAAAGGCCAAAAAACTTATTCCCACGCAACGTTTAAATTATTGACAAAATCCCACCGATTAACTGTTACCGTTAGTTACTCCGTCAGATACAAGGGTAAAAGTGACTATTTAATGATAACATTAAAAATCGTATATTTAGCATCCAGAGATACGCTCATCTCTCCCGGAGTCTCCAAAAAGCCAAATCAGTACACTCTCAAGTGTATCGAGCTTTTAAAAGAAAAATATCTGAAGTCAATGCGATCATCCTAATATAGGATTGACTTTTAGATTTGAACTAAATTTATTTAAATTTAAATTTTATTTAAATAAGTTTTAAATAAATTTAATTTAAATAAATTTGAATTTAAGTTTAATATTTTTTAAATTTAAATTTGAATTTTAAAATATTCAATTATAAATTTAAAAATGTGATATAAAATAATATTATTTTAATTTTTATATATTAAAATAATATTATTTTAATAAAAAATAAAATAAAAATTTAATTTAAATTTAAACTAATTTCTTTTTAAACAAACCAAACTTAAACTTAGGTTTTATTTCAAACCCATTCTTAGGAGCAATACCCTCAACAGTACAGTCAGAGGATAGTTTCAGCGAAAAAAAATCAATTTTATGAGAATGTTAATGCATATGGTTAAATTTCGATCGAGGATCGAGAAATTTTGATACGGAATCAACAGTTTGGATCGTTTTAGAGACTGTGAGAATTAGATCCTGACGCGTGGAGGGTGCAATCGTCATTTCACTCTAAACGGTTAAAAATCTTCAATTAAAAATTATTTTTTCGAATTGTAAATGAACTTGAAGGCGACACGTGGACAATTGGCTTTATGCTTTAGGCAGGAGAAGAGAATTCATTTCGTTTCTCTTTCGAAAATCCAGTGCAAGTTTGTCTGAGGGAGAGTTTTACGTGGGTGAAAATTAGAGATGATAATTTGAATCCGATTTTAAGGATCTCGATCTTTTTCGACCCTAACGGAGAGGAGATTTTCTGATAAAAATAGGAAAAGGGGTAGGGTGGGGATGAAAAAAATCTCCATAGTCAGGGACGGGTCGGGGACGGGGATACATATTTCCCTGCCCCGCCCTGCCCCTTCCCTCTCCTCCTCGCCCCGGCCCGGCCCATCCCTTAAATCTAATATATTAATATAATAATTTCTAAACTATTAAGTTCTAGAAATTTGTACATTATGATTTATTAAAACTATAACTTTAATTTTACTAATTTTTGAATTATCAGTTATCAGCTTTTACTAATTCTGAACTATTAATCTAATATATTAAAAAGCCGCAGAATCTCATTATCATAAAATGCAAATGCACCAAATTAATTTTATTTCAACTTCAAAACTTAGTTAGTCAATCCACCAGGTTTTACACAAAAAAAATAAATTATAAACTTGATAAAATCAATTGAAGTGAATGAAAAGTGTTAAATTTAATGTTATTATAAAATTACCCTAAATCACATACATAAAGAGCTACTAATGAAAAGATTGATTATTGCATATTGTTAGATTTTATGAAAACTTTGTATTTGAACTAAAATAATAATGAATATTTTGTAGCTCTTGTAGCAAGTGATATTTTGGGAGAATATGATTTATTTTATTTATTGAAATACATAAAGGAATAAAATTTATATTTACGGGTATTGAGAGGAGATTTTTTCCTGCGGGAACGGGGAGGAGATTTTTCCCGTGGGGACGGGAAGGAGATTTTCCTTCGCGAGGAGGGGACGGGGATTATTTTTTATCCCCGTAATAGGGATGGGAGGGGATCCCCTCCCCGCCCCTCCCCATTGCCATCCCTAGTGAAAATCTTCAAAGAAAACACAACCACGGCAGCGACGACGACGACATCAACGAGTACGACTAGGAAAGACGTGCTAAGGATCAATGATTTTTTGAGTTCTCTTTTACGATATTTGAGGTATGCGACGACGGTGACTTATATTTCTTTCTGAGACCGAAAATTTTGTTGACAACGTCTTACTGTTATGGAACTGTTCTCCAGCGACATTTTAGATCAATTATTATGAATGAAAATTTGTTTCGAGTTTCAAACACTGCTTCGAGAATTTTGCATGCTCCTTCATGTTTTCAACATAAAATGCAGAATTCCGAGCAAACTAACATTCAAAAAAAATTCTAATTAAATTGATATAATTTATCAAATTTCATTTTATAAATAAGGGGTAATTTGTAATTTCAATCAAAGAGTATAAACGTGTGATCTAAAATTTATCAACTTTTCAGGGCATCTGTAATTCATTTTTAATCTAACAGAATTGGAAGGAGGGTGAGATTTTAAATTGTTAAAAATTAGCGGATGAGATTTGGCCGAATTTAACCTTGCTCAGGAATAAAGGATAATTTTGTAATTTTAATTAAAAAGCGTATATAGGTTTCTCTAAATTATTTATTGAGAAGATATGAGTAAGGATGCAAAATAAAAGTAATAATTTAGAGTGTTCATGACAAAAATAGTAATTTAGACAAATTTCAACTTGCCAATTAAGATATTGGACTTGTTTTTATAAACAAATCGAGTTTAAATTGATTTATACATTCAGATTTGAGTTAGGTTTAAATTAAATCAAAAATTAAGTTGTTTTTAAGTTGAGTTAAAACATTGATTTTACAAAATGAGTTGAGCTAAAATTAAAGAAATTTTTGGTCGTTGATTTCAAATAAACTCTTGTAGGATTTGACTTTGATCGAATTCAACCCTATGTTAAACTATTTTGAAACCAAACTTCAGGGACAAAAACGTTATTAAAAAAATTTTGCAAGATAAAACAGTTAAACCAAAACTTGGGGATGTACTTGTTATTATCCCCAAGTAAAGTTTTCGTTCTAATTACCCAACTTCCAGGATGTTTCTGTGTTCTTTCTCGGGAAAACGCCACTCTTCTGTAAAAAAGAAAAATTTGCAGAATTTAAAGCACCTTCATGCCGACCTTCCTCCCAAGTTCCATAGCAATTCAACCACACTCTACTGAACTTTCTCTGAAGCTTTAAAGCAATCTTCTCCACTTCACACTTCCTATATATCCCACATACAAACTACCCTACCCTCATCACAATCCTCATAAACCCAATTGGATCCATCTGTTGCTCTCAGGATGAAATTCCAATCACCATGCTCAACCGTGCTGCCCATCAGCCACGCAGTCCCCGTCGTGTGCATACGTGATCATCAGGGGTGGCCACAGCGAGTGCTCTACTCCGACGAATTGATATTCAATGTCACCGTCATTGCTCGGATTCTAATGTTGCAGCTTCGGATGACATACATCGATGGAAGGCCAGTACCGAATTTTATTTTTGACGATCAACAAGTCACTTTCTACGCCTTCCTCTTATGCATTGCGGCGGCCTGTAATGGCTCTGTTTACTCCATTGTTTTCCGGAAATCAAAGCCAAAGATTGCAGGCGTTGCTCATACTTTTACTCTGGCTTGCATCGCCTTAAGTATAGCGATTTTCTTGTGGGCTGCTGCTTTCTCAGTATTCAGGTCCTTCTTTTTTTTTTATTTTAAGTAAGTAATTAGGGGGTCTCGAACTCGGGACTTCTCTCAGTAAGTTCTACGGTATTCAAGTCTCGCCTTGCATTATTCGTTAGGACTGTTTTTTACAATAGTTTTTCTGTATTTGTTCTATGTATGAATTTACTATGTATACATATATACCTCAAGCATAATAAGAATTGGGAGAGCAAAATTAGTATTAGGTTAACAAAACTGATAAAGTACTAGAACGTTCAAAAAAATATTTGAGTTTGAGTCTCGATCATATTTATAAAACATTCATTTGATTTACTTAAAAAAATAATAAGAATATTAAAGTCTATTGTTGCATAATGTTCTTAATTTCAAAAGTAATTAGTCAATACAAAACTTTGTCCTCTCATATTCAGATCGGTAAATCTTTAATGGTGAAATATAACTAAATTCACCAAAACCAAGATTACATATCAAATAAGTGAAGAAAAATTATTAGCGGAAGCCTACCTTAACCCTAAAGGTGGCAAAATGGGCGGATCACACGGCTAAATACAGGTATATGTTCTAGATTTTTGGATCTGTATTTAGGAGTAATGATTTTTGTAGGTGGGTATGCTTGCGGGTACCCATGGGTCAATTTTTTTTTTTTCTATTCATTTTTTTTTTCACTTTAATATCAAACTTATAATATATCTTATACAAATTTTACATATTTTCTTTCCTTTTGCCATGAAATGAACTCAAATTCACCCTAAAATTAAAAAAATTGTTGTGTTAAAAATACATTTAAAAAATATGAACATTAAACATTTTGTTATAAATATTCATTGTATGTTTAACGTTAAAATTCTTCAAATTTATAAGAAACATTTTTATAATTTGAAGTAAATTTTTGTTTCTCCACATAATATTTACGTATTTGAAAAGAAAAATATTGAAAATTAAGAAAATAATATATGAAAATAATAAAAACAAAAGAAAAATAATAAAAAAATAATATTAACGGAGAACTCGTAGGTTGACTCGTACCCATCAGGTGGGGTACAAGTTTAGAAATCATCACCTATATAATTTGATTTGTACTAGTTTACTCGCATCCATATCGATCCGACCCACACTTGGCCAGACTTGCCAAGTCTACTAAATCTGTAGCAAAGTGAAATCACGTGATTGATCGTCTTTTATGTTTAGAATCTATTTGGTGTGAAAATCTCTTTGCATTACTCAGTAAGAAAGTCTCTTTTTTATGTTTTTCTAATAAAAATGCATAATTTTTCATTGACAAATCTATTCCATTTTCCTCAAGTGTTTTTTTTTAGTAAATAATTAATTATAGAGTTTATAAGTATGGTAAAGACTCGAATCTAAATCTTCTCTTTAGAAATTCTAATATTCTACAAATTCTGTTAAGCCTTGATTTATCATCAAACTTGTTAAACTCCATATTTTCAAATAGAGTTTACAAATTTTTGAAGGCAAGTCCACTACTTTGATTTCCATTTATCCTACCTCTTCAAACTCAACTCATATGTTTGTAGTGATCCAATTAGCTTATCCAAGTCCATCTTCTCCATATCTCTACACTCTTCAATGGATGTGACTTAGAATACACAACACCTTCCTAACAAATTTAGCATTAGAATAAATTTTACCCGAGACATAATTCATTTGAAATACCACAAATTTGAGCATAATAGTCAACAATACTTTCACCCTTGAGCATAATTAGGTTTTCAAAGTTTGTGGTTAATCTTTTAAGCCGAGTCATTTTTTCACCGTTTTAGTTGCTTCATTTCTAATAAAAAGTTTATCGCAAGAATCGTTAGCAATGATTTCATATTTACCAATAACTTTCATTTGATTAATTGAAACAACGTTAAAAATGACATAGATAATTCTAAATTTTGAGTTAGCAAATTCTAACTAAGTATTAGTCCATAGTTTAACAAGTTTGGGTTTGAAAATACCATCATCAATAACTTTAGGGGGTGATCACCGTTTGCAACAAATACCCAAAATCTTTCATCAATAAATTTTAAAAAAGAATGCATCCTTTCTTTCCAATATGAGTAATTAGTTCAATCTAATATGAGAGGTCTAGTTTTAGAGTCACATTCATGAAACATATCCATTCAAAGGAAGTAACAAGGTTCATTAAAGTTAAAAACAATTTCAACAATAATATTTTAGAGATTCAGATGTCACTTTGATATCAATTGAAAATCTACTATATGAGTTTGATTAGACACTTTAGACTGTGTTAGGGTTATTAGTCTCTCACTTCACTCTTAAACACACACAATCAACACTAATTAGGTAGAACATTTTTTTATATACATTCAATAAGATTACAAGATTTCTCTAATTTATATATATATATATATATATATATATATATATATATATATATATATATATATATATATATATATATTATAAATTGTTTATATTCTAAAATTCAGTTATTTTATATATTAATTCGATGTTTGAAACCATTGTTCTTTTTTTTTTTTTTTTTTGCTTCCATGATTCTAAAAAAAGATTAGATATAAATTATAATGGTAGTTTATATTTGTTTGAATTGGTTATTTTTTATTGGTGGGGGTGTTTTTTTATATATTTTTAAAATTATAGTGTTTTATAGTTTTTAAAAATTTTATGGACAGACTTCAAATAGATTCTAAGCCCAACTCAATTTAATGAATTAGGCTTGAACTAAAATTTTGAGGCCCAAATAGACAAACTCAAAGTATGAGCTTGAAAATCTTTTTGGGCTCAAACTTAAACAGATCATATTTAATTCAATAGGTCTGATTGACATGCCTAATTGCTAGCATTTTGTTCTAGTGAAGGATCATATATTGTTATTAAGTTTGAGTACTTTTACATCGTTGTAAATTGGACACTTATACAAAGTAGGCTTGAACTAAAATTTTGAGGCCAAATAGACAAACTCGAAGTCTGAACTTGAAAATTTTTTTTGGTTCAAACTTAGACAGATCATATTTAATTCAATAGGTTTGATTGACATATCAAATTGTTGGCGTTCTGTTCTAGTGGAGGATCATACATTGTTATTAGGTTTGAGTACTTATGCATCGTCGTAAATTGGACATGTATACGAAATAGGCTTGAACTAAAATTTTACATCGTTGTAGATTCTAAGCCCAACTCAATTTAATGAATTAGGCATGAACTAAAATTTTGAGGCCCAAATAGACAAACTCGAAGTTTGAACTTGAAAATTTTTTTGGGTTCGAACTTAAACATATCATATTTAATTCAATAGGTCTGATTGACATATCTAATTGTTGGCGTTCTGTTCTAGTGGAGGATCATACATTGTTATTAGGTTTGAGTA
Source organism: Mangifera indica (assembly GCF_011075055.1). Taxonomy (NCBI): domain Eukaryota; kingdom Viridiplantae; phylum Streptophyta; class Magnoliopsida; order Sapindales; family Anacardiaceae; genus Mangifera; species Mangifera indica. Next base: position 12,274,215 of record NC_058151.1, on the reverse strand, counting down.
CTTTTACATCGTTGTAAATTAGACACGTATACGAAATAGTATGTTCATTAAGAAAATCATAATTAATTAAGGCTATTTTGCATGTTTATATTGACAATCAAAGGTGCTTAACAATGAATATGTCTACCATTTGACCACATAGTGATCAAACAAGGATTTTTTGAAGAAACTAGGTATGAGTTGCGTTTGTTCATGATTGTAATTATAGCATTAATTACTGATAACAACATTAGTGAGCAAATGCAAGAATTAATGCTATATATCCAATGTTATGATCAGATTCAGTTGTGCTCAAGTTGCATTGTTGGACTCAATCAATCATTTATATCCATTTTATAGTGAATTAATCTTTATCCACTTCAATTATACTATAATAAATTAATACATCAGTAGCAAACGATGATTTTCTCTTCTTCGTGAATTCACCTAGATAAAGACTAATTTTTTTTTTGACAAAAATGAATCCGAAAGAAGGGAAAGAGAGGAAAAGAAGATGTTGATTGTTGGAGAAAGAGAAGAGTCGTTGAAAAATTGAAGTTTTATAAAGAAAAATATAATTTTTTAAAATTTAATATTAAAAAATTATTAATTTTTAAAATTTAAATAAATAAGATAATTTTTTATATTATTAATTAAATAATATTTTTATCGTTAAAATAAATTTTTTTATTAATTTTAATAATTTATAAATAAATATTTAAATTTTATTGATAAGGGTTTGAAAACAAACTAAATTTTAGGTGAAAATAAGCCTTTTAACCTATAATAAATTAATACATCAGCAGCAGAAGAAAGAAACAAACTTGTCATTTTCACTTATTAATGGAACAAGTCTTATTTACGGCTCTCATCGTGTCCACAAAGCCAATCCTAATCAAACGAAGCACTAATGGTCCTTCTTCACTCTCGAGAAACCTAGTGGCTCTTGGAAGTGGCATTGCCTCGTATTTCTAACAAGCAAAGCTCCCTTTCTCATGAATCCTTTTCATTAAGATATTTTTTATCTTTAAAACAGTGAGGGTGGGGACTTGGAAATATTACTTCAATCATTTTGAGCTTGAAAATGGTAGTAAAAGATGTTGGAATTTTGCTAGCCCCTTGGTTTTCTTATATCTATAAGGGAAAAAGGACTATCTCTTACCTAAATTTTAACACAATCTCAAAAGTATACCTATAATAGATAAAAAGTTTCAAACACCTATCCATCTCTAAATCGTTATTAAGTTTTTTTGTTAAATATAGGGGTAAAATCATTATTTTACTGTTTATATTGAAGTTATATAATTTTATAGTATTTTTCTGCTCCGATTTTAAAAATTAACATTTTATTCTTATACCTTAATTTTGAAAAATGACTTTCTCTCCCCCTCCTCCCAAAATCCCTAATTTTTTTCACTCTCCCTCTGACACTGACTATGATGTGGCTGGAGGGAGAGTGATGAGCATCGTCCAGAGGCAACCTTCCCTGGATAACGGACCATCATCCATTCTCTGGACAATGCTTGTTGTCCATTTTGGACAATGCTGGTCGTCCATTTTGGACGACACTTGTCATCCAGAATAGACGACTCTCTATTATCCAGAGATTTGGACGACGAAACATCATTTAGATCTGGACAACGAAACACATCTAGATTTGGACGATGATGGTCATCCAGATTTGGACGATGAAATGCGTCTGGATCTGGACGATACTCGTCATCCAAATATGGACGATGGTTGTCCTCCTTGGAAGATGAGATGATCGTCATCCAAAGGTCAATCTTGGGACGAAATCTCCTTCGTCATTGGTAGGTCGTCACTGGAGAAAGTGGTTGGATTTTAGGGGGGAAAAGTGAATTTTTTTTAAACTTAATTCAGGAGAAAAATGTTAGTTTTTCAAATTAAAGAGAGAAAATGAGATAAAATTTTAATTATTTTAATATTATTGATAAAATAACGAATTTGTCTCTTAACCCTAATAGAAAATATGTGAGTGTATCCTAAGAAACTAAACTTTGAGTAGATATTTAGGTTTTTCATCCGTCATAGGTATACTTTTAAGATTAGACAAAAACTTGGGGTGGGAAATTGTCCTTTTTTCCTATTTATAATATTAAAACATATATATTTGCATCAATATTTGTCACTTTCTCTTTGGTTAACTTTGCGCATGTGTGTGTGTGTTTGTCATGCTCTAAAATATAAGTTTCGAGCATTAAAACTTTTAGAGAGAATATCAAGATTCGAACTTCTATCACATTTATAAAATCTTCACTTATCTAGTATAATAGTTATGAATCAAGTTATTGTGCCTTAAGATATACCTATTTAACTAATTTGGACGAGTTCCTTGCTTTTTAGAAAAAAAAAAAATGTAAGTTTCATGTTGGTGGCGGCGGATAGCTGACGGTGGATCGCCTGTTTTGCCAAAATTTGGCCATGCATCTACATCATACTGGATGGTCACTAGCCAGCAAAATGAAAATGAATATTATCCCTAGCATTTTCAAGAGGTTAGTAAGGAGTTCTAGGCCTGCAAGAACATTATACATGGCCTTAATCTTAAAGAGAGTAATACTATCAAGTGGGGTAACTCTCTTTTTTGCAAAACATTTCATCTCTTAATTTGCAGTGATTTCAGTACTCTCAAAAGAGTAATGTCATGTATGGAAATAATGTGCATAACTTTGTATACAAACAATTATATATCATCGTGTGATTGAATAAATTTAAATTAAAGATAAAATAATATTTAATCATATAGTGACATGTTATTGTTTGTATACAAAGTTATATAAATAGTAAAAGAAGCTTGGCCAAAAGACTTATTCCCACCTAAGGTTTAGTGTATTCTCAAACTTTTACCCGCTAAGTTTCAAAAACCTAAATATCCATCCATCAACTATTAAAATTAATAAAATTTGCTAAATCTAAGAGTAAAAACACCATTTAACCAATAATATTAAAAAAATTATTTCATTTCCTCTTTTAGTCTAAAAAAACTAATAATATGCTCCCATCCAAAAGTTTAAAAACTTACATTTTCTCCCTAGGATTTGCATTTTTTTCCCCTGTTTCTTTGGCAACTAGAGCCAACTAACCTCCATGCGGGTGCACCCTCCCATCTCCTGGACAAAGATGAATAATCAGCCAATCGGAAGTTGGTTGACGATTTGTTGGCACAAATATGTTTTTCAAATTTTTTGGGAGAAAAAAATTATTAGTTTTTTAAATTAATGAGGGAAAATGAAATATTATTAGTTAAATAACGTTTTTTCTTTTAAGATTTAACAGATTTTGTTAACTTTAATAACTAACAGGTGAGTGTTTGAGTTTTTGAAACTTAATGAATAGGAGTTTGAGAATACACTAATCCTTAGGTGGGAATAAGTCTTTCGGCCAAAAAAACTTCATGGTATTCATATCTATATGTATTGGTGGCCTCCTAGGCATGTGCCGGACTTTATACATACATATATACGTTTACTTTTTGTCCCTTACATAGGGAAGATACAGGAGAGCCAGCATAAATGAGAAATATCTATGTTACTTAAGATTTAAGAGTTGTGGAGACAACAAGATTGAACAAGATAATTGTGGTCTGAAATCTAGTGATCAACGAAACCAATAGTGGCATCATTTTGAGTGATTGAAGATGATTTTATTCTCTGCATGACATGAAATATGGGTCAAAAAACATCGGATTATGCATCAACATTCAAGTTAATGACTCTATATTTCACAATTACCATCATTCTATTTCTTGGCTTTTAGGAAGATAGCTTTGTTCAATGCGAAAAATCACACCAACCAGAAGCCACTAAGTTGTGATTCGTAATTCAGCGTAAGCAATTAACAAAACACGTGTCGGGTATCTATGACTAGAGTTTGCATATAAAAGTTGTATTAAAGTGTAAGAGTATAAGAAGTGCTAAAAGTGAGTTAAATTATAGAGCATAAATAGAGAGAACAAATAGCCTCTTCTTCACCTTGTAATCTTCTTTGTTCATAATGTAAAACTTTTCTTCAAATACAGTCTGGTTTTTCTTGATTTAGGGTCTCCATATGTGTTCTTGTGTTCCATTTGTCATTTATTCTCTAGGTCTCATAACACTAACACTTGATCTAATTTTTGTCACTCTTGACATTTTGAAATGCTTGCTTCACGTAAATTAAACTGAAACTCCTCCCTTGACTAGAGCTCTTCCTTAAATTGCTTCACAAACCCTCAAATTAGTCATGAACCTCCACTTTGGTACTAATTGTTTACCCTAATGTGTATAACACCCAAAACCATGAATAATATAACAAACCTAAAAAAGATAATGTTTGAACCAACCCAAAGTGGCATACTCCAAATCCCAATAAACTAATAAACCATAGATCAAACTTGATAATTGTGTCATTTTTAAACTTGAAGGGGCGTTTGGTTTGGGTAATATTTTATTACCAAAATAGAAATATTACATTGAAAATATATTACTTAAAAAATTACTCGGTATAAATGATTAATATATTTGATAAAATTTGATAAGTATAAATAATTATTGTGTTTGGTTAAAGGTAATAAAATATTACTAGTAAATTATTTTATTTAAATGCCCTTGAATATAATTATTTTTAAATATTTTTTATATTATTTATCATATTAATTAAAAATAAATTCATTTTTGTCTTAAAAAATTAATAAATACTAATATAATTATAATAAAATCAAAATTACCTTGATAATATTTAAATACCTAAAGTGAAGGTAGTAATCAGATTACCACCTATATTACTTATCACATCAGTATTAGTAATAAAAAATTACTATAATCTTTTATTACTGACAAATTAAACAAAAGAATAAAAAATAAATTACCAAGATAATCTTTAAAAATCATAACCAAACGGCCGTGAAAAGTCACAAAAAAACTGCTCACTAACACTCTATCCCGACAACCTAATTACAACTTTTTAATAGCTATTGGGTATTCTATCCATATCTCTCACTATTTGTGATTATCTAATTAAATACAAAATAACCTATTTATAGTAATTAATTGATGTAGGACAAAAAACTATTTACATTTTTTTATGAACATACGATATTGGACAAAAAGATTCAAGTCATGTTGGCGCACTACTTAAATTCATGAATGACAGAGCAAGCCTAATTAAAATAGAAAACTGACAAGTATTTGGTTTGATCCAAACCAAAGTGGTTTATTTTAAAACCCAATTCTTTAATCAATGGATCATTACAACTATATGATTTTTGAAAAAAAAATTATAAAAAAAAAGTTTTTTTTTGATTCTATTATACTTATAAAATATTAACTTATTTAATGAAGTAGTTTATAATTGATCACTGTGCTCTGGATTTACTCATCAAACAATTATAGGTGAGATGTCCGATTACAAAAAAATATGTCTTTTTAAAAATAGAAAATCCACAAAAACTTTTTTCAATGATTTAATCTCAAAAAACTCAATTACACTTAATAATTCATTATTGTTTTATTGTTGTCTCTAACTATTTGAAATTACCTCATCAAAAAAACAAAACAACTTATTTATAAGAAAAAGGCTCCTTACAAATTTTCAAATAAACAATGTGACAAAAGTGCCTTTTTCGGCTTTTTTTGATTCTGTTATACTTGTAAAATATTAACTTATTCAATGAAGTAGTTTAGAATTGATCACTGTGTTCTGGATTTACTCATCTAACAAATATAGGTGAGATCTCCGATTATAAAAAAAATAAAGAAAACTTTCTTTAAAAACATAATGTGAGACAAAATTCAAAGTACAATCTCAACGTTACGGTGTGTACACAAGGTATCCTGAGGACGATAATTTGACATAAACAACTGCAAGTTAAATAGATTTTGATTCCAATTCTACAATGAGTCTAAAAAATTAAAACACAACACTAATTACAAATTGTCTTATTGATATTGAATCCAACTCTAATGTGTTTACTTTCATGGATGACTGAGAAATTTATTCTTATAAACACATCACTGCCGTAGGATTGGCATAATTTTTTTTCAGTGACATCAGATTCTTATATTCAAATGTGTATCTAATTTCGAATACCTAATTAGACATTTAGATAGTGTGTTATTATGTGATTATATAATTTTCACTTAAAAATAAAATAATATTTAATTTCTTAATAATACATCATCAAAATATTTAATTAAATACATAAAACTAAACGTATATAGCATCGCTAGTATGTATTAAACCCTATAAGGGTAAGGAATTAATAAGAGGGGTGATTAAGATAGTTGGAAATGATTAAAATGAGAGAGGACGACTAAAATTACGACAACAAACAAAATTACAGGAAAAGGACTGTGATAACGATGAATTTTCCAAAACTTAAAATATAAGGAAATAATAATTTATATACATATATATTATTTATGTACATAGATGATATATTATTATATGATTAAATAATTTTAAATTAAAAATAAAATAACTCCTAACCATATGATGATAGATTATATATATATATATATATATATATATATATATTTCTTGTTTAAAAAAAGAAAGTAAGGCAAATGCTTAAAAGTTAAAATTACCAAACCACCCCTATGACCCACGAAAAAATGTTAGTGTATGGAGACAATGTTACAAGTACGTAAGCAACATGAAAGTTGTTGTAAATCTAATTAATCAATTAATTAATTGCACCCACTCAACATTATTTTAATAATTATCTTGTATTAAGTCAAGCTTATCCGTTGTCCACCAATCTCTACGGATTTCAGCACCCTCTTCTACCACATAACCTTCTTGGTGTTAGTGGGCATGAGGTATCCAATTTTATATTTGCATTTTAGCTACTTTACATATTGTCACAATGTCACCAATGAGATCACTAATTTCTTTTTTATTTCTGTTTTGATTGAAAAGTCTTGGTTATAATGATTCCTCAGCAAGTATGAACATAATAGACTTATTGGAATAACTTATTTAAATTTTATACTTCAAGTTTTGTTTGTGAATTTATTTCATTTATTTTTTTGGAAATAATTATTTCATCTTCTATTAAAATTACAAAATTATCTATACCACTTTTAAAAATTATTAAAACTTGATGTAGTTTTAAAATATTATATTTTGATTAATTTTTTAGAGGTGTAATTATCATTTTTAAAATTACTAAATCATATATTGAAATTTTAAAAATTTCAAAAATATGCTAAAACTTTTTTTAAATAAACAAAACCCTCACAATTTTTTTAAATTTCATTAACATTTTTAATATTTTTAAAATTATTGTTTGCCCCCCAAATTTTGAAAAGGGAAATAAGAATGTAAGTGGTAAAAGGAAAATAAAATGAATAAAGATAAAAAGATAAAATTGAAAAATTTACACAAAATGATATTTTTATCTTCTTACTTAACGAAATTTACTAATGAAAATAGATAACTGGTGAGAATTTGATTTTTTGAAACATAAATAATTGAAATTTGTCATTTCAGCAAGCCTCGAGTGGAAAATAGTCTTTTTACCTCCTTTTTTTAAGTAAGTATGATACAATATTACATTCATATAATATATACATACATACATACATACATATATATATATAATTTAGGTGAATAAAGTCACTTTTTGACACAAAGTGAGTAGTAAATCTTGATTCATATATATGATATTGAAATCAAGTTAATGGGTGGTGATCATTTAAATTAGAAATATAGATCATAAGGAAGCATTAAGTAAAGAAGAAATGTCTCTGGTAGGTTGGAGAAGTGGGGTGCACAATTGGTACACTTGACAATATCCCGTATTATTAATGAAAGTCCCCTCAAATAAAATAACCCTAGTGAGAAAGAAAAAAAAATATAGAAATGAGGTGACAAGACAGCCAATAAGGATAGAAATTGGTGAAGAAGCAAACCACGCGAGCTTGCCTCTGTATGGCATCCCCACAAAAAATGTCATGCGCTCATTTTATAATTATATTATTCATGACTTTGTTTATTTTAGTTTCTGGTTAAATCTAAGTACCCCTTCGTGCATGTGCCTGACTGGTTTTTCTAGGGCTTCTGCTTTTTCCCTTAATATTCATGGCCATGGCTTCCTTCCAAATTTTAGTTGTGGCCAAGAGCATAGATGAAGTTCAAGTTACTGCAAAATCACTGTAAGAGTTCATTTGGTGTGGATAGTGGAAGAATAACATAAAGATAAAGTATTATAAAGATTATTTTGTGTAAATCATTAGTATGTTTAGAAAAATAGATAGATATAAATAATTATTATATTTGATCGAATATAATAAAAAATAAAAAATTATTATTTTATTTAAATATTATTAATTATAATTATTCTAATTATTGTGTTTTCGGATATTGAGAAGGATTCTATAAGTTGCAAGCTTAGTGAGGAGAAGTTTCAGTCATGGCTTCCTTCCACATTTTAGTTGTGGCCAAATACATAGATGAAGTTCAAGTTGCTGCAAAATGACTTTAATGGTACATTCGATTCAAATAATATTTTATTATTAAAAATAAAATATTATAAAGATGATTTAATATAAATTATTAATATATTAAATAAAATATTATAAAAATTATTTAATATAAATTATTAATATATTTAATAAAATAAATAATTATAAATAATTATTATATTTAATTAAATGTAAAGAAGATAAATTAAAATATTATTTTAGTTAAATATTTTTAAATATAATTATTTTGAATATTTTTCGTGTTACTTTTATTTATATACATAAAATAATAGAATGAAAAGGAAAGAAGAAGGACACTCAAGAGACAAGAAAAGAAAAAGGAGTCTAAATCTGTCTGATGATATTTTTGACCAATCAGTGCACTCAATTCACAGAAAGAGAAAGAGAGGGCATTTGCCACCATAGAAATTTTGTTTTGTGTTTGCGATCCTTCTTTTTTATTTAGTGGAATTAAGATTGCAATTCAAAGTACATCCAATTTGTCTGCATCGACTTCCCCCACCACCACCTCCCCAAAGTGAATTAATCTTTTCTATAATTTAATTAACATTTTTTTTTTTTTAATTTTCAGCTCATCTCACTCGTCAAGATAGATAACCTCATTAACAATCTTCAAAATATGCGTTTGACTATCTCAAGGACATTTGTGGCCGTAACATGTCTATAATCTTTCAAAAACCACATAATTTATGGTTGTGCATAAAGTCATGCACTCTCATAAGCCCAATAGCCTAATTTTTATGAACCTCCCATTTTCTAGCGAGTCGTTATTGAAATGAAATGATAAAATGTGACAATTTATCTCATTCCAACAATAATTCTCATTCTAGATTTCGACAGGTCTTGGGTATAGATTTCTGAAATCCTCATTAAAGTCATTTTACCTTGAATTGTGAGGAGATAGAAGATGTGAAAAACAAAGTAACGTGCCTTCAGCCTAACAGCTTGGGGTGTAATTTACATTCAAAGACTCAATAATTCACGAGATTCTACAGTTCACACAAAGTATCATTTTTCATTATGTTAGAGATTATTGCACCGTTTTTCACATCATCCATCCCCTAATGAGTCAAGGCAAATAATTTCACTAATGATCTCCACAACCTACGCCCAAAATCAACCGAATTATGAATAAGTTTCATCTCTTGTGAACATTTTCAAAAGAAAAATCCACATTTTACATAAATGGGTTCAAGGGAAATTAATTTCAAGCCTTATGTTAATCTTTAAGGTATGGAGCCAGCAAACATTATAAAGTTTGCAGCTGAAGTCAACATTGTTTTGCCATACTAATAAATAAACAAATGTAATTGATGGAGGAGAGAAAGTCAGGATTAGAATTCTGGTCTCCCATAAGAATATAAAATTGGACCACAAGAAGTCACCATTAAAATGTGGCAAACTTTTTTTCTCCTAGTGTTTCATGTCTAATCCAATTGAACAAAGAGAACGAAAAGATATGCTTTGCTTTTTGGTAATATATTTTTAAGTCATGGCATGAAATGTATCTTAATTTATTCATTAATTAATTCACATTAATTTATTAATTTTTTTATAGTCATGAAGGTTCAGAGAACTTGTGACATGTTTGGCCAAATCCCATAGACTTATATTCTATTTCTATATCTTTTTCCAGTGGTACTTCCCATCTTTTTAGTTGATTTTCGCCACAAAATTACTGATATGATATCAATTTTTGAATAAAAATAAAGTCTAAGTTCTCAATGAGTTCCTGCCTTGTTCACACGTGGTTTTCATTTGGAATAGCAATAAAGTTGAGTGCACTCAATTTTGAGTATTTTATTGGATATTTAAATGATGTGTTATTATATAATTAAGTGATTTTGAATTAAGAAGAAATTAATACTCACACTACAAAAAAAATTTATAATAACGAGAGAAAAATAAAGTATTCGATCATAATAAGCATTATTTTCATGGTTTTTATATTTTCATTAAAAATAAGCAAATTTATAACTTTAACAAAGGGATAATTATCTTTAAAAATTTATTTTCTACCATTAAAACTTTTTAATAACATTAAAACTCTAACGATAATAATACTTTTAACGGGAGAAACTGTAATAACTAGTGACGACAAGATTTTTTTTTTATTATTAAAACTTTTTAACAACAGAAAATAGATTTTTAATTATCATTTTTTCTTGTTAAAATTATAAATTTACTTATTTTTAATAAAAATATAAATAATTAATCCTTAAAATTATAAAAATAATACTTATAAGGATTGAATACTTTTCTTTTGTTATTGTCAATTTTTTTATAATATTAATTATATAATAATATATTATTTAAATACAATATTTAACCGGTTATGATGGTTAATTTGGTGTCAAATATGAAGTGGGTGTTGAGTCATCAACTCCTTAAATAATTTGGCTCACTCTGACTATGATTTTGGCAGAGGGCTCCCCTTTTTTTCTTGCCTCTTCTTTCCAATATTCGTTAGGTGACAAAGTCCTATTGGCTTAAACGGTGAAACCCGTGTATATAATATAAACAATATAGTCATCCAATTAATTCCAAAACTTGACTTCTTTAACACCATTTACTGTCTCTTCTACTTTCTCCAGCCAAAACGTTTCCCCATTAGAATAATTCTTCTCCCCACCATTCCAACCTTCCTCTTTCTCTTTCATGTAAGCATATACATAAATTAATAAAATTATATATATATACTTTAAATATATAAAATAAATACATAGATAATACAATAATCTATGATTAAGATAAATTAATAACCAATCATATAATTATACATAATTTATAAATATATTTTATGTATTTAAAATACGTACTTATAATATTATTCTATGTAAATGTATGGAGGTCAAAATGATTATCCTCCACTATGTAACGATGTCCATGCATATCATCCAATACATGCATATTTTAATTATCTATGATAATAACTTATGTGGGAGAATATCGCGACTATATTATTTAATAATTAATCAGTCTGAGATTTAGCTTACAACGTGTTTCAAGAGAAAACACAATTTGTTATACTAAAGTGGACAATACCCATTTGCAAATTCGTGTAAAATAGTAGACAATATTTACTTGTAAGCCATATTTGCTTTTATATGCTAAAAAAGAATCATATTTACTTGCAAACTTGTGCAAACAATATCTATTTAAAAATTTGATTTGTTTGCAATATGATTATCAGTATTCTACAATACACGATATATATTTTATGATACAGATAAAAAACGATACTTATTATAAGGTGTATTGAATTAATCTGATATAGTAGACATATTATACAATATAATACGTATCTTACGATATGATATATATTACAGATATAGATCAATTTATACTTTTTTAGAGAAAATGATGAAGTAGTACAAGTGTATATGAGAAATTTAAAATTTTTGAGGATTTTTTGATATTTTTCAAAATAATGATGTGTTAATAAAAATTTTTTATTATTATATTTTTAAAAAACCGTATCATACGATACTTGATACATGATACGAAAAATTAGGTTTTTGATACACATTATAATACGTAATTCGACTACCATGGTTTTCAAGCCCAAAACAAATAATATCCATCAAGTTATCTCGAATATTAAGCATGATTATTAGTGTTCAATGATATACAATATGTATCCTATGATACATATGATACTGGTAAAAAATAATATGTATCATAAAGTGTATCAAATTAATATGATACAAGGGATATATCATATAATATGATACATATTCTATAATACGATACTTATTATCGATGTAGATTAATATATCTTTTTAGAGAAAATGATAATGTAATAAGGGCATATATAACAAATTTTAATTTTTTATAGGTGATTGTGATATTTTCAAAATGATGACATTTTAATTAAAATTTTTTATTGTTTTATTTTTTTAAAAGTTGTATCATATAATACGATATGATATTTGATACAAGATGTGAAAAATTAGATTTTTAATATACGATATAATATACGATTCGATTACTATGATATTGTGAGTTTGCAAGATGTGAAAGTTCAAAATATATGAGAATGAAAAAAGGAAACCTTTTGCATTCTCCTTCTATTTCACACACATCATCTTCGTTAACATAAAACTTCTTATATAGAAGATAGGGTATAACAAAATTGCATGAGTCATTACAACCACCATAGATCATCATTCATTTTTTGGAACCCTATTTGAGTCAGGCCTCTCCTTCGAAACTAAAACAACCACATCGAGAGAAAAATTAACATTTTACTAACTAAAGTTATTCTCATGCTTCCTTACCTAACATTTTACCAAGGATTATATTGTAAAAATATTTTGACTTTTAAGTCTCAATGGGAACTCTTATGACATTAACAAATATAAAATAAAATGTTATGTTATTTTACAAATAGTACATGATCTCAATGATTTTAAGTATATAATCAAAGACCTTGTGAATGTAATGCCAAATTGCCAACAAGGTAGGGACCTCAACCTTTCTTCTTCCTATATAAACACCTTCTTTCTTCAACCTTCCTCCCCCCTTCAATTCTTCTCTTCATCTTCCTAAATTTGATTTATTCTTCTTCAGGTTTGAAGCCATGCAGCCTAGTGATGTTTCAGGTCTCCATTATCTTCTTTCTTCAAACCTCTCTCCGTGTTCACCTCATTTTACCATGCCTAATCAGAACTACAACACGCCCACTTGCCAGTTCAACAATTTCTTGAATCCGCTGTTAAATTTTCATTTCTCTCCTCAAATCCAGGAATTCAGCACCCAGCAGTCTTCTTCTTTCAGCAACAACTCAACTTCTGATGAAGCCGACGAGCAACAACTGAGTCTCATCAAGGAGAGGAAGCAGCGGCGGATGATATCAAATAGAGAGTCTGCAAGACGATCACGCATGCGCAAACAGAAACACCTGGACGAGCTGTGGGCGCAGGTCGTCTGGCTCAGGAACGAGAACCATCAGCTGCTCGACAAGCTGAACCGTATTTCTCAGAACCATGACCGGGTCCTGAAAGAAAACGCGCAGCTCAAAGAGGAAGCCATACAGCTTCAGCAACTTCTCACCGCCATGCAACTTAAAAGCCCTTTCTCTACCTTGACAGATTTGGAAGACATTCAGTGCAACACAGCTTTGCTAAACTAAGATAGAGTTCATGGCGATGATAACATTTTTGTCTTTTACCTTTTTTTTTTTTTTCTGGGTTCCCCTCTTAAAGCTTGTATGAGATGATGATGAAGATGATATAAATATGGCAATAAAATTAACAATTTCTCTCAGATTTTCCATTTCTGAAAATTCGACGTTCATCTCATATATTCTTACTGAGATCTATGGAAAAATACTGTTGCCTGTGACGCCAGATTTCAGACTGTAATGGTCATAGTGAAATAGATTTTAAAAGATTAACAGGGATGTTGATAATGACATACATATATATATATATATAGTGAAACGGATTTCTAAAGTGGAAAGCTGTGGAAAATGAAAGTCATCAGGTGTCAAGAACAGAAAGAAGAATGAGTGGGTATTAGGTAAAAGTTTTGATTCATGGTGCAAGAATTTCCATGAAAAAGACATATACTTATTCATATGGAAAAAGCTAAAGCTACATCCACCCTACTTTAGCTTTTTGAGAGCTGCCCTAATTATTGTCATAAACAAGGGTGGATTTAAAGAGATCTGAGTTCAACTTTATGTTAGTTTAATTTCGGTTTAGTTTTAAAAAATTGAACTAAAATCTAGGTTCAACTTCAATAAGTTTGTCTTAAACTAATTTAAGCATAGTTGCCCGACGTTTAAAATTAATTAAAATGATATCGTTTTATATCTAATTTTTTAAAGTTTGTTAGCTCCACGAGTCAAATACTCTTAAACTCAAACTCGTTAACACGAAATCCTTAGGCTTGAGCTGGCATCCACCTCCAATCATAACACAACCTTATTTATCCTTGTTTTGTTTTATATAATTTTTTGAAAAAAAATTCACTCAACTATTGAATTCCCAATTTTAATGTACACTATAACTTTTTTCTTTCATTCCAAAACAAAGGAGAATAGGTGTGCACGCTCTGGTTTAGTGTAATTTAGAAACTTTTTTAAACTAAACCAAAAAAAAAAAAGATTTGAAAAAATTTCAAATAAACCATTTTAAGTTTTAAACCAAATCGAGCAAACTGAAAAATATGGATTGGTTCAATTTAAATTATGGTTTAAACCTATTTAAAATTATTCACTTCTAAATATATAATATTTAAAAAATAATAATTAAATTTTAGTTTTTTAGAATATGAAATAAACATGTAAAATAATTATACAATAAAAATACAGTTAAAATGTAAAAAAATAATAAAAATAAATATGAAAAATAATTGGTACACCTAATTACTTATTAAAAAATTCTATTAAATATAGTTTTTTATATATATATACACACAAAAAAAAAATACGGCTTGTAGTTTAGTTTAATTTGAAAATCGTTCAAATTGTAAACCATATTTTAAATCAAACCAAACCAAATTAAACTGTATCTTTTAAGTAGTTTAGTTCAATTTTACGATTTGAATTGAATTATATACATCCCTATAAGAGAGAAAAAATTCCTGTTTAACCCGGATAATCAATTCTTTAGTTTTACATTTCCAAACACAGCAATGAAATATTTCATCATTGGCGATATTTGTCAATATTTTGTTTGATAGATGGTTCTAAATGCAAATTATTTAGTTACGTATGAAAACGCTGCGTGGTATTTGACTCAAAAGATTAATGCATGGCAGGGCTCTGCACAGCTGAGTTCAATTTAGGCCTAAAAAAGGAACCCAACAAGGTGTTGGTTTATTTATATCGGATCACTCTCAGTTTTGCCTTTGCATGGCAGGGCTCTGCACAGCTGAGTTCAATTTAGGCCTGCAAAAGGAACCCAACAAGGTGTCGGTTTATATAGGGAAATTAAATTAAATGTTTATTTTACTTTTTTTTATTAAGTAAAAATATATATATTTTTTTATTCCTAAGTAAAAATATTCTAAATTTTTTAAAACATCACAATTACCCTTTCACCACATCTATATAAATTCTCTCACTCTTATTATATACACTTTTTATATCACTTAAGCACTCACTCTCACTCTCACTCTCACTCTCACTCTTACTCTTATTTTTACTTAATATCAATTACTACAGATTCGTTCGGAAGGAAGAAGTTCGTATTTCTAAATCAAGTCCAAAAAATCAATTCGTGAAAAAAACATTTATATAGATCTTAACTCAAAACTTGATTTTATTTGTTAAATCAAGTTTGTATGTCACGTAAAGGGGCCATTTGAATATTTGATAATAATTTAAAGGTTAAATAAAATGTTAAAAAAATATGGAAGACATTTTGATATTACACAATATATAAAAGATTTAAATAACATGTTAAGAATAAATATATATATTAAAATACTCTAAAATGTCAATAATAGAAAAAATCACTCAAAAATATGAAAAAACAGATCTGAATTTCGAAAACTACACGTTTGAATAGCTTAGGAACAAGAAAACCAAAAAGTTGATCTGAAATTTCGTAATTACATCATAAAACATGTCTCAAAAAGCATAAAACTAAAAAGATAAATGTCAAATTTGAAAACTGCATATCAACAAAGTCTAGCTCGGTCACAAACAAACTCAAAATCATAAAAACTGAAAATCTTACATTTGATAAAATAAAAAAACTGCATAATAGAACTCCAAATTGAGCACAACCAGAAAAGTTGGTTGTTGGTATAGAGCTCGAAACTGTTGATATATTACAGGTCACGTAACTCCTCCCAGATCAAAAGTTATGGGTGTTCAAAGTTTATCTTCTATAGACCCTATAGTTTTAGAAAAATCAATTTCCACTCAATCCACAGTTTTCATGGTTCAGTGTAAAATTTTTCACAGACCCCTGTGGATCTCCCCCTTTTCCCCCTCCCCCTAAAATTTTGAAAACGCTAAATTCCCCCCCCCCCCCCCCAACCCCACGGGCGCCCGTGGGAGATTAACGTAGCGTTGATAGATCTAACCCATTTTCTAGCCAAAACTCATCTTTTCAGCTTTTAATTTCAACACAAATCAAATTTGCATATCTAATAACACAAAACCCCTTAAGAAATTTAAGCAAAACAATCAAGAATCAAAACATTATATGGATTGTTCAAAATCGAAACCCTAAACATTCAAATCTCAAAATCTCCCTCAAATCTCAATACTCCTAAGAATAAATTAATTTAAACAAGAAGTGAGATGATGTACTATCCTTATTTATCATTTTCGGTTGCAGAAAACACGAAAAATTGATGAAAAAGACTGAAATCGGTTGCGCCCACGGGAGATCTGAATTTTTCTCTGAATTTAAACAATAAATCAGTGGGAAATGTGAGGTTCATATATAAGGATAGTTTAGTTATTTCCCAAATTGAGGGTATTTTTGTTAATCCTTAGAGTTTTAAACAATTTCACTTAACACCATTTAATTTCAGATGTTTGTTATAGTTTCCCATTTATATATATTGGATCACTCTCAGTTTTGCCTTTGGAGCAAGCCCAAATGCATATAATTACACTTCCATTCCAAACCCCCAATGGGTTAACAACATAATAAGTACAGTTTTGAATACCCAACATCGAGTACACACAACATTGTTCTATCTTATGTTCTGACTAATATTTTGTTTGCAGTGGATTAGAATTACCAGTGAAGATCATGCACGAAATATGCACATGAGAAACAGTTTCAATATGAGATTAGGTTTACCCCATAAGCCTTCCACCTTACTTTTGTTCTTTAATAATGTATAGATGACAGTCTTTTGTTCTTTTTGAAGAGACAAATTGATATAATTAGATAATGTAAATACTAATTCATGAAAAATCTCGAAATTGTTTCATACTAATTACAAGTGTACATAATTTTATTGTTTGATTAATTATTTTTATATCCCCTTCTTACTTTTTTATTTCTCTCTTATCGGTTCTCACTTTAATCTCCCTTTTTCACCTGTATCACTCTCTTTCTTTCTCTTCATCTTTTGATATACATTTTGTCGCCATTGTAAATTATTTGGGCTCCCGTTGGTCGACTTGACCTGGCATGGTGTTATGCACAAGTTTTTAAAAAATTTATTAATTATTTTTTAAAAATTTATTATTATACAGAAAATCCAAATAATTTACATAAAAAATCCGAAAGCATTCATTAATGTTATTAAAATTTAAAAAGTAATAATAATTTTATATAGAGATCCTCATAATAGTGTGACAAAGAGAGTCTCTTTGTCAATCTGTGCGACAAAAAGATCTCTGCCTCTTTATCGTATCACTTTTTTTCGTCGGCTCAAGTGAAGATGGAGGTCGAAGAGAACACTGAAAATGATACCGAAAGTAGAGGTTCAAGAGTGGGGGTGAAAATACTGTTTTTGAAAGTTTTGAGGGGTAGTTGTAGTTTAAAAAATGAAAACCTTAAGTTTGGGGGAAAAATGTTACGTTTCAAAGTTTGAGAACTTTAAGTAAAAGTGAAATTATTAGTTGTTAAAACCTAAGAGAGAAAATAATGAATTTTATATATTTGTAATATTAATAATAAAATAACGATTTTACTCTTACTCCAGTAGAAAATTTTAATAGTAGTTGGGTTATGGGTAAATATTTGAATTTTTCAATTATCATAGGCGTATTTTTAAAATTAAACTAAACTTGGATGAGAAATAGTCCTTTGCCTTAAATAATTTGCTAAATTTAATTACAATTTGAGAGGAGCATACGGATTTGGGGTGTGAGTGATACTTTTTTAAAGTGTTGCCATAAAAAAAAAGTTGTACAAAAATGAGGTGATAACTAATTTTTGGTTATCATTTTAAAGATAGATTCGAATCGAGTTAAATTTAAGTTTAAACTAATTTAAATTTGACTCGGTTTAAGAGAAATTGAATTGTTCTTAAACCAACTCAAGTTCAACTCGCTCGAAGAGAATCGAGTTTAAGCTTATTATAATATTGAAATAAATTGAGTTTAAACTTAATTTGATACTATAACAAAAAAAAAAAAAAAAACTAAAACAATATCGTTTTGAAATGTATTAATTAAAATAATATCATTGTAATTTATAAAAAATATTTTTTTTATACTTATAAGTTTAACAAATTAAACATCTCTCGAAATCTAGCTCAATAATGGTAAACCCTTACAAGTCGTTTGGTTCTAGAATTTAAAGATTACTTTGAGAATTTATCTTTTATTATCTTGATAGTTTATCTTTTATTAATTTGTTTGGTTTGTTAGTAATAAAAAAATATATTAATTTTCTATTACTAATGCTAATGCAACAAGTAATATAGGTAATACTATAATTACCATTTTCACTGTAGATATTAAAAGATTAGCAAGATAATTTTGATTTTATTATAATTATATTATTATTTATTAATTTTTTGAGAAAAAATAAATTTATTTTTAATAATATAATAAATAATAAAAAAATATTTAAAAATATTTATATTAAAAGATATTTAAGTAAAATAATTTATTAATATTATTTTATTATTTTTAATCAAACACAATAATTATTTATACTTATTAAATTTTATTAAAATAATAATTATTTATATCTAATAATCTTTAAATAATATATCTTTAAAATTATTTTTTTATTTTGATAATAAAATATTACTCAAACTAATCCATCTTTACTGTCAGTATCATTGCAGCAGACTCATTCATTTACTCTAGAGTTCGAATAAACTTGATCCGGAGTCAACCTTATCCTTTTATTTCGCTTCCCATTCTTATTTCGTTTATATATATATATATATATAAAAACCGCGTAATCAATCTCAGTACATCCACCGGCAAAGCTACTATAAATCTGATTTTCCCCTTTGAACTCTTCTGTTACACTCTCAGATCTCAGTATTTCCACTCCAGCTAGTTAACGGTCAGATCTCGAAACCCAATGGCGGTGGCCATCAGAGGAGGCCGAGGAGCAGGAGGCGGTGGACTTGGTATGGGCTTACGTGGCTTTTTCTCTTACCGGATCTTTGTCTCCGCCATGTTCTCTCTTCTTTTCCTTGCTACTCTCTCCGTCATTCTCACCACTCATCCCTCCACTTCTCATCACGACCCTGTGAGTTCTCTTCACTTTCTCTTTCATTGCCCTTTCTATTTACTATTTCTAATTTGGATAATAATTTCGTGAAATTTCTGAATAGGCGCTTCCGAGTGTTGGTAATGCATATGTTCAACGAACCTTTTTAGCATTGAAATCTGATCCACTTAAGACGAGGTTAGATTTGATTCATAAACAAGCCAATGATCATATTGCTTTAGTTAATGCATATGCGGCGTATGCCCGGAAGTTAAAGTTGGATATTTCTAGGCAATTGAAGATGTTTGATGATTTGGCTCGGAACTTTTCCGATCTTTCTCTCAAACCCACTTACAAAGCTTCTCTTTTTGAGCCTGAGGGTGCTGTTGATGAGGATGTGTTGAGGCAATTTGAGAAGGAAGTCAAGGATAAGGTCAAATTTGCTAGATTATTGATTGGTGAAGCTAAAGAGAGTTATGATAATCAGTTGAAGATTCAGAAGTTGAAAGATACCATTTTTGCTGTTAACGAATTGCTGGTTAAGGCGAAGAAAAATGGGGCTTTGGCTAGTTTTATTTCTGCTAAATCAGTGCCAAAGAGTTTGCATTGTTTGGCAATGAGACTTGTGGAGGAGAGGATTTCGCATCCAGAGAAATATCAGGATGAGGAGCCTAGTCCAGAGTTTGAGGACCCCACTTTATATCATTATGCTATATTTTCTGATAATGTGATTGCTGTGTCAGTGGTGGTGAGGTCTGTGGTGAAGAATGCGCGAGAACCATGGAGGCATGTTTTTCATGTGGTTACTGATAGAATGAATGTTGCAGCTATGAAAGTTTGGTTCAAGATGAGGCCTGTTGAAGGCGGTGCACATGTTGAGGTGAAAGCAGTTGAGGATTATGCCTTCTTGAATTCTTCTTATGTGCCTGTGTTAAGGCAGCTTGAGTCACTTAAAAAGCAGAAAATTTATGCTGAGAATGGGGTGGAAAATGCGACAAAAGATGTGAATAACATGAAATCTAGGAATCCCAAGTACTTGTCAATGTTGAATCATCTTAGGTTTTATTTACCAGAAATGTATCCAAAACTACATAAGATTTTGTTTTTGGATGATGATGTGGTAGTTCAGAGGGACTTGACTGGGTTGTGGAACATTGATTTGGATGGCAAGGTGAATGGAGCTGTGGAGACCTGCTTTGGTTCATTTCGCCGTTATTCTCAATATTTGAATTTTTCACATCCCCTGATCAAGGAGAGGTTTAATCCCAAGGCTTGTGCTTGGGCATATGGGATGAATATTTTTGATCTAGACGCTTGGAGGCGTGAGAAATGCACAGAGCAATACCATTACTGGCAGAACTTGGTAAGTATACCTCTACTTTTAACTGAAGTACAGATTTTTTTAAATGGTTGAGATTATTACAGAGCACACAGCATTTTTTCCAGAAAAAATAAAGTTCTTATTCTTCTTTTGCTTTTGAATAGCCTAATAAAATTCATTCACACTGTGACTCTAATAATCAATTAATTTAAATATCCATGATTTTTTGTGTTATCATCAGAATGAAGATCGTACTCTGTGGAAATTGGCTACCCTTCCGCCAGGCCTCATCACTTTCTACTCATCAACCAAGTCATTGGACAAATCCTGGCATGTGCTTGGACTTGGGTACAATCCAAGTGTTAGCATGGATGATATCAACAAAGCTGCTGTTATTCATTACAGTGGAAACATGAAACCTTGGCTTGATATTGCTCTGAATCAGTATAAGAATCTCTGGACTAAATATGTGGATAATGATATGGAGTTTGTTCAGGTGTGCAATTTTGGCTTCTAAGTGAGCACTCCTAGGGTTCTTATTGATCAGGTAGCACACCAATAGAGCTATTGTGATTGTTTATAGTTGGTTTCCCATATCCTTACAAATTTTTCTTCTCATTTATTTGTTGTAACCTTCTGATCAAAGCTTAGTGGTGGTGTTGTGTTTCTTCCACAAGTAGAAACGATTTTGATCGTTCTTAATTTATGTTTGTTAGTTATAATATTGCCCAGCATAAATTGTAACAAATCAAACTGAATTATATAAAAGCAGATTTTTTTTTTTTTGCTTTTAAAATTAGTTTCTTGGCAAAACAATTTTATATTGTTTGACATGTAGATTAGAAAATTTTGACATGCATATGCGCCTAATTGGGCAATTTTATATTCTTCTGACGTTATATCATTACAAAATCTTGATATGTACATATCTTAATGACTCCATTATCTCAAGCTAGATGTATAAAATTGCCTCTAAAGATATTCCCATAGCATATTAGAGTTCTTGTGTACTGCTGTATAGTTGTGTGATCATCATTACATAGCTGCCACTAGTTTAATTTGTCGGATGGAATGCTGGGCATTGTTTGATGTGTTAAGCAATTATAACCATGAACTCCATGTCTTGGAGCCATAAGTTCCTCAACTAAATTTATGGATTTTTTTGCTTCATATCAGTGGTTTAATTTGTGGTGTTATCTGATAGAGTAAGTCTGTAGTGGGATATGTGTAAGTGTACTTTTCAAGTTAGGTTCATATGCATGTTGTTTGGTAGCGTAATCTGCCATGGCTAGACAGGCATACATGTTTGTTCCACTGAAAATGTTTGTTGACTGGGATGTAGCTGGTAAGGGAAGGAGGTTGAGCTCATCTGATTGTTGATTATGTGCTTGTGTGCATTCTGCATATATTGGTTTGTGTCATGTCGTGTGCATACTTGCAGCCAGATTTTCCGTCAATGCCTTGTATATCTGGTTAGAGCTTTTGGTAACTCACAGCTTAGTAACTGCCTAATTGTTCTTCCTATGAAAATCCTCCCAAACATAATGAACTGGGTTTGAAAGGCATATTATAAGCTTCAAATAAGGCTATGCAACAACTGGTTTATATCTATTGGTCATCAATCTGCAGCAGTTTATGTTCAGCTGGTTATGATTGATGCATTGTCAAAATGCCATATTACAGAGAAATTTTCTATCCCAGATTCTCTTTACCCATTTATTTTGTGGTAGTAATGGCATGTTCTTTAGTTTGGTCACTGAGTTTCTTCCAAGTTCCAACCAACCCTACTTGTAGGATGGATTCCGAAATCTGAAACTTCGATTATTTCAAGATTACACAGGCAATATGTCTAGGGAGATGGAACAGTTGTTTGAACTTTGTTCAAAGATGAAGAAGCCATGAATCTGAATCTAAGCCAGAAAATGGAACTTCTACTATTCTAAAGAAGTCTGTTTCGCATTTTACAACGTATTAGACATTAGGTAGCAAAAGATTTTGAAGAAATGGAAGAGGAAAATGGCAGAGGGAATTGGTGGCTCACCTAACCATTGAAAGTCTTCTTTCATCTACTCCGAAGTTAATGTAATTGGTATAAAGATAAATATTAATAAACTAACTTTCAAACAAATTAATCAAAGATTTTTTTTTTTCACTATAAAAATATAATTATAATTAAATTATTAATAAGGTCTAGTATAAAAAATCTCAAAGGTCCATTATTGTGTCTCCCACCTTAAAAAATAATATAATATGTAAATTACAAATCTAACTATATAAAATATAAATATAATTAATAAAGAAAAAAACAGATATCTCAAATATCAACCTATAATTCCAACTTCACATAAAAACGAAAAATTAAAAATAAAAAATAGGGATATTTAAATTTTTGCCATAAAAAATGAAAGTTAATACAAAAATATAACACATTTGGAAGCTTAAATATTTATACCACAATAGCTATTGAGTTTCAAAAATAGCCTTTCATTATT
The DNA here is from genome assembly GCF_011075055.1 of Mangifera indica. Taxonomy (NCBI): domain Eukaryota; kingdom Viridiplantae; phylum Streptophyta; class Magnoliopsida; order Sapindales; family Anacardiaceae; genus Mangifera; species Mangifera indica. The sequence continues at coordinate 12,250,838 of NC_058151.1, read as the reverse complement.
GTTAGAAGCATGACTCTTTCACATTGTGCCGACTGTTCATCTATGAACTAACTTTTATAACCCTTAATTTAAAAATCAAATCACATAAAACTCAAACATGAATTGTTGAGAGTAGATGAATTATTTTTTCCAGTTAATGGTATGATTCATGGATTATTGATAATGAATGTGTTGTTTTATTAGAGTTAGGGTTTGAAAATAAAAATCAGGCTGGATTTATCGATTCTGATTTGGTTTAGAGTTTAAAAATAAAAATAAGTCAAGAACAGGGTGCTATTATCAATATTAATAATAAATTTTATATAAATATTAAATATTAAAATAAAAAAACAGGTAGAGAAAAATGAGGGTCAAATGATTTGGCCACATCAACATGTTGTCGGAGAACCAGACGACGTGGCAAGAAGAAAACATTGTTGAAGAAGCCAAATTTGACCTGCCACAGAGAGGTTCTTCTGTGTCTTGTCTTTGTAAGATCATCTTGAGTTGAAAAGAGTTGGTATTTTTTTTATTTATTACGGTAAGTCCCAATTTCGACTCTTCTTCTTTTTCTTGTTTTTCACATTGTCATTTCAATTCATCTGTCATTATTGTATATATTTACACTCTGTCCTCTCCAAATCCCAGATCTTACTTTCATCAAATTTCTCTTTTGTTTTCCTTAAACAAGTTCCGAGTTTCAGGTTTGGAATTTTCAACTCTTTTTATGTTGTTCTTCTACGTTAATAAGCCGATGTAGATCTATTTTTTTTTTCTATTATTTCTGGGTTAGAAGAAAGAAATATTGTTTTTCGGTTATCTTTTGAAGTTGCCGATCTGAATTAGCTCTTTGTTTATTTTGAAACTTCACTTGTTTTTTTTTTTTTTTTCTTATCTTGCTGGTGAATCTGGTTTGCAGTATGTTTTCAGCATCAATTTTGTTTGGCACTTGTATCTAGATCCTTATTTCTTATGATATCTAGATCGTTATTTCTTATGAATCATTATTTCATGTAATTCCATTAATTAAATAATATTTTTCCTGATTATGATCGTCTAACTGTAATATCATCTGGAGATCCTTTTGCACCTTTCTGAATTATCTCTGTTTGTGTTTAGAAGTTTGATTATTCCTTTCATGAATCGGTAGGTCTTATATATTAAGGAAGAGAATTTGATCCTCTCTGAAGTATAATCGTTTTGTCATTTTTTTGATCTAAATACCAAACTAATATTCTTTATTCTTTATATAGTTTCACCATTTGACAATTTCTGAGGAAAAATTTGCACTATTATTTTGCTGTCAAATCTTGTATATATTTTCCTCTACACAATCCACTACAAATCTGGGAATTTAGTCTTGGTATCTATCATTTAAAAGACGGTATCTTTTCATAACATCATCATTTAATAATAATAGTAAACTTTTATTGCACACAAAGATATAGGAATTCGATCAAATTTTTCTCCAAGGATCTGGGTTTTTTTTTTCCTTTTTCTTGTGTTTATGTACCAATTTTTTGGAACTTCTCTCATTGGTAATGTCAAATGTTGAACAGGGGAAGATATGGCTGAGACCAAACTTACAAGAATAGGCCTTGCTGGTCTGGCAGTCATGGGCCAAAATCTGGCCCTCAACATTGCTGAGAAAGGCTTTCCCATTTCTGTTTATAATCGAACTACCTCCAAAGTTGATGAGACTGTTGAACGAGCTAAAAAGGAGGGAGATCTTCCTGTATATGGTTTCCATGATCCAGAAGCTTTTGTTAATTCAATTCAAAAACCACGGGTAATTATCATGCTTGTTAAAGCTGGGGCACCTGTCGACCAGACCATAAAGACTCTGTCAGCATACATGGAGAAAGGTGATTGCATTATTGATGGTGGTAATGAATGGTATGAGAACACTGAGAGAAGACAGAAAGCCATGGCTGAATTGGGTTTGCTTTACCTTGGAATGGGAGTTTCAGGTGGTGAAGAGGGTGCAAGAAATGGTCCTTCTTTGATGCCTGGAGGGTCTTTTGAGGCTTACAAGCACATTGAAGACATTCTTCTCAAGGTTGCAGCTCAGGTTCCCGACAGTGGCCCTTGTGTGACTTTCATCGGCAAAGGTGGATCTGGTAATTTTGTCAAGATGGTTCATAATGGAATTGAATATGGTGATATGCAACTGATTGCTGAGGCTTATGACGTGCTGAAATCCATTGGAAAGTTGTCAAATGAGGAATTGCAAGGTGTTTTCTCTGAATGGAACAAAGGCGAGCTTCTTAGCTTCTTGATTGAAATTACCGCTGATATTTTTGGAATAAAGGATGACAAGGGAGATGGATACTTGGTTGACAAGGTTTTGGACAAGACCGGTATGAAAGGTACTGGCAAGTGGACTGTACAGCAAGCTGCTGATTTATCTGTTGCAGCTCCAACAATTGCTGCTTCTTTGGATGGAAGGTTTCTTAGTGGGTTAAAGGAGGAAAGAGTTGAAGCTGCCAAAGTCTTCAAGTCAGGTGGCTTTGGTGATATTCTTGCTGACCAAGCTGTGGACAAGAAGAAATTGATTGATGATGTGAGGCAGGCTCTTTATGCATCTAAGATATGCAGTTATGCACAGGGGATGAATCTTATCCGTGCAAAGAGTATTGAAAAGGGATGGGACTTGAAGTTGGGAGAACTAGCTAGGATATGGAAGGGTGGTTGCATTATTCGAGCTGTGTTCCTTGACAGAATCAAGAAGGCATATGATAGGAACGCTGATCTAGCAAACCTTCTTGTGGACCCAGAGTTTGCAAAAGAAATCATTGATCGGCAGTCTGCCTGGAGAAGAGTTGTATGCCTTGCTATTAACTCTGGCGTTAGCACCCCGGGTATGTCTGCCAGTCTTGCGTATTTTGACACATACAGAAGGGAGCGATTGCCTGCAAATTTGGTCCAAGCTCAACGAGACTATTTTGGTGCTCATACGTATGAGAGGACCGATGTTGAGGGTTCCTTCCATACAGAGTGGTTCAAGATTGCCAAAAACTTGAAAAAATAAATCTTCTCCTGATAATTTCTGCTTAATCAAAACTCTTTTCAGTAATAATAATTTCTGCCCCAGCTTATAACTGGGCAGAGCTTGCATCACCACTGTTTGGTGAAATTATATCTTTGCATGATTGGTCAAATTTCTTTGAAAATACTTCTCTTTTTTTTTTTTTTTTTTTTTGTGGTTGTATTTTGGCAGATTTGATATTTTTGCCATGTCTTCACATTCAGATTAATCTTTAGTTTATGTCTTTAGACAAAGTGTTTTAAAGCCTGGACCGACTGATATGACTTAGAACTAGTGACAAATCTGGTCAAGGTCACGGCTAAACCCATTTTGGCCATCGGACAGGATTGATCTCTGCTACCATTCAACTTCTCGAAGTTGTTTGTATTTCACATTTGTAGTGTGAATGGAATTTACTATGTAATTGTTGCCTCGTTTTGAAAGAATAATGTTGTGTGCATTTATAATAAGTATCGATGATTATGTGTTATCATATGATTGAGTGTTACTTTTATCTTTAATTTAAAATTATGCACATTATTGTTGATATCCAAGTTAGTACTCATTATAAATACACATACATTTATTAAATTTGAAGTACTTTGATCAGATTACCAACAAAAATGTTCATTGTTTTCCCATTTTACTTGATGCTGCATTGGGTTTTAACATCCCATCATGGTGACAAGAGCCTAAATTGCAAATCACTCACACTCATGCCCTTCAAAGTAAAATACTTTTCCTCTTCTACTAGTATCATTCCTATGTTTTGAAACTTGATATATATATATATATATATATATATATATATATATATGTACACACATACATATACATACATGCATATACATATATATTTATATATATGTGTGTGTGTGTGTGTGTGTGTGTGTGTGTGTGTATATGTATGTATGTATGTATGTATGTATGTATTTATTCGAACAACTTTTAGTCATATTGGCAGTACCATAATTTCATTTTCCGGGTGGCCCCTTTGTATCTTCTTTACCAAATAGTGAACAGTAATCTCAAATCTAGATACACATTTGGTACATGGTTAGGAAGCTACTAAGAGCTGCAGAAATCAGTAAGGTTACCATGATTTTATTTATAGCTTTGACGACAATGAAGAACACCTTTTTTGACTTGCTACAGTTCCTTTTAACCTTATGGGGGCTTTAATGAAAGAACAGTTACAAGAGATTAGCATGAGGAAGATAAATCAATGAAGTTATGATATCCCTTTTTTTTATTTCTGTTGTTATCTGTCTTCCATAACACGCCCAAATTTATTTTTCTCTCATTTCCTTTTTGTTTTTAGCATGAGCAGAATATTCTGTCTATGATCTTTATTATTGAATTGAATGTGTTCATACAGCCCATATTTTGAGGAGCCTAGCTGTTGCTCTTACAGCCCATCTTTGCACGAAAGAAGAGGTTCTACATGCAGCCAATGGTGGGTATGGTTATGCACATTATATGTTTGTTTTCATTTGTCTTTCTATCTTCATCTTTCTTCTTTCCAGCAGAATACATTCTGTTGATTCCATGCTGACAAACACATGTACATCCATTCATTCATGCACATAATTTCATACATCATCATCATCATCCACATCTTCTTCCTCAACCCCATTCCACCTACAAGAGAATTCGCCACTTGTTTGTCTCTCAATGCTCATCATTCTTTCCAGCGCATCAAGCACTGCTGGTTGATAACTTACCACACACCAATACACATGGCCACACATGCACACAATTGTATTCTTATGATTAAGACCTTTGTGAGATTAATCCTAGATCTAGAGGTTTTCTTTATTATTCTTAACATCATTTTGATGTAAAAATTGAATTACAGGATGTGAGATTAATCCAAGGTATGATTTGACTGATCATATGGGCATAAAGGAAAATAGAGCACTTATGAAATATTCCTGTGTGAAATACATACAGAAAGATGTTAAAATTCAATATGAAATTTATATATTCTTCCATTCTGTAAAAAGAGATATATGATAAACTACATTTACTTGCCTCATCTCTACACTCAGAATTTTAGATGGTTGCACAAATTGAATTCCGCACTATTTGTAGTGTTTCTTCTGAGCATCATTTCTATGTTTATATTTAGTACTGGTTTCACCACTCTTTTTCTCATTGTCTTTCTTGAATGAGAAGAACTTTCTAAATTGATCAACCTTACCTGGTTTAGAAGTACTTGGTATATTGCTGTGAGTACTTTCAGCATTTACACTTTTTTGTTGATGACTTGGACCAGAAGAAGCATCTGAAGCCATTGAATCATCACTCTCTTCCTTGTTATCTTCTCGATCATCAATATTGGTATATTTCTTACTATAATTGTCGTCATCTTCTTCATCATCATTATTGCAGTCAACATCATCTTCTTGCACGGGAGAGTCGATGTACATTGTCCACCCGGATTCACTGCTGCTACACCCTTCTGAGCTGAAATGGTACTTGGAAGAATCCATTTCTTGAGCTAGAAGAAACAGATTGTTGATGAAGAATAGAGAAGTGTACCCTTATCTCGGACGGATAAAGATCATTGAAGAGCAGAAAGAGAGAGCATCTTTCTGCTTGGAAAGAAGGAGGAAAGAGGTAGGTAGGACTAAATATGAAATGACAAAACAAAGTTAAACTGCATAAAACCCCTATTTATGGATGACCAGGTCCCCAGGATCAACTTTATTTTGCATTCTTTGCATTTCTCTATTGACAATTAATTTACTGATTAAAAAAATGACCCTGGAAAAAGACAGCTTATTGTATCTAACAAGCATTTTTCTTTACCTAAAGTAAATGAATATCTGAAAATGATCCCTTGATTTTTGCCAGATCTTTGCTTGCAGATAAACAGGTGAACCCATTTCACAAAAGAAGATCCAGCTCTGACCCGTATTTCATTTCATGCCTGTAACTCTCTTGTCTTCACCCCAGTCACTTTTGGGCACAAATTGAAAAAGTGCACATAATAAGCCAAGTGGGAGTTGGTGTTCCAGGTCAGGATGTTCAAGTGAGCCAGCCAAAGATCTTTATACTTTTTCCTTTCGTTATTTGTTGTCTTCTTTTTCACCCAAGAAAGTTTGCTGCTGTCTTCTTGTCACTGGGATTAATAAGAACTGAAATTTTGATCTTCATTCTAGTTTTAGTCTGAACAAATGTATTTTATTTTGATTCTGAAATCACACTGAAAGAAAATGTCAGCCTGTTTGAGTATTTTCTTTGTTCATTTTCCTTTCAATTAATTTCAGTCATTTTGGAGAATCACATGAACAGCAACAAAACCGGCAAAAAGTACATAGAAAAATAGGACGTGGGTTGCTTTTAAACATTGTGAAAGAGAACAGGCAGCTAGCTGGCAGATTTATATAATGCTTCTCCTTCCTTTTCCCATATGGGAAATTCACATTTTTCATGTTCTTTATATAAAATATTATATTTTCTTGGTCCCATTTCCAGAAAATTTTCACCCCACTGATTTAATTATTACTTTTTGACCATCAAATAAATCAATATTGTATTTTAATAATGAAAAGAAAAGAGAATAGGTTGCCTGAGAGCTTTACTGTCTTACAATCTAATGCCTGCCAGGATTCAGGGTGTTCCCCACTTAAGATCTCTTCACACCAAGCTTTAACTTGAACCCTTCTTTGTTTTCTTCTTCAAAGATTGCATATTTGACTTACCACCTTCTTATCCATGTCATCAACAATAAAAACATGTATTAACACATTTTCATTAAGAGAAAATCTGTCATATTTTCACCGTCCATGATGTTAGCATGATGTGTTTTAGTTGGTTGGTCGGTTGTACGTATAGAGTATCTGTTGACTTCTAAACAAAAATTAAAAATAATATATAAGAGAGGTGATATGAGTAATGTTATATATATAAATAAATTATATAAATTTTTTCATACAATTTGATACGAGAATATTTAATTAAATGATTTGAAAGTAAAAAAAAAAACACTAAATAGTCATATCATTAAATCATAAGCTATTATGTCAATTTGTATAAATAAGTTAATAAGATTTATTTGATCCAATAATAAAAAGTGTAGAATCACAATTAAGTCAAAATTATGGTGCTCAATGCATTTTTTTAATTTAGTGGCACAATATTTTCGATCCAATCATGCAAATGGTGAGAGTCTGAATTGGCTAGTAGATTTGGTAATCTGGAGTAAGAATGAGTGTAAATTCTGGTATAAAATTTGAATATTGTAATGGGCTAGGGGCTAGTCCCCATTTTGAATATTGTAATGGGCCACATGAAAAAAAGTCTTTTTCATTGGGCCTACTGGTTGGGTTCTTAAGTCTGCCTTCCAAAGCAATAAATAGTTGCTAAGTCATCTCATTTGTTCAAAATATTAGTAGAATAGATTTGGTTTGAGTCAAGTTAGAATAAAATTTAACTTAACATTAATTTAAATTTTAATAAACAATTTAAAATCAACGAGTTAAACTTCAAACTATACTCGAAAATAGTTTAATTTTAAGTTTGATCTCAATCAATTTAAACTCGATTTGCTTACAAAAAAAAACTTAATTTTTAACATAAACTTAACTCATTTCATACAAACTCAAATTTGAGCTCAAGGAGCTTGGATCAAATTTTGTCTTAAATATCAGGGATTTAGCATAAAGGAAACAAAAGAAGTTAATATATATATACATAAATAAAATTCATACAAATTGATACATTCAGAAGGGTTATAATACCTAATAATAAAATATGAAATGAGATTTATCTACGTTTTGTAACTTAAATTATTAACGTAAGATTTGATTTAAGCTTAAATTCAAACTTTGATCAAATAAATTGAGTATAAATCTTAATTCGTTAATCTTAAATTTATGTCAAACTTTTAAATTGAATTATATTTGAACTTTTTTCAAATCAAATTTAATTTTGTATTAGAATATGTTATCGTCATGATTCTAACAAACCTTAACTCATATGGGAAAAAATAATTCATTCAAACACGTAAGGGAATTTGCTTGTTTCTATGTAGAAAACAGTATTTCAAAATTAAGATTTAATTAGTGATGATTAGTTTGAAGAGAGTATTTCATAGTATTTGAAAGATTTTGGTGTAAAAGCTTTTAAGTTGATTAAATCAGAAAATGTGAGACTCCTCTAAAGTTTTTAATATATATGCATAAAGCCAAACCCAATAGCATCAGTCAAGATGGCCGAGTTGGTCTAAGGCGCCAGTTTCAGGTACTGGTCCGAAAGGGCATGGGTTCGAATCCCATTCTTGACAATTATCCTTTATTTTTAAATTATTATAATCACATTAAATTTCTTTGACCAAATAATTAAGGGTCTGAATCTATGATCTTTCGTATTAGTACCTGAAACTGGTTCGAAAGAGCATGGGTTCAAATCCCATTTTTGACAATTATCTTTTAATTTTGAATTATTATAATTTAAACATTAAATTTCTTTATCAGATAATGCAAAGTCACACTAATTACTTTTTCCTTATTTTAAACATTAAATTTCATTTAAAAAAAAAAAAAAAACTATTTAAACTGATGTAATGGTGATGCTTTCATTTCATGTACAGGTTCATTGATGAACTTGGTTCATTCTTAGTGCCTTGTACATTCATCTGTGAAAAGGGAAAAGCTAGAAGGACTAGCTGACTTCTACCTTGTGTTTTCAACTGTAATATTTTATGGTTTGAGACAGAAGGGACCTGGAATATCCCCATTATTTATCCCATTGCTACAGGCTGCAGGAAATTTTAATCATATAATTTATTTTCATCTGTGAAAAGGCAAAGGTGATGCTTTCATTTTATGCACAGGTTCATTGATCAACTTGGTTCATTCTTGGTGCCTTGTAGATTCATCTGTGAAAAAGGCAAAAGCTAGGAGGACTAGCTGACTTCTACCATGTGTTTTCAACTGTAATATTAATGGTTTGAGACGGAAGGGACCTGGAATATCCCCAGTATTTATCCCATTGCTACAGGCTACAGGAAATTTTAATCATATAATTTATTCATCTGTGAAAAGGAACTGTTATATTTATGGTTTAAGAAAGACGTGACCTGGAATATCCTCAGTATTTATCCCATTGCTACAGAAAATTTTAATCATATAATGTTTCTTCCATTAATGGCAGTACCCACTTCCCTTTTTGTCCAGATTATTCAACTAAAACCATGATAGCTTCTTTGCATTTCCAGGCCACCGCATCCACTAAGCAAAGTCAAAAAACACCATTTTTATTGGTTTTTTTTTTTGTTGATTATATATGGCTGAAAAATTTACAGCAGAAAGCATGAAAATAAAGAAGATGAAAAAGGGTCTGTTAAGAAAGGAATATACCCACATGCCTAGCTAGATGCTCTCTTTCTTCTAAATCATGCTCAAACTGCTGGCTATGAACCCACAAAACTTCTCATAAGGTTAAGGATGGTTGCAACATCAGCATGTCTCCATTCTAATACTTTTTTCTTCCTAACACGCTTAACTTATGAACTTATGAGTTGCATTCATGACGCTCTTTAATTTGCTTTTTAAGAAGGTGAAATTTTCATCTTAATCAGACAAAATCAGCAGGATGTTAGCTTGGAAAGTGATTGTGAAATGACTTGGACAATAGAGGTATGATTTATCAAGTGTGATATGGAAGACCCAAAAAATAATTACAGGGGAGACACAAAGAAATCATGCTCTAACTGCTGGCTATGAACTCACAAAACTTCCCTCAGAGCCACAAGGTTAAAGATGGTTGCAACACCAGAACGTCTCCGTCATAATACTTTTCTCGTCCAAACACGATTAACTTTATAATACTTTTTCGTCCAAATACGATTAGCTTGTAAGTCGTCGCACTCCCATGAGGCTGGAATCTGAGTAGAATAATTTGTTTATTAAAAATGGGGAAATTTTCATCTCAATCAGACAGATTTTTCATCAGCAGGATTTTATTGCTATTCAGAGTGACAGTGAAATGACTTGGACAATAGAGGTATGATTTATCAAGTGTGACATGGAAGACCCACAAAAATAGTTACAGGGGAGACAGAAAGAATTTATGCTCAAATCAGCTTCTAAGCAATTCAATCTTATTTCCCAGAAACATATTATAAAAATTGCAAAACAAGAACAAGAACAAGAAAATATCTCCAAACAGATTTATTATATACTCTAATGCTCATCAATTTACAGTTTTCCCGCAAACTCTAAACAAGAATCAGGTCAAAAATGAAACAAAGATGAAATAAAAGGAAAAAAATACACACAAAAAAATGGGTTGGCCTGGTTCTTCAATCGGGTTTACACCTGTTGATCACGGCAACAAGGTGTGGCAAGGTAAGTGGGCTTGTGGTCGCCGGACATGATGACGACGATCTTCGGCTCAGGATCGAGCGGTTTCAATGGCAATGAAGGCGGATTTTCCTGGTCATGATCATCACCAGAATCAAAGCTCTTCTTGTAAGTGCAAGCAAGCAAAATCAAGGCCGATGCAATCAGCAGCAACAGACAGCCCAAGCCCCCAAAAAGGTAAGGAATTGGAGACAGCCAAATATTGCCTGCGGCCGTCATTTTATACGTCTCTCTGTCTTCAACGATCGGAGAAAATATGGCTAGTACTAGAAGAAACGGTGCAGTTAAATGAGAATGGCAGTGGAAGAATTTATAGGATTTATGGGAATGTGAAATGACATTAATGCGCTTCGCATTTTCAGAGAACATTCTTTCATCATGCTTTGAAATATTCCTGACGTTATGAATTGCAGATTCTGAGAAATTATGGGAAACTCTCCATGCAAAATTGCTCTGGGTTTCCTTTTTTCGTTCTGTTAAAATTTGGAAGCATTTATTTAAAGAAATTATTGCTTTTAATAGATAATGGCAATATTTCGAGTACGACTTGATTTGAAGCGAGCTTTGCTTGAATGAGCGCAAGCCAAGCCTGCCTTAAACGAATCCGAGCATGAACACAAGTCTAGGTTTTAAGCGAAAAACGATTACGAGCTCGAATCCAAACATGGGTTCTCGGCTTGCTTAAATGAAAAAAAAATTTAAGCAAGTTACATATGATACAAATCATTATATATTTGAATAATTTAAAATTTGAAACGGGCTTCAAAATACAAGCCCGAGTGAGCCCAAGGCTTAGCCTAATAATCGAGTCGAGATGAATAACTTGTGTGAACTCAAGCTAATGCGAGTCAATCACAAACAGTAAAGTTACCAAGTGAGTCGAGCACGAACATATAATCGAGAGAGTTCGATGAGCTTGACCTGAGCCTAGTCCAAAATAAGTCGAAAATGAGTTGGACCCTGTTCGAGCTCAGCTCGACTCGTTTCCAGCCTTAGTTCTGAGTCCATACAAACTTTAACCACTAAAAATTAAATAATAAAATTACGCATATCCATTTTGAGTATTTAAGTAGGTACATACTTGATATATACTATTATATGATTAAATTAAGGATAAAGTAACATTCAATCACATGATGACACATATAAATGTGTATTCAAAATAAGTATTCATAGTATTGCTCAAAATTGAAATATTACCATCAACATAAATTACATGGTATAAATTAATATTGAATTTAGTAAAATTAACATGTATAAATAATTATAGTATTTGATTACTGCTAATAAAATATTTTATTTAAAAAATTATTGATTATAAATTAATATTATATTTAATTAAAGTAATATGGTTTAGGTTAAATTATTTTTAGTGTATGTTGTAAAATACTCTCAATATTAATAATATGTTAGGATTTTTTTTCATATTACCAAATAATAAAATTAATTAATTAAATTATTTTTAAATATATCATATTGTCAAATAATAAAATTTAACCATCTTTGGTACTAGGGTTGCATTTCATTTTAATTAAAATGAGAGTAGTTTTGTTTTAAAATTTTAATAAGTGGGTTAAAATTAGAATAAAATTTTTTAATACCTAATATAGATATGGTGATCATTGTGTTTATTATATTATTTTCCATGTCACTTTAATTATACCCAAATGTTTTTGTCGATCGATGAATTAAATAAAATAATATTAATAATACAAGATAGATTTTTAAGGTAGTCACATATTATACCAACAATAAATTATACATATATACTTTTGATACATAATTCGGGTATATAGATGATGTGTCATCATATGATTAAATAATAATTTTGCATAAAAAATAAAGTAACACTCAATTATATGATGATACATTATCTATGTATCTAAATTATGCATAAAAAAATATTCACATACATGACATTCCTCTTATACCAAATACCCCCTCAATGTACTTAGTTATTCAGAGGTTGATATCATATATCAACTATAGTCTAATATATATTATCCGATTTGTGTTTAGGGTTTATGATTTTATTGAGAACCAAAATTTTGTAAACTCAACATGTGACAGTTAGACCCGGGGGGAGGGGGGGTGGTGTGGGTGGTGTGTGGGGGCGGCGGACATGTGAGGCTACCATTAGGAGGAGGACGGTGGAGTTGGCCATGGATCCTTGAGAACTTCCAGAAATAGAGAGAATGGTCTTTTCACAGGTTTGGTACACTGAAATGTGTCAAGTAACTTGCCTAAAAATTATTTAAAAATTTAAAGATTGTGTGCACTTATAATGAACATTAAGAATGATACATCATTATCTGAGTAAAAATTATTTTATTTTAATTTAAAATTATATAATTACATTATAATATAATCACATTATATTATATTATTATTTATATTTAAATTAATATGTATTATAAATACACAGTTTTATTTACATAAATAATAATTAATAACAGAAAAAAGGGTCCCGTCTCAAGCATTTAAGCAATTGGCCTTTTCTTTTCTTCTTGCACTTTTAACTTAATATATATTATTATTGTTATTATTATAATAAAACTATATATATATATATATATATATATATATATTGAATATACAAAAATATATATAAATAATATATTATTATGTGATTCGATGATTTTAATTAAAAATAAAGTATCATTCAATTATATAATTACATATATATAATATTCTTCTTCTTCTTCTTACAACAATAGAGAGAATATGAGTAGTTAGGTGGGTTGTTAAATGATCATGGTATATATGAGTGGTTAGGGAATATGAGTAAATTATATTTTTCCTCCTACAGCTTGATTGAGAGATATTTTAAAAACATAAGTAACATTTTTCTTTTTTTTTTTTAAATAAAATCAAATATAAAACCTACCAAGGCAAAGATAAGGGTGGTTTTATAATATTTGATTTTTAATAATTCCTTTTAGTATTAGGCTTAAATGTTTTAAATATGGAAATTTAACCTTTAAAAATGCTTTAAAACTTGCATATAAGTCCTTGTGATTCTTTGGAAACTTTCGCTGCAAACATCACTCCTTCACCATTGTCATAATCTTATTGTTGTCAGGAGTTTCGATCTCCACCATACTCTCTTTCGTTGTGATTAGATCTGTCATTGACAACTCAATTAAATGAAGGTTGTCATCAATGGAAGCATGAAATCGTGACTAAGAGAGAGTGGTGGGAGCCAACAACACATACAACAAAGAGAAGGAAAGATGGTGGTATGGTAGCGAAAGTGGATTGAGGGATTGATAGTGTGGGATGGGTTGTTGAAGAGAGACAGGTGGTGTATGCTAATCGAGAACAAAGAAAGAAATGGGTAAGAGTGAAAGAAAAAGAGGAACACAAAATTTTTTAATGCAGTTTGGATATTAATTTTTTTTTTGGTTTAATTTGAGGTTATATGCTAATTTTCAAAAAAACTTCATTTCTTGATACTATGTTAATATTTTTTTATCAAAAAAGTTTGATTTTAAGTAAAAAAATAATTATTCATATTAACAAGTGGCCAAAAAAAAAAAAATATTTCCGAAAGAAATTCAATCATAATTGAATTGGCGTAGAGATTATTTTTCAGATAGCGAAAATTGAAACAAGCATGAATGCTTATCCATCTCTCTCACATTTCAATATGTCCCCATTATCAAAAAGCTAAGGGAACATAAGGGACCAATGTCAACCCCCACTTTTTCACTTCTTCTCCGAGCTAGATTTAAATTAAATCAGGGACTTTTATTTTGTTCAAGAAGATTAGGGTTGCAAATTAAACTCAAACTCAAACTTATTGTTAGTTAGTCAACTGACTTCACGTCTCAAGTAAAATACTAATAAATTCTTAAAAGTTTAAAATATTGTACTTACACTTTTAAAATCTTATTCTTCGACTTTAAATATGAGAGATAATTAATAATTATATAAGATAAAGTTTTGAAATAAATATTCGAACCGAACTCAAGTTAACCATTTTTATCTTAAACTCAAGCTCGAGCCTAGAACTTCCCAACTCAATGAGCTAAAGATCAAGTTTTTCCTTAACGAAAGCAAGTCAAGCTCTAGTCAAGCAATATTTGAGCCAGTGTTTAGTTTACTAGAGTGTTATCCGATGTTTTTTTCTATCTTTACGCATTTATTTCAACGCTCCACTAGAATTTCTTTTTGCCCCTACTATACGTCCATCTGTTGGGTTCTACCACCTATCAAGGGTTGACGGAGATTTTCAACAACCAAAATTGTAATTAAATTATAAATGGAAGAGGGTCTAGGTAGTGGAAAATTTGTACAACAAATTTCTCCCACTCAAGGAAGTTGAAGTGGAAATGGTTCTTGTGGACTAATTGTTGTGGCATAAGAAAAACATCTTTCAGCTGACTCTTTTTTTCTATACAAATTATAAAAGACTTGGCCATTAAATACCTAACCTTTACATAATCACACCTATATCCAGACTTTTTTTAACCTTCAAGTAAAGCATATATATTAAACTAGATAATCATGATTTGTTTAGTCAAGCTCAAGATAACAAGATAAAGTCATATAGTAAAATCTAATATAATTAGAAGCATTAGTTGTGGTTCAATTCCAAAATCCATCATTATTTATTGGCATATTATTAATTAGTCACGTAATTCACGTTAAACTTAGTCATAACCAATATATTTGAAATGGATCGAAACCAATCAACAGGTTGGTCTAAATCAAATCAATAATAAATTAAATAAATATTATAATAATATTAAATAAAATAAAATTGTGATTTGTTGATATATAAAAAAATCTTGTGGTTTTTACTGCGATAATTTGAAATAAATTAATAAAATTATATGTACACACTTTTTAGTATACAAATCGGTATATATATAATATGTCATTATAAAATTAGATATTACTTAGAAGATATTAAAGTAATAATAAAATAACACCCAATTATATGATATTATATCATATATATATATATATATATATATATATATATATAAATTTATGTAATAAAAAATTATACATATAATATTATTTAATGTTCATAATGAATTTATTTATCAATTTATTTTAGACCAACTTGTCTAAAGTAAAAGTCTCATAATATTATTTTGGTCTTATAAGGAATTTAGAGGGAATATACTTGGCATAAACTTTTAGTAATCTCACGATGAAACCCATATAATTAGTAGAAAAAAGTTTGCAGGTCAGAAAAATTCTAATGCTATCAATTTATTCTATATTGATAAAATATATAAAAGATGTTAAGTTTGTATATGTATTTCATATAATTTAAGATACTAAAATAACATTAGTTAAATTGTCTATGAGTTGGTAATCAAACAGTGGACCAAGATATTGGATCAAAATATTATAATCGCTCTCTGAAATCACCAGCAATTCGTGATATAGGGCAGATAAATTGACCTTTGGCTGCCTGTTCTTTCATGTGCTGAAGGGTCATGGACAGGAGTCTCAAATTAAGAAGCTAGCCGTGAAAGTCAATTCAGTCTTCATTAATATATAAGATACCAGGGGTCATTTTTCCTTATAGTTCATATACTTTATTGTTAAGGGAAGACATTCCCATTACTTTGCTGCCCTAGCTGTTGAATGGAATCCAGGATTTGTATATTGTAAAGCTAGTTAGCTAGAATGTCACTTAAACGCATTCTTCAGATTCACTACCTCACTAAGAATCAGGTTGCTTTGTTCTACACCTTTTACGTTCTTGATTTCACATTGTAAAAGTCTCCCACTGTCAAAGAGATTCCTAATCAGCAAAATCATAAAGTTTTTTTCGGAGCTGAACCGACTAGCATAAATAGGTGAAACTTTGAATCTAGTGGCCGATCGCCAACCATGATGACAGCCATCTTGAGCTCCATCTCCAACTTCATGTCAACTACTTGCTTCACTGATTCACCCTGATCATGATGATCACCGCCAGAGGAATTTGTGGCAAATTTTCGATAAGAACAAGCCAGAGCTATCAAAGATATGGCAATGAGCCCCAGCATGGTTCCCAACCCACCAAATAGGTAAGGAACCGGAGAGTTCCAATGCCCCAATCCGCCATTAACACCACCAGAAGGTGAGTTGTTTCCAGGTCCCATGATTAATTCCAACACATTTTTAATTTAGTGCCAAACCAAACACACCGAAAAAATTAAACCTTAGATTCAATTATTAACCTCGCAACCATTAAACTATGTAAGTTAAAAGTATTATTTTAATATACCACAGGTGGACTTGAATTCAAACTGTCTACCTTATAAGTCCATCTCTTTACTACCCAAACCACTCTTTAACGCAATTCCAAAACGTTTAATGTAGTTGGAAGTGCAAGTTTAGGAGATTGATAACAATTCCTGTGTGCTTCTTCATACACAAACAAACAAACAACAACGAATAAAAAGTAACATATAAATATATACATATATGGCGACTTATTTATTTAGTTTCTGAAATCTTCAAATTCATGTTCAACCTTACAATGATAAACAAAGTTTGTTTACGTCTCCGAGCCACCGCGTCCACCAACCCATATTTATTATCATATCAATAAAAATTTTCAACATTTTTCAACATATTCTTCAGGGTTGCTTTTTATGAAATTCTGAGGCGACTGAATAGGGCTTTATATGGATATGATAATGTATAATAATAGAAGGAGCAACAGTGCCAAAACCAGTGGCTGGCGCTGGAAGTTTTAAACTGAGCACGGTTAGTGACCAATAATGGAGTGGGTAAATTACCTTTGTCCACCCAAGGTTTTTTCTAAAAACCCTTTTCACCCCTAATGGTTCAAATATCGTTTTTCCATTTAAAATTAAAGTTTGTTTAAAAACAAAATTGTGTAAAAATAAAATAGTTACTTTATCATCCATAATTCTTTAAAAAAAATTAAAAAATAAATCTTTTACATATTAAATCCAAACACTTTACATATGATAATTTAACTTTTAAATAGGTTTCAAAACTTGTATATAGGTCTATTATTTTTTACAAACCCTAGTTGTTGTCATTATTCTTTCACCACAACTACAATCTCACCATTGTCACAAGTTTCAACCCCCACTAATTCTCACTTTCGTCATAATTTCATTTGTCATCGATAATTCAATTAAGTTAAGGTTGTCATCTACTATAAAGTGAAATCGTGACAAAGAGAGGACGGCGGGGGCCAACAACACATGCGATAGAAAGAGGGAAAGATGAAGGATGAGAGAGAAAGTGAATTGAGGGGTTGGTAGTGTGGCATGGGTTGACGAAAAGAGGGACGTGGTAAGGGTTGGTCAGGAACATAGGAAGGTGTCAAAAGGCTATACGTAAATATGAAATTTTGTGCCTTATAATGGCACTAAGTTTTGCATTTAGTACTCGAAAAGCACTCACACACACTACGAAATGTAAAAAATATAATGCTCAATGTACGTGAAAATTACCCAACCTATTTATTAACTCAAGGATTTACAAGTTTGCAAATGATTTTTCCACACTTCTTTGCCTTACACAACCCTTAATTTATAGCATCATATGTGGTTAACATCCCCAACCACCTAAGCATTATCCTAAGCACTTCTATACATTATGAGACGTGTTTTAATGAAAAATTGCCACTTGCCTTCAAGGATTATCTAGCCACGTTTTCCTGTTCACACTTCATTGTTTGGTGCGCACTCTAGGCTTCATGAGATATTTCCTGCACAAGTGGAGGAGTGCTACTCCTCCTTTGACTTGGTCAGGGTCTGGGCCACTTGTGTGGTGCTTAGAATGACAAGTTTTGGATCTTTAAGTCGCCCAAAAAGCAAAGCCCACAAGTTTGTTTTTCTGCCTGGACCAAATTTCACAGCTTGCCTGGATGGAGCTTGCACACGCTTGTTGCAGCCTGTCTGAATCCTTGCGCGTGCGGCCTGTGGCACATGGTCTGTCCGAGTGGTGCGTGCACGGTCTGTCTAAATGATGCGCGCACCTGCCCGCTCAATCACCATTTTGTGCCTATTTTTTCCAGCTCCCATGTTTGAATTATGTATGCCTATTGTAGTTTTCATGTTTCCCGAGTCTCCCGAGGCCATCTGAAAGTGCCGCTATGCATTTCCCACACATAGTATCGGCATACCCGTGCCAACTTGCGAACAGGTGCGTGTCATGTTTATTGTTTGGTGACAGAAGGGTGAGGGTGTTAGTGTGAAAGGAAAAGGCAAAAGCGTTCAACTGTAATATTTTTGGTTACCTGGAATATCCTCAGTATAATCCCACTGCTTCAGGCTACAGGAAATTTTAATCATATAATTTATTCATCTGTGAAAGGAAAAAAGCTAGAAGGACTAGCTGTCTTCAACCTTGAGTTTCCAACTGTAATATTTATGGTTTGAGAAAGATGTGACCTGGAATATCCTCGGTATTTATCCCATTGCTACAGGAAATTTTAATCATATAATTTTTCGTCCATTAATGGCAGAACCCACTTCCTTTTTTGTCGAGATTATTCAACTATAACCATCATAGCTTCTTTGCATTTCCAGGCCGCCGCATCCACTAAGCAAAGTCAAGAAACACCTTTGTAATTGTTTTTTGTTGATTATGAGATCCATATATGGCTGAAAAATTACAGCAGAAAGCATGAAAAAAAAAGATGATGAAAAAGGGTCTGTGAAGAAAGGAATATGCCCACATGCCTAACTTGGTGCTCTGTTTCTAAATCATGCTAAAACAGTTGGCTATGAAGTTATGAACCCACTAAACTTCCCCCAAGGCCACAAGGCAGGGGATGGTTGCAACAACAGAATGGAGACATTCTGGTACTTTCTCGTCCAGACACGCTTAACTTCTTAGTTGTAGAAGTAAGGCCGCACATTTGCGCGGCTTAACTCATGAGGCTTAGCCGAAATCATTTAAGGGTACAGTCATGACGCTGCACTCATTCTACGGATCGCGCACCTTCATCAGTGACATGGTTGTGCCTTGAAATGGTTGTGCTATAGAGTTCATAACCTTGATTCGGCTTGAGGTTTTGGGGACTGTCAGCTAAAGTTTTCCCATGACCCATTGTGCTATGAAATTGTTTGTGGTTCCTGTGTTCTATATAGCACGAACAACATGTCCGTTGATCAAGACCTTCAAGTAAATGAGCCCTTTGTATGAGCTTTTTTAAAAGTGAAATTTTCATCAGCAGGATGTTGCTATTTAGAGTGACAGTGAAATGACTTGGACAACAGATGTATGATCTGTGAAGTGTGACATGGAAGACCCACAAAAATAATTGCAGGGGACACAGAAAGAATTTATACACAAATCAGCTTCTAATAAATTCAATCTGATTTCCCAGAAACAAATTAAGTCCAATAACAGTGATAAAGATTGCAAAGAAATACAAAATGGAGAATCAGGAAGAACAAGAAAATATCGCCAAACACATTTATTGATACATATCCTCTAATGCTCATCAATTTACAGATTTTCCCGCAAGCTTTAAACTAGAATCAGGTCAAAAATGAAAGAGAGATGAAATAAAAGGAAAAAAAATACACACAAAACCGGGTTGGCCAGGTTCTTGAACCTGGTTTACACCGGCTGATCACAGCAGCAAGTGTTTGAAGAAATGGCGGGTGTGGCGAGGTGAGTGGGCTTGTCATCGCCGGCCATGATGACGACGATCTTCGGCTCAGGATCGAGCGGTTTCAATGGCAATGAAGGTGGATTTTCCTGGTCATGATCATCACCAGAATCAAAGCTCTTCCTGTAAGAGCAAGCTAGGAAAATCAAGGCCGATGCAATCAGCAGCAACACACAGCCCAAGCCCCCAAAAAGGTAAGGAATTGGAGACTGCCAAATATTCCCTCCCGCCGTCATTTTGTATTTTTCTCTCTGTCTTCAACGATCGAAGAATATACGGCAAGTAGAAGAAAGAATGGTGCAGTGAAATGAGAATGACAGAAGAAGAATTTATAGAGGGAATTTATGGGAAAGTGAAATGACATTAATGGGCTTCGCAGGAGAACATTCTTTCCTCGTGCTCTGAAATACTCCTGATGCTATGAATTGCAGATCCCGAGAAATTATGGCAACTCTCAAGGCTATGGCAATTCTCCATGCCAAATTGTTCTGAAATTACAATTTTACAATGGGGTTTTCCATTTTTTGTTCAATTAAAATCTGGAAGCATTTATTTAAAGAAATTTTTGCTTTTAATCGATGACGTTGCTTTTGCTTCAAGTAATTTTTATTATTAAAAATAAAATATTTCTAAAATTAAAATATTACTATTTCTAAATATTACTAAATATAAATTAATGCAAAGTTTAACATAACTGACATATATAAATAATTGTACTGGTTAATTAATAATAATAATAAAATATTATTTTATTTAATATTATTAGTAATAAATTAGAATTCTGTTTTGTTAACTTGTTTTACGATAAAATATAATTTTTTTATATGTTGTAAACTTTTTCCAATGTTAATAATATATTGGGACTTTTCTCATTTTACCAAATAATAAAATTAATTAATTAAATTATTTTTAAATTTATCATATTTTCGAATAATAAAATTTATTAAATTTGATAGTTGAGATTAATATTATTTTAATTAGAAATGAGAGTAATTCTACACTAAAAATTAATAAGTAGGTTAAAATTATAATAAGATTAAGATTTTAATATCTAATATGAAGGTGATAATCATATTACTCATTACATCAACTTAACTAAATAATATCACCAAAAACTTTTTATCAACAAAAAAATCAAACAAGATAATGCTAATAATAAAAAATAAATTATTAAAATAATCACAAATTATCTCGAACCAAACACCCATTCAATATATTTAGTTATTTATAGGTTGATACCACATATCGACTCCAATCTAGTATATGTTATCCACTTTAGGTTTACGGTTGATTGGTTTATCGAGAATCTAAATATTATAAATTGAATTATGGACTCATTTTATTAGTAGTGTATCATGTGACATTTAGAAGGAGGATCATGTGAACCAAGAAATCAATAGGCTACCATTACAAGAGGATGGTAGAGTTGGCCAGGGATCCTTGAGAGTTGGCCATGTAACATTAAATGTAACGTTTTTCAATTTGCTTCATATTTGTGGTTCAGAGAATGTGCAACGTATCAAGGTTGGTACATGATCATATCAATCTCGTAGCCAAATAAATATGGTTAGTATACAGTTCTATCAACATAATATATGTGGCCTAACACTAAGTGAGACATATCACCAAAATTACTGATCCAATAACCCGATAAAGATATTATCCGTTTTAGATTTATAGTTCGCCATCATTTCATTTATTAGACTGGTAATTTAAGAGTTCAAATACTATTTAACTAGTCTTATATTATCATTCCCAAATTATGTGATAGACATATACTTACTTAGCATCTTTCTCATGTTTTTTTAATAGGGAATTTACCTATAAGTGTTACAAATCTCATTACCAAATCCAAGAATTAGCTGGTTAGTTTTATTTTGGTCATCACCGCATCAGAATTTCATTGCTCAACCTGTAGAAACTCTGTTTTTAGGCCAAACATTAGGTGGATGTACTTGAGTGATGTTAACAAAATAAGAGTGTACGCACTGATAATCTTTAGTACGTTAAACATTATTTTATTTAACTTCAAAATTATACAATTATATTATAATATAACATCATTGATACTCATATTGATATTCGGGTAATAGAGGGCACGTGAGTGGTTAGGTAGGTTGTAGGTATGATAACGAGGAGGGGATCTCAATCCCCGTCCCTATCTCTATAGGGGATATCAATCCCCGTCCTCATTAATAGGAATAAAAATGATTCTCTGTTCCCTCCTCGCTAAGAAAAACCCCATCCCCATCCCTTTTTCGATTTGTCTCTTATTGTGGAATTTTTTTTTATTCCCGTCCCCGTTTCTATTAGGGAATTCCCTCCTTATTAGGGTCAGAGTCTCTAAAGTTGGGTTGAAACTGCCATCTTTAGTGGGTTGTTAAATGATCATGCTATATATGGACAACCACCAACAAGACTTAGGTGATGACAAAGCCATCTATGCATTAACAACCCATATTATTATTATCATTATTATTATTATTTTTTAGTGACGAGAAAATTGATCCAAATCTAATTATCACATTGGATCAAAACCAATCACATTAATTAGGATAAATTTTGGGTCAAGTGACTGATCTCATAACTACTGAATCAGATAAGTTAAAAGTTTGATTTTAATATATTTCTAAAAGAGACTTGAATTCATACTCTCTTATCGATAAAGTTTTCTCTTTTGTTACTCAAACTACTAGTTGGAGGTAACCCATATTATTATTTATTATCTAGTTTATATAGTAATTAATTAAGTTTACCATATAATTATTTATTATAAACCTCAATATTTTGGTAACAATGGGTGAGTCTGAGTGTCGTAACCTAATTGAGCAATTCATTGTGTGTATTGATTAACCTTAATTCCTGTGGGCTTCTTCCTACACAAACAAACAAACTAGAATCAAGAGAAGATATCACATAAATAAACGGGGACTTATTAATAACTTTCTCAAATTTTAAAATTCATATTCAACGTTTTCAATGATGAACAAAAATTTGTTTACGTCTCCGAGCCACCGCGTCCACCAACCCATTTTTATTATATCAATGCAAAATGTCGACATGCTTTCGACACATTCTTCTGGGTTTCTTCTTAGGAATTTCCCAGGCGACCACTAACCCATTTTTATTATATCAATGCAAAATGTCGACATGTTTTCGACACATTCTTCTGGGTTTCTTCTTGTGAATTTCCCAGGCGACTTCACAGGGCTTTAGTCTTTATATATATGTATATAAAACAGGGTAGGGTTATGTCTATAAATAACATGAATGATTTTATATATAAATAATAAAATATTATAATATAATTATATAATTTTAAATTAAAGATAAAATAATAATTAATTATATTATAATATATTATTATTTTTATATATAATTATATATATTATTTTTATACATAATTTTATCGATAATATAATAGAAGGAGCAACAGTAACAAAATGAGTGGCGCTGGAAATTTTGAACGGAGGATAGTTGATGACCAATGATGCAATGAGTAAAATTAATTTCTCCACCCAAAGTTTGATAAAAAACGCTTGTTTACTATTTGATAATATAAGAGTAAAACAATAGTTTTAAATCCAGAATTTTTGGAAAAAATTTAAAATAATTCTTATATGCATTAGATCTAAACTTTTAAAACGTAGCAATTTAACTATAAAAAATATTTAAAAACTTACAAGTAAGTCTTTACAATTATTTATAAACCCTAGTTGCTGTCATCTCTCCTTCACCATTGTCACAAGTTTCGGCTCCCATCATTCTCTCTTTTTCTATGATTTAATGTCATAGATGACTCTTTCACTTGATTGATTCATCACAAACTTAATTAAGTGATGGTTGTCGTTAATGACAACATAAAATCGTGAGGGAGAGAAGATGGTGGGGGCCAAAAAACACATGCAACAAAGAGGAAGAAAGATGGTTGTATAATAGAGAAGATAGGTTAAGAGGTTAATAGTGTAGGATGAGTTGTCGAAGAAAAAGAGGTAGTGTGGGCTGATTAGGTTCAAAGGATGAAGGGGATAAGGATGGATGAAAAGAGAAAAAAAGAAAAGTTTTATGCAATTTGGTTATTGAAAGGTTTTTTTTTTAAAAATAATTTTTCTTAATTTGAGGTTGTATATTAATTTTGAAAGATAAAATTATAATTTCATTTCCTTGTATTGTGTAAGAATTGTTTTATTTACAAATTTTATTCTCAGATGAAAAATATTATTTATATTATCAACAAAATTATATGTATATATTTTTTGTATATAATTTTGATACACAGATGATAATGTATTATTAGATGATTAGATGATTTTAAATTAAAGATAAAATAATACTCAATCACATAATGATACATTATTTGTATATTCACATTATATATAAAAAAAATTATATATATAATATTACTCTTATATTAGATCGGGTGAAAATGTTTTGGTGAAGCCTTGGGGAGGAAACCGGACTCTATTGACATAGAGATTATTTCTCATGACAACGAAAATTGAAATATGCAATTATGCTTAAATGCTTCTCACTTTTCTCTCAGATATACATGATATGGCCTAGGGTATTCAATATGCCTCCATTTTCACAAAAGCTAAGGGAATATAGGGGACCAATATCAACTCCCACTCTTTTTCTTCTTCTTTGAGCTAGATCTAAAAAAATGGTCTTTTATTTTGTTCAAATTTAAAAAAAAAAAACCATCAACAAATCCAGTAATAATTAAAAAAAGTTAAACTCAAGATTGATATATACAACTTCTAATATAAGTTGTTTATTAATGGCAGTAGAGCTGCAAACGGGTCAAGTGGTTTGATTCAATTATTATTAAACCAAATTGTTAGTTAACTTGGTAAGCTCATGTTTCAAGTAAGATATCAAGAAAGTCTTAAAAAAATTTAAAATATTGCATGTACTTCATTGTAATCTTTGCTCTTGATTTTGAATACGGGGAATAATTGATAATCATATAATTTACAAGTTCTAAAATAAATATTCAAATCCAATTCAAATTAATCATTTCTATGTTAAGCTCAAGCTTGAACCAATAACTTCTTATCTTAACAAACTCAAACTTAAGTTTTGTCTTAATAAATTCAAATAGAGTTTGAATCAAACAATACTTGACTCAAATTGATTGTAATTGTCTATTAGAGTCAACATCAAGTTCAATGAAGTGCACATTATCTGGTATTTCTTCGTATTTACACATATATTTCAATACTCCAATACCAGAATTTCTCTTTGCCCCTATTGTACTTCAATTTAGTGGTTTTTAAAGCTATCTAGGGTTGATGAAGCTTTTCAACTACAAAAATTGTAGTTTATTGTAAACGGAAGAGGGTCTAGGTCACTTTTCATAGTGGGAAATTTTTACAACAAATGTCTCCCACTTAATGAAGTTATTGAAGTGGAAATGCTTCTTCCTGTGGACTAATTGTTGTGGCATAAGAAAAACAACTTTCAGCTGACTGTTTTCTCTATGCTAAACAAATTATAAAAGACTTGGCCATTAAAGACGCAACCTTTACATAATCACATCTATATCCACACTTCTTTTTCTTCAAGTAAATCATATATTAATCTCAGTAATCATGATTAACCCTCTTAATTTAATTTCATCCATGGCCTGCCCACCAAATAAAATTCAACATATGAATATCCTTTTTTTCATCAACTTAATTAATTAACTTGTTTATAAATTAATCTTTTGTGATGATTAATCATGATCATGAATGCTGACCATATAATACAAAGTTCTATTAAATTCTCACCAAAATCAATTAAAGCCCAATAAACTATTGAGATATTGTTTATTTTAGACACATAATAGAAGTTTGGTTTTTGAGCTTACAATTTAAAATATATTTTGACAGTTTAAAAGTTTATTAATAATTTAATTAGTCTTATCTTAAACTTTTTAATTGATATACATATAAACCTAATATCTTTTATATTTTATGGATGTGGGATTTGTTGCAATTCAGTATTTTTTTTTTTAATTTTTTTTCTTTAGAAGAGTATAGATAAAGATTGCGGGAAAACAAAGTTAATCCAAATAGGCACATGTTAATTTGAAGGTACACAAGTAAAATAAAATCATATAATAAATTATGATGCGACTAGAAGCATTTGTAGCTAGTGGTTCAATTTCAAAATCCATTATTATTTATTGGCATATTTTATTTAGCCACGAAATTCATGTTATACTTTGCCATAACCAATATTTTTAGAAGTTACTTGAGACAAATTGAGAGCCTAATCCGAGTCAAATTGATAATAAATTAAATAAATATTAAAATAATATTCAATCAAACAAAATTATAATTTGATAGTATGTGATGTAAATTTCTTCAACTCTTGAACTTAGTTTAAATCCCAACAATTGTAAATCTTACCATTTACATATTGACATCAATATAATGGTTTAATTAAATGAACACAACACGATTTATCCGATTCAATTGCGGGTTGATTATGTTTTTATAATTGTTTAAACTTTAAACAACTAAAACCCTCTCTATATATATACACACACAAAAATTAATATTTAAAATCAATCTTAACACATACGTCTTCTAGGTATTTCAATATAAAATAGAAGAATTGGTTTAAAATAATACTATATAAAATGATAATCAATCCAATTTGATGAAAAAAAATAAAAGAAACTTATGGTTATCAATGTGATAAATTTGAAATATAATGATTTTATTTATCTATTTAATTTAGACTAACTTGCCTAAAATAAAAGCCCCCTTGTATTGCTTTGGACGTGTGTGTGTATGTAATATATATATATATATATATATATATTTACAAAGAACATAAAGAATTTAGAGAGAATATGTTTGGCATAAATTTCCAGTAATCTTATAATGATAACCATATGATTAGAAAAAAAAAAAAAGTTTGCAAATTTCTAAAGACTTGGATATATCTTATATCAGTAAAGTATGGTAAAATGTTGAGTTTGTTATTATATTTTATATCGTATGAAAATAATAAAAAAATACTGATTAAATAGTCTGAAGATATATTTGGATCAAGATGTTACCATCCCTCTCCAAAATTACCAATAACCTGTGATAAATGACAGATCAACTGACCTTTGTCTGCCTATCTTTTCATGTGCTGAAGGGTCATGGACAGGAATCTCAAATTAAGAAGCCAGCCGTGATACGAGGGGTCATTTTCACATATAGTTTATATACTTTATTCTTAGGGGGCGTTTGATTTGGGTAATATTTGATTATTAAAATAGAAAGATTATCTTAAAGATAGATTACTTAGAAAATTACTGGGTATAAATGATTACTATATTTGATAAAATTTGATAGGTATAAATAATTATTGTGTTTGGTTAAAGGTAATAAAAGATTACTAGTAAAATATTTTACTTAAATGCCCTTAAATATAATTATTTTTAAATATTTTTTATATTATTTATCATATTAATTAAAAATAAATTTATTTTTATCTCAAAAAATTAATAAATAATAATTTTTCTATAATAAACTCAAGATTATCCCAATAATCTTTAAATACCTAAGGTGAAGGTGATAATCAGATTACCACCTATATTACCTGCCACGTCAGTATTGGTAATAGAAGATTACTGTAATATTTTATTACTGACAAACCAAACAAGAGAATAAAAGATAGAGTACCAAGGTAATCTTAAAAACCTTTAACCAAAGACACCCTTAAGGTAAGACATTCCATTACTTTGCAGCCCTAGCTATTGAATGGAATCCAGGATTTGTATAGTGTAAAGCTAGCTAGTTAGCTGGAATGTCACTTAACCGCATTCTTCAGATTCACTGCTTCACTAAGAATCAGGTTGCTTTGCTCTACACATTTCACATTCTTCATTTCACATTCACAGAAGTCTCCCACCATTGTAGAGATTCCTAATCAACAAAAGCATAAAGTCTTGCGTAAATATTCTATGAAGCTTCTTGGAAATCAATATATTTTTCGGGAGATGGAGTGTGGCAGGCAAAGGAACAGTGAAGTCAAATCACATCGAACAGTAATGTTAATAGAAGCATGAATGCAATATTCTAACACCATAATAATCGCGTTGATTGTTTGCATGAAACTTCTTCTATTTGATATGACTTGTGTTTTTGGAATGTTAAAGAGAAAGTTCTTTTTACACCCAAAGTTTGAAAAACTCATGTTCACCCGCTAAATTCTTAATCAATAAATTCCCATTCAAAACTTAACTTTGTTATTGGAAAAAGATCTTGAGACATTGTAAAAAAGACACACGATAATATGATTTTCTAACTGTTTTTCTCATTTGAAATTATTATATTTCCCTGTTTATACGGTTGCTAACAATTTGATTAAGTTGGATCCAATAGTTAAAATAACATTAGATTGGTGTAATTTGGGTGAATCACATTAGCCAAGATGTGATCTGACAGTTGTGATCACTGGAATGCACCAGAGATGCTATTAGGTAAGATTGTACTAGGTGCAATTTTGTTAAAATCATACAATGACAAATGCAATTCCAACTTCAGAAATGCACCTCGAATGGGATTTCAACAAGATTGTATCTGGAGATGTATGGTATTAAAGGGTTCACTAATAAAAGGTATTATGTTCTTAGTTTTACATCTATTTGATGTGATTTTTTTCTAGATCAAACCTATTTAAAGCAATCTCATCATATCATACATCTCCTGATGTAACTCCAACAAATTTCCAACCATTTTTTTCTTAAAATTTGGGAGAGGAAATGGTGTTTATGTTATTCGATTGTTAACGAAGTTAAACCTCGCAAAAAAAAATCAAATTTTAGAAATTAAGTGGGTGAGAATTCGTAGTTTCCCCCGAACCTTGGATAAGAAAGAGTGATTTACTCTTTATTGAATGGGGCCAACCAGTCAATACTAGATTTGATTTTATCCACAAGTATCTCTTAGTTTCAACTCTTTATCATCTTCTCCTACACTTTACCTGTCTCAATCAGGGCTTCTGTAGCCACCTGAAACCATTTCGTGAATGATTTGTCCATATCAAATATTAATTGTCTTTCACGGCAGAGCCAACCAGATTTATCTCATTTAACATACAAAACAACTTAAATTAAATATAAGACTCTAGCAGCACTCATAACTTTTACTAAAATCTCAATTAATGATATATTATTATATAAGTAGATAATTTTAAATTAAAAAAAAAATATCACATAAATAAATAGGGGCTTATTTAATAACTTTTTCAAATTTTAAAATTCATATTCAACGTTTTCAATGATAAACAAAAATTTGTTTACGTCTCCGAGCCACTGCGTCCACTAACCCATTTTTGTTATGTCAATGCAAAATGTCGACATGTTTTCTTCTTATGAATTTCCCAGGCGACTTCATGGCGCTTTAGTCTTTGTATATATGTATATAAAATAGAGTAGGGGTATGTGTATAAATAACATGTATAATTTTATGAGTAATACTATATGTATTCATCTTTGATACATAATTCATATACACGGTGATGTATCATCATATAATTAGGTGATTTTAAAATATGTGTTATCATATAATAAAGAAATATCTAATCATATGATAACATTTTATTTGTGTACATAAATTATGTATCAAAAATAAATATACATAATTTTATTGTAATTTTATATATAAATAATAAAGTGTTATAATATGATTATATAATTTTAAAATAAAGATAAAATAATATTTAATTATATTATAATATATTATTATTTATATATAAAATTATATATATTATTTTTATTGGTAATTGTATAGGTAATATAATAGAAGGAGCAACAGTAACAAAATCAGTGGCGCTGGAAATTTTGAACGGAGGATGGTTGATGACCAATGATGCAATGAGTAAATAACATTTTTCCACCAAAAGTTTGATAAAAAACACTTACTTACTATTTGATAGTATAAATAAAACTTTTTCAATTAAAATGTAAAAATTAATAGTATAAAAGTAAAATAGTAATTTTAATATCCAGAATTTTTTGAAAAAGATTTAAAATAATTCTTATATACATTAGGCCTAAACTTTTAAAACGTAGCAATTTAACTATAAAAAATATTAAAAAACTTACAAATAGGTCTTTACAATTATTTATAAACCCTAGTTGTTGTCATCTCTCCTTCATCATTGTCACAAGTTTTGGCTCCCATCATTCTCTCTTTTTCCATGATTTAATGTCATAGATGACTTTTTCACTTGATTGATTCATCAAAAACTTAATTAAGTGATGGTTGTCATTGATGACAACGTGAAATCGTGAGGGAGAGAAGGTTGTGGGGGCCAAAAAACACATGCAACAAAGAGGAAGAAAGATGATGGTACAATAGAGAAAGTAGGTTAAGTAGTTTGATTCGGTTATTGTTGAACCAAATTGTTAGTTAACTTGGTAAGCTCATGTTTCGAGTAAGATATCAAGAAAGCCGTAAAAAAATTTAAAATATTGCATGCACATCCTTGTAATCTTTTCTCTTGACTTTGAATATGAGAAATAATTGATAATTATATAATTTACAAGTTCTAAAATAAATATTCAAATCCAATTCGAGCTAATCATTTCTATCTCAAGCTCGAACAAAAAACTTCTTAGCTTAGCGAACTCAAGCTTGAGTTTTATCATAATAAAGTCAAATCGAGTTTGAGTCAAACAATACTTGACTCAAATTGATTGTAGCCCTAGATAATATTATTGTAGTATCTAATCTTATTTAACTTATGAGCTTTTGTCTCTTAAAGTCAATATCAAGTTCAATGAAGTGCGCATTATTTGGTATTTCTTCATATTTACACATATATTTCAATACTCCAATACCAGAATTTCTCTTTGCCCCTATTGTACTTCAATTTAGTGGTTTTTAAAGCTATCTAGGGTTGACGAAAATTTTCAACTACAAAAATTGTAGTTTATTATAAACGGAAGAGGGTCTAGGTCACTTTCATAGTGGAAAATTTTTACAACAAATGTCTCCCACTTGATGAACTAATTAAAGTGGTAATGCTTCTTCCTGTGGACTAATTGTTGTGGCATAAGAAAAACAACTTTCAGCTGACTGTTTTCTCTATGCCAAACAAATTATAAAAGACTTGGCCATTAAAGACGCAACCTTTACATAATCACATCTATATCCACACTTCTTTTTCTTCAAGTAAATCATTTATTAATCTCAGTAATCATGATTAACCCTCTTAATTTAATTTCAAACATGGCCTGCCCACCCAATAAAATTCAACGTATGAATATCCTTTTTTTCATCAACTTAATTAATTAACTTGTTTATAAATTAATCTTTTATGTGATGATTAATCATGATCATGAGTGTTGACCACATAATACAAAGTTCTATTGAGTTTTCACCAAAATCAATTAAAGCCCATTGAGATACTGTTTACTTTAGACACATAATAATAGTTTGGTTTCTGAGTTGTACAATTTAAAATATATTTTGACAGTTTAAAAGTTTATAAATAATTTAATTAGTCTTATCTTAAACTTCTCGAGCGATATGAGATATGCATATAAACCTAGCATCTTTCATAATTTATAAATGTGGGATTTGCTGCAATTCAGTATTTTTAAAAAAAAAAAAATTCTTTAGAAGAGTATAGATAAAGATTGCGGGAAAACAAAGTTAATCCAAATAGTCACATGTTAATTTGAAGATACACAAGTAAAATAAAATCATATAATAAATTAAGCATTTGTAGCTAGTGGTTCAATTTCAAAATCCATTATTATTTATTGGCATATCTTATTTAGCCCCGAAATTCACGTTATACTTCACCATAACCACTATTTTTAGAACTTCCTTGAGACCAATTGAGAGTCTAATCCGTGTCAAATTGATAATAAATTAAATAAATAGTAAAATAATATTTAATCAAGCAAAATTATGATTTAATAGCAAACAAAATTATGATTTAATAGTATATAATATAAATTTCTTCCACTCTTGAACTTAGTTTAAATTCCAACCATTGTAAATTTTATCATTTACATATTGACATCAATATAATGGCTTAATTGGATGAATACAATACGATTTATCCGATTCAATTGAGGGTTGATCATGTTTTTATAATTGTTTAAACTTTAAACAACTAAGACCCTCTTTATATATATACGCACACACAAATTAATAGTTAAAATCAATCTTAACATATACTTCTTCTAGGTATTTCAATATAAAATAGAAGAGTTGATTTGAAAAAATACTATATAAATTGATAATCAGTCCAATTTGATGAAAAAAAAAAAGAAACTTATGGTTATCAATGTGATAAATTTGAAATATAATAATTTTATTTATCTATTTAATTTAGACTAACTTGTCTAAAATAAAAGTTCCATAGTATTGCTTTGGACACCCATATCATTAGAAAGAAAAAAAAGTTCTAAAATTTCTAAAGACTTGGGTATATTTTATATCAGTAAAGTATGGTAAAATGTTGAGTTTGTTATTATATTTTATATTGTACTAAAATGATAAGAGAATATTGATTAAATAGTCAATAAAGATATATTTGGATCAAGATGTTACAATCCCTCTCCGAAATTACCAACAATCTGTGATAAATGACAGATCAACTGACCTTTGGCTGCCTATCTTTTCATGTGCTGAAGGGTCATGGACAGGAGTCTCAAATTAGGGAGCCAGCCGAGAAAATCAATTGAATCTTCATTAATATATACGATACAAGGGGTCATTTTACATATAGTTTATATACTTTATTCTTGAGGTAAGACATTCCCATTACTTTGCAGCCCTAGCTATTGAATGGAATCCAGGATTTGTATATTGTAAAGCTAGCTAGTTAGCTGGAATGTCACTTAACCGCATTCTTCAGATTCACTGCTTCATTAAGAATCAGGTTGCTTTGTTCTGCACATTTCACATTCTTCATTTCACATTCACAGAAGTCTCCCACCATTGAAGAGATTCCTAATCAACAAAAGCATAAAGTCTTGCTTAAATATTCTATGAAGCTTCTGGGAAATTAATATATTTTTGGGGAGATGGAGTATTGCAGGCAAAGGAGCAGGGAAGTCTAATCACATCGAACAGTAATGTTAACAGTTGCATGAATGCAATATTCTAACACCACAATAATCGCGTTGATTGTTTGCATGAAACTTCTTCTAGACGATATGACTTGTGTTTCTGGGATGTTAAAAAGAAAGTTCTTTTTACACCCAAAGTTTGAAAAACATCATGTTCACCCAATAAATTCTTAATCAATAAATTCCCATTTAAAACTTAACCTTGTTATTGGAAAAAGATCTTGAGACATTGTTAGAAAGATACGTGATAATATTACTTTCTAACTATTTTTCTCTTTTGAAATTATTATATTTCCCCTATTTATACAGTTGCTAGTAATTTGATTAAGTTGAATCCAATAGTTAAAATAACATTAGATTTGTGCAATTTGGGTGAATCACGTTAGCCAAGATGCGATTTGGTAATTTTGATCACTGGATTGTACCAGAGATGCTATTAGGCAAGAGTGCACCTCTCCAGGTGCGATTTTGTTGAAATCACACAATGACAAATACGATTCCAACGTTAGAAATGCACCTCGAGTGGGATTTCAACAAGATTGCATTGAGAGATATATGGTATTAAAAGGTTCACTAACAAAAGGTATTATGTTCTTAATTTTGTATCTATTTGGTTTGATTTTTGTCCGATCAAACCTATTTAATGCAATCTCATCATATCATACATTTTCCGATGTGACTGTAACAAATTTCCAACCATTTTTTTCTTAAAATTTGGGTGAGTAAATGGTGTTTATGTTATTCGATTGATAACGAAGTTAAACCTTGCAAAAAAAATTTAGAATTTAGAAATTAAGTGGGTGAGAATTTGTTGTTTCCCCCGAACCGTGGATAAGAAATGGTGATTTACTCTTGATTGAATGGGCCCAACTAGTCAATACTAGATTTGATTTTATCCACAAGTATCTCTTAGTTTCAACTCTTCATCATCTTCTCCTACACTATACCTGTCTCAATCTGAGCTTCTGTAGCCACCTGAAACCATTTCGTGAATGATTTGTCCATGCCAACTATTAATTGTCTTTCACGGCAGAGCCAACCAGATATATTTCATTTAACATACAAAACAACTTAAATTAAATATAAGGTTCTAACAGTATTCATAACCCTCACTAAAACTTCAACTGAAGGCATAAAATCCTGCTGGGAACATAAAGCATGTTGAATGTAAAGAATAAATTTAGCATGCGGGTTAAGAAAGATAGAGATTAAGAAACTTCAACCGGGGTCAATATGTAATAACTTGGAAGCTGTGTTTGGAGAAGGTGGTGGAAATATTGAAGATGCCAAATACTGTCTCCCACTAAAGGAAAGATGATGTGGAAATACACTTTCTACCTTCAGCTTTCAGAAAACAAATTCGATTTTCACTTACCCTTCTGTCCTTCCCACACTTGCTTTCAAACATTAATAATTATCTTCTTCCTCCCATTATGAACAGTGAGCTTAAACACCATACCGAGCCGCCACGTCTTAAATACACACTAATTTAGTACAAAGGTAGAGGAGCAATTCTACGTGAATTCATTATAAGTATTCAATCATATATATTTTTATACGTGTCATGTATGATTAGATATTATTTTATTTTTAATTTAAAATTATATAATTATATAATAATATATATTAATATATATATTTATGTATCCAAATTAAGTACACATTATTTATTGAATGTAGAAGTTGAAACGCAGCCTTCTCCTACTTCTGTCAAAGATTGTTGGCTAGCTAATGCCGCCATATTATATCAAGATAATTGAAGACTTTAACTGACGTTGAAAGGAAAGTCAGCTTGTTTTATGGCTATCTATTTGGTGTTTCCCTAGAAGTTTTTCAATTATTCAATTTATATTTATCCTTACTTTGTTATACAATAAAACTATTTCACCTAATCTATTGAGTATGAATTATGTATCCTAATAATATGTCATCATATAATTTATTAATTTTGAATAAAAAATTAAATAATAATTAATCACATGATATATTACTTAAGTACTCAATTGAAAACTTAAAACTAGATTCACATAGAATCGCTATTTGTTTGTGTATTGATTAGAGGAGAATTCACAAATCACAAAGAGTCAATGACTTAATTAAGGTGACAACCAAACCCGCCAAGTCATTTTGTCGCTAGGTTAATTGTTATAAAAAGCTGCAAATGTTTTTAAAATCGGATAAGAGATTGAATCGATTGTCTCACTGATTTATGATTCAATCGATTTATTTTATTATTAAATTATAATAAATAGATTTTGCTTAAAAATTTATAAAAGATAAAATCAATCAAGACACTTACATCTATAAAGATTATATCGTATTCTTTTTAAGTAGTAACAATTATTTATTTGATTTGAATGAAACAATTAAAATAAAAAAATATCAGTCTTATGATACAAAAAAAGAATATAATTCTATAAATTATTGTCTATAGAAAACATTTCAATATATATGAGATACTTTTTTTTTGAACTTATTTTTCCTTACAAACCTTTAGAAATTCATCAAATCTAATAAAAAATAATCAAATTACTAAAAAAATAATTAAAATTTTAAAAAATATTCTAAATTTTGACCAAACCTGATTTTGACTCATTCATTTAGTCAAATTTGATTCTGAGTCAATGACTAAACTGTCTTTTCTTGTTAATCACACCAGATTTAGAGTCAGTTTTTGGTTTAACTGATTAAACTGATCGATCCAATCCGATTTTAAAATCATTCGCTGCAAACAAATATAAAACCAAGAGAGAAGAATGAAGAATAAATATAGCCGCAAACTTATCTGATCCAACATATTGAAATTGACAGCCAACAAACTGAAAGCAGAATTGTTCATCAAGTCAATAAGGCATTGACCTATGTGGCCCCCGTTATGGAAACAATGGTCTCTTACCATTTCTTGAAATAATTTACTTGTTTATTATATCCATAAATACCATGTTACCTTGTATGACCATTTTTTATTGTGGCTGGAAATCTGTGATATGCTTATGGAGATTCTTCTGATTATTAATCAACTTTTGTATGATGGTGCTGTGTTTATAGACATTCCAAGGATATAATCTGGGTGTTATTTTTTGAGCCATGGATTTGTATATTTGGTGTCCAGTATTGAATTCTATTACTGTATGAATTTTGATAATCCTTTCAGAAAGGGTAACCTCTTGCTTTTGTTGAATTGGGTTGGTCGTATTTTAGGGAAATGTCTTAATTTACAATCGGGGTTTACTTTCTGTTAACTTGTGGCTTTTTGTATAGAGTTTTGCTATTTTTGCCTTTTCAACGGAGATAAAGTAGGATGTTTCCTAGGGTTTCACGGATTTGTTTATGATGTTTATACATAGACATTGCTGTAAAGATGATAAGATAACAATGAATATTAATTAGTGACTGTCACCATCTCTAACTTCTCTGCAAGCGATGATATACATAGTCATCCATATTATTATTATTATTATTTATTATAAACCTCAACATTTTGGTAACAATTGGTGGGTAGGAGCGGCTTAACCTAATTAAGCAATTTATTATGAGTAATAATTAGCCTTAATTCCTGTGGGCTTCTCCATACACAAACAAGAATCAAGAGAAGATATCATATATCTATATATATATGGCGACTTATTTAATTAGTTTCTCTGTTTACGTCTCCCAGCCACCGCGTCCACCAACCCATATTTATTAGCTTATTAATACAAATTTTCAACATTTTTTCAACACATTCTTCTTCATGGTTCATTCTTATGAATTTCTGAGGCAACTAAATAGGACTTTAAATGGATATATATATATATATATATATATATATATATATATATAGAGAGAGAGAGAGAGAGAGAGAGAGAGAGAGAGCAACAGACTAACAGTACCAAGATGAGTGGCGCTGAAAGTTTTGAACTGAGCATAGTTGATGACCATTAATGGAACCACTATAGTTCGCTGTTGTTATTGTATCCTCTATTTTGATAATGTGAAGATAGTTTCTTTCTTCTATTTTGGCATTTTGTATTTTTAATAACTTTTATTTTAAAAAATAATAATAATTGAACGAGTACATTACATTTTTCAATGATGATTTTACCAAAAGAACTTTCACCCTTTCTAGTATAAATAACAATTTTTTCACTCAAAATTAAATTCATTTAAAAAAAATTGTATAAAGGTAAAATTATAATTTTGTTATTCCTAATTTTTAAAAAAATTAAAAAAACAACTTGCATTTAAGTTCCTACAATTCTTTGAAAATCCTAGTTATTGACATCACTTATTCACCACCATTACTAATCTCACCATTGTCACAAGTTTTGGCCCTCACCATTCTCTCTTTTGTCATGATTTGATTTGTCATTGATGACTTGAATGAGTGAAGGTTATTGCCGATGACAACATAAAATTGTAACAAATAGAGAGTGATGGAGACCACCAACACATGCAATAGAGAAAGGGAAAGATGATGGTACAACAGAGAAAATGGATTGAGGGGATAGCAGTGTGGGATGAGTTGTCGAAGAGAAGGAGATGGTGGGGGTTGATCGGGAATAGAGAGACAACGTGGTAGGGGCTAATCAAGAATAGAGCAAGAAGGAGGCAAGTGTGAAAGGATTGAGAAATAAGAGAATTTTTATGCAGTTGAGATATTTAAAGGTTTTTTATTTTAAATTTTGTTAGGTTGTATGGTAATTTTAAAAAATGAAATAGTAAAGATAAAATAGTAATTTCGCTTGGTATTATATAAATTATTTTTCATTAAAAGAATTTGATTTGGGGTTAAAAAAAGTGTTATTTATCGTCAAAAGACTTTTCAATTATATAAGTTATAGGTTTTAAAATAAATTCAAACCTAATTTGAGTTAATCATGTCTATCTTGAACTCAAGCAAAAAACTTTTTAATTTAGTGAGCTCGAGCTTAGGCTTTGCTTTAATGAAGTCGAGTTGAGCTGAAGTCAAAACAATACTTAATTCAACTTGATTATAGTTGTAGATAAGATTAATGAGATATCTAATCTCATTTACCATGTTGGCTTTTATCTCCTAGAGTCAGTATCCAGGTGAATAGAGTGCATGTTATCTGGTTTTCCTTTTTTATCTTTATGCATACATTGTATCACTCCACCAGAATTTCTCTGGTTTCTTCTGCCTATCAAAGGTTGACGGAGATTTTCAACCATAAAAATTGTAGTTTATTATAAATGAAAGAGGGTCTACGTCACTTTCCATAGTGGAAAATTTGTACAAAAAATGTCTCCCACTTGATGAATTGAAGTGGAAATGGCTCTTCCTGTGGACTAATTGTTGTGGCATAAGATAAACAGCTTTCAGCTGACTGTTCTTTCAATTTTAAACAATTTGTAAAATACTTGGCCATTAAAGACCTAACCTTAACGTAATCACATCTATATCGACACTTCTTTTTCTTTAAGTAAATCATACACTAAACTCATTAATCATGATTAACCCTCTTTAGTTGTATCCCAGGAAGGTCATGTCTATGGCCTGGCCACCGAATGAAATTCAACATATGAATGTCATTTTTTCATCAACTTAATTAATTAATTTTTTAAAAATTAATCTGTTATCTGATCATTAATCATCATCATCAAGTGCCGACCACAAAATACAAAGTTACATTGGGTTCTCGCCAAAGTCTAACACACTATTATACTTTTGTTTTTGGATTTTGTAACTCAAAATGCATCTGAATAAATTAAAGAATTCATAAGTTATTTAATTTATCTTTATCTTAGACTTTTCGAGTATAAGATACACATATAAACTCAATATTTCTTTAGTGTATTACTGATGTGAAATTTACCTAAATTGTAATAGTTTTAGTAACGCAAAAACAATTCAATGTTTTTGTCATTTTTAATTTTTTTCTTCCTTTAGAGGAATACGGATAAAGATAGTGGGAAAAGGAAGTTAACCAAAATAGTCATGTGTTAATTTATTTAGTCAAGCTAAAGATAAAAAGAATAAAATCATATAATAAAGAACAATGTTATTCATACCCACTTCTATATACACATATGGTGTATCATAATTTGATTGAATATTACTTTATTCATAATTCAAAAGCACTCAATTACTTGATAATATATATCAAATATATATTTATTTATGTACTCAATGTGGGCATACATAGGTTTATTATATAGTAAATTTTAATGTGATTACAAGCATTAGTTGTGGTTCAATTCCAAAATCCATCATTATTTCTTGGCATATTATTAATTAGTCATGTAATTCACGTTATATTTAACCATAATCAATATTTTGAGATCCAGATAGGAGAAATCAAAGGGTTGATCAAGATGAAATGGGATTTATAAATGATTAAATAAATATTTAAATAACATTTAACAAAAAAAAATTGTGATTTAGTAGTATAGGATGCAAATTCTTTATCTCATGGATTTAATTTAAGTCCCAACAATTTTAAAATTTATTATTTTTTCATATGGTGATATCGTATGAGGGTTTGACCACATCTTGATATATAATTTTTCTAGGTATTTTAATATAAAATAGAAGAATTTGTTAAAATAATACTATATAAAATGATAGTCTATCCAATTTGATAAAGATAAAAAAATTTATGGTTATCAATGTGTCAATTTGAAATGTAACGAGTTTATTCATCTATTTATTTTGGATAAACTTATCTAAAATAAAAGTCCCATAATATTACTTTGGACAAATATGTACATTTATAAAAGAATATAAGGAATTTAGAGTATATTTGGCAGAAATTTGAACTAATTGTACGATGATACCCACATAAATTATGGTTAGGAAAATGACGTTTGTGTTAAGTAACGATAACATCATAGGCAAATTCTACGCTGCTAAAACACGAGACAGATACTACATATTTTACATCATATAAGTAAAACAAAAGGAATGAAAAAAATATTAAATATGTATGTGCATCTCCTGCTATTTAGTGTGTTAATGATAAACTGTCAAAATATATTTTAAATTATAAAATCTAAAACTATAAAATAAAATTATAATAAATTGTGTATCTATAATAGACAATGAACCGATATATTTGAATTATATATCTCAAAATAAAAAGCTAGTCATGAAAATTAATCCAATCTTCATTAATATATTATATATAGAAGAAAAGGGGTAATTTTTTGTGTCAAAAACTATGTAGTCTACATATTCAAAATATACAATATTTTAATGATGGAGCAAAATATTTGGCGGAAGATGTTACCATGACTCTTTAAAATTACCTCCAATCCATGATAAATGACAGATAAATTGACCTTTGGCTGCCTTTTTTTTCATGTCCCGAAGGGTCATCGACAGGAATCTGAGAATAAGAAGCTAGCCGTGACAATTAATCCAATCTTCATTAATGTATTATATATATGATAAAAGGGGTCATTTTGCATATATAGTTTATATTTTTATTTGTACAGCACAAGACATAGGACCCTAAGAATTTATACCACCTAATTACATGGTAATCTGTTATTGTTTACAGATAAAATTAAGCACATTATTTGTACACATAATATTATTTTTATACAAAAAGGTAGAAAAATAAAACAATATCCCATTTGTAGCCAATATGCAATACAGCTTTATTCTTAAAGTAAGACATCCAATTACTTTGCTGCCCTAGCAATTGAAAGGAATCCACGATTTGTATGTTGTAAAGCTAGTTAGCTAGAATGTCACTCAAACGCATTCTTCAGATTCACTACTTTAAAAGATTCAGGTTGCTTTGTTCTTGCACATTTCACATTCTTGATTTCCCATTTACAGAAGTCTCCCACCACTAAAGAGATTCCTATATAATCAGCAAAAGCAAAACGTCTGCACAAATCTTCTATGAAGTTTCTGGGAAATCACTACATTTTTCGGGAGATGGATCAAGGCAGGCAAAGAAGGAGCTGTTGAGTCTAATCACATTGAACAGTAATATTAACAGAAGCGCAAATGCAACATTCTAGCCTCACAAAAATTGACTGGATTATTTGCATGAGCTGCAAAATCAAACTAAACTTTTTCCTTTGATATGACTTGTCTTTTGTGGAATTCGTTGAAGGACAAATTCTCTTCACACCCAGAGTTTGAAAAACTCACAGATTTCACACACTAAATTCTTAGACTACAAGTTTCCACCTGAAACCTAACTTTATTAATGGAAAAAAGGCTTCGACACACATTCGAACAAGATATAGAAAGTCTCTTCCTGTGATTTTGTTGAAATCACACTAGGACAAGCCTCAGGTGGGATTTTGACAAAATTAGAGTAAAAAATATGTGATCTTGTAGGATTGCACTAAAAAAATATGTGATCTTATAGGATTGCACTAAAAAAATATGTTATCTTGTCCGATTCTACTTGTTTGGTGTGATTTCGACTAAATTAAACTTATCTAGTAAGATTAGGCTAGATCACACATTTCCTAAAGCAACTCCAATAAAATTCTAATCAACAATTTTTTTCATTATAATTATTTTTTTTAATTTGGGGAGGGGAAATGACTTTTTTGCTATTAAAACCCTTAATGGAGTTAGCTAGGTTTTAGGTGATGATTTGTGGTTTTGGCCAAACCTTAGATGACAGATAGTAATTTGCTCTTGACTAAATGGGGCCAACCAGAAGAGATTAGATTTGATTTTATTCTTAAGTATCTTTTAGTTTCAACTCTCCATCTTTCTCCTGTACATGCATATCTATCTCAATCTGATCTTCTGTAGCCATCCTGGAACCATTTCGGGAATGATTTGTCTATATCAAACATCAATTGTCTTTCACGTCACAGCCAAGAAGACATATATCCATTAACATAGAAAACAACTTAAATTACATGTTTAGGGTAATTTTGAGTGATAAAAGAAAGAGATTTCAAATATGAAAGTAAATGTTCAAATCTTCTAAAATGACATTTTAAAATTAAACTCTTAACTTACTTTATAAATTCACTTGCTTGGATTGGTTGGTTTTTACCTTGAAGCAACAATCGAGCTCAAATAAGGTTTAAAGCATGGTGGGTTGTAATAATCTTGCTTGAGTATAAAGATAGAGATTAAAAAACTTCAACTGGGGTCAATATGTATCAACTTGGAAGCTGTGTATGGAGAAGGAGTGGAAATATTCATATTGAAGATGTCAAATATTGTCTCCCACTAAAAGAAAGATGATGTGGAAATGCACTTTCCATTAGACTATACTATTGCCTTCAGCTTTAAGAAAACAAATTCGATTTTCACTTACCCTTCTGTCCCTTCCACACTTGCCTTCAAAAATTTAATTATTTTCTTCCTCCCATTATCAACAGTGAGCTTAAACACCACACCGAGCCGCCACGTCTTAAATAAACCCTAATGTAGTAAAATGTAGAAGTTCAAACGCAGCTTTCACCTACTTCTGTCAAAGATTGTTGGCTAATGCCATCATATTATATAAAGATAATTGAAGACTTTTATGGGACTTCGAAAGGAAAGCCAGCTTTTTTATGGCTTGCCATGTGGTGTTTCCTTTGAAGCTTTTAAATTATTCAACCTGTATTTATTGTTAATTTGTTATACAATAAAATCATCTATACCCAATTTTGATTATCTAATTGGATAATTTGATTATATATTATTATATGATTGAGTGATTTTGAAAAAAAATATCATTTAATCACCTGATAATACATAATTTAAGTATGTATTTAATTGAATATTTAAAAATAGATTTATATAATATTACTCTTTCCAGAAACTGTGATACACGATGCAATTGTGTGGTAATTTTGCATCAATAGAACATGTTGCGTATTGATCAGGGGAAAATATGCAAATCACAAACAGTCAATGACTTGAATAAGGTGACATCCTGACCCACCAAGTCATTTTGATGCTTGGTTAATTGCTATAATTAGCTGCAAGAAAATATAAAATCAAGAGAGAAGAATGAAGACTAATTATAGCCACAAACCAAGTATATATTGATGATAATCTGATATAACATATTGAAATTGGCAGACAACCAACAGAAAAGGAGAATTGTTCATCAAGTCAAGAAGGCTTTGACCTATGAGGTCCTCCTTATTGAAACGATTTTCTCTTTCCATTTCTTGAAATAATTTCCTTTATTATATATATCCATTTATAACTGCCATGTTACCTTGTATGACCATTTTACTGGGATTTAAGCAGTGATTGAGGCTGGAAAATCTGTGATATGCTAATGGATTTTCTTCTGATTATTAATCAACTTTTGTACATGCCTCTGTGTTCATAGACTTTCCAAGGAGACAACCTAGCTGTAATTTTTTGAGCCATGGTATTGTCTTATTGTTGTATTGAGATAAACTTTTTACAAGTCTTTTAGACAGAGGGTAACTTTTTGCTTTTGTTGAATTGGATTGGTCTAAT
Source organism: Mangifera indica (assembly GCF_011075055.1). Classification (NCBI taxonomy): domain Eukaryota; kingdom Viridiplantae; phylum Streptophyta; class Magnoliopsida; order Sapindales; family Anacardiaceae; genus Mangifera; species Mangifera indica. Next base: position 12,207,371 of record NC_058151.1, on the reverse strand, counting down.
CCTAGAGAAGTGTCCTACGGTACAATCAGAGTTTACTTTTTGCATAGAGCTTTGATGTCTTTGCTTTTTTTGGCAAAGATGAGCATGGGCTGTTTTCTGGGTTTTCTTGTTCCGAGTCTCTGGCTTTGTTTCTGTTGTTAATACAAACTTACTGGACATTGGTGTAAAGATGATAACTATGAATATTAATTAGTCACTGTCACCTTCTCTAAATTCTCTGCAAGCAGATCTTTGTTATTTATTATCAACTGAGTCTTCATGAGGTGCACAAGTAAATAATAAAGAAAATGGGATCACTTATAATGAAAAAATGAAGAAAACTTTTCACACTCAGCAACAATTTACAGATTCTCGCAAACTGCTAGTGTTATGAGTAACTCCAAATTAAGCTATTGGTAGAGATGTCAAATGGGTCGAGTTGAATCGAGTTTGGTGGCAAGTGCAGACTGAGGCTGAGGCTGATGCAGGCTTGGCCAGGTAGGTTGGATTGTCATCGCCGGCCATGATGACAACAATCTTCGGCTCCATCTCCAACTGCATGTCAACTACTTGCTTCACTGATTCACCCTGATCATGATGATCACTGCCTGACGAATTCATGGAAGATCTTCGATAAGAACAAGCTAGAATTATCAAAGCTATGGCAATGAGCCCCAGCATGGCTCCCAACCCACCAAACAGGTAAGGAACCGGAGAGTTCCAATGCCCCAATCCGCCATTAACACCACCTGAAGTTGAGTTGCTTGCAGTCCCCATGATTCCACAACGTTTAATGAAGTTGGAAGTGCAAGTTTAGGAGATTGATATCATTAATATTTATACCAGAAAATTGAAGATTATTAAGACAAAAATCAAAAAGTTATTGCGTAATGAAAATTTTATTAAAGATACCAAATTGTCCTTTGTTTTGGATAACAACATAATTTTGTGCACCCACTTTTGACGTATACAGATAGTATAAAGTAATATCTAATCATGTATCAGAGTATATTTATTCCACTTTGTTGAACAAGATTCTTTAGTTATAAAAAAAAAAATTTAATCATGTATTAAATTGAGTATTTAAAACTGAATACATATAACATTACTTATTATTATTCAATTGTAAACATATATGTTATTTGAGCAATATTATATATACATATTTTTGAATACATAGATTATATATCATACATATAGTTTATCTTTAATTTAAAATCACATAATTATATAATAACACATTATCTATATATGTAATTATATAATCAAAAGTATATATGAATAATTGTATTTGTGTTGTTTAGCTGGAATCCACTTAACATCATTTGAAAATAATATATGCCACATTCAATTATCTTACAAATGAAAGACATTAAAGGTGGAAATGGGTAGTATGGTAAATTTGATAGGGTGGAAATTCATGTGCCATGGATGAAGCAACCAACCGTAGAAAGAGTATTAAATGTGAGTCATGCAATTTCTCATAACCTTATATTTTATAAAAGGATTTTTCTTTATCCAAATTATAAGACCCCACAAAACGTGTCCTTCTGGTTCAAGTATTCCTCATTTTTTCTTCTTCATACACCACCAGATTTCTCTGAAACATGATTTGCCGTATTTTTTAAGCAAAACCCAAATATAATTTAACTTGAGGGAGTTGTTTCGGAATTGTCTGGCAACTTTGCACACGATTTAAGCCCTGAAAAGAGATACCGCATTAATTAAGTTGACTGTGATACATAACGATGAAATTGAATCCATTTTAAGGCATCTAATTAAACAACTCATCTTATGGATTAAAATTTGAAAGATAGTCATACACTCCCAAATATTATGAAGAGAATGTTATGTAGAGTCAATTTTGAGTATTTAAATGACACGTCATTATATAATTGAATATTATTTTTTTCATAATCAAAATAAATTAATTATATATAATACATCATTTGAATAGTCAATTGAGTATTCAAAACTCGGTACCCATTGTTTTATTATATTATGAAACATAGATATATAGAATAAAACTATGTATACAAACAAATTGTATAACATGTATGTACAAATTCTAGTGACAGTTTGTGATTGAGTGATGCAATTATTCACTTTTTTTCTTACTTCAAAATCCCCTATTTAAATACTAACAGATCAAGTTGTATAAATAAATTTGTATAATTTATTTATACATGTAATATTACTCAAGCATATATTTTAGAGCATTCTTTTAATTGAGAAGTGTGACTTTTTTTTTTTGTAGTATGATATATGTTGGAATATTTTAAAACAACACTCCATTTTATTCAATAACTAATGGTTCTCTTAAATAGCCAAAAGACATGAACAGAAACAAGCTGAAAAATAGCAACTAAATATAAGTGCCTAAAGACAAGGAGCGGAACATGAACGTGCAACAACAAACTAATGTAAGTGCCTAAAGACAAGGACTGGGATGTGAAGTGTGATCGTGCAGCAACAAACTTATCTGAAAAACTTGGGATTACAAAATAGACTTATTCAACAATTCCTCCCTTAAGCCCAAAGTTTTCTGACAGAGAAATCAACAACAATTATAAGTGCAGAGACACCAAGTAGCTTCCGTAGCTTCTGAAATGCTGATAACTTGAGGGACTTGGTAAAAATATCAGCTATCTGGTCTTCACTTCTGCAATACATGAGTGGGGACTGGGGGTATTTTGCGAGCGAGCAGAGCACGAGGGCGTGCTCCATTTTTAGTGGGGGAGAGTTTGTCACGGGCTCAGGTTGGGAGTCGTGGCAAGGCTTTGGGCAGTTAGGAGATGGTGGCGATCTTGAAAGTGAGTATGCGCGGTCATTGGGTTCGAAAGGCAATATCTGCTATTGGGAGTGCTCCAGCCACGGGGCGTGCACAATGCTGCTCCTCCAGCATTGAAGAGGGGACTAGGCCAACCCTGCACAAACTGATCAGGAGCTGGAGTCGCTTCCCTGATGAGTCTGAGGCAGGACGAAACCAGTGATTTGATGCCATAATATGGGCGCATGCAAGGCTGATCCTCGAGACGGTCCATCGAGGATGCCACACAGGCTAGTTGAGGGAATTAGCCCTGTGACAATATATGAGTAGTGTTATATATATAAACAATAATATATCATCATATGATTTGATAATTTTAAATTAGAGATAAAATAATATTCAATTACATAGAGATATATCATTATTTGTGTACAAAATCGTATATATTATTTATGCATATAATTTTATTGATAATATATCCCTGGCTATGAAATAATCAAAAGTAGTATCTTTGCATTGGAGATTTGTTTTGATTTTTTTTCTATAATATTAGTGGAAGTATATAAAAGGAAATTTTAATTAGATGAATGTGAATGTTCAAAGGAATATAAAGATAAATGAAGGAACGAATATTTTGAATATTGGAAGCAATCAAGTGGGATAAGATATTGACATTTATCTAACTATCACACACCTGATTGCTGATCCTAAAAACTTCTATGAAACCCATGAAATTAAATTATTGAATGTTTTCACATTAATATGCATGACAGGTACATCATTACGATTAAGATTAGATTTAATCTAAGCTATTCAAATTTAGGTTAAACGAATCAAGTTTGAACTAATGATTTGATTCATTTTCATAAACGAGCATATTCAAATATTCAAATTTGAATTTATTCAAACCAAATTTAAAGTAAAATTGTTTTTTAGTTAAGTTTGAGTTGAATCAATTTCGAATTGGCTCTATAGATTTAAATTCATCTTGAGTTGGGTCTTGTTTAGATTCATCTTAAATTAGATCCAACCTTAAATATAATAATTCATGACTTACTATGACGGGGAGTTGAGTTTGGGGTAATATTTGATTATCTTAGTAATCTATTTTTTTAAAACAGGTATTACCTTATTTTGTTTATCATGTAATAAACAATTTTGATCCTCTTGTAATTACTAAAGTGATGTAATAGTCAGGCAAATTGTCATATTTACTTTAGGTATTAGAAGATCAATAAAATTATATGTACAAATGATAACATGTCGTCTTGTAATTAAGTAATTTTAAATTAAAGATAAAATAATATCTAATCATATGATAATACATCATTGTTTGTATTTAAATTTGTATTCATTATTTATGAACAAGCATAGTGCTACTCTTAAAAAATTATTGAAGTAATATTAATTTCGTTACAAATTTGCCCTCACTTACTAAAATTTTATAACAAAACTACTCTCAATTTCAGTTAAAACAATAAACAACATAACTTGCAAATTTAGTTAATTTCATTATTTGACAATATGGTAAATTAAAAAATAATTAAATTAATTAATTTTATTATTTGACAACATAAAAAAACTAAAATATGACTAACATAGAGAATAATTTACAACATACCAAAAAAAAAAACCTAAAACATGTTAATTTAACTAAATACAATACCAATTTAAAACTAATAATTTTTTAAGGGTATTTAAGTAAAACAATATCTCAATATTTTTTTTTATTTCTACTAACCAAACACATTAATTATAGATATATGTTAATATTACCAAATAGAGTATTAATTATACTCAGTAATCTTTTAAGTAATCTATCTTGATAGTAATATTTCACCTTCAATCAAATTATATGCACATGTTTTTTAATACACAATTAAGTATAAAAATTATATGTTAAAATATAATTAAATGATTTTAAATTTAAGATAAAATAATATTTAATTATATATAATATATTATTTATGTATTTAAAAATATATATTTATAATATTATTTTTTTATTTTTAGTAATAAAAATTTATCTGAAATCAGATATACCCAAACGTTTTAATCTTCACAAGGCAATGGTGAAAAGGCAGCTTTGGTCAAGCCTAGTTCACTTAAATTTCAATTCGATATTACCAGTCCAAGCCCAGCTAATAGATAAGCAATGGGCCAACCACTTTGTCCACTGAAATTTGTAACGTTCCAATTAAAGAGTGAGCCGCAGAGCTGATAAATTTCATGCTTTTCAGCTATTTGGTTGCCTTCAAGTCACGAGCTTTAGTAATATTACGAGCCTACGGGTTAGGCTTTTAGTAGAGTACTTCTTTAGGTAATTTAGAAGTGTCTAACTCAGGATAATAAGCCTCTAAAATCATAGTGAGTTAAATCAATTAGTGACAATATTGAACATAATAAGGAGCATGCGTTGAATAGTTAAGAATTGTTCTTTATATGAAAATTAACTTAGTGTCTCTCTAATGATAGGTTGATATCAATCATGATAAGGGTTAGAGTTGAACCCAAACTAAGTTGATTCAGTTTCAAAAGTCAGTTTGACTTAGTCTTAGAAGTCAACTTGGTTGAATTTAACTCAATTCAAATTTATTTAGTTTAATTTGAGATAAGTTCGAGTTAAAGAGTTAACTCGTTTTTTAAACCAAACCGAATAATTTTTTATTGAAATAGAATTTGAACCTTTTTTTTTTTTTGTTTAACAAACTCGAATCAAACTCAAACTGGACCTTCTTTATTCTAATTAAACTTGAACTAAGAGTATTCAAGATTGACTCTGTTTATATCCACCTTTAAGAAGAGTGTGCATTTACTTATCAAAGCACCCATGCTTAGCATAGCAAATATCTCAATTGATCACATATCATTCATTTGTGTAAAAAAGTGAATAATTTCATAAGTACTACTTATAGTTTAGAAATTAGGCAATTGTTATACAATCAGATTTCTGTTTAGTCAAACTCACATAAATGACATTAAAGAGTGTTATCAATTTGTATTTACCGAGTTTGAATATTAATCAAGTTCCAGATTATTAATCGTCCAAAAATCGCACAAGAACAGTATAAAATCACAATCCACAAAGAATCAACACAACAATATACTTTATTCGAGTTCAAAGATTAGAACCCCACATCCAAGGCAGATAAATCCTCTAGCAAATTCCACTACAAATCGAAAGAGTACATTTACAGAACCTAACTCGCTTCAACTCAACCAAACAGACCACAATCACACTCAAAACTGAGAACCACAACAAGCACAATGTTGACTTGAAGACGAGAAGGCCAAATCGATAGAGAAACAAGTGTATTTCTCTTAGAATTGAAAACCCTAACACCGAGAATATAGAAAGCTAGAGAGAACTCAAAACCTCAAAGCCTTATGTGTTTTTCCTTTCCATTTAAACACTTTGTGAATCATTGAAGATCTCTGTAACACTAACATTTAGTCCTAACTTAGAAATAATTCCCTTTAGCCACAGTGCTTCCTTAACAGCTTCAGTCAATGTTATATATTCAGTCTCAATTGTCGAAAGTGTCACAATGTATTACAAATTACACTTCCAGCTCACAACATTTTCACCAAAGGTGAAAACATAACTAGTGAGGGATCTCCTTTTATCAAGATCAGTTGTAAAATATAAATCATAAAATCCTTTCACATAAAACATATTAGTAGCATCAACAGTATAAGACAAGCCATAATCAGATATACCTTTTAAATATCTCAATAACCATTTGTTGCATTCCAATATTCTTTACACAGATTACTCATAAACCTATTAACAATACTAATTGCATATGTTATATTTGGCACCTATCATTGTATACATTAGACTCCCTACCATATTAGAATATGGTATATTCTTCATGAATTCAGATTCATCAAAGGATAATAATCCAACAGATTTTAATTTAAAATAAACACTCATAGGAACATTCACACATTTTGCATTAATCATATGATATAATTTAAATACTTTCCTAATATAAGCAGATTGAGATAAAGTCAAACATTATTTTCAATTTATTCCTACTTATATCTATACCTAATATTCTTTGCAGAACCTAAGTCCTTCATCTCAAATTCAAAATTCAATATATTTTTCAAATCAAGTAGAGTATCCATATTAAGACCTAAGTCCTAATATAAGCAGATTGGCAACTATCATTGCATACATTAGACTCCTTACCACATTAGAATATAGTATATTCTTCATGAATTTAGATTCATCAGAAAATGATAATCCAACATATTTTAATTTAAAATAAGCACCCATAGGAACATTCACACATTTTGCATTGATCATATGATATAATTCAAGTACTTTCCTAATATAAGTAGATTGAGATAAAGTCAAACATTATTTTCAATCTATTCCTGCTTATATCCATACCTAATATTCTTTGCAGGACCTAAGTCCTTCATCTCAAATTCAGAATTCAATATATCTTTCAAATCAAGTAAAGTATCCATATTCTTAAAAGCTATAACCATGTCATTCATATAAATCAATAAGTATACAAAACTATCATTTTCAATTTTCTTAAAATAAACACAATGATTATAACTATATCTGGAAAATCCAATTGATAGAACAAAGTCATCAAATCATTTGTAACATTGTCTAAGAGACTATTTAAGACCATAAAAAAATTTATCAAGTAAATAAACCTTATTCTCATTACCAGGTTTCACAAACCCCTTAGGTTGTTCCATGTATATTTGTTCTTCCAATTTTCCATGCAAAAAAGCAGTAATAACATCCATTTGTTCTAATTCTAAATAAAAAAGAACAATAACAGACAACATTAGTTTAATAGAAGTATGCTTTATAACAGGAGAGAATACCTCATTATAATCAATGTTTTCTCTTTGTGAGAAGTCTTTTACAACAACTCTTACTTTAAATTTTGCTTACTCAACACTAGGTATACCGGATTTTCTTTTGAAAATCCATTTGCATTCAATTATCTTTTGACTTTTGGTTTTATCAACAAGTAACCATATGTGATTTTTCTGTAGCAAAACCATCTCACTCTCTATAGATTTCATCCAATCATCCTTGTATTGACTTTTACATAATTGCTTGAAATTAATGGGTTCATCCATTCCTATTGCATCACCTATCTACAATGCATATGAAATAAGATCTACATGTGCATACCTAAAAGATAATCTAGTTTCTCTTCTAACCCTATCTCTAGCAAGCTAATGATTAGATAGATTAGGACTACTATTAAATTGAGAACTTTCTTTTTGACTCTGTAGTTGTGGTTGCTAATTCAAGTATGAGATTTCATACTTTGAAGTATGAATTGAATCCAAACCCAATTCAAGTCCACCATTGGACTCTTGAGACTGACTTGAAAACTAGATTGTGGTGTCTCCACCTCAATTTAAACTTGTCCTGACTGATTATTAGCAAACAAATCTTTATAAAATTTTAATTCATTAAAGACTATATCCCTACTTGTCACATATTTCTTATCATCAATCAACCATAATTTATATCCTTTTGTGTCTGTAGGATAACTAAAAAAAATATCCCTAAGATTTAATTTTCCCTGGTTAACATTAACATATGCAAGACATCGAAAAGGTCTCAAATGACTTAATGATGGTGGTTTTTTATTCCAAAGTTTCATAGATGTTTCAAAATTCAATACAGATGAAGGTAATCTGTTAATCTGATAACATGCAGTGGAAACTACATTTGTCCAAAATCTTTTCCTTAAACCTGAATCTATCATTATACACTTAACTCCATGTATAATTGTTCTATTCATTCTTTCAATTAACCTATTCTGTTAGGGTGTTTCAATACATGTTTTGTGCCTAAGAATTTATGTTTTCTTACAAAAATCTAAAAGAGTTTATTGTAGAATTCTAACCTATTATCAGTTCTTAAGACCTTTATTTTTTTGTTAATTTGATTTTTAACAAGTGTTTTCCATTCTTTAAAACAATCAACGACTTAATCTTTATGTTTTAAAAAATACACCCATACCTTCCTAAAGTAATCATCAATAAAAGTTATAAAGTAATAAGAATTAAATAAAGCAGATCCCCACAAATCAGAATGTATATACTCTAAAACATCCTTAGTTCTTTGAATAGCAAAGGCAAATCTAAGTCTATGTGATTTACCTAAGATACAATTTTCATAAAAATCTAAATTACCAATCTTATCAGGATTAACCAATTTTTGTTTACAGAGCTCATGCAATCCAACAACACTTATGTGCCCAAGTCTTTTATGCCACAAAACAGTTTTATCATATTTAGAAGTAAAATTCATAGAATCTGACATAACAGAACCTTCCAAAATATACAACCCATGTTTCAATTTCCTTTTCATAATCACTAAGGACCCTCTCATTACTTTAAGAACACAATTTTTAGATTTAAAAGCATATCCATTTGAGTCTAACAAACCTAAAGAGATTAAACTCCTCCTTAGTTTAGTCTCTATTCAAGTATTTAATATCTGATAAAAATATATCCATTTGACTTGTCGTTTCCAATTAATATTTTATCTCTATTCAAGTATTTAATATCAGTTAGCCAATCTTTTTTAGATGTCATGTGAAAGGTGTAGCCTGAATCTATAACTCATTCATCACTAAATGTTCTCTTTGTTGGCATAAGAACTTTAACACTCTCATACCCCTTTAGGAAATTTGCTATGTCTTGGTTTCAAAATTGTTATTACTACTATTATACATTTTATTTTTCTTTGGGCAATTCTTCTTAAATAACCCTTTTTGTGACACTGTCAACAAGTTTTCTTACTTTTAGATTTGGATTTAGAGGTTTTCCTATTTTTCTAATTATTCCTTTTTTCAATCCTACCTCTAACCTAAAATCCTTTATTGATTGTCTTTCTTTCAAATTTAATTTCTAAATCTTTTGATTTTAAAACACCTAATAGATCATCTAAAGACAAAGACTATCTACCATATTTTATAGCAGTTTTAACATCTTTAAAAGAATTAGGTAAATAGTTCAAAATAATTATTGTTTGGTTTTCATCAGATATCTTCTTTTCTATATTAGCCAAACTAATAACAATTTTATAAATTCATCAAGGTTTTTATCAAGAGATTTAGCATAATCCATTTTGAAACCAAACAATTGTTCTTTCAAGTACATTTTATTAGTCAATGACTTAGTCATATATAATGACTCTAATTTCAACCAAATCCTTGCAGTTGTATTTTTATTATCAATTTGTCTTAAGATGTTATCAGATAAAATGCAAGATAAAAAGACTATATGTAGTTTCTACAATTTTAGATTTCACATAAGGATCCATATTTTTAGGGAGAGTAGATTCACCATTAAATACTTTTGCACACTTTTGGTGAACAAGAACGACATGCATTTTCTTTCTCCACATATTAAAATTACCTTTCCCATCAAATCTTTCAACGTCTATTTTTGTTTGAGCCATTGTTATTATTCAAGTGTTTCTAACCCAATTCTTTACAAGCCACAATAAACAATAAGAGAACATATCAAAATAGTTATTATTTCTTTTAGCCACAGTGACAATATACCAAACACATGGACAACACGGTCACAGTAGCAAACAAGAATCAAATAACAAGCTAAATATTTATCAACTCTTTCAAGCGATAGTAACAGAATATAATGAACAACATGATAACCAATCATTAATCAAGAAACACTCCATACAAATGATTTCAAACAAGAATAGCAATATTTAACTCAATAGGGCTTTGATACCACTTGTTGTCGATTTGTATTTACTAAGTTCGAATATTAAACAAGTTTCAGATTATTAATTGCCCAAGAATTGCACAAGAACAGTATAAAATCACAATGGACAAAGAATCAACACAACAATATATTTGGTTCAGGTCCAAAGGTTAGAACTTTACATCCAAGGCAGAGGAATTCTCTAGCAAAATTCTCTTTAAATGGAAAAAGTACACTTACAAAACCTAACTCACTTCTACTCAACCAAACAGACCACAATCACACTCGAAATCGAGAACCACAACAAGCACAACGCTGACTCGACGACGAGAAGGCCAAATCGATAGAGAAACAAGTGGATTTCTTTTAGGATTGAAAATCCTAACACAAAGAATATAAAAAGCTAGAGAAAACTCAAGACCTCAAAGTCTTATAAGGTTTTCCTTTTCATTTAAAGAGGCCAACACATGCCTTTTCTCTTTTTCTTTTAAAAAAACAATGAATGGTTTATACCCATTAGATAATAATCTGGCCATGCAAAGACTAAATTGTCTTTAGTTAATAACTACAGACCAAACTTTGCCTCAGCTTATTCTCCTAATTATAAGACTACCATTCCAGATTTTTAAGTCACAACTTTATAAAGAGGCATTTAGGTTTGCAATGACTAGTTACACAAATGATATGCAATGTTCAACCACGTTATCTATATGCAAAATGACAACACGATGCAAGTAGAGGATCCTTTAAGTGTGGGAAGAGAAACTCTTGGCAATAACAACATTTCCCTATAATCTCATCAACATATGTTTTTTATTTTGTGTCATTACAAGATAACTAGCATTTCCTACTAAATTGGGAACACAACACAAGATCTTCCACTTTTCATAACAATAGAATTTTGGCATCCAATCATGTTATCACACTTGTAACTTTGTCTTTTGTCTTACAAATTAAGAATTGTACTAAAGTATACAACACTTTTGATATTCATACTATTATGCGCCGAATTGTAAACTCAAATACTAATAACATAAAGATGAATGTATACTTCTAAGTAATAGATTAAACGTCTTTGAAAACTTTTTTGCTTTGAATAGCTCTCACAATTTGAAATACTTCGTGTTGATCATTTTTAGCTATTGGGTTTAGGTTCACCCATGAAGTCGACCCAATCTGGATGCATAAACTATTAAAGGGTAGTTAAGAAGCAATTGAGAGGGCAATTGGACACTTATAAATATGTCCAAAAACCGTCTCCTCCAGATTATGAAGAACACATGTTTATAGAGAAAAGTGATTCTTTATTTCCTAAGAACCAAAAACATAGAATATATAGTCTCTCAAATATGCAAAATGGAATGGTAGTGCATGAGTGCAAATGGAGTTGTGGAAATAACTTACTCAAACCTCAGATCACTTGAGGATTACATTCATCATCAACACAAATTGAATTGCAAATCTGGGTATGCCTTATGTTTATTGTGTTACAAAATTGACATGTTTGTTTAAAAAGTCCAACATCAGCATCAATAGATTATATGCAAATTATGAATGTATAGAAGGTAAGAAGAGAAATGAGTGTTCCATGTTGAAGAAGAGAAATAGAGGTTGTAGTTTAACGAATCTCTTGATTAAAAAAACATTTTTTTTCCCCACTTGGACATTACCTTGGAATGAAAAAGGTAAGAATCTTTCATATAAAACGAGTGAAGAGAAATAGGGATCCTCACGAATGATGATCTTGAGTGTATGAGCTTGTAGAAACTAATATTTTAAGGCCCCAAGGATCCTTTGGTTGTTTTTGCAAAAGTAGTACTTGACAGACTTATATTTAGCATCTCCTTTTTTATAAACTATCCAACTCACTCTATCTTCCATGACTGTTGCCACTTTCTGTGGCTACTACTACACTTTATTCTTTGCTATCCTTTTTAAAAAAGTGCAAAGTGGTGTCCTTTTTTCTTAAAGATCATGTACTGTCATCACTTCACTCTTTCTTCACTTTTATCCTTAAACTTATCTGAATAAACCTTTCCCACTTTTGCCATTTACACTTTATCCCCATCATCATCTCCAAAATCACAATTTATGTTTTTGCTATTGTTGAATAATGTCACACTCTTATGGTAATTTTGCTAGTTGATAACAAATGTTGTAAGAGTAATGTATATGCATATAGTTTTGAGTATACAATTGGATACTTAAATGATGTGTCATTGTTTAATTGGATGTTATTTTATCCTTAATTTAAAATAACTCAATTACATAATGACACATTATCTGGGTATCTCATTATATACTCAAAACTAGGTGGACAAGAACCACTGATGCTTGACAAATGGCCTTGCAGATTTGGATACGTAAAGTAGTTTGTGATCATTAAGGACCTCAATTATAAAGTGAAAAAGCTTAGTCAGCCTACCCTCATGATAGTCATTGAATTGGAATAATTCTTACCTTTCATACCTTTAATTTACTTTGCACTTTATCCTTGCTTTTCCATTTTGGTCCATCATAGCAAAAAGTGCAATTTGCATCTGCTTTTTCACATATTTAACTCTTATTGTAACTTACGAATAAGGGTTCAATAGTTACTAATAATCGATGGGTTTCGCTCTGTTGCAAGTCTATTTTTTCAAGTTCTGCATATTGTATAAGATGGAATTATTATCACTGGCATGTTTCTTGTTTCAATTCATTGTTTTTTCATATGGGTAGGTGAACCTGCACATGTTTCTACATGGCTTTACTTGAAAAAGAGAAAAAAAAAAGGCCTATGAGAGTGTATACTTTTATTTATGAAATAATAATACAAGCCCTCTTTAATCTGTTGGTTAATAATAGATCACTGAAGCAGTTACTTTGCACTGATAATTTTTATCTACATTTGGTATTATTGAAGAATTATACCCTTACACTTTTAGAATTTGATGCTTCCATTTTTATGGTATAATTTTATCTATGAAATCATCATCAAAAAATGGTTGTTCATGTTCCCTTTTCCTTTAGCAGATTTGGACATCTTCCTAGTGGTGTGTAGTGAGAAGGAATCTTCAAAAAGATACTAGTCAAGAAATGAGAAAGGTACAAGCTAGAATTAGCAAAGGATAATTCAAGCTAATGCGAGAATTGGCACATTATTGAGCTTTGGATCTGTAGATATTATGTAAGATTGGAACCTCTTATCATTCTTCAACTTGTGGTTGAAATCTCAATTTTTTTCCTCTCCTAAAAAGAAAATAAGGTCAATAGTCTTTTTCTTCAAAATCACAACATATAGATCATTCACTTCTTTTGGTTACATCTTCTGAGTTCTTGATCCTTTTCCATCAAACACAACATTTTGAGGTTCTACAAATGGAAAAAATAAAAGATATTGCAAGTCTTAAAGCCTGTAATTGCAAAGAAACTAATTCCAAAACCATAAATATACTTGTCTTTATACAAGAATGTCATCCACAATGACAAAGATAAGAAGACTACTGAGACATGTTTAACAAAGCTATTAAAACTATAGAACATATATCTCATGACTTGATAGCAACTAGATTATAAAGTCGAAACCTACAATTTATCAGTACTACAACTATAATAGTAGTTTGCATATAGCTCTAATGATCTAGGTTCAGAATGAAGGAACAATGCCATATCTAGTTTTTGTCATTAATGTATTGGAGAAAATCTGGTCTGCTTCAACTTCAACATATGCCCTCTTGGCAAATTGACCTTTGATTCGGGGTCTAGTTTCAGCATAGGCCTTCCTCGAGGCATACCTGATTGTCTTTACAAACTTCCTTGTCTTCTTTTTCTCTCTATATCTAAGCACTTTGGCCTCTCTGTCCATTATAGTAAGTAGGGGTGACATTTGAATTGGAGGTCTAGATAAGAGGTCTATAGTCCTTTTTGGAGGTCTCGAATGCGAGATCGAGATATCACTTGTTGCTGACTCTGGTACCACACCAATATTTGTGGATGAAATTGAGACCTAAATTACATGATCACACAAAACATAATTAGTGCATTGCAAAGTATAGCTTAATTAGTTTCTAATTAGCTTCATTAAAACTGCAATATCTTGGGGAAATACAAGCCAATAGAATAAATGGATTGACTCAGACACATGGCACGGAGCAAAAGGGAAAGCAAAACAAAAGAGTAGAACAATATGTCGATGGATTCCACCCTTTAAAGATAAAAAAAGCATTGAAAGGGCAAAAAGTTGCAACTAAAGTGCAGAAAAGAAATATCAGAAGATACTATCTAGATATATATTGTTTCCTGTAAAGAATACAATTAAGTATCCTTAACTATAATTAAATAAGCTTAATTACTAGCTTTGGACCAAAGTTTCTAGCCTAATTTCAGAAACAGAAATAAGAATTCAGAAAGTTAGGAATTGAACAGAAAATTATGTGAATGCAGAGAAGATCTTACACTGTGACTAATTGAACCATTGTAACTGTAAGCAGCTTTTGAAGATTCATAGTCCAAACCCAGTTGAAAATTATTGTTCTGATGTTGCTGCTGATCTTTGATTTCACATTGAACATGAGGCACAACACTATCTCCCACAAAACCCTTCTGAGCAAAACCAAATTGTCGTTGATGATTGTTATTATACTGATCAACATGCTGAGTTTCGTCATTGTAGTCCACAAGATCCAAATACTCATCAACTTCTCCACCAAACAAGAACCCGTTATTATTGCCACTATTTTTTGTAGTTGCAGGATTATTCAGCAACAACCAAGAAGCCGCCTCTTCCTCTTCCTCTTCCTCATCCTCATATTTATCTCCAGCCGCTCCAAAAATCCGTTCTTGCTCGGTGGGTCCATTGGCCCGTGACCCGTAGGGCGAGCCTGAGATGGAGAGAATAGGAACACGCTGGTGACGGCGCGCCAGCGGGTTAGCCGAGTGGATATCAGCATCACACGAAGTGCAAAGCAACGCCGCATCAGCCTTGCATAGAAACGCAGCCGGGGCCTGCTCACACGCCTCGCACACAAAAACACGCTCGTGCCTCGATGCCACGCGGTTCGCCGTGTGAACTTGCGCGTCGCACCCTGCACACAAGTACGCCATGTCCGCCTTGCAGTACACCGTGCTAGCCGCCGCCCTGCACGTGTCACACACACGTGCCCAACTGTTCCCGCCACCATCGTTGTTACTCTCTTCTTTCATCATTTCCTTCTATGACTGAGAAAGTTTGGATATTTATTTTTATTTTATTTTATTTGATTTTTTTCTTCTTCGAGTGTTGAGCTTGAAGGTTTGGAGAGTGAAGACTGAAGAGTGAACAGGAAGGAGGGGTGGGATGTAGGAGGGGAAGAGATTCTAGAGGTGTACACATGGCGGTAATTTAGTGGTCAGAAAAGGTACTACGTTATCTTGTGGTTGGCTGAGTTTCAAGGTGGGGCTAGGTCAAGTTAGTGGTTCTAATGGGTCCCACACCGATGGCTTTTGGAATCATTTTAAATGTTGTAAAAAAAAATTTTGGCGTGTACTTGTACTCTCTCCATTTCGTCCACGTGGACTTGTTGAATACTGAAACCACGTGTATAAGACGTCTACACGTGGCAATCTATCAGATCTCTTTACCATGAGACATGTCACAGTAGATGAAATTTTACCAGCCAATGAGAAATATCCACGTAGGAATTGACAAGATGAGGATGCATCTCCTCCACAAGCTTATGGGCTTAATCTAAATTACGATTAACTCATCATCTCCTGACACGGGCCCAGCCCGGCCCAACCCCAGTCACTAATAATAAATAATGAAAGATATTTATTTTTAAATTATTATTTCGTTACATATTAATTATTATTTCATCTTCTTATTTGTTTCGCTCGAAAATTATTCAAATTCCTTTAAAAATATCATTAAAAAATTCCCAAATATTAGTTTAAGTTGAACAAAAAAAAAGAGATTTTATGTATAAAAATATATAAATTCAAATTTTTTTTAACAATATATCAAAATCAAACTTTTAATTTATTTGATTCAATGATTACAAGATCGATTATTAAATCTAATAATTGTCCTATTTGATGTACTTTGCTTGATCTCAAAAATAATGATCGAACTCAAATAAAATTTTTTGTTACAAACAAAAATTATTTTCAAGTGCCTCAGTTAGCATTTTCAGTACATGTAATTGTCAAAATGTCGTTTGGTCACTCACTTCAACCGGTTGCCATCACTTGCTTAATTAATGACCCATTTCTTATCTGCTCTTTCAAATGTGTGGCTCTCATGAAAACTCCTACACTTTTTGCTAAAACTTTACAATCAAAACCTAGATGTTCATCCTTGTCTTTCAGATTTTCACCAAACCACCCATCATGGGTAGAACAGCAAGTTAAGCTATGGAATCTCAATATTTATTGACTCAAGTTCAATTATATACTCCTACAAATAAACTTGAATACACATGTTAACATCTTGTAATATGGTTATACTAAAGTGAGAGATTCTAACAACATATTGTTAAGGTTAAACTCTGTCAAATGAGATTCTTTGTTAAAAAATAAAAATTTATCAAACTTTTATGGCCTCATTTGGGTGCTTGGATGGTTACAAAAATGGTTTTGTCCCTATAGTTAATATTTTTTTAACAAAAACCCTCCACCACTTTGATGTGAAAGACATTGATTTCAAGGACTATTGTAAAAAATAAAAGTGAGCATAATTTGGTTTAAATCATAAAATCAAATTAAACTATTTAAAAGTTACAATCTTATTTGGTTTGGTTTAAATTAATATATTTTAGAAAAACAGTTTTTATTTTAGGTTGTAGTTTTAGTAATTTTCAAATCGAAATAAATTATAAACTGCATTATATATATATGACATAATTTTTTAATAAGCTATTAGGTATATAGCTTTTTTTGTCATATTTATTTTGTTATTTTCTTTACATGTATATAATATATATATATTATATTTATTTATATTATATTTTAGAAAACTATAATTTAATTAATTTTATTGAATAATATATATTTAAGAATAAAATATTTTAATAGGTTTAAATCGTAATACAAATAAGAGAAAATTGTATTTTTCAGTTTGATTTGAAACCTAAAATGTTTTGGTTTGGTTTAAAAATTTCCAAACCTAGCTAAGAGAGTACTTCTCCAAATGAGAGGTGTTTCTAATTTGTTTTGTCCAGCCAAATTATAATGCTATTTGCTAGGATTTCATCCATTGCTCCCTGGTGATTTCCTCTTTTTAGTGGATGCCTTCCAGATATTGCACTCTGCCATCTAATTTTATGCATTTCTTCTTCAAAAGGACAATGGACAGATAACACTTTCTGAAGAATAATTTCATTCTCAATAAAATTATATGTACCTATTTTATGTATCTATTTTAAATACTTAGATAAGTACACTAATGTGTATCAATATGTGATTGAGTGATTTTTTATTAAAAATAAAGTAACACTCAATCATATGATAACACATATAAGTATATATCTATTTATGTATTTAAAATGAGTACACATAGTTTTGTTCTTTTATTCTACAGGAATTGTATTATTCTTTTTCAAATTTTAATAAAACTATATGATCTCACTTTAAATATATAAATAAGTATACACTTATATATATTATTATATAATTAAAATAAAATAATAATCTTATATATATTATTATATGATTAAAATAAAATAATATTCAATCATATGAATACATATATAGATATATATCTATTTATATTCTCGGAATGGACATATATCACATTGTTTTTCAAATTTTGTCGAAGTCCATCTTATTGGTTTGTAGCTCAAAAGACTTTCATGAGATCACTCTATAGCCCAATGGAGAGTTTATTGGGCCTCTTTTCCTAAGGAATTTGGGTGCAATATGCCCAGGGCTTGTCTTAGAAACCTGCCAGCCATATTTCCAAATTCCAATTCCTGCAATGATTCCTTGCACAAACCAGCCACAGCAGCCAAAACTTCCACACATAAAATCAAAACACAATAATAGATTCAAGATACATAAAAGAGTACATGATTATTCAAATATCTCAATCAAAACAAAAGAGACTAAACTCAATAATAGATTCAATGTATATAAAAAAGTACATATTTGTTCAAGTATCTCGATCAAAACCAAAGCGACTCCAAGAAAACATAAAATGATCAGCCGGCAATCAAGGTGTCTCTTCCTTCCCTCACCCACACCAATCCCTCTTTTTGTGTTGTCTTAACTAATCTAGTCATTGCACCATCTTATCATAACCTTCTATCGAAATTCTCATTTTTCGTCCTATGTACCCACGTGATAAATGACATAATAGTTTGCCCATGTGATTTTGATTTATATGGACCTAATTTTGAATATTTAATTAGGTGTATATGATATATCATTATGTGATTAGGTGTTACTTTATTTTTAATTCAAAATTATTAAATTACATTATGAGTTGATATATCATTTAGGTACTCAATTAAACACTCAAAACTTGGTGTAAATAATTTCTTTGATAGGTTACTGTTAAAAATAAATTATGTCCCTCATAAAAAAAATAATCATAAATAAAATAAAAGAGATACGAATGTTCATGTTGATCATATTTTACAAAAGGCCAAAAGGCTTATTCTCACCCAAGGTTCAATGTATTCTTAAACTCCCACTTGTGAAGTTTTAAAAACTTAAATACTACACTTTAATTAAATTTTTGTGTTAAGGTTAAGGGTAAAAATATCATTTAATTAAAAATATTTTTAAAAACTAAAATTTTATCACATTTTTCTTCTTTAGTTTACAAAACTAACAATTTTCTCCCATCCAAAGTTTGAAAAGTGACCATTTCTTCCTTAGAGTTTTTCTCTCATTCTCTCTGATGACCATCTCCTTTTCGATCGGTGATCAACCTTCCTAAATCTCTTTTTCTATTGTCAATGGTCTGCTTTCCACCATCTTCATTCCCCTTCTCTCTTTGTCTTCTCACCTTCTCCTATCGAATCTCTATTTAAGACAAAAATCATTCGTCTTCATTGATGGCAAAGGAGGGAGATGAGAGAGACCAAGAGGGAGAGGGGGAGAGAGAATATGACCAAAGACAACGAGGTTCATTGGAAAGTGATGATAGGAAAAATAAAACCCTAGGGAGGAGAAATACAACTTTTCAAAATAGTAATAAAAAAATTATTAGGTTTTTAAACTAAGAAAGAGAAATATAATTAAATTTTAGTTTTTTAATATTTTTAATTGAATGACATTTTTACCATTAATCTTAACTAAGAATTTTAACAAAATGAAGAGTATTTGAGTTTTTAAAATCTCTTCTTTGAGAGTTTAAGAATACTATAAACCTTAGGTGAGATTAAGTCTTTTGGCCTATACAAAATGAAATAGTATAAGCCAAAGGTTGTGACCAAGATGAATAAGTGCTGACAATTGATTTAAGTTATGAACTCCTTTTTAATTGTTGCGTTAATCATTATTTGATATAAAAATCTGATTTATTAGCAAAGAGAAAAACATATTTAATCATTACTATTCCTGAACTGTTAACCTCCCCAAATTTGAGAGTTACTTGGGGCGAGCATTTTCAGGGAATTTGCCGTCAGGCTTCTGTGTGGGCCGTGGCATCAGCCACTTCAGAGGTTCTTCCGCAAGGAGCCTAAAGCCTGTAACTTTCTACTGAAACTGTTTTTACTTTCTTTGTGTTTTATTGTTTCCGTCTCTAGACTTTTTTACCTTATATACCTTTTTTTTTATTTTTTTTTTATTGTTATCTTCTCTAGGTTTATTAATTTTAACAAAAACCCTTTACCACTTTGATGTTTGACTGATTGATTTCAAGGACTATTGTGAAGGTGAATGTCATTTCAATTTTTTATTGAAACTTGTAATGTTTAGGTTGATTCTGCTGTTTTTCTGGTTTGTGTCAAGAACTGAGAGATAGTTTTTCTCTAAATGTGATGTAGCTTCTAAATTTAGTTTTTGTTTAGCTAAAATATATTGCCAATTGTTAGGATTTCATCCATTGTTCTCTGGTGATTTTCCCTTTATGTTGGTTGCTTTTCATGTCTTGCAAAAATTTAAAAATTGGACAGATAATAGCTTTTAAGAATGATATTGAAAAATTTTCCCTTTGATTATGTCGAATGTGGCCTTATCTCTACCAGTTACAATGTGTAGATACGAGTACTCAAGCGAAAATCGGGCATGATCAGCTCAAAGGTGAGCTTACAGTAATCGATAGACTTAGTGAACTACCATGGGCTATTTTGGACAACATCCCTGGTCGTCCACAGATAAAAGAGGCTGTGAGAACAAGCGTCCAATCTAGACAATGGAGACATAAATGGGTTAACCTTTCAAAGCTGCTCTTTGATGTGGTCTCAAACCGTGCCCTTTGGAATTCTCCAAATACAAGAGGTCTCTAATACTACATTTTTAATGTTCTGCTATCTCATTGTGGCAATATACAGCTTTGCAACACCTTCCCAGAAAAGTTCTCTGATCTTCAGACCTGGATATATTATCTTGCAAGAAACAGTATCAGGGAATTCACTCTTTAGTATGTTTGCACCGCAATTGATTTTGCAAACTCGTATAAGTTACCAGCTTGCATATGGTCTTGTGAACATCTGACCCATTTGCATATGGTCTCCAAATTTTAGCTTGTTTTAGTATTCCAGCCCCAAAGCTAAAACAGGTTGCCATCCAAGGAAAATTGGGGCTATCATTCTAAAAAATTGTTCAGTCCTTGCAGAGGTCGCTTTAGTTATCACTTCCGATGAGTTTGCCAACATTGAATATCAGGACCAAGGAAGGATTTACAATTTGGTACACTATCTCAGTCAACTATCCGGTCTGAAAATACTTCTAAGTTTCTGATTTTTCCCTCAAGGTAAAAATATGATTCCTAGACAACTGCTTCATCTTTTATTAATCATATTGCACATTATCTTACTCTCCAGATTCTTTATGAATTTGATCTTAGAAATGGCTAATGCGGGATTTTTCAGACATTGCTTATGCTGCATCCAGATCTCAGTAAGTTTGTGACATCATTGTCCATATATTTTCTTGTCTTTCATGTCTTTCCATCTTGTTTGCTGATATCCACACGAATCCTATTGCTGTATTTAGATTTGAAGCGGAGAATATTCAAGGCAAGTTTTTGAATTTCCGCAAGCACAAAATCAATCAAGCTACTGTTTTGGCCAACTTCAGATTGTGATGATTCATCTAGGAGATTCTCTTTCAATTCCCAGTAACCAGGGTCCTGAATTGGAATTTATTAAGTTCCTACTTAACCATTCTCCCATCCTTGACAAAATCGTGATTTTGAATGATGAGCATAGAGATAAATTTAATTTAAGGTTTATGAAAGAAATACGGTCAATCAATTTCATAATAAGTTTGAGCCGTGTTCAGGAGTGCTGAGGCTTTCCTATTGCTAAGATTTAGTTAAAGAAAACGAAAAAAAAGATAAACCCTTGGTTAAGAGCTTGAGCCGGAGATGTGAGAGAGAATGCACGAAAAGGGAAGAGAATTTTAGAAGAGTAAAGAAAACGGCGTTTTATTAAAAATGAACAGCTCAACCAAAATACAGATGTTTTCACAGGTTTTTATAGGCAAGGGGCAAAATTACACTTTCACGGCTCAATCAATTTAACATGCACAAAAGAATGCAAAAAAATGTGACACAACTTACAAAAACTACAGCATGAATTTAACCTCCACAGACAGTGAAATGATTAAGATTTCTTTTCAAACGGAAAGACTTTAGTACATAGACCTAAATAGAGTACACCAGTTTACAGTAGATCTTCAATGATGCATGACAGAACATAACAACCACAGTAAGCTTGAGCACGTAGTAAACAGGATTGAAATATTATCACAAGAACTCTCAGTAGCAGGTTACAACAAATCAGATCTACGCGAAAAACAAATTATACATGCAATATTTTGAACAAATCAGGATGAGCAGTAACATAGACTACTAGATCTACATATTGAAAGTCAAAACCGTAGACTAAACATTGTGAACAAATCATCCAAGATCATGGAACAACGATACATCACAATTGATAAAAAAAAAAAAGTTGTAGATCAACTCAAGTAACGTACAGATCTATGAAGTTATAACAAGAACTCTTAATAAAAGTCCACATCAAGGTTAGATCAAAACAACATAAGGCTATACAAACATTATCTAAACCAACATATGATGAACAGTGACAAGATTGCAGTTTCTAACTCAAAAATAGCAGATCTGTAAACAAAATATCAGGAAAAAGCACCAACAGATCATATACACTACAGATCTACACATATAGAATCCGATCTAAACTAAACAGTAAAAGGAGACAAAATCAAACAACAGAACACAACTACTTTCAAGATAACTAAGGAACAGACGGTGAGAGAGATACTGACCACGAGCTTCCACAAGATTGGCTTTCGAATCAGCGTTACCTTTCATCGCCAGGACACATGACGTTGGTCCGGTGCTCTGATACTATGCTGAGACTTTCCTATTGCTAAGATTTTGTTAAAGAAAACGAAAAAAAAAGAAAAAACTAAATCCTAGGTTATAAGCCTGATCCACAGATGAGAGAGACTACACGAAAAGGTCAGAGACTCCTAGAGGCGTGAAGGAGAAGGCGTTTTAAAGGTTTTTATAGGCAAGGGGCTTGGAAATTTACAAAACAACAGGGCAGCACAGAAATATTACAAGTTGACAGCCAGACGCAGGCACATTACAAAAATAGCACTTTCACCCTTACCATAATACCCAAAATTAAATATAAATATTTAAGTTTTCAAAAGTTAGCGGGAGTGATGGCTTTCACTATGCCTTGGGTGGGAATTAGTCATTTGGCTTGAATCAATAGACATATGTTTTCTTTCCAATTTTGAATTGAAATATGTTGTCTTAAACAAGTTTAACCCTTGTTAGTTTTTTCCATCGCCATCAGTCAAGCTACAAGATCAAAAACACAGAAAAAAAAAAAAACCTCAAAAGATAGAAGAAAAATGAAAAAAAGAAATCTAGGGTTATAGAGATGCAGAAAAGAGAAGATGAAAATATTAAACAGAAGATGAGAGAGATTTTTATTTTCGTTCATAATAAAAAACTAACGGAAGTCCTTACATTTAACCTACTTTATTACAATTTTCAGCAATTAACATAAAAGCCCGGCCCTCATGTATTTCACTTCTTTTGGTTTTGTTTCTGCCTGTACCCTACTTAAAGTGAATGTTGGGACCCTTGGCACAAGCGGGATGATAGACTGAAAGACGGTGACCACGTAGGCGCCTTGGCGACAGCTCACATGATACATAACTCTGCTACTTTGCAACAATAGAAAGAAATTTTGAAATCTTCTAATCAGACTCTACTCTCATCTGAAAACAGCATCTTCCTGTCACGTTAGATAAATATCCAAAATAAGTGAACTTAATCGATCAAAGGAGATTAATTTGCTACATAAATGGATACAATTTTATTTATATTAATAGCAATCCGGCTTTCTTAAGAAAGTCTCAGTCTCACTATATATCGCATTCCAAGCAAGTAGTGCAATCGTCCCAAAATTCCAAGCAAGTAGTGCAATTGTCCCAAAAGCGAATGAAGCAAGCCCCGGTACGAAGCAGAAGTCTCCAGCATTCCATGCTAATTCAAAACAGGACCAAAATTAGAATAAAACTCAGAAATACATTGTGGGCAGGGAAGAAAAGAAATATGACGTACCATTTATCGCAACAACTGCGTCGAGGTGAGGCAGTTGAGGTAGCTTCACCAGACCCACTTGGAGGGTTCTGAGTCGGTGGTGGAGTGAGGACATTTGGTGGCGATGAGGTCGCTGCCATCGGAGCTTGGAGTGACCAACTTTGAGGCTGTTGAGGCTTTGGTGAAGAGGGCGAAGAGCTTGGTTAAATAGATACAAGTTGGACCCCCGCATAAGAGGAAGACGTCATTCTTGTAATATTTCTAAGGTCATATAAACTAGCTGAAAGCGTGGCCCCCGCATAAGAGGAAGACGCCTGTGGGTGCGGCGTGGAACTTGGAAATCCCATTTTGCTCCTTCCTCTCCTTCCCCCCATTTTCACTGGCAAGCATTAAGCAAAAAGTCCTCTTTTCTTTTTTCTAAGTAAAAACATCTACTTTTTAAACTTTTAAGTAAAATTAAATCAAACATTTTTTAAAATATTAAAACTATTTTTTATTATTTTATATAAACTCTCATTTTCATATATTTTTTATATTATTTAAACACTCATTCTCATTTTTATTTTTATTCAATATTTGATATTATAAATTTGTTTAAAAAAAATTCATATTTTTAAATTCAAATAAAAAAAATCAATTTATGAGAAAAAGATATTTATACAAATCTTAACTCAAAATTTAATTTTATTTGTTAAATCTAGTTCGTATGTTATTTCAAAGAGATATTTAAAAATTTAATAATAATTTAGGGTTAAACAAAAGGCCAAAGGACTTATTCTCACCTAAAGTATCCTCTAAACTCAAGTTTTCACCCTTTAATTATAAAAATTTTAAACACTCACTTATGAGGGTTTAAATCTATTAGTTTTAAAGATAAAATCATCATTTTATCTATAATATTAAAAATAAATTAAATTTAATCTCATTTCTATCCTCCCAAAACCTTAAAAACTAATTATTTTCTCTATAAGTCATGTTTAAAAAAAAATGACATTTTCTCCTTAAGGTTTAGTTTTCAAACTCCGACGTCATTGCTGGCATCCTTTCCCTCCCAAAACTTCTTTTTCCTTCAACGATCTCTCTCTTCTCAATTAGACTCTCGATTGATGTCAAATCAAGCTAAGGAGGCAAACAGTTTTATCGAAAAAATAAAACTCTTTATCTTCTTATAAGAAGATATCTAGAAAAACGATCATCTTTCCAAACGAATATGAGATCTTCATCTTCATCTTCTCAGCTTGATTCGATGCCCATTAGGCATTCAGTTAAGAGAACAAAGATCACTGGATCATCAAATATTATTTAAGTAATTATATATTCACCTAGTGTAGAAATTTTTTTCTAAATAAATTTAATATGATCCCATGACTCTTTGGATAATATTGGTCAAAAAGACAATCCCACTCAAATTCCCACCCTGCGATACATACAATTTGGTTTGGATCTTCAGTTTGTTCACATTGCCAGAAAACTAAAACTATAGTGGTCAAAAAACTTCTTTGTAAATGGGCAATCCTATCTTTATATACTTTTGCTTATATAGTTAGATATTTAATCAAAATATATATACAATTTTGTTTTTAATAAAATTATATGTATTTATTTTAAATACATAAATAGATATATATTTATACATATTATAATGTGATTAAATAATTTTAAATTAAAAATAAAATAAAATTTAATCATATAATAATATACATAAGTATGTATTTATTTGTGTACTTAAAATCAGTTTTAATAAAACTATATATATCAATTTTAAATATATATTTATATGTGTCATCATATAATTGAGGAATATTAAATTAAAAATAAAATAAAACTCAATTTATGTGATAATATATATAAATGTGTATTTATTTATGTATTCAAAATATATATATAATATTATTCTAATTAAAAAAATCTAATTAACACATTATTATTTTAAAAAATAGATAAATTATATTAAAATTTTAAAATTTTTCATATTTTTTATTATATGATTATTTTGTTTTTAAAATATATTAATATATATTATAAAAAATATATTATATCATATAATATATTTATTATATTATATTAATTTAATATATTTTATAATATATATAATTTTTTACCGGTATGTTATTTCGCATCATACATATATATATATATATATATATATATATATACGTACATATATATGTACATATGTGTGTGAATTTGGTGGGCGATCAGATCGAGATTAATTTTGTACGAATGTTTTTGCTCTTTCTCAGAGGCTGTCGGTCAATGACAGCCTGTACTTTAATAAAAGTCCAACCTTAGTATAAAATTGAATTAGTTTATTATCCAAACATCAATTTTCTATTAAAAGATTTAAAATCATTTGCAGCATCTTAATGGCCACTTGGCAGTCATAGGTGGTTCAGTTTGCATTGGCTTGTGCACAATCTAACAGTGGAGCTTGAATACTAAGAATATCCCCTGTTTCTTCTTCAGGAGTTGAGACTTGGAATGTTTTTAGCTTCTGCATCAAATATTATGCTACATATAAAAAAAAAAAAGTGTAATTTAATTTAAATCATAAAATTAAATTAAATTATTTAAAAATTATAATTTATTTAGAATTAAATTGATAAACTTTTAAAAAACAGTCTTCTACTTGAATTTAGTTTAAACAATTTTTAAATCGAACCAAACCGTAAATTTTTTTTTGATATATACATATGAGATCATATTTAATAAAATTTTTCAATAAACAATTAAGTTTGACAAAAATTTAATAGTTATATATACACACACACGGAGAGACATACATACACACATGCACACACATAATATTTCCTTGAGCATGTACACATTTTTTATACACAAATATATAAATACATTAATATATTATCATATGATTCGGGGGAGGGGGGGGGGGGGGGAATGTAATAAAACATTAGTTTTTTAAATTTTGTTATTAAATGACGGTTTTGTCATATACTTTAATTAAATTTTTTAATAAATTTTTACTCAAGAGTGAGACTTTGAGTTTTTAAAAGTTGAAGGATATGAGTTTAGAATTACACTTAACCTTGGGTGGGAACAAGTCATTTGGCTTTGTATTTATTTTATATATTTATATTATGTTCTAAAAAAACTCTAATTCAATTAATTTTATTAAATAATATATATTTAAAAATAAATAATTTTAATAAATTTAAATCGTAATATAAACTAGACAAAACTATTTTTTTAAAAATTTTGTTTGGTTCAAAACTTAGAATAATTTAGTTTGGTTTGAACAATTTTTAAACCATTTTTCATTTCAGTTTAATTTAAAAAAAAAACTCTCAAACCACACTAAATCAGACCATGCATATCTCTACCTTCTGGATTATTTTAAAGCATCATGGGGGGATATAATTTGTATCTCCTGTGAAATTGATTGAAATATGCAGTCATGAGTTTGCAAATATGATCACATGATTCTTTAGCCCAGTGGACTTTCATGACATGAATCTATAGCCCAATGGAGAGTTTGCTTAGCCTCTTTTTATAAGGGATTTGGGTACACATGTATGCCAAGAGCATGTGTTAGAAACTTGCTAGTATGGTTGGATTTGAATTAAGTAAGTTAGAGTTCAAAACCGAGTTCAAACTCAACTCGGTCAAGCCTGAAATGGACTGGCCTTAGCTGAGCTCGAACTCAAGTTATTCGCTAGATTTTTTAATTAAAAATTTTGATACAAAAACGATATCGTTTTAATCAATATGTATTAAAAGAACATCGTTTCAGTAATAAAAAACGAGTTGAACTAAATTTGAATTGAGTTTGAGCTCGGCTCGGCTCAAATCTAGCCCTACCTGCCAGCCATGTTACCAGATTCAAATTCCTGCAATGATTCCTTGCACAAACCATAGATTCAACGTATATAAAAGGGTACATAATATTTCGAGTATCTCAGTCAAAACCAAATTGACTTCACAACAAGAGGAATCACTTCCTTCTCACAATGTTTTCCTTATGCGTTTGTCACCCCTTTCTTTTTTAGCTTTAAATTTTTAGCCCACTTTACTTTAAATCACCTTTAATTTCCACGTCTCTCTTTTTATGTTGCCGTAACTAATCTAGCCGTTACACCATCTATTAATAATTTTCTGCCAACATCCTTACGTTTCGTTTTATATACCTACATGATGAATGACATAACAGTTTACTTAATATTATGTGAGTCCAATTTTAAGTATCCAGTTAGATATTCAAAATTAAATATACATAATTTTATTAATAGATTAATATTAAAAATAAATTATGTGCCTAATAGAAAAGAAATAATCATAATAAATGAAATAAAAGAGGTACAAGTGTTCATGTTGATCATATAATACAAAATGAAGTGGTACAAGCCAAAGGTTGTGACCAAAATGAATAGATGCTTACCATTGATTTAAGGAATAAACTCTTTTTTAATTGTTGCGTTAATCTATTTTATTTCTTTGTTACCCATTATTTGGTATAAAAAATTGATTAATTAACGAAGAGAAAAACATATTTAATAATTAATATTCCCTACTGTTAGCTTACCCAAATTTGAGCGTTACATGGGGCAACTGTTTTTAGGGAATTTGCCGCCAGGCTTCTGTGATTTATAGTTTCTGTCTCTAGACTTAATTTTCAGCTTTTATACGATTTTTTTTTTTAATATTAATTGTTATTGTCTCTAGGGTTATTATTTTTAACGAGAACCCTTTACCTTCTTGATGTTAGAGTCATTGATTTCAGGGACAGTTATGAAGATGACTGTTAGTTCAATTTTCTATTCAAACTTGTAATGTTTTAGGTTGACTCTGCTGTTTTACTGGTTTGTATCATGAGAACTGAGAGATAATTCCTATGTAAATGTGATGTAGTTTCTAAATTTAGTTTTGTTTAGCTAAATTATATTTTTCTAATTGCTAGGATTTCATCCATTGTTCCTGTTGATTTTCCCTTTGTGGTGGATGCTTTTCAAATCTTGCAAAAAAGACAACCAGACAGATAATCGATTTTAAGAATGATATTGCCTTTGGAATGCCATTGAAAATTTTTTCCCTTTGATTATGTCAAATGTGGCCTCATCTCTACCAGTTACAATGTGTAGATACTATGAGTACTCGAGCGAAAACCGAGCATGATCAGCTCAAAGGTGAGCTTACGGCAATCGATAGAGTCAGCGAACTGCCTTGGGGTATTTTGGACAACATCCTTGGTCGTCTACAG
Source organism: Mangifera indica (assembly GCF_011075055.1). Lineage (NCBI taxonomy): Eukaryota > Viridiplantae > Streptophyta > Magnoliopsida > Sapindales > Anacardiaceae > Mangifera > Mangifera indica. The sequence continues at coordinate 12,177,962 of NC_058151.1, read as the reverse complement.
ATGAAGGAGGCTGTGAGAACAAGCATCCTGTCTAGACAATGGAGATATAAATGGGTTAACCTTTCAAAGCTGCTCTTTGGCGTGGTCTCTAACCGCGCTGTTTGGAATTTTCCAAAACCAAGATGCGTCGAGTACCACATTTTCAATGTTCTGCTATCTCATTGTGGCAATATACACACCTTTAAGCTTTGCAACACCTTCCCAGAAAAATTGTCCAATCTTCAGACCTGGATATGTTATCTTGCAAGAAACGGTATCAGAAAATTCACTCGAGTATGCTTGTGCGGCAATTGATTTTGCAAACTTGTTTAAGTTACCAGCTTGCATATGGTCTTGTGAACATCTGACCCGTTTGCAACTCCGTCAATATGAATTACCACAACCTCCTTGTGCTTCTAAAGGTCGTTTCGGAAATCTTGTCAGTCTCAATCTTTATGGGAAGCTTAATGATATGCAGTTGCTCGAAAACTTGATCTGCAACTGCCCTGTTCTACAGATATTGATGCTTAATGGTCTTCAAAATTTAGCTTGTTTAAGTATTCAGGTTCCAAAGCTAAAACAGGTAGATCTCCAAGGAAAATTGGGGGCTCTCCTCTCATTCTTAAAAGTTGTTCAGTCCTTGCAGAGATCACCTTAGTCATCACTTCAGATGAGTTTACCAGCGTCGAATATCAAGATGAAGGAAGGATTTACCATTTGGTACACTATCTCAGTCAATTATCCAGTCTAAAAAGACTTGAAGTTTCTGGTTTTTACCTTAAGGTAATCAGGACCTGAATCTGAAACTTTGAAATTTTGCCAAAATGAAAATACAATTCCTAAACATTTGCAGTACTCTGTTTTTCCTCTTATATTCAACTGCTTTATATTTTATTAAACATATTGTACATTAACTGACTCTTCAGATTCTTAATGCTTTTGATCATAGAATTGGCTGATGCGGGATGTTTCAGACGTTGCTTATACTGCATCCAACCATTTGAAGCTTCTTTATCTCATTGATATATGTTTCAACGATCGTGATCAGACCAAGGCTACTTTCAAACTTCTTAAACACTTCGCAAACTTACAGGAGCTCCAGATCTTTGTAAGTTTGTGACATCAATGTTCAAATATCCTCTTGTCTTTCATGCCATTCCATCTTGTATGCTGATCTCCAAAATGAATCCTGTTGCTGTATTTAGATTCGAAGAGGAGAATATTCAAGACAATCTTCCAAATTTCTGCAAGCACAAAATCAATCAAGCTACTGTTTTAGACAACTTCAAATTGTGAAGATTCATCCAAGAGATTCTGTTTCAATTCTCAGTAACCGGCGTCCTGAATTGGAATTTATCAAGTTCCTACTTAACCATTCTCCAATACTTGACAAAATGGTAATTTTAAATGAAGAAGAGCATAGAGATAAATTTAATTTAAGGTTTAAGAAAGAAATATTGTTATTTAAAAGGAGTTCCCCAGAAGTGAAAATTACATATTGTCCAGTGTCCTCACTGCCATGGTACAGTACAATCAATCGATGATGACTCGATGTTCTTCATTTAGTCAGTTGGGGCTGCAAGGTTTTGAGGCTTTTGATTTAGGGTGTCAGGTTTTGAAGAGTGGTGAGTATTACTCAGCAAGACGTCTTTTAATGTTATAATGGCCGCTTGAGGACAACCATAGGTGGTTTAGTTTGCATTGGCTTGAACATTATTCTAAACTTGGAGTTTGAATAGTAGAATAGTCTATGTTTCTTCAACAGAAGATGAGGAGATTAAAATTGATTGATGTGTAGTTTGTATGTTCAGTGAAATTGAATGATGTGTAGTCGAGCACATTTTTCTGGCTTTGCACTTTTTCTCTGTACTTGCACATAGATGCTTAACTGAGGAAATTCAAGTCTGGAAAAATTGAATTACATGCTCAAATTTTAGAAGGGCTTCTCCAACTCTGGAAAATTATCTTAGTCTTTTATATGGTTCACCTTGGGCATGAGAGCGGAGTATCAATCTGCCGAGGAAAATTCATAGGGTTTGCATTTGGTTGCTTTCGCTCTATGGAAAGCTTCCCATTGCTCTGCAAGTCCATCGCCTTCAAGCATTTGAATTACTTCAGACATTTTTGGTCTACGTCTTGAAAGGTATTGGATGCACGATAGAGCCACTTGAACTACCTCTTCAAGCTCAATTTTGTCATAGTTGCTTTTCAAATCCTTGTCTACAAGTATTTCAAGTTTCTTTTCCTGATGAATTTTCCTTAGCTAAAATCATTAACAAGTGTCACCCAAGATACTGATAAATATAAGCATCTTAAGAATTTAAGAAGAAGCAAGTGGATAAAGAAGTTTGAACTCACCCAATCAAGCATTTCTCCTTTTTGATTAGTTGCCTTCCCAAATTCTATCGCTCTGTAGCCGGTTATTAATTCTAGCAGAAGAATATCAAATCTAAAAACATTTGTTTTCTCAAGATTTATTGGTTTGATAGTTGAACTTTGTTCTAAAAGGATGATCGAACTCTACCAAATGAGATTCCTTGAGACAAAAAAATTTCTTCAAACCTTTCAGGTACCCATTTGAGTGCTTGCATATACTTTTGTGAATGTGAAAGAACATTTCATATCTATGCTTGTTAATGGTTATACTATCATTTTGAACAAACTCGTTCATGAAGGTGTGCTACTTTGTTTATAACTATCAATCATAACAAGTGATAAAAATGAAAATTTGTGACTTATAGTATCTATATCAACTTTATTTAACGTCAAAATAAAAAAAATAAAATTAATTTTATATGACCCCTTCGACTCTAAGTGAGGACTCAATATTATAAAAATGTTTTTATCTCTAGGGTTAACGTTTTTAACAAAAACCCTCTGAGCTCTCATGTGAAAGATATGGATTTCAAACAATGTTTTTAAAATCGGATCAGTGATGAAATTGATTGTATTACTAGTTTATGATTCAATCAGTTTGATCGAGTACCAGTCGGTTCAACTTATTATCAAATTATAATGATTAATTTTTACTTAAAAATTTATAAAAAATAAAATCAATCAAGATACCCACACCTATGAAATTAGAACATATCATTTTTAAAAAGTAACAATTACTCATTTGATTTTAATGAAATAAGTAAAATAAAAAAATGTCTCAATCTCATGATATAGAAAAAAAACATAATTCTGTAAGTTATTACCTATAGAAGACATTTTAATGGATATGAGATACTTTTTTTTTAATTTTATTTTATTTTATTTTTGAATTTATTTTTCCTTGCAAACCTTTAAAAATTCATCCAATCTAGTAAAAAATAATCAAATTACTCAAAAATAATTAAATTTTCAAAAAATATCCTAAATTTGGGTCAAACTCTATTCTACCGATTTTGATCGATTCATTGGTTTGATCGAGTCAATGAATAAACCTATAATATTTCTAAATTAATAAAAAGGTAATTTGGCCATTTTGTTAATTATTTGAATAAAAATATGTATGTATGTATATATTTATAAGCCACTTGTTTAGGTAAAAGATTATGAGAAACACAGAGTCTACTTCCCACCACTTGTGCGCAGGCGTAACGCATTCTTCCTGCCATTTATATTTGTCTGAGTAATGCTTGCTAGACATAACTCTCCTGGAAGCCGTTTTGGAGGGATAACGGCATAAAAGAAAAGAAAGAGTTTTCTAAAGGGCTCTCTGCTGGGTTTTTATATTTGTTTCTTTTGCACAAAGAAAAGTATTCTCATCTTCACTACATAGTTGTTACATTGCCAGCAACCTTTTCTTACGCAGCCAAAGAGAAAGAAGAATCTTCCGTTCGCCGGTCAGAGAAAGAGGTCATCGAGGAGACTACTGCCACGCGAAGATGGACGTGATCGCCGGAGGAGAGGTAGGCTTTTGAACCACCCTTCCCTACTGCATCTATAATCTATGAAAGCAGTTGATATTTTTATGTGTGTTTATATATATATAAGTGTTTCCAGATGTTTAGTTATTATGGTTATATATGTGTATTCTTTACGTATATATATAAGAAGATTAAGTGTACGAATGCATACGAGAATTCAGAATTATTTAAGCGGTGATGATGGGTTGAAATATAATAGTTGAAATAATCTTGTTTAAATTGATGGAGTCTGATTCGGTGCTTAGGCATGTAAAGAAAGAAAATCTGAGAAAGAATGTCAGAAAGAAACGTAGGCGCTTAGTTGTTCCTTTTCTGCACTTTCAGTTTTGGTGATACTGATTTTTCTTATTGCTATAAGCGTATATGTATTTGCTGATGGTCGTACGTAGTACGTGGCTGTGTGATGATATTTCTGAAGGATTTAATAATTATATGGGTGCTGGTGTTGGTTTGCATGTGTGCTTATATATATATATATAGATATAGAAATTACGCCACCAGCGTACAGCACGTACGCCGAACGTGTAGAGCCTCCGGTGATGTTCTCGCTGTCACTGTGCTGCGCACTCGTCGGATGGGCTTTGCACCGGTCGGACATGCAACAAGGATACCGAGTAGTGTTGCGCACGCCAGGCAGAATAAAATCTCCAGAAACTGGAGTGTTATGGGATAGTGAAATTTTTGGATGGAAATTGAAGTCTGCTTTGCATGCCAGCCATGCATTGGGCTGATATGCTTTGTGCACGCCCACAGAAATTAGGATGTACTTGCACCATTTAAGCTATTTCTTTTTGGGTTGGGATGCCATGTGCTTAGCCACACATATTGTGGTGCACCTGCACCAAGTAAAAATCCGCACCAAACAGCCTTCAATGCATTCATGCCAAGTTTTTATTTATTTATTTTATTTCTTATTTTTATGTTCAAGTTCAAATCTTGGGAAGGCAATGTCAAACCGATAGATGAGATGTCTCGGTTTCGAATGAAGATAAAGCCAAAATTATTTTGATATAGGGTGTTAACATGAGCGGCACTTGAGACGTGTATTCGGATTTGGTGAAAATGGATATATAATGAAACTAAAACAAATGCCCTTAAATATGATGACATAAGAGACACCTAAGATGGGTGTCCAGTCGAGTACATCCGGGATGGATGTGACGGTGAGACTCCGTCGAAAATATCCATATGAAATATCAAATTTATTAAAAAGTCTACTGAGTGTTACAATTTATATATTTATTTTGGGGTGTTGTAGGTAGAAAAAAATAATGAGGCAGGCGGGGAGGCGAGTAGATCAGCACGTTGAACTGCACTTTGGCTATATTTATTTTATTTCTATTCTGATCATTTTCACAATAATTTATTTTATGGAATCCATGCATTCTGGAACTATCAATTTATTTATATTCACTAAATTTTACTTTGAGACATTTTGACATAATTTTCTTTTGTATTCCAATAAGTACTATGTGATGATTTTTCATAAACATCAAATTGTATTTGATGGTTATCATTATTTAAATTAAAAATTTTTTTTAATTACCGCTAAGGGGTCCATTTCCAAAATGGGATGTTACAAAACCATTTTTTAATGTTAACCTGACTAGATTTAAAATCGATTCCCGATTCAACTGATTGAACTAGCTAATTTGATCCAATTTTAAAATCAGTGATTTCTAGCACTCTGGTAAGCATTCAAAACATCACATCACCCCAACTTCAACTTCATAATTGTGAAGTAGAACATTCAGACATGACAGTGGGTCAGGTCAGGCCCAAGGCCCATATAGTAATGGGCCTTTAGGCCAGGTCAGCTCATATATTTTTAAAGGTCGAAAGCTCATTTACATATAGGGTTAGACCAACTCATTTAAACAATTTTTTTTATAAAAATTTTAATTAAAATTTTTAAATAAAAATTATTTTTTAATTATTAAAATAGAGGACAATATCTCCAATATTTTATTTATAATTTCTCATTTGTGGCAGAGGAATATTGTGGTTATATGATAAAAAATATTATAAATTTATAATATAGTACAAATAAATTAATTTGCATATTGTATAAATGAGAAACATAAATAAAATATTATACTAAGCGATTTATCAACTCATTTTTAACATACAAATCTCTGAATTCTTTTGATATTAGATTCATTTGTAATATTTTGTAATGATAAAATTAAAATGAAAATAAAATCATAAACACAAAAAATTATTATTTATGAATTCAGATAGTTTTCAAAAGAAAGTTTATGAGAGAAAATGAGATCGAGAATATAATAAAAGAATTAAGATTGAGAGAAATTGAAATTGAATAAGAGTTTAATTGGGTTATCCAGAGAAAAATAAATAAATAAAAAATTTTAAAAAATAAACTTGAAGACTTTTGCTTTGGTAGAAGGGCAGAAACCCTTCTGCCACCTGCTCTTTGATTTTTTTTTTTAATTTTTTTTTTTAAATAGTGACAACCATATCAAGTTGGTTCATGAGTTTAATATTAAAATGTACGGCTTGATCTGAAAGGTTTATAGATCAAGCCCAACACACTATAGTGTCAAGATAGGTTTTATTAAATTAGATTTTAAATTTGTATTTTAGATTGAGCCTCTATTTGATGTGATCTAATTAGCATATCTAAGAGCATTAATTGTCACAGGAAAATGTACATGTGCCGTGAACTTGCATGATGGGAGCTGAATGTTGTGAGTTGGGGCCCCATTCACAATTAAAGATTAAGAGAAACGATTTTCTTGTTAAGGAAGTTAATTAGTGTTAATGATAATTATTATGATCATCTTATTACTTCATTATTGATACAAGTGTGCCCAAGGTGGAAAAAAAAAAAAGGAAGGGAATGAATGAATATTTCAAAGTGCCTCTCTCCCTTTTAATCTCTCAAAACTTTCCCTTCCTCGTTTTTCCTTTAAATGTTAAATATAGTTAGTAACTAAATCCATTTGGCAGCTATTTAATTAATTGCAGGCGGGCAAGGGCGGTTTGGTGGGCGGCAGCAGGGAGCAGGCTGAATGGTCGGGAGACTGCGGGCGGAATTTGTTCTGGGCTGAATTAGTTGTTGGTACGGCTTTTACGGACATGTTCTAAAAGAAGACAGAATCTTTTGCACACGCGTCAATGAGCACGTATCCTTGCATGATTGGAATGGAATGGTGTGAGGTGGGGCCCCATTCAAAGGTGATTGGGAGGGAGCATTGTGATTTGTGAAGAAAGCTTAAGAGAAAAGATTTTCTTGTTAAGGAAATTAATTACTATTTGTTGATAACTTTCTCCCTAAGTCCTTCTCTCTCTCTCTCTCTATGTGGTGGAAGGGAATGAATGAATATTTTAAAGTGCTTCTCTCTCTCTTTCTAATCTCTTAATACTTTCTCTCTTGACCAAATACCCCCCAAAGGTTAGGTCTCATTAACTGTGCGATGAGAAAAGTCCCGTTTGACAAAGAATTAACTTCGATGTACTATACCCATTTTGATAGGAATCTATTATGAAATTTTATCTATTCTATCAGTAACACAATGATTCTATTGTGTTTCTTTCTTTTATTTATTTTTTAATTTACCTTGAATAACTTTTAAACCAAACATCCTTCGAGATCTATATATATATATATATAACACAAGTATTGGCTTATTAAAGAAGTTTATATGAGAACAAATAATACAATTTCACTCTTTCATACATATATGCTTCATTGTAAATTGTTCTATGTGGGTCAAACACAATGGAAGCTTTTTCGTTCACGTCCGTGTCAATCCAAGTTCTCATTCATTCATGTGGGGTTAGGATGTTGGCCTCTAGCGTAGTGGTTGTGTGGGCTCATGGCTCGTCACTTTCATTATCCTTCTTTTCTCTTTTCAATTTCATTTCTTTCGCCTATTCTTAACTTTTTTTGCTTGCATTATACCTTTGATCTATGAAATCATGGACTTCCATTCAATCAACGAAAAGTTTTTCATCATTATGATTAAGAAACTGGCAGTGTTATATGTGAATGTGTAGAATAAATAAGATAATTTTGCTCTTTTGACATACATATATGCATCATTGTAATAAAATCATTGGCTTCATTCAATTAGCGAAAAAAAGTTTTTCGTCATTATGAGAAGGAATTTGACAATGTTACGTGTGAACATATTTGATATACAATTTAAGTATATAAAAAATATATTATTATGTGATTAGATATTGTTTTATTTTTAATTTAAAATTATTTAATTATATAAAAATATATTATTTATATTTATATAAATTAAATACAATATATAATTTTATTGATAAAAAAATCTTGGAGAGGTATGTTTTAATTTTCTTAATTTATTTCTATTATTTGATATTTTGTCCTTTAACGGATAATTATTCTGACTGAAAAATAAGAGACGGGGTTTCCGCTTTGACTTTTTTGGTAACTTGTGTGGCAAGTTAAAGCAAATTAAATATGATTTACCAGTTTTATCGCTACCGTTAAAATTTAACTTTTCTTTTCTAATAAGCAAACGCAAATGGAGAGACTGGCAGCAGTCTTCAGTTAGGGACACGTGTCTGGAAATGGGACCACCAAATTCTTAATTCTTGCCATCACTCGGTCAATAATATGTGGCTCTGATGAAAAGTCGTACTTTCAAACTTTGCCACTGAAACCTAAATGTTCATCCTTCTCTTTCAAAATTTCGTCGAACCACTGACTTGTAGAAACGTTTGTCAAAAAATGGAATTTAAACATCAATTGAGTCAGGTTTGACTATACTCTTCTACGAATGAATTTAGTCTTCAAAATTTAGCTTGTTTTAGTATTCAGGCCCCAAAGCTAAAACAGGCAGGTTTCCGAGGAAAATTGGGGGCTTTCATGCTTAAAAATTGTACGGACCTAGCAGAGATAACCTTGGTCATCACTTCAGATGAGTTTACCAGCGTTGAATATCAAGATCAAGGAAGGATTTACCATTTGCTACACTATCTCAGTCAGCTATCCAATCTGAAAAGACTTAAAGTTTCTGGTTTTTTCCTTAAGGCAACCAAGACCTGAATCTCAAACTTTGGAATTTTGCAAAAAAAATCCAATTCCTAAACAATTGCAGTATTCTGTATTTCCTCTTATATTAAACTGCTTTATCTTTTATTAAACATATTGTACATTATCTTACTTTTCAGGTTCTTTATGCATTTGGTCCTAGAATTGGCTGATGCGGGCTGTTTCAGACATTGCTTATACTGCATCCAACCGTTTGAAGATTCTTTATCTCGTTGAATTGTGTTTCAACGATCATGACCAGACCAAGGTTACTTCTTAAACTCTTCTCAAACTTACAGGAGCTCCAGACCTCAGTGGATTAATTGTTGGTACAGCTATGCCCACCGTCAATGAGCACGTGTCCTTGCGTGATTGAGTTGGGGCCAGTTTCACAGTTAATTTGGAGAATTGTGATTCATGAAGAAAGTTTAGGAGAAAACGATTTTCTCGTTGAGGAAATTAATTAGTATTAATGATAATTATTATGATTATCTTATTACTTCAGTTGTTTTATACAAAAAAAATGGGAGGGGAATGAATGAATATTTCAAATTGAACCAATAGACATATGTTGGTTTGGAATTTTGGATTGAAATATGTTGCGTTAAACGATTTTATCTCTTTTTACCATTGCCATCAGTCAATCTACAACATCAAAAACAAAAAAAAAAAAAGGAGAAATCTAGGGTTATAGAGATGCAGAAAAGAGAAGATGAAAGTATTATATAGAAGATGAGACAGATTTTTATTTTTGTTCATAATAGAAAACTAATGGAAGTCCCTTACATTTAACCTACTTGATTACAATTTTCGGCAATTAACAACATCTTCTCGTAAGCTCGACTATCTGTACCCGACTTGACGTGAACGTTGGGACTGTTCAGATTTTTTATGTAATGATCAAAACAACATAAGGCTATACAAACATTATGTAAAACAGCAGATCTGTAGACAATTATCAGAATAAAGCACCAACAGATCATATACACTTCAGATCTACACATATAAAGTCCGATCTAAACTAAAGAGTAAAAGGAGACAAAATCAAACAACAAAACACAACTACTTTCACAAGAATAACAGTAGATAACTAACCAACAGACGGTCAAAAGAAATCTAGGGTTATAGAGATGCAGAAAAGAGAAGATTAAAGTATTTTATAGAAGATGAGATAGATTTTTTATTTTCGTTTATAATAAAAAACTAACGGAAGTCCCTTACATTTAACCTACTTGATCACAATTTTCAGCAATTAACATAAAAACCCGGCCCTTATGTGTTTCACTTAGTTGGTAATCAGTAGGACTATTTCTCAGGACTCCTCTGTCTGGTACTGGCTTAAAACTTAAACCTGCAGAAGTACATCACAATAGGCAGAAAAGTCTGAAATCTTCTAATCATACTCTACTCTCATCTGAAAACGGCATCTTCCTGTCACGTTAGACAAACATCCAAAATAAGTGAACCTAATCGATCAAAGGAGATTAATTTACTACATAAATGGATACAATTTTAATTATATTACTAGCAATCCGGCTTTCATAAGAAAGTCTCAGTCTCACTATCCATAGCATTCTGAGCAAGTAGTGCAGCATTTCCACAAATGATAGAAGCAATTCACGGTACTTGCCACACACATCCAGCGAGCGATGCTAACTCAAGACAAGAACAAAATTAAAATAGAACTCAGAAATAAATTATAGGCAGGGCAGAAAAGAAATAAAAAGTACCATTTATCGCAAAAACTGCGGCGAGGTGTTGCAGGTGGGGCAACTACTGTTGGAGCTTCCTCAGACAAACTTGGAGGCTGTTTAGACAGTGGTGGAATGTGGAGAGGTGGTGTTTCTTGCCCAGCTGCCATCACAGACAAACTTGGCTGTGGGTGAGAAGGATCTTTGGGACTGAGAAGAAGAGGAAGTGAGAGCAGTTTTTATAGAGAAGAAGTGGGGAAATTATAAAAAATAGCCAAAATACCCCCCCATTAAGCAAAAATGACTAAATTCACTATTTTCAAGCAAAAATGCCAAATTCACTATTCCTAAACAAAAATGTCCGTAGCTTTTTCTAAAATGTCAAAATTTCATTTCTCCTCATTTATATAAACTCTTCTCACTCACTCTCATTACACACGTTTCTCATATCACTCAAACACTCACTCTCACTCTCATTTTTATTCAAGATCAATTAGCAGGGTTTCGTTCAGACGAAAGAAGTTTGTATTTTTGAATTCGATTCAAAAAAAGACTATTCATCAGAAAAAGATATTTATACCAATTTTAGCGTAAAAACTTAATTTTATTTGTTAAATCTAGTTTATATGTCATAATATAGGGGTTAAATGAATGTTAGATAAATATGGAGGGTTAAATGCAAAGTTAGATAAATATGAGGGGTATTTTGATATTATACAATATATAAAGGATTTAAATAACATGTTAAGAATAGATAGATATGCTTTGATGCAAGACAACATACAAAGGTGTTAAATAAAAAAAGAGATAATTATGAGGGGTCAAATGAAATGTTATTTAAATATGGGGGGATATTTTGATATTAAACATTGTAAGAGCATTATAAATAAAATTTTAGGAATAGATAGATGTATTTTGATATGAGACAACGTAAAAGGGTGGTAAATGCAATATTTGGTAATTATAGGGGGTAAAAAAATGTTTAAAAAATAAAATAGGTATTTTGAAATTACAAAATACATGAAAGATTAAAATAATAGGTTAAAAGTAGATAGATATTTTTTGATACAATAGAACATAAAATGGTGTTGAATGAAAGTTTGGATAATTATAAGGGGTTATATGAAATGTTAAGAAAAATATGAGAGTATTTTGATATTTTATAATATTATGAAGGATTTAAAAATGTATTAAAAATGAATAGATGTATTTTGATAATAGGAAACATACGAGGGTATTAAATAAAACATTAGATAAGTATGGGGGCCTAAAAAAAGTTTAAAAAATATGAGGTATTTTGATATTAAACATTATAAGAACGCTTTAAATAAAATGTTAAGAATAGATAGATATCAAAAGTATATATATAAAATATTATTCTATTTATTATATATTTTTAATGACGGTTGATTATCGTCTCTATCCTCAAGGGAAAAATAGATTTCAAAAACACTTTAACAACAATCCACCTCTATCCTTTAACAAAAATTCATGTTTATAAGTCTGGATCGAGTTATTTGAGATTGAATTTGATTTCAAATAGAATAAATCAAGTTAAAAGCGACGATTGAACTCATTTTTATAAAATAAGTCAAGTTCATGGTTAGTATATTTATTTGATTTTTCCAATATTTTTTGAATTTATTGTAGAAAATTTTTTTTTAATCCAGGGAAAAAATAACAAAACATTTTCACACAAGAGATGTCATCAACTTGCATTAATATGGTAGACGTTGGTTGCGTAAATTATGATTCAATTAATATATTTAAATAAAGGATAAGCTCTGTCTCTTCAATTAATTATACCTTAACTATAATTAAACCCCATCTGTAATGCAAGAATTTTTGTACAATAACCTTTACTATAATTAAAAGGGAGATAAACATTTTTTTCTTTCTCTTAGGCTAGGCCGACAAACACCCTTCACGCGCTTGAGAATCTTGTGCCCACAGGTCAATGAGTACGTGTCCTTTTTTGATTGGAAATGAATGGTGTGAGGTGGGGCCCCATGACAAGTAATTTGGAGGATTATGATTTGTGAAGAAACGATTTTCTCGTTGAGGAAATTAATTAACTATTATGATTATCTTAATATTACTTTAGTTGTTGATAGAAGCGCGTGCATACAGTAAGGTACAGTAGGAAGTGTACCGATCTATGAGTACGTGTCCTTTGGTCATACTACTAAGCTATTCTTTAGGTACAGTTGGAAGTGCCATTGTCAATACTAAACTATAAATTTTTCTCTTAAAGGGTACAGTCCGAAAGGACCTTCCTTTCCTTCGTCTCTAATCTATGTCAAAAGGAAATTATCTGTTATTTTATATTTTAAAATGTTTTCATTGTATTAAATTTTTTTTTAAATTATCTTAATATATTATTAATAAAATATTTAATATAATATTTAATTTTATAAATAAATAATTTAAAAATTTATATATTAAGAGTTTTAAAACACATTAATAACCAAATACGTCAGTAATAAAATAAAATATTTAAATAAAAATAATATAAATAATTATAATTATACAAAGATATAATTATATACACTCTATAAATATTTTAAATTCTTACTATAAAGATACAACATATAATTATAAGAGTAAGAACTTTAATGATTTATAATTTGACTAGCCAAATTAAACTCTTACTACTTAAAAATAAAATAAAAATAAACAATAATAAGAGTAATTATAATTAACTATATACAATCTATAAAGATTTTAACTGTTATTGATATTATTTTTTAACATTTATATAATTTATCTCTAATAAATTCTATTAAAATAATATTTCTTCAAAATATTATAATTGATTTGGATTATGTTGAGTTACCTTCGTATGAAACATAACACTATCCAATTTAATTTATTGTCAAAAAACTCAATTCTAACTTGTTATTTTTTGTATCTAGTTAATGAATTATATTAAAAATTATCAGTTCTACTTTCAAGTTTCAAATATGTGGCTCTAATGAAAACTCCACTAATGAAAACTAAATGTCCATCATTCTCTTTCACATTATTAAACTAATTTTTTTAAGGTTTTATTTTATTTTTAATTTAAATATTTTTTATACATAATTTAAATACATAAATAATATATTATTATATAATTAAATATTATTTTATTTTTAACTAATGTGAAATTATAAAAATCAAGTATGGAAAAATTGAATCATAGACTCAAAATACTAAAAGGGATTCTCCTTAAAAAAATTTCACTTAATAAGAACACCGGATTCATGAAAATTACTTTTTGGTCGCCTACTATAAATTATCACTTGCAATTGATGTATCATGTACAACCATAATTTTGACCATCTCTTGCTGTAATTAATTATGTGTCAGCTGGCTGTAACGTGATTAATGGTCCCATAACTAATTTTAAGTTGTAATTTCTTTAATTTGGAAGCATAAATATTGCACGTGTTCAGATTGATATTTTTTTTTAAACTTGTCCAAAGTGATGGTGACAAATGTCGCCCTGTAAACGGTTGATAAAAATGCATAATTCAATGCATGTGCAAGGCACCTGAAGCTGATACTAAGAGACAAAATCTCCATCCCCCGATGGTGATGAGTTTGGGGAAACAAAGTCAGGTAATTTTTTTAAATATTTTTATTAAATAATAATTTCACATAAAATTTATAAAAAGGATAAATATCTAAATTTTTAAAAATTATAAGATAAAAAGTTTAATTTATGCTAAATCTTGGATGAAAAATAATAGTTTGTCATGACTTGTTTAATTAATGAAAACTCCTATACTTTTTGCTCAAACTTTATAGTTAAAACCTAAATGTTCGTCATTCTCTTTCAAAATTTCATCAAACCACCTATTATGGGTAGAAAAATTAGTTAAGCTAAGGAATCTCAACGTCAATTGACTCAGGTTGGACTTTATATTTCTATAAATGAATTTGAATATATACATTAATAATGTGTTTTGATATATTTGTATTGAAATAAGAAATTTTAATGATAAATTGTTAAGCAAATTTTCTTAGAGTTTATTAGTTTGATGCGTATATTATACTAAATGACTTTACTTGTAAAAAAATAAAAATCTATATAAATGAAATATATTTTTAGTATATTGAATTATCTAAATAACACATGAATTTATATCTATAAAAATATATAAATAAATATGAGCAATGTACAGTGATGTGTCGTCATGTAATTAGGTGATTTTAAAATATATATCATCATATGATAAAGAAACATCTAATCACATGATAACACCTCATCTGTGTACTAAAAATAAGTATACATAGTTTTATTGAATAAATATAATCAATATATAATGTAAAAACAAAAAGTATATATTTAGAATATTTATTAACCTAGAAAAACATATATTTAAAATATACTCTAATATGAAAAAAAATATATATTTGAAATATATTTTAATATCTTCTCATAAGAGAAGGTACTTTCTGGATTATTAAATTAGTCGGAGAAGGAGGGATACAATTTGTATTTTCTATGAATTTGATTGAAATGTGCAGTCATAAGTTTATAGAAAAGGATGTGCACGCTCTGGTTTAGTGTGGTTTGAAAGATTTTTCAAGCCAAATAGCCAAAAAAAAAGGTTTGGAAAAAAAATGATTTGATTCTGTTCAAAAATCGCTAAACTGAAACTGTGTTTCAAAAATGTATCAATCAAAATTAAACCATTTACAAATCAAAACCAAAATATAATTTTTAAGTAATTCAGTCTGGTTTTTAAGATTTGAACTAAATTATGTATACCTGTATTTGCAAATACAATCACATGATTCTCTCAGGATTTTTATCTAGCTTGAAAACTAAAATGATAGAGGTAAAAAACTTTTTTTGTAAATGGGCAATGATATATTTATACACTTTTGAGTATATAATTAAGTATATAGATGATATGTGATTATGTGATTATGTGTTATTTTTTCTTTAATTTAAAATTATTTATTTGCATTATTATATATAATTTATATATTAAAAAATATATATGTATAATTTTATTATACGGAATTATCAATTCTTTCTCTTTCAAATTTTCACCAAGTCCATATGATTGGTTTGTAGCCCAAAAGACTTTCATGACATCAATCAATAGCCCGATGGAGAGTTTGTTGGGCCTCGTTTTCTAAGGAATTTGAGTATATACATTTTGCATTAGTCTCTGTGAATGAAAAGAGCACTACATGCAAGGGCTTCTATTATAAACTTGTTGAGTGTGCATAATTCAAGTTAAATTATAAAATCAAACTAAATTATTTAAAAATTAATTTGGTTTGATTTAGTTTGTAAAATGGTTTGGTTTGAATTAAAAAATTTTTAAATTGTTTTTTTCAGCTTGGATTACGATTTGAGCAATTTTTAAACCAAATCAAATTATAAATTGTATTTTTTAAAATAAATACATATAACTATATTTGATATAATTTTTCAATAAACAATTAGATGTATAACTTTTTTTTCATATTTATTTTTTATTTTCTTTATTATATTTTATGGATATATTTTATATTTATTATATATTATTATGATTTAAAAAATTATAATTTAATTAATTTTATTAAATAATATATATTTAAAATTGAATTATTTTAATCGATTCAAACTATAATTTAAATCAAATCAAATCATTTTTCATTTTAAATTGATTAAATTGATTTGCTTTAAAATCTAAAATAATTTGATTTGTTTTAAAAAATTTCTTTTAATTTAGTTTGAAGATGCTCAACTCCTCCAATGCTTCGGTGCACCAACTAGCACTTGCAAACAAGCAATCAAAACTCAATAATAACCAAAAAAAAATCGTAAGATTTTATGTACAAATAATAATATATCCTATATAATTAGATATTATCTCACTTTTAATTTTTACCTATTTAATCATCTTTCTGCGAAAAAGGAAATGAAAGATTATAGAATCAATTTAGACTGTGAATCTAGCCCAAACAGACTCCAAGAAAACAAATAATTATACTCTCAAAACAAGAGGTTTCAATTCCTGTCCAAATCTCTTCGATTTTTCTTATGTCTTTTTCTCTCTTTTTTTAGCTTTTAATCTCGATGCATCCCTCTTTATCTTCTACCAACATCCTTATGCTTCCTTATGTATTCCCGCGTGATGATGACCTAACAGCTTACTCATTTGATTTGGACATAGCATTGCTCTTTCGTTAGTCTATTTTATTTGATGTTGATCATTATTTGATATGAAAATTTGATTTATTAGCAAAGAGGAAAACACATTTAATAAGAAATTAATATTCCTTAACTGTTAACTTACCCATATTTGAGCGTTACATGGAGCAGTCTTTTTAGGGAATTTGCAGCAAGGCTTCTTCTGTGTGGGCTGTGGCATCATCTACTTCAAATGTTATTCCCCAAGGAGCCTAAAGCTTGTAACTTTTTACTGAACCTATTTCTACTTTCTTTGTGATTTATTGTTTCTGTCTCTAGACTTACTTTTCACCTTATATAGGATAACCTTTTTCTTTAAAAAAAAAAAATTTTGATTGTTATCTTCTCTAGGGTTATTATTTTTAACAAAAACCCTTTACCACTTTGATGTTAGACTGATTGATTCAAAGGACTATTGTGAAGATGACTGTTAGTTCAATTTTCTATTGAAACTTGCAATATTTTAGGTTGATTCTGCTGTTTTACTGGTTTGTATCATAAGAACTAAGAGATAGTTCATTTCTAAAGGCGATGTGGTTTCTAAAATTAGCTAAATTATATTTTGCTAATTGTTAGGTTTTCATCCATTGTTCCTGGTGATTTTCCCCTTGTGTTGGTTGCTTTTCATATCTTGCAAAAAAGAAAAATTGGACAGATATTAGTTTTTAAAAATGATATTGACTTTTTGGAATGCCATTGAAAAATTTTCCCTTTGATTATGTCAAATGTGGCCTGTTCTACACAGATTAAATTGCTCAAACACTTGATCTGCTACTGCCCTGTTCTACAGAGATTGATGCTCAATAGTCTTCAAAATTTAGCTTGTTTTAGTATTCAGGCCCCAAAGCTAAAACAGGTAGGTCTCCAAGGAAAATTGGGGGCTATCATTCTTAAAAATTGTACAGACCTAGCAGAGATAACCTTGGTCATCACTTCAGATGAATTTACCAGTGTTGAATATCAAGATCATGGAAGAATTTATCGTTTCCTACACTATCTCAGTCAGCTATCCAGTCTGAAAAGACCTAAAGACCCACCCACAAAAGGTTAATTTTAACACTTTTGGTTAGTGAAAAAGGTATATAGGTAAATTTGTTTCTTATATTACAAAAGTTATAAAGGAATTGAAAAATTCGTTTATTAAATCAAAATTCTGTTGAATAATAAATGCGGCAATGATTCTTTTTTTGGCTTGTTCAAGTTGGCTGGCCATGCCCACGCCGGTAGACTTGGTGAGGCAATGCTTGATGGTGGCAGCGGCGCTTGTTTTGGACGAAGCTGTGGCGGCGGTGGCTCGTCGATGCAGTCATGCTCAGACTACTTCGCCCCATGTGGCCTCCGCTTTACTAGCTCCACCTTTGTCCATTCTATGCGACGCTTGTGCGCGTGCCATGAGCATCCCGTAAAACTCGCGCTTGCAGTTTCGTGCGCTGGAGCTCAGCGTCGGGGTCTCTCTCGACCGGCCGCAGATTTCGAACTCACTGGAGCGGCCGCCGATTTCGAACTCACTGGCGGCGGCAATCAAAGGGGCGCAAGCGAGCCAGCAGAGGAATCCGGAGAATGATCACTTGCAACTGATTCACTGTAACGAACTATCAGCGACTCTTTTTGTAAGACTTGACTAAACGGTGCGTTTTAGTATTAAAATTTTATATCAAAACGCAGCTTTTCGGCAGGATGATGGAAAGGGCTTCACGAATTCTCTCTCCACGGCATTTGGTCAAAATATCTCTTCCCCTTCTCTCTCTTTCTCTTATATTTCTCTGCACTTTGTAAGCAAGAAAAATCCAAGATTTAATCTTGCTGGATGATCTAATGGTGTACGGCAGGCATGATTTATAATCCTGATAGGATGTATTTTCAATAACTGTAGCCTGCTGGCAGATTTTAATCTTTGTATATATTGTGTAAACTCAACTGAAAAGTTAATGCAATTCAGTTTTGAGGAATTGTTCAGTGAAAATAGTCTTGATTTACTTCTATAGTTTTCTTTATTTTTTTCTTTTCGCTTTGCTCTGAATCTTGGAAATCTTTCATTTTTGAAGGTGGAATTGAAAGATTTTATTTTATCAATTTTTCTTTGTAATTTAGCAGACTCAGGTTTGTGACTGGACCGAGCTTACCGCTTGGTTTTGCAGATGTTGACCGGAGTTGTAGCAGAATTGGTGAAGTTTTTGGGGAGAGACATGAAAAAACAGGGAGGATCCCGTTGCTTGTTGGGGTTTATGCAAGTAAAGCTTTGAGAGGATTTATTGAAAATGTAATTTTTGTCGGAAACCGGGGGTTTTGCCCAAAGAAGTAAGTATATGGGGTGGATGTGATTTGTACACGTGACCTTAACAAATTTGGTAATTTAAGTTGGAAGGTATTTTAGTTATTTTACCTTTGAATGAGACCAAGTCATTTGACCAATTAAAATATATATATGTTTTTTTAAGGTCTACTGATTTAGTGGTTTATCTTTATGGTGAATGAGAATCTTTATATATATATATATATATGTTTTTTTAAGGTCTACTGATTTAGTGGTTTATCTTTATGGTGAATGAGAATCTTTATGATGAATGAGATTCTTTATAAAGAATAATATATATATATATATTCTCGAAAGGGACCCTTCGCGACTCATCGCGTGAATGACATGGATTTCAAGGTAAACATACTATCACATGACCCGAACTCCAACTTCAGAGTTGTGAAAGTAGAAATTTACGCAGTCTCCTGTGCCCACACATCAATGAGCCCGTGTCCTTGCATGATTGGAACTGAATGGTGTGAGTATAAAATAGGCACATGGATGAGTTAGTTGTCTGCAGCAGTGGTCCGAAGCAGGCAAAAGAGATGTTTGATAAGGTGGTAGCGAGAAGAAAGTGTGTGTAAATATTATGGGCACTGGACTGGCGAGCCGGTCAATCACTTTCCTTCAAAGTTTGAGCTGTGTTTAAGAGTGACTGGAGTGGAAACATACCTTTTGTCATGTGATTGGATTACATATGTCTGCTTCCCAATTTTGGATTAAAATAGGTTATATTAAACAAGTTTATCCCACCTTACCCTTGTCACTCAATCTGCAACATCAAAAACACAAAAAAAAAAAAAAAAAAGACAGGATAGAGGAAAAATGAAATTAAAAAAATCATCTTCAGCAACAAAGATGAGGGCGACGAAGATGCAGAAAAGAGAAGATGAAAGTATTATAGAAGATGAGAGAGATTATTATTTTCGTTAATAATAAAAAACTAACGGAAGTCCCTTACGTTTAACCTACTTGATCACAATTTTCAGCAATTAACATAACATAACAGGCAGCTTCTCAGCTGACGATCATGCATGTCGCTGGGCAGCGAGGTGTGCGCCGGCGAGAACGCGGCACGCCGGGGAGAGTGCGGCACTTCAGGTGAACGCGCAGCACGCCGGCAGCAAGAACTTCGCTAGACGTGTTGCACGTTCGGCGTGCTTGCTGCATGCCGGCAGCGAGGATTCGCCTTACGTGCTGCCCATCCGGCTTTGTTAGCCGCAAGGCCAGCCCTTGGCCGCGCCGATGGTGACCCAGCCAAGCGGCAACACAAAATCCTGGCCTCCCATAACCGCCGATCATCATCATCATCATAGCATAAATTTTTATTCTTTCCGAATAAGTGATGGTGTTTATAAAAGAAACAGGACAAACAGAGAAAGAGTTGTACGAAATGTGAAATCAATGAATTTATTACTCAGGCAAAATAATACATATTTATTTGAATCTCATGATCTGCTTTTATAGGGAAATACAGAGCTTGCAAACAGCTGTCAAAACAAACAAAATCTCAAAAAACAAATTTCACCTAGAGATCAGGCCTAAGACTAGAGAGGTGGCATAGGAATCGGTCATACTCAAGACCAGGCTTTATTGTTACTTGAAGACTTCTTCTTTAACACGTGCACCCATGATTTTTTTTGATTTGTTACTTCCAACATCCCCCTTCAAATCAAAATGGCTTCATTCCAAGCATAGCTCTTAATCTGTTAAAGACTTCAAAAGACAATGGCTTAGTAAAAATATCTGCTACTTGATCCGTTGTGTGGCAGTAAAGTAGTTCAATTGTCTTTTGCTTCACATGATCCCTGAGAAAATGAAATCTTGTGTCAATATGCTTGCTTCTTCCATGCTGGATAGGATTCTTGGACAATTTAATTGTTGATTTGTTATCTACATATATCACAGTAGGCCCTTCTTGTGTATGGTTCAGTCCTGCAAGTAAATTCCTAAGCCAAATAGCTTCACATACAGTAAAAGAAACAGCTACATATTCAGCTTCACACGAAGATAGGGCCACAATCGGTTGTTTCTTCGATGTCCAAGTAAAAGCTGTAGAACCAACATAAAACACATAACCTGTTGTGTTTTTTCTTTCTTCTGGATCTCGTCCCCAATCACTATCTGAATACCCCATTAGCTTTGAGTTTTCTCCATAAGCATAAAAAAGACCAAAGTTAAGTGTGCCTTTAACATATCTCAAAACCCTTTTAGCTGCTTGCCAGTGGGATTCTCTTGGTATTTCCATATAACGGCTGAGAAGACCAACTCCATAAACTATATCTGGCCTTGTCATCGTTAGATATCTGAGGCTCCCAATCAGACTTTTGTATAGTGTTGATTCAATAAGCTTACCATCACCCTCCTTTGTTAAATGAAGATCTGCAGCAACAGGAGTTGTGACAATGTTACAATCTTTCATCTTGAATTTCTCCAGAAGCTCTTCTGTGAATTTTTGTTGATATACAAAGATCCCATTCTGATCTTGTTGAATCTCTATGCCAAGAAAGAAGGACATAAGTCCATTATCTGTCATTTCAAATTCATCAAACATGGTTTGCTTGAATTCCATGAAAAACCTTTCATTATTGCCTGTAAACAAAAGATCATCCACATATAAACAAAGTACTAAAATTTCACCATGAGTGTTACTTTTAGTATACACACAAGGTTCATACGGGCACTGAACAAAACCACTTTGATGAAGATAACCATCTATACGTGCATTCCAAGCTCGTGGGGCTTGCTTGAGGCCGTACAAAGCTTTTTCAACCTGTAAACCTTGTATTCTTCTCCTTTTACTTCAAAACCTTCTGGTTGGTGGACATATACTTCTTCCTCAAGAACTCCATTAAGAAAGGCTGACTTGACATCAAGTTGGTAGATTTTCCAACTATGAGATGCAGCAATAGAGATGAGTAATCTTACTGTATCGAATCGAACCACTGGAGCAAATACTTCTTCATAATCAATCCCATATTTTTGCTTATAACCTTTGGCTACAAGTCTTGCTTTGTAGCGGGCAATACTACCATCTGCATTGCGCTTGATTTTGTATACCCATTTTACTCCAATTGCTTGCTGGTTTGGTGGAAGTTCGGATAATTCCCATGTGTCATTCTTGTTGATGGCCATCATTTCTTCCTTCATAGCAATTTTCCAACAATCTTCTGTGATAGCTTGTTCAAAATTGATAGGCTCATGATCTGCATACAAACAAAATAAGTTTATTGCCTCTTCTTCTACTTCTTCAATAGAGCTGTAGATATCTTGAAGACTTCTCATCTTGGGTGGAGGCGAACTGATGTTGCTTTCAGTACTTGATGATGAATTGTTGCTGCTTGCATTGTGAGAGGGTGGGACTGATTGTGGAGAAGATTGTGTTGTAGATGATAACTCTGTGGTAGTTGTGGTTGCAGGAGGTGTTTGATTTGCTATAACTGCAGTAGTAGGAGATTGAGCTGCTACATCCTCATGAAAAATACTGCTTTCACTCATGTCTCTGTCATTGCTCCAGTCCCAAGTTGCTGCTTCATCAAAGACTACATCTCTACTTACCACTAATTTCTGGGTGAGTGGATTGTAGAGTTTGTAGGCTTTTGATTCTTCACTATAACCCACAAAAATGCATTTCTGACCACGATCATCCAGTTTCTTCCTTTTGCTTTCAGATATTTGGGCATATGCAAGACACCCAAAAATTTTCAAATGACCCACACTAGGCTTGTGTCCACTCCATGCTTCTTGTGGTGTCATGTATTTGACACTTTTCATAGGACACCTATTGAGAAGATATACCGAACATGCAACAGCTTCAGCCCAGAATCGTTTTGGTAAGTTCTTATCTTTAAGCAGTGTTCTTCTTATGTCAAGTATGGTATGATTCTTCCTTTCAGCAATCCCATTTTGCTGTGGAGTGTATGCAGTTGTCAGTTGATGTCTTATACCATTATCCCTGCAAAACACTTGAAAGGCATTGGAGGTATACTCCCCACCTCTATCAGACCTTAATGTGCAAAGCTTACAGTTGCTTTCAGTCTCTACCCGAGCTTTAAACTGTTTGAATACAGTCAATGCAACACTTTTTTCTTTAAGAAAAAATACCCACACCTTTCTACTAAAATCATCAATAAAGGTTATGTAGTATTTATTTCCCCCAAAAGAATAAGGTTCAATTGGTCCACAAATGTCTGTATGTACTAATTGTAAGGGTAATTTTACTCTCCAAGAAGAAATACTAGGAAAAGAAAGGCGAGATTGCTTACCAATCACACATCCTTCACATACACTGTTGGATAGTTCAATATTTGGTAAGCCATGTACCATGCTTTCAATCAGTCCAAGAAGACATGATTCATTTGTGGTGTGCAAGTGCAAAGGAAACATGCGATTCTTCGACATTTGAACTCAAGCAATGAGTTGTCCATTTGCATTTCTTAGATAGAGCTGATTATCTTCCATGTGAATAATATCTCCTTTTTCAAGTAGCTGGCCAAGACTGAGAATATTATTTTTCATACTAGGAATATAATAGACATCAGAAATGTACCTGACTTGGCCATCCTTCTGATAAATTTGGATTTGTCCCCTCCCTGCGACTTGTAATTTAGAGCCATCACCTAGACTTACTGATCCACCAGTTTTTTCTTTGAGATTCACAAAATATTCCTTCCTCCCACACATATGGTTGGACGCACCAAAGTCAAGATACCAAACATTATTTTGTTCAACAGAGTCATTGTGGACTAAAAGAAGAGTAGGCTCCTCAGTAATATCATTAGAAGCTTCAGCTAGGTTGGCATAGTTTTCAGGCTTATTTGGACATTCAGATGAATAATGTCCAATTTTTCTACATTGAAAGCATCGAACATTTGATCTACCTCTGCCATTTCCAGTTTGAGAATAATTACCGCGACCTTTACCTCGTCCGCGATAGGATGTGCCACCACGTTGTGAAGAACCCTGACCATGTTCACGTTCACCACCTAAATTCTCCAGTGTGAGCTTTGATTCCAATGCTTGCTCTGTTGTAGTGATAATGCTCTGAGTATTCTTTAGAATACGCTGCTCATGAACTTGTAGAGAACCTAAAATTTCTTCTGTACTGATAGTTTCCAAGTTCTTGGACTCCTCTATTGCTGTTACCACATGCTCAAAGTTGTGAGTGAGAGATCTCAGTATCTTCTCCATCACAGGAGCGTCATCAAGTTTTTCACCATTCCTCTTCATTTGATTGACAATCGCAATCAACCGTGAGTAATAATCTGAGATTGTCTCTCCTTCAGTCATGCGAGTTGCTTCAAATTCACCTCTTAAAGCTTGTAATCGTACCTTCTTTACTCTGTCAACTCCTTTGAATATTGTGCTCAATTTGTCCCAGACCTCCTTGCTTGTTGATGCTTCTGAGATTTTCTCGAACGTATCATCCTCCAATCCTTGATACAGTAGAAAGAGAGCCTTCTTATCCTTTTTCCGGTGATCTTTGAGAACGGTCTTCTGTTCAGTAGTGTAGAGTGCTTCTTCCTCTGAACTTGGTTCAGTATAGCCATTACTGACTATCTCCCACAAATCTTGTGAACCAAACAGTGCTTTGAACTGGATGCACCATTTTTCAAAATTTTCTTTTGTTAACTTAAGAACTTGAAGCTGGACCAAGTTTGATGACATGGTCGTGAACAAGCAAAAAAAAAAAAAAATTGTGAGGCTGTAAAGCAAATAGGCTCTGATACCACTAAGATGGTGTTTATAAAAGAAACAGGACAAACAGAGAAAGAGTTGCACGAAATGTGAAATCAATGAATTTATTATTCAGGCAAAATAATACATATTTATTTGAATCTCATGATCTGCTTTTATAGGGAAATACAGAGCTTGCAAACAGCTGTCAAAACAAACAAAATCTCAAAAAACAAATTTCACCTAGAGATCAGGCCTAAGACTAGAGAGGTGGCATAGGAATCGGTCATACTCAAGACCAGGTTTATTGTTACTTGAAGACTTCTTCTTTAACACGTGCACCCATGATTTTTTTTGATTTGTTACTTCCAACAATAAGTATATGAATAAATATATAAAATTAACGCTAGCACTTATATAAATTTTAATTCTTCAGAAACATTATCTCCCAGCCACATATTACGCATGATTATTAGCAGATACAATACACACACACAACATTACATACACAATTTTATTTATAGTAATAGAATTGATACCACTTCATAAGAAAGTCCCAGTCTCACTATATATCACATTCCAGGCAAGTAGTGCTGTAGTCCCAGAAGTGATACAAGCAATTCTCAATGCGAAGCAGACACTTCAAGCGTTCCATGCTAATTCAAAACAAGAACAAAATTAAAATAAAACTCAGAAATACATTATGGCCATGGCAGAAAAGAAATAAAAAGTACCATTTATCCCAAAAACTGGGGGGAGGAGGTGCAGGTGGGGTAGGTTCAACAGACGAACTTGGATGGTTCTGAGGCGGTGGTGGAGTGAGGAGAGATGGTGCTGATGAGGTCGCTGCCATCGGAGCTTGCACAGAGAAACTTGGAGGCTGTTGAGGCAGTGGTGGAATGGAGGGAGGTGGTGTTGTTTGCCCAGCTGCCATCACAGACAAATTTGGCTGTGGGTCACAAGGATCTTTGGAACTGAGAAGAAGAGGAAGTGACGGTAGTCTTGATAAAGAAGTGTCACTAAAATGGATCCCCGTACCTGTTTATACACTTTGAGAGTTTGCGGTTTAATGTCGTAACTATAAAATCAAAACTAAATTTTATCGTAAAGTATTATAATTATGTATTATTTTATTTTTAATTTAAAATTATTAAATTATATAATAATATATTATTTTTAATAAAATTCCTATTATTTCCACCTGTAATGGTTGGTAGAGTTTCCAGCTGGGGCCAGGTCGATTCAGCAGTACGAGGGGTATTTGTCTTCTCTTAAGGTGGAGTCAGGGTTCACATTGCTTGAAAACTAAAATGATGGAAGTAAAAAACGTTTTTTGTAAATGGGCAATACTAACTTCATATAAGTAGAAAATATGTTATTAATTTATTTTTAATTTAAAATTATATATTAATATAATAATATATTATCTATATATTAAAAAATATATAATTTTATTATATATATCTATTTTATCTATCCCTATTTTAACATAATTATTGACTTATTAAAGAAATTTATACGAAGCATTAAATGATGTAGAACTATGAAAATTAAGTACGGACAAATTAAATTACAGACTCAAAATATTAAAAGGGATTCTCCTTAAAAAATTTTCACTCAATAAGAACACCAGCCATACAATTAGGTGTGGGACAAATAGAAAGAATCAAAGCCAGTTTATAAAATTTTTTTCAGCGTGTTCTCATCATTTGAAATCACCGTTACGTTTCTACTTTACGGGTGATTAATTTAAATAATAAAATTATAAATATTTTAATATATAAATATATTTGTACTTATATGTGATATTATATAATTAAATAATTTTAAATTAATAATAAAATAATATTTAATTATATGATAATATATATAAATATATATAATATTATTTTAATCTAAATTATTGTTGACTCATCATCTTTTGACCTTATTTTAGCCACTAATGATAAAAGATGAAAGATATTTATTTTTAAATTATTATTTCTTTTTCTAATTTGTTTCAAGAAATTATTTAAATTCCTTTAAAAATATCCATTATTTTTAAAAAAAATTATTTTCAAGTGCCTAAATCAGCATTTTCAGTATATGTAATCGCCAAAATGTGGCTTTGTCACTTCTATTGGCTGCCATCACTTACTTAACTAAGAAAAAGACTTGTTTAATTAATGAAAACTCCTATACTTTTTGCTCAAACTTTACAGTTAAAGCCTAAATGTTCATCATTCTCTTTCAAAATTTCAACAAACCACCCATCATGGGTAGAAAAATTAGTTAAGCTAAGAAATCTCAGCGTCAATTGACTCAGGTTGGACTTTATATTTCTATAAATGAATTTGAATATACACATTAATAATATATTTTGATATATTTGTATTGAAATAAGAAATTTTAATGATAAATTGTTAAGCAAATTTTCTTAGAGTTTACCAGTTCGATACTTATATTATATTAAATGACGTTACTTTGTAAAAAATAAAAATCTATCCATCCTTTATGGCCCTCATTTGGGTACTTGGACTTGGACACATTGTTAAAAAAAAAAAAAATTTCTCAGTGGTTTATTTTTTTGACAAAAACCCTCCACCTCATTGATGTAAAAAATTCTAAACATCACCCCATCTCTAACTTTGTTTATTTTTATTAATAAGAAATACTATTTGAGTCAAATATCAATTATACCGATTAGAATAAATTTCAGATTCAGTGATCCACCTTACCTTCAACTTCAGCATTTTGAAGAAGAAATCATTAATTGTGTTATTTTACTGTTTTGTCTAGCTAACTTATAATGCTAATTGCTAGGATCTCATCCATTGTACTCTGGCACCTAAATTTATGCATTTCTTCTTCAAAAAGACAATGGACCGATAACAGCTCTGAAGAATAATATTGCCTTTTGGAAGTTTGGAATTCCATTGAAAAATTCATGATTTCCCATGGTCTTTTTTTAGTCTTTTCTGTAACTTCATACTGTGGTTATGACTAATGTAACCTTACCTATGACGGCAGAATTTCCTTTATCATGTTTCTTTGTCCATATCAAGGACTAGGAACCTCCTCCATGAAAATTTTTTCAATGGCATTCACGGAAAGCTTTAGTGACATTCAATTGCTTGAAAGCTTCATCGGCAACGAAAATAAACTTCAAAAAGTTTTTGTTTACATAAAATATTGATAAAATATATTTTTGGAATGTTGAATTATCTTAATAATACATTAATTTATACTTATAAAGAAATAAAAATAAACATAATCAATATATAATGTAAAAGCGAAAAACATATATTTAGAATATTATTAACTTAAGAAAATATTATTTAAATATTTTTATTAAATAATAATTTTATATGAAATTTATAAGAAGAATAAATTTTAAAATTTTTAAAAATTATAAGATGAAAAGTTTAATTTATACTAAATCTTGGATGAAAAATAACGATTTGGCCAACTTTAAAACTGCTTTTGTTTGTGTCCCTTCTCTTCTAGCTTTTGTTTGTGTCCCTCCTTTTCAAGCTTTTGTTTGTGTCCGGTCCGTAGGCAACAATGCTGCAGAAAAGAGACTTTAACCCTTTTTACTATTGCCATCGGTCATTCTAAAGCATCCAAAATACCAAAAAGAAAAAAGACAAGAGAGAAGAACAGTTAAAAAGGAAATCATTGCCAGCAACAAACATGGAGGCGACGATGCTGCAGAACAGTGAAGATGAAAAGCACTATAGAAGATTCTTCTACAGTGTGCTTTCTTTGGAATATAAGGAATAAAAAAAAAAGATACTGTTTGCCATGGCTTGTTTAAGTAAATAAAATAAAAATGACGTTACTTGTAAAAAGTTAAAAATCAATCTAGCCCTTATGGGCCTCATTTGGGTCCTTGGACGTGGACACATTGTTAAAAAAATATTTTTTTCTCAATGGTTTATATTTTTGACAAAACCCTCCACTACTTTGGTTCGGTTTGAAAATCATCCAAATTGAAACTATATTTTAAAAATTTATCAACTAAAATTAAATTATTTTATAAATCAAATCAAACTGTAATTTTTTAACTGTTGGATCTGGTTTTTAAGATTTGAATCAAGTCATGCACACCTTTATTTGTAAATACGATCACATGATTCTTTCAGATTTTTTGTATTGCTTGAAAACTAAAATGATAGAAGTAAAAGAAACTTCTTTGTAAATGGACAATGATATATTTATATATTTTTAAGTATATAATTAGATATATAAATAATATATTATCATATAATTAAATATTATTTTATCTTTAATTCAAAATTATTTACTTTATTATTAAACATAATTTATACGCTATAAAAATATGTGCATACAATTCTATTATCCTGGATTATCAAGTCTTCTCTTTCAAAATTTCTCCAAGTCCATGCTACTGGTTTGTAACCCAATAGACTTTCATGACATCAACCTGTAGCCTGATGGAGAGCTTGTTGGGCCTCTTTTTCTAAGGAATTTGAGTAGATACATTATGCCAACGCCCCTGTGAATGTACATAATACTTCATGCAAGGGCTTTTCTACGAGTGATTTAGTTTAAATCATAAAATTAAATTAAATTATTTAAAAATTAATTTAATTTAATTTATAAAATAGTTTAATTTAGATTAAAAATTTTTCAAACTTTTTTTAATTTGTTCAATTCTAAACCTAACCAAACTATACAATTTATTTTAAAACTGTACTTTTCTAAAATATATATATAACTATATTTGAAAGAATTTTTTAATAAGCAATTAAGTATACAATTTATTTTTTGTTATATTTATTTATTTTATTTTTTTATATATGTATATTGTATATATATTTTATATTTTTATTATGTTCAAAAATTATATTTTAATTAATTTTATTAAATAATATAATTTAGAAGTGAATGATTTTAATCAGTTTAAACCGTAATTTTCAGTTTGGTTTGAAATAAAAAATAATTTAACTTATTTTTAAAAAAATTTTAATTTATTTTTTTCAGCTTAGTTTTAAAACACCCAAACTAAGCTGAATTTCTAAACATCACTTTGATGTAAAAGCATTGGATTTTAAGGACTATCGTAAAAAATTCTAAACATCACCCCACCTCTAACTTTGTTTATTTTTATTAACAAGAAATACTATTTGACTCAAATATCACTTATACTGACTAGAATAAATTTTAGATTCAGTCATCGACCCTACCTCCAACTTCAGCATTTTGAAGAAGAGAATGTTTTGTCTAGCTAAATTATAATGCTAATTGCTAGGATCTCATCCATTGTTCCCTGGCGCCAGCAGAATGTTTTATCTAGGACTAAATTATTTAAAAATTGATTTAGTTTGATTTAGTTTGTAAAATGATTTGGCTTGAATTAAATTTTTTTTAAATTGTTTTTTTCAATTTGGATTACGATTTGAGTAATTTTTAAACCAAATCAAATTACAAATTGTATTGTTTAAAACAAATATATATAACTATATTTGATAAAATTTTTTAATAAATAATTAGATGTATAACTTTTTTTTCATATTTATTTTTTATTTTCTTTATTATATTGTATGGATATATTTTATATTTATTATATTTTTATTATGATTTAAAAAACTATAGTTTAATTAATTTTATTAAATAATATATATTTAAAATTGAATGATTTTAATCGATTCAAACTATAATTTAAATCAAATCAAATCATTTTTCATTTAAATTGATTTGGTTTAAAATCTAAAGTAATTTGATTTGTTTTAAAAAATTTCTTTTAATTTAGTTTGAAGATGCTCAACTCCTCCAATGCTTCGGTGCACCAACTAGCACTTGCAAACAAATAATCAAAACTCAATAATAACCAAAAAAAAAAAAATCATAAGATTTTATGTACAAATAATAATATATCCTATATAATTAAATATTATCCCACCTTTAATTTTTACCTATTTAATCATCTTTCGGCAAAAAAGGAAATGAAAGGTTACACAATCAATCTAGACTCTAAATCAAGCTTAAACAGACTCCAAGAAAACAAATAATCGTACTCTCAGAACAAGAGGTTTCAATTCTTGTCCAAATTTTTTCGATTTTTTTTTATGTCTTTTTCTCTTATTTTTTAGTTTTTAATCTCGATGCATCTCTCTTTATCTTCTACCAACATCCTTATGTTTTCTTATGTATTCCCGTGTGATGATGACCTAACAACTTACTCAGTTGATTTGGACATAGCATTGCTCTTTCGTCAGTCTATTTTATTTGATGTTGATCATTATTTGATAAGAAAATTTGATTTATTAGCAAAGAGGAAAACACATTTAATAAGAAATTAATATTCCTCAACTGTTAACATACCCATATTTGAGAGTTACATGGAGCAGTCTTTTTAGGGAATTTGCAGCAAGGCTTCTGTGTGGGCTGTGGCATCATCTACTTCAAATGTTATTCCCCAAGGAGCCTAAAGCTTGTAACTTTTTACTGAACCTATTTCTACTTTCTTTGTGATTTATTGTTTCTGTCTCTAGACTTACTTTTCACCTTATATAGGATAACTTTTTTTTTTTTTTAAAATTTTGATTGTTATCTTCTCTAGGGTTATTATTTTTAACAAAAACCCTTTTACCACTTTGATGTTAGACTGATTGATTTCAAGGACTATTATTAAGATGACTGTTAGTTCAATTTTCTATTGAAACTTGCAATATTTTAGGTTGATTCTGCTGTTTTACTGGTTTGTATCATAAGAACTGAGAGATAGTTCATTTCTAAAGGTGATGTGGTTTCTAAAATTAGCTAATTTATATTTTGCTAATTGTTAGGATTTCATCCATTGTTCCTGGTGATTTTCCCCTTGTGTTGGTTGCTTTTCATATCTTGCAAAAAAGAAAAATTGGACAGATATTAGTTTTTAAAAATGATATTGACTTTGGAATGCCATTGAAAAATTTTCCCTTTGATTATGTCAAATGTGGCCTGTTCTACACAGATTAAATTGCTCAAACACTTGATCTGCTACTGCCCTGTTCTACAGAGATTGATGCTCAATAGTCTTCAAAATTTAGCTTGTTTTAGTATCCAGGCCCCAAAGCTAAAACAGGTAGGTCTCCAAGGAAAATTGGGGGCTATCATTCTTAAAAATTGTACAGACCTAGCAGAGGTCACCTTGGTCATCACTTCCGATGAATTTACCAGCGTTGAATATCAAGATCATGGAAGGATTTACCGTTTCCTAACTATCTCAGTCAGCTATCCAGTCTGAAAAGACCTAAAGAGCCACCTACAAAAGGTTAATTTTAACACTTTTGGTTAGAGAAAAAGGTATATAGGTAAATTTGTTTCTTATATTATAAAAGTTATAAACGAATTGAAATATTCGTTTATTAAATCAAAATTCTGTTGAATAATAAATGCGGCGGAGATTCTTTGTTTGTTTCTCCACGGCATTTGGTCAAAATATCTCCTCTCCTTCTCTCTCTTTCTCTTATATTTCTCTGCACTTTGTAAGCAAGAAAAATCCAAGATTTAATCTTGCTGGATGCTCTAACGGTGCACGAAAGGTATGATTTAGAATCCTGATAGGATTTATTTTCCATAGCTGTAGCCTGCTGGCAGATTTTAATCTTTGCATATATTGTGTAAACTCAAAAAGTTACTGAGAATCAGTTTCGAGGAATTGTTCAGTGAAAATAGTCTTGTTTTACTTTGTAAAGTTAATGAGAATCAGTTTTCTTTATGTTTTTTCTTTTTGCTTGGCTCTGAATCTTGGAAATCTTTCACTTTTGAAGGTGGAATTGAAGATTTTATTTTATCAATTTTCCTTTGTAATTTAACGGACTCAGGTTTGTGACTGGACCGAGCTTACCGCTTGGTTTTGCAGATGTTGACGAGAGTTGTAGCAGAATTGGTGAAGTTTTTGTGGAGAGACATGAAAAAAAAGTGAGGATCCCGTTGCTTGTTGGGGTTTATGCAAGTAAAGCTTTGAGAGGATTTATTGAAAATGTAATGTCTTGGAAACTGGGGGTTTTGTCTAAAGAAGTAAGTATATGGGGTGGATGTGATTTGTACACGTGACCTAAATAAATTTGGAAATTTAAGTTGGAAGGTATTTTAGTTATTTTATAGAATAAAGATAAAATAATTATTTTAATTGAAGGATATTTTAGTTATTTTATTAAATATATGGTAAGACAGTTCTTTGAATGAGACTAAGTCATTTGACCAGTTCTTTGAGATTTCCCTCTACCTTGGGTGGGACAAAGTCTTTTGGCCATCACTTTCCTTCAAAGTTTGAGCTTTGTTCAACAGTGACTGAACTGGAAACATACCTTTTGTCATGTGATTAGATTAAATATGTTTGCTTTCCAATTTTGGATTCAAATAGGTTATATTAAATAAGTTTATCCCTCTTTACCCTTGTCACTCAATCTACAACATCAAAAACACACAAAAAAAAAAAAAAAACCTGACAGGATAGAGGAAAAATGAAAAAAAAAAAAATCATCTTCAGCAACAAAGATGGAGGCGACGAAGATGCAGAAAAGAGAAGATGAAAGTATCGGTGGTGACCCAGCCAAGCGCCAACACAAAATCCTGGCCTCCCGACATCCATAACCGCCGATCATCATCATCATCATCATCATCATAAGGGCATGCATTTTCATTTGAATATATATATAAAATCAACGCTAGCACTTATATAAATTTTAGTTCTTCAGAAACATCATCACCCAGCGACATATTACGCATGATTATTAGCAGATACAATATACGTACACAACATTACAAGTTGGCCAGTACTGGGAAGAAAGAGCACCAGTGGGCTGATACATTGAAAGATGGTGTACCTCGCCGCCTTGGCCACACCTCACCTGATACATAATTCTACTTCTTTGCAACAATAGAAAGAAATTCTGAAATCTTCTAATCGTACTCTACTCTCATCTCCAAACAGCATCTTCCTGTCACGTTAGACAAATATCCAAAATAAGTGAACCTAATCTATCAAAGGAGATTAATTTACTACATAAATGGATACACTTTTATTTATATTAATAAAATTGATACAACTTCATAGGAAAGTCCCAGTCTCATTATATATCACATTCCAGGCAAGTAGTGCAGTAGTCCCAGAAGTGATAGAAGCAATTCTCAATACGAAGCAGACACGTCAAGCGTTCCATGCTAATTCAAGACAAGAACAAAATTAATATAAATCTCAGAAATACATTATGGGCATGGCAGAAAAGAAATAAAAAGTACCATCTATCCCAACAACCAGGGGGAGGTTGTGCAGGTGGGGCAACTACTATTGGAGCTTCGTCAGACAAACTTGCAAAAGTCTGAGGCTGTGGTGGAGCGAGGAGACTTGGTGCTGGTGGGGTCGCTCTAATCGGAGCGGGAGGTGGTGCCGTTTGCTCTGCCATCACTGACAAACTTGGCTGCGGGTGCGAAGGATCTTTGGGGCTGAGAAGAAGAGGAAGGGAGAGCAGTTTTGATAAAGAAGATATGTGAAAATTGCCAGGTGTTGCGGGACTTATTATTCTTGGTAGTTCGTGAACCGTGTGTATAAATCGGCCAAAATATTTTGAGATGAGTACCTTCATTGTCTGCCTTTTGGTTAAATCAACACTATTTTGGGCTAGGATAATTGCTTGTCCCTAACTCCACTTAACTAGAATCGATGTCACTTTTCTCTTGTCCGTCACCTTCCTCTTTCACACGATGTCATTTTCTCCATCATTTTCATACGAAATAGACTATGTATATAACAAATATACCACACTTTTAAATATGCCTGAAATATTCTATTCAAAACATTTGAAGGCATGAGAAATGATATTATGCTACTGCAGATGGAAATTCACTGCCTCTTTAAACCAAACAGCCTTCGATATATATATATATATATATATATATATATATATATATATATATATATATATATATATATATATATATATATATAACACAAGTATTGGCTCATTAAAGAAGTTTATATGAGAATAAATAATAGAATTTCCCTCTGTCTCGCTTGCTGGTTGATAGCGTTCCCTAGGTCACTTCCCAGATACTGCCATCAGGTTCTTCTTGGCATGGAATTGGAGTCAATGCAACTTTTTATAGCTGATTGCTTCTCCTTCGGCTCTTGGACTGAAATTCCTAAACTTTTTACCATTGGTGTAAAGAATTATCTATATGGCCTTTACAATGGGGTTTGGAATACTCATTTTCTTGTACATACGATTAATGATTGTTATCCTCCTCTTAAACTCTATCATTATATGATCTTTGATAAGTATTCAAGAGAGATCGATGTTAGATTATTTATATCATCCTTTAGTTTTGGTTTGCTATCTTTGTCCAATAGATAGAATGAGTTTATTTTATTTTCACGATCTCGTTGTAGTCTTATTAGTTTTTTTTTTTGTTTAATATAAATTCTCTAACCCAAAAAAAATAAAGGAATTTCACTCTTTCAACATACTTATATGCATCATTGTAATAAAATATTTGGTTTCTAGTGACATGTTTTTCACTTTTGATAAACAATTTAAATACATAGATAATATATTATTAAATAATAAATATTATTTTATATTTAATTAAAAATTATTTAATCATATTTTATTATTAAATCAAGCTCATTATAAAAAGATGAACAGTAAATTTGTCTACATGCTTTAATTTGGAATAACATTTTCTTGTGTGTCGGCACCTGCTCTCATTGTATTAAGAAATTATTGAACACAAAAGTAAAATCATTAGCAATCTTAACAACAAAAACGAACACTTCCCCACTCTTAATAAAACCAAGATTTGGAGTCAAAATCTAATTACATAGGTATAACTTAGTTTTCAAATTTCTATTCAATTTTTTTTTTTTTAATTCAATCATTTTTCTTAATTTTTACTATATTTTAGGATTAAATTATTTCAGTTAAATTTAATTTTTTTTTCATTGTTTTATTATGACAAATCAATTTCTTGTTGTCTATAATTTATTTATTTTTGCTAAGTATAAAAAATAAAAATAAAAATAAATAAAAGAAGTAATATTGATCTCATGATCCTTTGGATAATAGGCCAAAATATTTTTTAGTGGCCAGAAAAGGGCGTTACGTCATCTTGTGGTTGGTTGAGTCTCGAGGTGGGGCCAGGTCTAGTAAGAAAAGGTGTAACCTTAATTTGAATCATTTCCAAAGTTATTAAGGAAGTTTAATCGGCCTGTACTTTTACTTTTCCTCCGTTTCAAATCAAAGGGTTCTTTGGAATCATTTCAAATGTTATAAAGAAGGCATTACCCTCTTCCTTCGTCAAATATTTTTTTAAAAATTTCTTTTGCAAAAATTATTTTCAAGTGCCTCAATTAGTACTTTCAGTATATGTAATTGTCAAATTTTGGTCACTTCTACTGGCTTTGATGAAAATTGTTTAAACCGTAACTAGAATTAAAAAAAATGATTTAAAAATTTTTAATCTAATCCAAATTATTTTAAAAATTAAACTATAATTTTTAAGTGATTTGATTCAATTTTATTGTTTAAATAAAATTATACACACCTCTATGTTACGCTTTGAAAGTTTAATGTCAATTGACTCAGATTCAATTATACACTTTTACAAATGAATTTAAATATATATATTAGTATTTTCTGATATGTTTGTATTAAAGTAAGAACTTTAATGATAGAGTGCTAAAGTGCTCTTATTAGGGTTTCCCAATTCAGTAAATGAGATTCCTTAAAAAAAAAAGTCATCCAACTCTATGAAATGAAATTCTTTAAAAAAGGAGTCTATCTCATCGGTTGTTCCTGGTGATTTCCTTGTAGTAGTGGATGCCTTTCTTATATTGTACTCTGACACCTAAATTTATGCATTCCTTCTTCGAGAAGACGATGGACAGATATAACAGTTTTGAAGAATATTATCGCCTTTGGAAGGTTCGAATTCCATTGAAAAATTCATGATATCTCATGGTCTTTTTTTTTTTTTTTGGTCTTTTCTGTAACTTTATACTGTGATTATGGCTAATGTAACCTGAACTGTGCCAGCGGAATTTCCTTTGTCATGTTTCTTTGTCCATCTCTTGGACTAGGAACCTCCTCCATGAAATTTTTTTCAATGGCATTCATGGAAAGCTTTAGTGACATTCAACTGCTTGAAAGCTTGATCGGCAAGGAAAATTAGCTTCAAAAAGTTTTTGTTTACATAAAATATAAATAAATTGTATTTTTGGTATGTTGAATTATCTGAATAATACATAAATTTATATATATAAAAAAATGCAAATAAATATAATCAACATATAATGCAAAAAAGAAAAAAACATATATTTATTACATCTGTTAACTTGAAAAAATATATATTTAAGATATATTTTAATATGAAAAAATATATATTTAAAATATATTTTAATATCTTCTAACAAGAGAGGTATTTTCTAGCTTACAAAAATAGTTGGAGAGGGAGGGATACAGTTTATATCTTCTATGAAATTGATTGAAATGTGCAGTCATGAGTTTGCAAAAAGAGGTTTGCACAATCTGATTTGGTGTGGTTTGAATTTTTTCAAACCAAATAGGAATAAAACGATTTGGTTTGATTTGAAAATTATCCAAATTGAAACTATGTTTTAAAAATTTATCAACTAAAACTAAACTATTTTACAAATCAAACTAAATCAAACCAAACTGTAATTTTAAGTTGTTCAGCCTAATTTTTAAGATTTGAATCAAATCATATACACCTCTATTTGCATATGTGATCATATGATTCTTTCAGGTTTTTTATATTGCTTGAAAACTAAAATGATAGAAGTAAAAAAAATTCTTTGTAAATGGGTAATGATATATTTATACACTTTTAAGTATATAATTGGATATATAGATGATATATTCTCATATAATTAAATATGATTTTATCTTTAATTCAAAATTATTTATTTTATTATTAAACATAATTTATACACTATAAAATATGTGCATACAATTCTATTATCCGTGGATTATCGATTCTTCTCTTTCAAAATTTCTCCAAGTCCATGCTGTTGGTTTGTAGCCCAATAGACTTTCATGACATCAATCTATAGCCCGATGGAGAGCTTGTTGGGCCTCTTTTTCTAAGGAATTTGAGTAGATACATCATGCATACGCCCTTGTGAATGTAAATGATACTCCATGCAAGGGCTTTTCTAAGAAATTTGAAAGGGTATGTGTGATTTAAATCGTAAAATTAAATTAAATTATTTAAAAATTGGTTTAATTTAGTTTATAAAATAGTTTAGGTTATATTAAAAAATTTTCAAAGCTTTTTTTAATTTGGATTTCAGTTTGGTCAATTTTAAACTAAACCAAACTGTACAACTTATTTTTAAACCAGATTTTTTAAAATACATACATATAACTATATTTGAAAGAATTTTTTAATAAGCAATTAAGTATACAATTTATTTTTTGTTATATTTATTTATTTTATTTTTTATACACTTATATTGTATATATATTTTATATTTTTATCATGTTCTAAAATTATACTTTAATTAATTTTATTAAATAATATAATTTAGAAGTGAATAATTTTAATCAATTTAAACCATAATTTTTAGTTTGGTTTGAAATAAAAAATAGTTTGACTTATTTTAAAAACTTTCAAATTATTTTTTTCAGTTTAGTTTTAAAACACTCAAACCACATCAACCCGGACCATATACACCGCTAAAAACTTGTGCTTAGCTGCCATATTTCCAATTCCTCCAATGATTTGGTTCACAAGCTAACACTTGCAAACAAACAATCAAAACTCAATAATAGAAGAAGAAAACCATAAAATTATGTACATAATTTTTATATATAAATAATAATGTATTATCATATAATTAAGTGTTATTTTATCTGTAATTTTTAATTATCTAATCACTTGATGATATATCATTATTAGTGTATAAAATTATGTATATAGCATTACTCAGAAGAAAATAAAAGATTATACAATTAGTTTAATCTCTCAATTAAAACCAAACAGACTGCAAGAAAACAAAACATTGTAATCTCACAATAAGAGGTTTTAGTTCCTCATGAGAGTGTGTATAATTCAGTTTAATGCGATTTAAGAGTTATTTTAAATTAAATTGAAAAAAATAGTTTAAAAAATTTTCAAATCAAATAAAACTATTTTAGGTTTCAAACTAAACTGAAAAAATATGGTTTGGTTTGGTTTGGAGTATGGATTGAACCATAATTATCAATACCCTATAGTACACAATATATATCTTATAATAAAATATAATATAGATAGAAATTCATACGTATCATAAGATATATCGAATTAATACGATATAGTAAACGTATCGTATGATATGATACATAATGATACCATTTTTTTGGAGAAAATGATGGTGCAATAAAAGTGTTTATGAAAAATTTTCAAATATTAAAAGTGTTTGTGACATTTTCTAACATGATGACATATCAATTATAATTTTTTATTATTTTATTTTTAAAAAAATGTATTATATAATATGATATGATACATTATATATGATAAAAAAATAAATTTTTCGATACACCATTCAATAACT
Organism: Mangifera indica; assembly: GCF_011075055.1. NCBI lineage: Eukaryota > Viridiplantae > Streptophyta > Magnoliopsida > Sapindales > Anacardiaceae > Mangifera > Mangifera indica. The sequence continues at coordinate 12,138,651 of NC_058151.1, read as the reverse complement.
ATGATTTGAACCTCCTAAAATCATTCATTCATATATATATATATATATATATATATATATATATATATATATATATATATATATATAATAAAATTAATTGAATATTAGTTTTCTAAAATATAATATAAATATGTAAAATAAATATACAATATACATTTAAAGAAAATCGAAATAAATATGAAAAAAATAAATTATACACCTAATTATTTATTAAAAAATTTGGTCAAACTTAATTTTTTATATATTTATATATGTATATGTGTATGCGTATACGTAAAAAAATAAAGTTTATAATTTCGTTCAATTTAAAAATCATTTAAACCGTAACTTAAACTAAAAGAAATAATTTAAAATTTTTAATTAAAACTAAATTATTTTACAATCCTAACTAAATTAAACTATAATTTTTAAAGATTTTCCCTCAATCCAAATCTCTTTGATTCTCCTTGTGTCTTCTTCTCTCCTTCTCTAGCTTTTAATGTCGATGCATCCCTCTTTATCCTTCCTCGTCTGATGATGACCTAACAACTTTCTCATGTGATTTGGACATAGGACTGCCGTTCCGTTTCTCTATTTTATTTGATGTTGACCATTATTTGATATGAAAATTTGATTTATTAGCAAGACCAAAAGACTTTTCCCACCTAAGGTATTAGGTAATATTTACCAATTTATTAGTTTTAGCAATTGTGATTATTAAAGGTAAAATTAATTTTTATTTTAATAAAAAAATTAATTTCTTTTTAACCCTTTAATTTTAGAAACGAATAATTTTTTCCTTAGTTTATTTAAACAAACAAAAATGAATTACTTTTTTCCCCTTTAGTTTTAAAAACTAGCTATTTTTACTCTAACTTAATTTTAAAAAATTAATCTTTCACTCCCACTATATATATATTTTTAGGGTTTTATATTTTAGAATGAACAATCATTCTCTTCAAATTTTGAAACATTGTATTTACACCCAAAAAACTTTATTTCATTTTTTCAGAGGTCATTCTTCCTAGCATTCCTCTCTAATGGCATCTCCCCTCCTTCTATGGTGGTTTTTTGGTGTAAAAACCACCAAAAATCTAATTGACATAGTTGGATTTTCTCACATGAATCTGTACAAAAATCGCACACATCCGTGCAATGATCTATGTGTTAGTGATGTACAGATCTATAAAACGGTATCGCATAGACATAGGGGTTGTGTGTTCAACATCATCCGAATGATCTGTGTGTTGCTACAACACAGATCATCGTATGGATTAGTGCAATTTTTGCACAAATCAATGCAAGAATAACTTACCATTTTGATCAGATTTTCAATGTTTTTTGCATCGAAAAACCACCATGGAGGGAGGGGGGATGTTGCTGGAGAGAAATGCCAGAAAAAACAGTCATAAAAAAGATTGAATAAAGTTTTTGGGGGTGTAAATATAATGTTTCAAAGTTTGAGTTAGAGGGAATTGTTAATTTTTAATATTAAGGGGGAAAAAGAATAACTTTTCTTTGTCTAAATAAAAAATTTTTAAATGACGATTTTACTCCTAACTGTAATAGCTAAAACTAACAGATGAGTGGGTATTTGAGGTTTTGAAAGTTAGTAGTGGTCTTAACAAAGAGAAAAACATATTTAATAACTAAGGCCAAAGGACTTATTCCCGCCCAAAGTATCTTGTTTTTACAAGTTTCCACATTTTATCTTTGAAAATCTGAAACACTCACCCATGAGTGGTTAAAGTTAACAAAATTTTAATTTCTTAAAATTTTATCTTTTAAAACCCCCTAAACCTTAAAAAATAACAATCTCCCCTCTTAAGCTAAGTTTTGAAAAGTAGCAACTTTTTCTCTAAGGTTTTTTTTTATTCTCCAACAGCATCTCCTTTCTTTTCCTCTGACAGTCGCTCCCTCACCATCTCTCCCTCTGACCAACAATCCTAAACTTAACAGGAAGACGATATTTCGTTGGGAAAGATGAATAACTTTGTCTTCTCAACAAAGTTGAGATTTTTCTCCAATGTCAATCGATGTTGTTCAAGCTTCTAAATCAAAGAAGCTTGATTTAAAACTTAGGAAGAAAATGTCATTTTTAAAATTTGATTTAGGAGGAAATTTTTAATTTTTAAAGTTTAGGGGGGGAAGGGGGAAGAGATTAAATTTTAGTTTATTTTTAATATTATAGATTAAATGACGATTTTATCCTTAAAACTGTTAACTTTAACATCTTATAGGTGGGTGTTTGGATTTAAAAAAAAAAAGGAATGGGAACTTGCCAAAATAAGATACTTCGGGTGCGACCAAGTCCTTTGGCCAATAAGTATTTAATATTCCTCAACCGTTTACATACTCATATTTGAGCGTTACATGGAGCAGTCTTTTCAGGGAATCTGCAGCAAGGCTTCTGTGTGGGCTGTGGCATCATCCACTTCAAAGGTTCTTCCCCAAGGTGCCTAAAGCTTGTAACTTTCTACTGAAACTTTTTCTACTTTCTTTGTGATTTATTGTTTGTGTCTCCAGACTTCCTTTTCACCTTATATATGATAACTTTTTTTTTTTTAAAATTTTGATTGTTATCTTCTCTAGGGTTATTATTTTTAACAAAAACCCTTTACCACTTTGATGTTAGACTGATTGATTTCAAGGACTATTGTGAAGATGACTGTTGGTTCAATTTTCTACTGAAACTAGTAATATTTTAGGTTGATTCTGCTGTTTGACCGGTTTGTATCATGAGTACTGAGAGATAGTTCTTTTCTAAATATGATGTGGTTTCTAAATTTAGTTTTGTTTAGCTAAATTATATTTTGCTAATTGTTAGGATTTCATCCATTGTTCCTGGCGATTTTCCCTTTGTGTTGGTTGCTTTTCATATCTTGCAAAAAAAGAAAGATTGGACAGATAATAGTTTTTAAGAATGATATTGCCTTTGGAATGCTATTGAAAAATTTTCCCTTTGATTATGTCAAATGTGGCCTTATCTCTACCAGTTACAATGTGTAGATACTATGAGTGCTCGATTGAAAATCGAGCATGATCAGCTCAAAGGCAAGCTTACAACAATTGATAGACTTAGCAAACTGCCATGGGGTATTTTGGACAACATCCTTGGTTGTCTACAGATGAAGGAGGCTGTGAGAACAAGCATCCTGTCTAGACAATAGAGATAGAAATGGGTTAACCTTTTGAAGCTTCTCTTTGATGTGGTCTCAAACCGTGCCCTTTGGAATTCTCCAAATTCAAGAGGCCTCCAATACTACATTTTTAATGTTCTGCTGTCTCATTGTGGCAATATACACACTTTTAAGCTTTGCAACACCTTCCCAGAAAAGTTCTCCGATCTTCACGCCTGGATACATTATCTTGCAAGAAACAGTATCAGGGAATTCACTCTTGAGTATGTTAGCACAGCAATTGATTTTGCAAACGTGTATAAGTTACCAGCTTGCATATGGTCTTTTGAACATCTGACCCATTTGCAGCTCTGTTGATATAAATTACCACAACCTCCTTGTGCTTCTAAAGGTTTCAGAAATCTTGTCGGTCTCCAACTTTATGGGAAGCTTAGTGATATTCAGTTGCTTGAAAACTTGATCTGCAACTGCCTTGTTCTACAGATTGATGCTCAATAGTCTTCAAAATTTCGCTTGTTTTGGTATTCAGGCCGCAAAGCTAAAACAGGTAGGTCTTCAAGGAAAATTGAGAGCTATCATTCTTAAAAATTGTACGGTCCTAGCAGAGATAACCTTAATCATCACTTCAGATGGGTCTACCAGCGTTGAATATCAAGATCAAGGAAGGATTTACCATTTGCTACATTATCTCAGTCAGCTATACAGTCTGAAAAGAGTTAAAGTTTCTGGTTTTTTCCTTAAGGTAACCAAGACCTGAATCTCAAACTTTGGAATTTTGCCCAAAAAAAAAAAAAACAATTCCTAAACAATTGCAGTATGCTGTATTTCCTCTTATATACAACTGCTTTATCTTTTATTGAACATAATGTACATTATCTTACTCTTCAGATTCTTTATGCATTTGATCTTAGAATTGGCTGATGCGGAATGTTTCAGACATTGCCTATATTGCATCCAACCATTTGAAGATTCTTTATCTTGTTGAAATGAGTTTCAACGATCATGATCAGACAAAGGCTACTGTCAAACTTCTTAAACTCTTCTCAAACTTACGGGAACTCCAGATCTTAGTAAGTTTGTGCCATCGATGTTCATAAATTTTCCCATCTTCGATACCATTCCATCTTGTATGCTGATCTCCAGCATGAATTCTGTTGTTGTATTTAGATTCGAAGCGGAGAATATTCAAGACAATCATTCGAATTTCTGCAAGCACAAAATCAATCAAGCTACTGTTTTGGCCAACTTCAAAATGTGAAGATTCATCTAAGAGATTGTGTTACAATTTTCAGCAACCGGCATCCTGAATTGGAATTTATCAAGTTCCTACTTAATCATTCTCCAGTACTCGACAAAATGGTGATTTTAAATGATGAGCATAGAGATAAATTTAACTGACAGTTTATGGAAGAAATGCTGTTTTTTAAAAGGATTTCACCAGAAGCAAAAATTACATATTGTCCAGTGTCCTCACTGCCATGCTACAATACAATCAATCGATGATGAGTCTATGCTCTTCATTTTGTAAGTTGGGGTTGCAAGATCTTGAGGCTTTTGGTTTTGTGTGTCAGGTTCTGAAGACCGGTGAGTATTGCTCAGGAAGAAGTCCTTTTAATGTTTTAATGGCTGCTTGATGACCATAGATGGTTTAATTTGCATTGGCTTGTGCATTTGTTCGGACTAATTTATGTATCTCCTGCAGGAAAAAAGAACTTGGGGGAGAAGGACACTTGGCAGCAGCAAGCTTGGACAGATGGCAATTCAGCAGAGGCTAGGACCACCAGAAATGATAAATAATTGTGGCACAACAGACAGCAGCTGCACTGCAAGGTGGTTAAGGAGGATAAAAAGGAGAGGACAACAGCAGAAAAGGATATTCAGAATTCAGCGAAAGGTGAGGGAATTTGAGGGAGAGAGCAGGCCTCTCCAATGCCTTGCATAGTGGCTATTTTCATAGTCTATGTAATAAGAATTTGTGGTTATCTTCTTTGTTTATGTAATAGGAGTTGTGAGACATTTTCCAATTTCCAGAAACAGAATCCACTTTTATTGAAATCAATATTGTTTGCTTTCATGTAGATTCAATCCAAAGTTACAATTCCAGAATCTGTCTTTACTTTCTAAACTCTTCTATTGCTTTGTGACTGGATAAATTATTGTGAGATTGATTTGACTTGTGGTAGAAGTATTTGCTTTGCTGGGAGTGGTGGTGCAGTTGTTGTGTTGTTGTAAAACTTTCTGCATGTTGAGGTTTTTTGAACAGCAGTAGAAGCTGGGAAGAGTCTGGTTGTAAGGAGAGCAATAAAGGTAGCTATCAGCATTATTCTAAACTTGGAGTTTGAATGGTAGAATTTTCTATGTTTCTCCCACAGAAGACGAGGAGATGAGAATTATGTTCTGAATAGTAAAAATTTTTTGAGCTTCTGCTAAGTTTCATGAAAATTAGCCTGGAAAAAGCAACATCTCTTGCTTTGCAGGTTGTATGTTCGTTGAAATTGATTGATGTCTAGTCAAGCACAATTTTCTGGCTTTGCACATTTTTTCTGCACTTCCTTGCACACAAGTATGGAAAAAATGATTTACAGGCTCAAAATTTTAGAAGGGCTTCTCTTTAAAAAATTTTCACTCAAAAAGAACATCAAGTACATGAAAATTTCATTCTAAAGCTATAATTTTCTCAAACTAAAAAAACTATACAATTTGGTGGGAAAATAAAAAGAATAAAAGCCAGTTTGGAGCTCTGATGTACCACTATTATACAACATTAACTTTGAATCAAGACAGGAACTTCTGCACAGTAGGCTTAACTATAATTCATTGTTTACTCTCTTTCAAAGAGAAAAATATCTTTTATGAAGTTCACCTTGGGCCTGAGAGCTCCATTGCTTGAACTAGTAATGATGAATCATCTGTGAGATCGGAGTATCGATCAGATGAGGAAAATTCATGGGGTTTGCATTTGGTTGCTTCTGCTCTTTGGGAAGCTTCCCATCGCTCTGCAAGTCCATCACCTTCAAGCATACGAACTACTTCAGACATTTTTGGTCTGTGTCCTGGAAGGTATTGGGTGCACAATAGAGCCACTTGAACTATCTCTTCAAGCTCAATCCTGTCATAGTTGCTTTTCAAATCCTTGTCTACAAGCATTTCAAGTTTCTTCTCCTGGTGAATTTTCCTTACCTAAAATCATTAACAAATGTTACCCAAGCTTGAATTTAAGAAGCAGCAAGTGGATAAAGAAGTTTGAACTCACCCAATCAAGCATTGCCCCTTTCTGGTTAGCTGTCTTGCCAAATTCTATCGCTCTTTGGCCGGTTATTAATTCTAGTAAAAGAATACCAAATCCAAAAACATCTGTTTTCTCAGAGGACTGGCCAGTGGAAAGATATTCGGGGGCTATGTGCCCAACGGTTCCTCTCACGGCTGTTGTGACATGAGAATCTTGATGATCTAAAAGCTTTGCCAACCCAAAATCTCCTACAACTGCCTCACAATAGTCATCAAGCAATATATTTGCTGCCTTTACATCCCTGTGTATTATTTTTGGGTCACATTGCTCATGGAGGTATAATAGTCCTCTACCAGCTCCTAAGGCAATTCTCTTCCTGGTTCCCCAATCCAAGACCGGTTTCCCTGTCAAAGAAAATGAAGGATTAGTTTAGTAGCGTAGAATTTGTGTTTTAGGACAGTTATATGTAATTCTTGTTTTTCAAGTTATTTTACCTTTGAGACGAGAAGCAACGCTGCCATTAGACATGTACGGGTAAACCAGAAGCCTTTCTGTGGATGTGATACAAAATCCATAAAGTCTAAGGAGATTCCGATGGACTGCTAAGCTGATCATCTCAACTTCAGTCTGGAATTGGATCTCTCCGCCAATGGCGTTTCCATCTTTAAGCCTCTTGACTGCAACAACAGTCCCGTCTGATAGAGTCCCTTTGTACACATTTCCAAAACCTCCCTTCCCGAGTATGTTCTTGCTGCTGAAGTTATGTGTTGCAATCTGAAGTTCTCTGAATTGAAACCTTCTCAAGTTTCCAAGGGAAACTTCCTCATGATGCCGCTCTGAGATTTCAAATAAATACAGAATGAATTCAAGTAATCAAACTGCCGTTACATGATTACATACTTGGTACCAGTCAAGTATTACATCAAAATCACTTACCCTTGACATCAAAGAACATCTGTTCATTTCGCCTTTGCCTCCACCACATAAAGAGTCCAAATGCAAGAATAATGGTGGAGACGCATCCCACACTCAAGCCAAACACAAGGGACAATTTGTGACTTCTATGTCTGCCAGAAGGTAGTGCAGCTGCAGAAGCAAAGGAATTGACGTCATGACTCAAGATCAACCAAGTAAAGAAGATCAGTTAGAAATGGTTAACTGAATTGAACTTTAAGTGGACCAAGCATTATAGTATTCATACTTTGTGAGCTATTCAACTCCATGGACATGGGCATTAGTTGAGTCCCATAGCAGTCTGGTTCAGAACCAGTTGCACAGATCAGAGAGTTTCCAACAATGCTGCAACAACAAAAGTTAATATAAGCGATTTTGTATCACAAGTCTCCACCTGAGTGAATGCGAGAAAGAAAGAGAAATTCACCTGAATGTTTTGGCATGAAACCTTGGAACAGGGCCACTCAAATTATTGAAGGACAAATCACTGAAAAGCAAAGAAAATCAAAACCTCATCAACAAGCACATCTCAATCAGAAACATGAAAGGTTTAATGGTCAGGACACTTACAGAAAGATAAGCTGGGTCATGTTAGCCAACGACATTGGAGCTGCTCCGGAGAGACTGTTATTATTAAACCTCCTATATGCAGTTTAGAGAATTAAAGCCTAATTTAGACCCAGAAGATAGATACTTACATAGGTAATACACACAATTATCAAGTTTCACATTATAATTTTTCATGCTTACATGTATTGGAGACTCCTTAAGTTGCCTAGAGAGAAAGGAATTTCCCCAGTGAAGAAATTATTTGAAAGATCAAGTGTGTGAAGCTCTGATAACCTACCAATCTCTGCAGGAATTGGTCCGGTTATGTTGTTGTTCTGTAAGAGCCTGTAAACAGTAAAAAACCACTGAAATGTCAATCCAGGAACGAGATCAAGCATTCCATTGAATACCAGAAATTGTCTAATTATCTTTAGCACTTACACAATCTGAAGGTTTGTTAGGTTGCCAATGCTTGGAGAAAGAGTACCAGACAAATTCTGGCTTGGAATTCCTCTGCAGCCGAAAAAGTGCAACCCCAATTCAAAACATATTCATTTGATCAATTTGCTAGAGGATATTCAAATTTTAAGCCAGCTGAATAAGGACTTACAGGCCAATGACTAGACTCTCAGAAGAACAAGTTACCATTGTCCAGCTACATGGATCAACAGCATCCCCATCCCAATTATCAAGAACGCCATGAGGATCATGCAAAGAATTCTTTATACCCATTAAAGCTTGCACTGAAACAAAACCACCCAGATGAAGGAATCTTCAGTTCCAAGCCTTACAGAGCCAAACAAGTAACACAAAACAATAGAAGAAGAGAAAACCAGTCTTACCTTCATAGTTTACACCTTTAGCAGATAATAATCCGTTTACAGTGGTCCAAAACCACAAGAAAGCCACAAAACAAAGAGCAACTCCTCTTCTGACCTTCCCCATTGAATTGAGTTACAAAAGAACTAGAACACTCACAGTTGCAGAAGCAGAAAGCTTGCTCAAAATTTAGAAAACTGATAAGTACTACAAGGAAAAAAATCAACTTGGAACTAAGTTCAGTTTGATGAACATAATCCTTAGATCAAAACAACCACTTGCTGCTTTCTATGCCTGAAATCCATCGGCTAAATCCTGTGTCAGAACCCAAGAAAAAAACCAAGCTTTAGTGGTACTGTAAAGTGAACTAGCATGCCTGTCATTGAGTCAGGCGCTTGTAAAGAAAAGAATATATAATGCCCATGATTTTATATAACAAAAAATACAACAAAATCTAGGACCAATATTCAAATCAAGAGGATACATTGGGGAATTCACTTGCTGGGTTAATCATTCATTTCTTAGCATTTTCATTTCTTTTTTAACCAAAGTTCAATGTTCTTGATGTAAAAAATGAAAAAAAGTAAAATACCGTTTTGGTTATTATTTTCAAGTATCATATAAACCTTAGTAAATGACAAGTTTAGCATTCTTTTAGTGTAAATCTTATCAGATATTCAAACTTATGTTTTGAAAAGCTTGTTTTCTTTCATTTCTTAGATGGATTTGCATGTTTTTATCATTTTTTGTTGCATCTCATTTTCAACCATTAAAACTAGAAAATGTAGTTTCTCATGCATCTGCATTTTAAGGAATCATTCAACCCAAAAAATTTTTCTCAATGACAAAGGCATACAGAGAGGTGAGTCAGCCTATATTGCCTAGAGAAGAGCGAAGAAAATATTTTACTGTGAGTGTTTTGTATTTAGTGATTGGATTATACGAACAAAAATCCACAAATGGGGCAGAGAAGGGTTGTGAGAAGACAGAAGGCAGAGGGCAGTGCTTGTAACAAAGAAGAGAATCCAACATTCCCTGAGTTTGGCCATACAGTAAATTCCCAGAAACCATACTTTCTTTCAATTCTTTACATATTTCTAACATAATAAACAGAGAATGTGAGAATCTCGAGGTGAGCTCGAGATTGATGAAGGTGGATTTGGCCACCCACCCACCATTTCCTGAGCCTGCCTGATTGAGTATCTTTGTTGCCTTTGCTTTGCTTTCATACGTGTGTGTGTGTGCGTGTATTTTATGAAAATGGCAAAATAATATAAGGACATCAAAGGTAGTTTGAGAGACGATAAAGAGATTTTATGCATAAGATTACATAGATTTAAATTTCTTATGATAATATTTCAAGATTTAAATCCTTTTTAATAATTTTACATAAACGTTAAGAGTAGTTTGAATTACAATAAAAAAGTTTTATGCATAGAAGTATATAAATTAAAATCTCCTATAACATTATTTTAAGATTAAAGTTTTGATTTACCTTATTGTAAGATTGGCTACTGAACTTAAGGTTTTACCTATTCAGATTCGGATGGAGTTCCTTTAAAAAAAATAATACAAGGGCATATTGAGTTACTTTTCTGCTGTAAATGGGTCTGCTTTTTCCTTTTGTAGATTCCAGGAACCCACTAACAGCCAACGGTCACACACACTCCATATCTGAAAAACTTTCTTTTGAGGCCTCATCGGCAGTAGCAGACAGCCATTCCACAAGCACTGTTCAAAAAGAGTGAAACTTTTAAAAGCGAAAGCTGCTGTTCCTTCTCTCTCTGTATTTGCATAATTACTCCTGGTATCTTTCATGTCTTACATCATCAACGAAGCTTTGGAGATTTAAGTTCATAAGATTTGAGTCTTTGATGCTTTTATAAAGTTCAAAAACAAACTTATGCAAATCTAGACCCAGAACTAGTAAAATAATTTTCACCTAATTGAATGTTATGAAATCCAAAGAAAACAAACAGTGAAAATGAGCAAACATTCAATATAGGAATTCAAGTTATTACATAAGCTTAGAGCTCAAAGCCACGCGAAAATCACACTCAAAAATTAGTTATTGTGATTGGATAATTTAAAATTATATAAATCTCATATTAGAAGTTGATATTTTTTGATGTAGAATTCAAATCTTGTATTTTGTATTTGGAATTCTAATACAGATACTTATGGTTGATGAATACTTTTGACACTTATGGTTGTATTTCCACACAATAAGCTACACTACAACAGGTTGTTATAGTCTATAGGTGTTACTTGTTTTAGTCAATTAGACTAATTAATGGATAATGTGTAAACAAATATATTTACTTAAATACATTTGAAAAGGTTCGTATTGTAAAAATGAAACTCTTACTTAAAAATTTATCTTTCAAATTTATACTTTCGAAAATGAGGTAAATTTGGGTTAGTACTAACAACTTTAGAGAAGGAAATAACACTCCTTTTTCACTTCAAACACATTCAAGGAGGCATGTAAACAAGTCTCTCTTGACCCCAATACATCCAATCCATTTTAGATTTATGGGCAAAATTTTCATAATTATTAATTCTTTTAAGAACACTATTTTGGATTGGATTGGATTAAACTTAAATATCCAAATAAAAATATGTTTGGTAAAATCTCTAAAGGATTCGCTCCTCAAAAGTAGGGCATAGTGGGAATAATCATAAACCCTAAGTTAAAGCAAGCAAGAATTGACCAAACACAAGAAAAGAACAGACAACTTTAATATTGAGGAAAATGACAAAAATGTCCACAGATTAAGGCCCAAAAACGGTGAGAACAGCTAGATTTAATTGTCTCTTTCCTCCTATCATCTTTGTCACTCTTATTTAAAATTAGGACCATAAGCCTAAGATTTTGCACCAAAGATTTACCTAGAGATTTAAATTTTTACCTTCCATTTGTCTGAATTACTTTTTGTCTTTACAACATGCAACAATGATAGCCTGCCAAGGCTGTGTGACTGTAATGGCAAGAGATCTCTGCTCAAGGTTCCGGCTATGACACGTGGCTGCGAATAATTGGATTGTTCTGATTGGATCTATACAGCCATGTCACTTCAGGTTCCATTAAGGGGAAAGAATAATGGATATGAGCTATAATATTATGCTCAGTAAGGACAAGCAATGAGAATAATGCAGTAAACTGCATATGGACATATATATATACACACAAAATTCTCATGTATAATGATCTAATGGCAATGGGTCTACTAGGGGTAGCAGAATTAAAAGACACTTTCACCCAATCAATAATGGAGGATAGAGTGTTGTGTCATCTGCAGAAGAATGAACTATCAAAACAGAACCCAGAAATAGTTCTTCATTCTCCTTATATATTTTCTTAACAAATCTAATCTCTTTTGGTAAGAAGATTGAGGTGAATTTTATAGTGACTCAATAAAACTATGTGTACAGACTTTTGAGTATAAAATTAAATACTCAAATATTGTGTTATCATATGATTAGGTAATTTTGAATATAATAAAGCTATGCATATCTACTTTGAGTATACAAATAGATACACACTAATGTATGTCATCATATAATTGAGTGTTATTTTATTTTTAATTCAAAATCACCTAATTATATGATAATATATATGTGTATCCATTTGTGTATACACAAAATATTGTTTTTTTTTTTGTAATGTCTCATTACATGATAATATATCTTCTGAATACCAAATTATGTACTCAAAAATACATATACGTAACATTGCCCGTAGCCGAAATGTAACTATGTAGCAGTTGAAGTTGCATTAATATTGTCACCAGTTTAGGTGCAGACACATGATAGTTGTATTGGCAGTACTTCACCCAAAAATAAGACATCACACCAAAAATAAGACATCACAGAGCACTGGAACTTGATTCAAGCACCATGAGGCCCTCATTTGTCTCCATAACTCACAACCCATTTTCATATTTCACCATCTTTCGCTGTTCACATAATTGTTAAAGCATGCCAGAATACTCAAATGCAAAGCAATGAAGATGTGTGCACTGATAAATCAAACTCTCTTTTGTATGTATGCTTCATTTCTTTTCTGGGTTCTGGGTAGTGGGGTTGTCTCTTCATCTTCCTCTTCATCAATTGCAACTGAACAGATTAATCATGCCACACCGTGTAATCCTGTAAATGGTGATGATCACAAGGTTCATTAGAAGTCTGAATTGTGTTCAACTGGGAATGTTGAAAGTGCTTCAAACATGTTAATAATCTTTGTCGATTCTTCATTATAATTGTGATCATGGTGGTGATGCTTTTTGAAATGATTTTGGCAAGGGGGAAGTGGCCACAAAAGCATTATTATTTAGCTCTTTGTGAAAAGAGAGTAAAAGATAAAAAGAAAAGAAAAAAAGGTGGGTCTTATTTTGTACACACCTTATTACTCTTTTGAATGGGATAATAACCTTTAGAAATTTTGAATAATCTTATCTTTTATATTAAAGAGACCAAATTTTATTTTATTCAATTGAAATGCTCAAATTACTATTTAAAAGAATAAAATTTTAGATTTTCTTATTGAAGGGTTTAAATTTACAAAATAAATAATTTTAATTATGTTTTTCAGTATTTTTAATAAGAAATAGTAAAAGTTTGGATCTTTTTACAAAAAAATTTAAAATTTTGGTTTATTTAATAAAAAAATTTAGGGGTTTGATTCGTTCAATTAGGAAAAAGTGATAGTTTAATATCTTTTTAAGTATTGATAATCCACTTTCAAATTCCAACTTTAAGTCAATTTAGGGCTACTAAATTTAGCCCCATTAGTTTGCTCTTGTGATTTTCTTTTGTTAGAGTGAAAGAATGTCAAATTCATTTTTTATATTTTTTTTCATAAAAGATTAGATGTGATAATGAAATTGTGTGGCTTGTGAATAAATTTAGTTTCTTAATTTTGATTCCCCTTATTACTTTAAACTTTTCTGATCAATTTAAGGGAATATTTACATTAATCTATTTCTTGACTTGAACAAGAGCATACTTTATAAAAAATTATACATCTAGTGTTGGTGGGGAGGCCCTCCCTTTATACCCATCTTTTCTTGTTCTTTATTTGAGACATTAGGGGCCATTCTGGGTTTAAATTATTTATCTTTAACCTATTATTTTTTTTACTAGTTAGTAGAAAATAGAAAAACAATGGTATGTTCATCCAATTTAAATACCTAATTGGATATTTAGATAATATTATTATATGATTAAATATTATTTTATCTTCAATTTAAATTATTTAATCATATGATGAAAGAGGAAAAAAAAACACTTGGGGGAAAAGTAAACTTTTCAAACTTTTGAATGAAGGGAAATTATTTGTTTTCTAAATTAAAGAAAATGAGATAAAATTTTAGTTTTTTTAATTTTTTTTATTAAATAACATTTTTACCTTTAACACTAATTAAGTTTTTTAATAAAATAATAGATTTTTAGATTTTTAAATCTTCACATATGAGAGTTTAGGTGGGGGGTGGTACACCAAACCTCGGGTGGAAATAAGTTTTTGGCCAAAAACAAATGTGGTGTGAGTTGCAATTTTATAAAGTGAAAGCGAGGTTTAATTGACAGGAAAGTGGAAGTGATTAAAGTGTTCATAATATGAAAGACAGCCATGGCTGATCAAAGTTTGGTTGAGGGGACAATTGGGTCCGGAATTTGTTCACTTATAATGTATGAATTGATGATGTTTTAACTCCCACTTTAATTATTATTTGGTCCATGCTCCATCCCCAACTTCCTTTTCACTTGAAACAATAATCTCCCTCCCTCTCTATTTTTTCGGTGGGAAAGTTTTCTCGCAATATAAACAATATTTACTTGGTCGAATCTAGTTTTGGTCCCCTCGAGGCCTCCCTGCCCACTCTGACTGACTACTTCAACAGTGACCCTGTGTGTGTGAAAGCAATATAGCTACTAATCATCTCACCATGATGCCCCTTTTGTCCCACTCCTTGTACCAGCATTAGTTGTCATCTGTTTCTTCCCCTTGTTCCAGAGAGAGATAAATACATATCACTGCAAGTTGTAAATGTTAAGCACAAGACTCCAACAACTTTTGTTGTTTTCCCTGAGAAATTTCTTGGAGAATTAATGCAGTCTGGAGAGTGATAACAAATATGCATGAGTTGTTCTGTCGCGTTCATCGCGTTTTGCTCATCGACAAGTCTCATTCTCATTCAATCCATCTGCATACCATTCCAATGCAGAATCAGGGAAATGCTGAGGCTACAGAGATAACAATGAGAAGAACATAATAGAATTAACAGTTTTTGAGAAAGAAAAAATTAAAACAAACAATGATATATCATTTTCCAGGCCAAGCACAGACAGATTAGTGTGTGTCACCATTTTTTACAATTCTCTTGAAGACAACCAGGAAGGCTAAGAACCCTAAAAGCAGCCAGAATTTTTCATAGTGAGTTAACAAACATGCAAAAATTGTATGAATTGAACCCTTGATCAATCAATTAAACCAGACTGTTCTGAACAATGGAAAAAGAACCAAGCCTTTGCTGAGCTGCAATTCTAATTCACATGCTTTCATGAAAAGAAGAAATGCTAGTCTTTTTTGGAGGCAGAAAGCCTGCACTGTTTCAATCACCCAAGAAGCATCTATGCTACATTCAATTTTCATCAGGACCATGCATGTATGGACAAGACAAAGCTCTAGACGTAGCTTTGGTCCCCCACCGCAATTATTCAGAAAGAAATAAATCAGAACATGGCATGTCAAATTTGGTTTTATTGTGTAACACTCTTTAACAAATCTCAGCTCGATAAAGTATGAGAGAGATGTTATATATGTATGGATATCTCATATCATTTGGGATAATAATAGAATATTGGTTATATAGTTTATGAGTTCTTAAATTATTAAAACCTATTTTAGGTTACAAAATCATAACAAACTGTGTCTTAAACGAATATTTTAACAATGAAGTACTCTATTTATTTAGGATATAACAAATAGTATAAGTGTTACATATGATATCAAACTCACTTTGTATGTTCTCTGGACAGATAGTGGGGCAAACTTAAACATGACATTGAGTCTCTTAAGTGAGAGTGAATGTAATACTTTTAGACAAATATCACATAGACAAAATATAACAAATAGTATCAAAGCCACTTTGATGGGGGGACAAACCTTAATAAAGATGTTGAACTCTGTAATAGAGTGAATATAACATCTTTAAGCAATCTCACATCAATGTTATAAATGGTATCAAAGTCACTTCAATAATGAGACAAATTTTAATAAGAATGTTGAGTCTCATAAGAGGAAGAGTAAATGTAAACCCTTAGACAAATATCGTATTGATAAAATTTAAAAGAGATGTTGGATATGCATAACTTATAAATTCTTAGATTGTCAAGACATATTTTGAGTTTTGAGTTCTAAAGCCCCAAAACAGATTTATAACGAATTATATGTTTATTGTTAATAATATCTTACTAGTAAGTCAAGTTGTTGGACTAGATGTTAGAAATGGTGACAAAGTGATTGTGTGTCCTTTTGAACAATAGTGACACAAACCTCAACGTGTTTGGTATGTATAGTTTGTGAGCTGCTAAATTTTCGAAATGAGTTTTGAATTATAAAGTTTAAAAACAAAATCGTAATAAAATGTGTTTAAAATAAATAATATCTTAACAGTAGATCAGATTGTTGTACTAAATGTTATAAACAATTTTTATGTGTCTTCTTAAATAATGGTAAGATAAATCTCAACAAGTTGGATATGTATAGCTTATGAGTTTCTAAATTGTGAAGGTGTGTTTGACTTATAAACTTAAAAGCAAGACCGTAGTGAATTATATGTCTAAAATGAATAATATCTTAACAATTGATTGAACTATTAGACAAAATGTTATAAATGATATTAGAGCAATTATGTATATCATTTTGAAAGATGGTAAGGTAAACTTCAACGAGAATGTTGAGCCCATAAAGGAGGTGAATGTAAGATCTCCGAATAATTCTCACATTGATAAAATATATGAGAAATGTTAAATACGTATAGATAACGCATGTTGCTTGAAGATGATAACAGAATATTGCTTAAATAATCTATAAGTTCTGTAATGATTGAAACACGTTTGAGTTATAAAATATGAAAATAAAATTGTGATCAATGTATGTCCAAAATGAACAATATCATACACGGGCAAACTAATCTATTAGAATGTTACATCTTGCTTTCATTGGCATATAAAAAAAAAACTTTTTTTGTTTTTTTAATCAAATGAGTTTACCAGTACAATACAGACTTCTCAAAGACATATTCAATGAGATGAAAGCCAATCAAATCATCAACCAATAGTTTGACAAACCAATCAAATAACAGCCAGGAGATTCTTTGCTGGTTAAACAAGCAAATTCTATAGGTCATTCCACTGTTAACTCACTAAAAACATGTATCTTGTTCCCCCAACTCCCAACTAAAAAAGATCAGAGAACTTGCTCCAACTAATCAAATTCATAACTTAGCTTCAAAGCAAGGAAAGGCATTAGTACCCACATAAACAGCCCGGAATAAAACTGTAATATACCAGGCCTGATATTTGTTAAATCAAAACTTAAAAGTATGGGTAAAAAGAATAGTTCTGTACCTACTTAACAAGAACATCCAAGATCATATACCGATGAATTTTCCTATGAATACACACACTGATCCACTTTTCAAGCAAAATGTTTGGAATAGGAGAAAAGTACAAAAACTTATCAATTCATCACATACATGCATTTTTTTTCCCTATCATTTGCCCTACTGTGAAAATAACATTGTACTGTAAAGACACTTTCTACTTCCAGATGACATGGTACTCAACAATTTTCTTTCTTAATAAATTTTCTTCTTCCTCACAAAACTCACATAATAAAACATTAAGGAAGCCTAGGAAGTCCTTCAAGCAAGGGCAGTACAGCCGTACTTCACTGAGACAACACAAGCCTTATAATAAATGCTTGGAACTTGAACAATGTAAGACATCCTATGCAGAGGGCAAATATCAAAATAGAGTTAATGTTGCAACAACCCTCAGTTTTTTATACAAGTTTTAGTAAATATATATATAGAGACAAAACAGAGTGGCAGAGCTACTATTCATCAACCGGAATGAAAAGCAAGGTTACAAATATAACCTGGTCAATAAAATTAATGTCCCAGTGCTCTTCCACCTTGGATTATATTTCCAAGAAATGCAGACCAGAGGACTAAGTTGAAACCTCTTTATGATTGCAGGCCCATCCATTCTGGTCCAGCTTTGGATACACACCCAAGAATAGATCCAAGGAAGGTGGAAGTCTTATAGTACCAGAAAGCTCAAAGCTTTTTAGGCCTCACACAAACCCATTTATAAAGTCTGATGAGTTTAGAAAATTATCCTGCTGCAAAGGAAACTAGATCATCTGATAGACCATCTCATGTCAACGTATTAAACACTGGCTTAGTGTCAACAATGCTGAGTAGCCAGGAAGTCCACATTTTCAGATCAGTTTGGTGTAACAGAGAAATAGGTTGGTAAAAATTTACATTCCTATATTGATTAGTAATAACACCAGGAATTTTCTTAAAAAATTAAAAGAATGAGTAACGTTTAAAGTACAATCTTAAGTTTTAGATGACAATGTTTATATCAATTACTCCGCAGATAGTAGATCTAAGCAACAAATTTGAAAAGGTAAGTTTGGATTTCCTTACTGATAAAGTATTACACATTCATATGCACAAGTTAACTACAAGTAGACGGCAAATAGAAAAGACCACCCAACAAAGATCATCAAACCAAAATAAAAAGATTCATGAGGTCCTAAAAGTTCTGCAATAACCACACAATTCCCTACTGTGGTTCCATAAACTTTTTGTTTCTATCTCCCAAATGTCTTATAAATTTGACAGTATCTCCCACTTAAATATCCCTAAGAACAACTCAATCTTAGATGGGGCTAGATTCGAACCGAGCTTGCTTGGCTCAGTTCAGCGTTCAATTTAATTTAAGCCAAATTCAAGGTAAAGCTTCAGTTTGGTAGCTCAGCTCAAATTCCCCTTAACAATATTGTTTATCCTGCCAGAGACTATATATCCCACCCAGTGACACTATCCATTCTGCCGGGGACCTCCAATGACATCTCCAGTCAGTTCGAAAGAGCACAAACTTGAACTAGTCGTTTAGAATTCGAGCTGAACTCAGACTAGCTCATGTTTGGGCTTAGCAAAGCTTGAATTCGGCCCTAACCTCAGATGAAGACCTTCAAAAACTGTCAAAAGAGTGAACAAAACAACCAGCAAAACAAAATGAATACAAGGAACAATAATTGTTATGATGATCCACCACCTTGAGCCCTTGTTGATACCGATCTCTCTCCAAATAACAATAATCTAATGGTAATTGTTCCAGCATTGTCCCAATCCATCTAATATTATACTCTATTTTGTAAGGACCTTTCAGCCATGTGCCCTTGTAAGTTGTAACTGACTCTATCCAAAGGGTTTCAAGGCGATTAATGATTAAGACCAGTTTTTGGTTATAGAGCAGACACCAGACATGTATAAATACATTTCTAATGCACTTCGGGGAAATATGGTCAAAGAAAAACATAAATTAAAACTAGTCACCCTAGAACTGACCTGGAAAGATCTAACCCTTATCATGTCTAATGCAGGTGCAAACAAACTGAGTTGACTAGTTCAACTTGTTAAATACAATCATTTTACCTCGTCCAAATGTTATTATGGTTCAATATCAAAAGCACCAAATAAACCTACTGATGAAGTACAACATAATCTAGAAAATAAATAAATTATTTAACTAAATTTAAACAAAGAGAACATGTCAGGGATTGTCACTTAAGAACATAGGCTCAGAAGTTAAATGCTGAATATAAACCTTGCAATAACATAGAAATTTCAAAGATGGTTCATGTAAGTTAAAACTTGAGGAAACATTACAGTTACACAAAAAAATAAAAACTTCACATCCATATTACAGATGAATTTGACAATTTAACTTCCATTAAACTATTGAATAAAATTGTAAGTATTGGGCTCTTGATTCAATTTAGTCATTCATAGATCATTGCGGAGTTCAGATACTATATGGGAGTAAAGGAACTGTAAGATAAATATCTAAAAAGCAGAATAAAACATGAAACTTGAACACCTTAAAATTTTGCCACTTAAAAAAAAAAATGCGGATGATGTGCCAAGCAGGAAACAGATGTGCTATGGAGTGTCTAAATTTTCATACCCAAAAAATTTTGAATAAATGCCATACTACATCAACCTCACAAAGTAAAAAGAAATACACAAAAGCCTAAGCAGCCACAGCAGCAGCAGAACCTCCACCAGATTTGCCGATGTAGAAGAGATTTAAAACATCAGCATGGTTGCGGATGTAACCTGGGCACTTATACAGGAAATCTTGTGCTTCACCATGCCTTCTGGCCTGGAAAAAGGCTTCAAACATGCGAAGAACCACAGATGTAGAAGGAAACGTCTTCGAGGTCATACTTTTAGGAAAGCAATAGCATCATCACCAGTTCCAGACTTTGATACATAATCAATAAATGGGTCAACAAAAGGTGGGAAACCATGACTCTTCATCAAACCCACAAGACTTAAAGCATCTTCAAACCGGCACTGAACCAATAACTTCTTTATCAATTCTCTGTATGTTGTATGTGAAGGCTGTAAATGATTTTCATTGACATGGTCACACACAAGCTTGCAAGCATCTGTTGCTCTGTTCTTCCTGCAATAAGCATTTACCAACAATTCAAATGCATGACCAGTGCAAGAGGCACCCTCTTTTCCAACCATTTTCTGGAAACAATCTGATGCCCTTTCAAGATCCCCAGCTACACAATAACCTTCAATCAAAGACACCCACATCTTGTGGCCTGAATCACTCCCAGAAGTTTCTACATGATCCATAAACTCATTCACCTCGTCCTTTTTACCACCACTGCTAAGTCCAAACACAATTTTGTTTTTCATAGTACCATTAGCTACAAACCCACCTCTTTCCATAGCCTGGAAGATCTTTTTGCTCTCCCAACCTACAAACACTAGTCAAAGCCTTTAAAACTGCATTGAGCATTGAGTCTGTCAACATATTCCCATTTTCTGTAAAAATGCTCACAAACTTTGAGAAAAGACCCATATCTAACTGCTAACCGACCACTATTTTCCGCAATAAAAACGTGCAGCATTGTACAGAAGGCTAATTCTTACCAGCCATCGCAATCTCATACAAGTCCATGGCATCCTTAACCATCTTCCTCTTAGAAAGCCTCCCTAAAACCTTAATATATGTCTGCTCCTCCATCTCATACCCTCTACTCCTCAGCTCATCAACAACCTTCCAGAACCTATCAATGCAATCCTCCCTCCCCAAAACTCTTGCCATGGCATTGTAACTCTTCTCATCGTGCTTCGCCAAACCACTCCCCTCAGCCCATCTGAAATATATCAATGCTTTCATCGGATCATCACCAAGATTTTCCACTGCAAATTTAACCAAATCACTGGAAAATGTAACATTCAATTCTCGTATCGTAACCGCATCTCAACATCATCACCCCAAACCTCACTTTTGACAATCTTGCACACCCTAGAGCTAATCTTCTCTATTGAATTATCAATCGACCCTGTAGCAAAGACCCCTTTTAACTTTTCTAAATCACTATCTAAACCCTCTTTCTCAAACTTTGCAGTCATTTTATTACGCACATGACCAGATACACCATAACCCTTTTTCTTCATAGAATCAATCAGAACCCAAAACTCGTCAATAAGCCCATTGGCACCCAGAATTTTTTAACATCAAATTATATGATTTCGAGCTCAATATCACAGTCTCTCTCTTCAAAACCCAATCAAAAAACCTCCGAGCCACGTCTGGGCTTGATTCCAGATTATTCAACACTTTCAACCCCAGTTCATGAGTAAAAAGAACACCACTCGATTCGAATTCTTTGCTAATATCTTTAACATCAGTATCATATTTGTAGTAGGGTTTCATATTCATAAAACTTAATGAAGAAATGTATTATTCATAAAACTAACTTCTCATTTTACCTAGGGTTTCATATTTGTCCTCTTTAGTTTATTACAAAATTTTAAAATGTTTTATTTTTACCTTTATCTTTCACGATTTACAGACTTTGACAACCTTTTTCCTTTGTCTCCAGTTGAAGGTTTAATCTATTGTTGGCATGCTCTCTCTCTCCAGTGATAATTTGGATATCTTTTTTTTTGGTTTTTGATTGTGACTTAGCAAGAGACTCGATGTTGTTAGGGTTTCGTTTTTTTGTTAACCAATGTTGTTGATCCATGATAAGTGGTTGTCGACCTTCCTCCTTCATTGGAGAGAAAAGCCACTTGATAAGGATGGTTGAAAAGAGAGGTGGTCAGACGTTACTAGCTTATACTAGTGGCCTATATGATTAGGGTTTGTGACTTGTTGTCGACAACCAAAAATGAGTCATCATGTCATTTTTTATTTTTTCACCATCCAACTACATGTTTCTATCACAACAACACCACAAGTAGAACCCTTACAACCAACAATTGTCGCCACAATGCAACAATATGACCACTCGGTTTGTTTCAACAATTATTTGTTGTATTAATTTGTGAGATGTTATTTGTATTTAATTATTCAGGCTCTTGAAATAAAAAAAACACATATCCAGCGTGCCAACATCATCACCACAGTCTTTCTCAACTAAGACTCATACTTTCTCTCATTTCTTGTTTTTTTTTTCAAATAATGTAAGATGATAAGAAAATGAAGAGAAGTAGAGAGGGTAGGAAATAATGAAAGGATGAAGACTAGACAAAAAG
Source organism: Mangifera indica (assembly GCF_011075055.1). Lineage (NCBI taxonomy): Eukaryota > Viridiplantae > Streptophyta > Magnoliopsida > Sapindales > Anacardiaceae > Mangifera > Mangifera indica. The sequence goes on along the minus strand of NC_058151.1, from coordinate 12,116,110 downwards.
AGGTAAGTTTTCTACGGGTTGGTAGTGTTGGTTCTTTCTTTCCATGAAAACAAAAGAAAATGAGAGTAAAATAAAATCAAAGAAAATTGGGTGATTGTATTGTTTTTGTTTTAACTTTTAAGTATAACTAAACTTAGGAAGGGATAAAATTTTATTTTATCAATATTACTGAGTACAATGACAATCTAACATTTATTTTCAATGGATTTTACAAACAGTAATAATTAATGAATGAGCATTTGAATTTTTTAAAATTAATATGTAAAACTTTGTTCGTGAACTAAACAGGGTGGGAATAAGTCTTTTGGCCTTTCAAATTCTGTTAGAGTTAAAAAAAAAAAAACATGTTACCATAATTATGTTCATGCCTTGAATCTGCAAATCTTAACCACTCCATTTCTCATGGCAACAAGAAAATATTAGAAAGCAAGAAATATTAAAAGCTGCAGAATTGCATTAAACAAAGTACAAAACAAAAGTCATACTCTCTGGAAGGAACTCACTGACTAAAAACAGAAAGTGAGACAGAGCACTACACCATTAGAGCTCTCTTCTTTGTTACTTAATTATAGACTAATATAATTATGGCCTAAACAAAATTATCTTCCATTCAGGCTTCTAATTTATTCCCTTGAACTGAAGCTTCAGCTGCAGCTTCATTTGTTCATGCCAGTGGCATTCTTCACAGCATCAGCTGCGCCCTGTGCGGTGGCCTTCATTTGGCTACCAGCCTGCAAATGTATGCAACAAATACATCAATGAAACATCATCAATCAAACAGGCAGATGAGTTAAGAGTAAAGATTTGAACCTCTTGCATTGATTCTTTTGCTGATTGAGCAGCATTGTTTGCCCTGTCCATCATGCCGCTGGCCTTCTCCTGAGCTTGGCCCTTGGCCTCACCGGCGTGGTAGCTCATCTTCTGGGAGTTGTCTGCCATTTTTGGGTTGTTTTGGGAAGTTGTAAAATACCCAGATAAAGCTTTTGCTGAGGATGATGAATGAAGTGTTTAAAGCTTGGTGATGATGGAGTGATGAAAGTAGGCAACATTTATAGGCTCTGGAGCCAGTCCTATGCTTGAAATGTGTAATGCTTTGTGGAAACCAAGCTTGACAGGTGTGTGATTTACCTCTCTTCTTGGGATCCTTTTGACTAGGAGTTTTTTGAGCTGTTCCATGCAATGCATAGACAGTTATGGAATTCAGGGCTTTTGAAGACTTCTTTTAAATTTTTATAATAATTACAATTTTTTATTTTAAAAAATTAATTTATAAATTTTGAAGTTGTCAACAGATATTTTCAGCTTAAAAAGAAATTTAATGGGACTTAAATAACATTTTCTCCAAATTGTTTCATATCTAATGGCAATTCATAATATGTATAAATTTAGCAGAAGATAAGGAAGAAATGAAGCAGTTAATAATTATTCAAGTTGTTTGAAACTCTTTTCTACTGTATAAGCTGAAGATCATCTTCTTCTTTATACCCATCAAACCATATTCAGAACTGGACAATCAAATTCCATGAAACAGGCTCTCATTAAAGAGAATCCAGTCCATAACAGGCTGCATATATTCTCAAACAACACCAGTAACTCATTGAAAAATGCAAAAAGGAAAGGCCATTTAAATTAATTTCCCTTAAATAAACTTCCCTCTGGCATATTCTGTCACTTCAATGGAACAATGGTAAATTTAAAAAATAAAAAAAAACTCGTCACTCTGAATTAGTCCTCTCAACATCTTAGCATATTCTGTAATACCATCCCCTGATGTCAATCTCTCCATTTCTTTGAATAACATTTATTTTTAAGAAATAATTAGAGAATCACATCTAAGATTCTCAAGTCTAGACCAGACAATTACTAGGTTGAACTTCCATCTGATTCCAATTGCAGCAATGACATTGCTGGGAAAGTATCTTGCAGAACACTAGTACATACAAGCAGGAAGGCCAAGGCTCCAACGAAGTTTAAGGTTCAAAGCTAAACAGCCACATTCCTGGAGCTTTGCCTTTTAGGCTATGCTGCCTTCTCTAGTTCCATTATTGTCTTATCTTTAACATCGTGAGATAGCTAATTGCTGACTCTGTTATAAGTATTTTAAGGTGTACAATTCAGAACCAGAGGATGTCACAACAAATATATTTATCTAAAACTAATTGGGCCAGAGTTTATTACTGCTTCTTCACTGCATTTGTTGCAGCAACCATCAACTCTGGGAAAACTGGCACAAACAGGTCAAATGCAAGCTCTTTAGCACTGTCCATCTTCCACACCTTACAGAACCCATGGATCAGTCAGTACCTTACAATATACAGTCACCTTTTCACTGCCTGTTCCTCATCACTTGTTAAGATGATTCCATGACCCATTGAAAAATCCATACTCTTAAATATTGACCCCCAAATATCAACTATAAATCAATCCACATTTGCCAGATTACAATTCACCTTATCAGAACTTGCATATCACTTGATTTTGGACAGAAAAGAACTGCAATTGGAACATTCCACCATCTGCTGGTTCCAATCCATGCTAACTAATGACTTATTGTAACAAAGAGGCTGTGCACGCTTGATCACCTTTTCAATGCATTGAAATTATAAGACTCCAACTTTGTTGACATTCCCAGATTTCCTTCATGTGTATAAATTCATCTGCTGCATTTCCTTTACAATATTTTTTGACATTAGGCCTCTTTCAACAACATGATTCCAAAAGAGACCCAAAATATTGTTGTCATTAGCATAAGAAGCATTGAAACACTTGTAAAGTTTCAGAGTTATCATTAACCTTCTCCTATACATTTCCTCTAACATATCTAAAGTGGCATTAGCTTTTCCAGCTCTCCAGTACGCATATGCCAAACTAATATAAATAACACTATCCCCAGCTATACCATTTTTTTGCATAAGACTGAATACATGTTGAGCACAATCAAGCTTTTCTATCTTACAAAACCTCCTTATTAGTGCTCTATACACGGAGATGTCAACACAAACACCTCTTCCCACAAATTCATCCAGAAGTTCAATTACTGCCCCATCATTGCACTTTTTGCAATAACCATCAACAAGCCAACTGTAGGTGCAATAACTAGGAGCAAACCCAGCATCAAGCATGCCAAATAAGAGTTCCTTAGCACTGTCCATATCCTGAGCCTTGCAGAATCCATGGATCAATGCCTTGTAAGTAAATTGGTCTAGCTTCAATCCAGCCTCAAGCATCTTGTTCTTCACTTTCAATGCAGACCCCATATCACCTATCTTACAATAAGCATTAATAAGAGTGTTACATGTGACATTATCTGGTTCAACATTCTTATCACTCATCTCATTTAAGAGTCTGTTTGCATCTCTTATCCTACCTTCTTCACACAACTTGCGCAAAATAGAATTATAAGTAACAACGCCAGGATACAATCCCTTAACCACCATTTCCTCCTGTAGTTTCAAAGCTTCTTCAAGATCATTCACTCTGCAATAACCATCAATCAAAGTAGTATAAGTGACCTGGTTAGGAGTAGCACCTTTAATATCCCTAAACAGCCTCACAGCCTCTCTCATTCTACCCTCTCTAGAAAACCCATGAATAAGAGAATTATACGTGACAATATCCGGAGTCACCCCTTCTCTTTCCATCCTATCTTGAACACACAAAGCCTCATAATGCATACTCTTTTTACAATACAAAGCAATCAACGTATTATACGTAAACAAATCAGGTTTCACACACTTAAATTCCATCTCACTCAACAACTTCTCCATTTTCTCAACATCACCTGACTTGCAACAAGCATGAACCAAAACATTATACACATGAATATTAGCAACAACTCCAAGTTTAACCATCTTCTTATACACTTTCCATACCTTATCAGTCAACCTATCTTTCACCAGAGAACTCAACAACACAGTACAAGCATGCAAATGAGGCCTTAAACCATGAACCCTCATTTGGTCAAACACCTGTACAGCCTCAGTAGTCATCTTCTTATTAGCATAAATTATCACCAACCAACTCAAAACATGGGAATTCCCGTCTGGGTCATCACGAACTTTCACTAAAGCATTCAAAACCGACGGACTGGATAAAAAGTCTCTATGAGCAATTTTCTCAAGCAGGTTCTGTGCAGTCTTGAAGTATTTATGTTTTGTTAATAAATGAATCATAATCCAAGAAGACTGCAAAGAGTGTTTGTAATTGGGCAATGTTGATTCAATCCATTTGAAGAATGACCACGAGATGGAAGGAGCGTTAGTGTACAGAGAGAGATCTAGAAGGACCTTGTGAATGGCTGGTGTAGAGAGAGATGAAACGATATTGGGTTTCAAGAGTTTAGCCCAGTGACCCTTGAGTACAATTGCAGAAATGGTTTGAATGAACTTGGTGTCAGTATTTAAAGAGACTGAGTTAGCCATTTGCAGAGATTGTTCGAGGGAATCGAATCACATAATATTATATTTCACGGTTCAAAAGAGCTCCGTCATTCTTCGTTCATGTGGAACTCTGTCACTGTCCAGCAGTAGACGAAAATATATAACCGGGCCAAAGTCAGTTTGAGTGTACAAGGGGTTAATAAAAAAATATATATATCATGACAATTATAACCTCCACTATGTAGTTTGATATCATCAAGTAATTTAAAAAAAAATAGAAGAGAAAAGCTTGAACCGGGTCAAAGGAAAAAATTGGACCGGGTTGGATTCATCAAAAGAGGCGTCGGCGTGGCGCCCTAAGCTGCTTGCTCTCTCGTATTAGCTCAGGGCTCTTAACTGCTCCAAAACTTCTTCGCGGCAACTGTTCACAGTGTAAAAGCATGGGAAGCAACGAGAGGAAGCAGAAGAAGGTTAAGCCTAAGAAGAAAAGCAAACTTGAACTCTCTGAAAACGGCAAGTTGTTTTTCTCTTTTTTTTTTCTTATTGATTTATTTTTCTGGACGGGCTATAACTTAATCTTGTCTATTCTATCGTTGAAAAATCAATAAATTCCATCTGGGTTTGTTGTGTTTGGACTCTTTTTAAGTAAAAATTGAACCTTTTTATTTTCTTTGCTTGGTATTATTCTATTGTTAGTTGTATAAAGGCTACTAGCTTCCGTGAAAAAAGCAAAGACAAAACTGAAAAATATGTTAGATTATAATTTGAAAGAGGAAAAAAAATTATATGACCAAAAAAAAACGAAATTTATCTATGGTAAGTGAAGTTTGGAACATAGCCTAATTAAGTTCATGTAATCTAAAGAGGACATGGTAAGTAACTTTGTTCTTCTTCTTTTTTTTTTTTTTTTCCTTATTAGTTTAATTAGATTTTCACTAATAAAACAAATTATAGGTTGTATTTATGTGGGATTTTCAATTGATTTTCTTGAAAATTCAATTAATATGCAATGTTCAAAAGTCTCAGCATAATTTGAGTAGTGTTTTGGAATTTTTCATTGAAGAATTGTGTAGTAGGACAATTTCATCTTGTTTCAACTATTTGCAATGACTGTTCGGAATTTTTAGTATAGTCTGTGTGATGTTCTGGAATTTTTCATTGAGGAATTGAGTAGTAGGAAAATTTTGTTTTGTTTGAACTATTTGCAAGGACTGTTTGGTAAAGTAGAATTAACATTTATTTTCTGTCCTGATAGTTTATTATATAGTAAACCACGTGTGTAATACTTAATACAAAACTTCTACTTTTTTTATTTTTATCTTTGTGGTTCAATAATTGTTCTAGTGAGATATTGTTGGTGTCATATGTATGATTATTGACTGTTTGAAGTTTATCACCTCTGATAGAAAATGCCTTTTCTGTTTTTTTTTTTTTTTTTCTGCAGAAGAAATGATAAATCCAGTGGAAGAAGAGACTGAGAAGAGTATACCTTCTATAAAGAAGAAAAGGAAAAGGGATAAAGGAAACACTGTTGATGTTAAAATGCAAGGTTGTAATTGAGTAAATCTACTTGAATTTACATTAGAATTGCCTTAGATTTGAAATATATTTCTCTTATTGTTATTCTGCTTCTATTGGTTGTGCAGATCATTCAGTCAAAGAGATTGGAGGGGAAAAGAGGTACAAAACAAAGAAGAAGATTCCAAAAAGTGGCAATGCTTCAAACTACAAATTTGGTCAGCTTGGTGCGGAGGATGAAGATGGTATCAATAAATTAAATGGTGTGTGAAAGTAAGCCCAGTCATCTGGTTATTTTATTGTTTTTATTATTATTATTTATGCCGTCTTCCATCTATTGTTCTTCTTGCATGCATGCCTGGGGACAGCTTGTGGTCCTGGTGGATAGATTTCAATTAAGAGTGCCAAATTCCCTTTGGTGATCTTATCTTGTTATCCATTATTTAATTTGGTGGAGTAATTGCCTTTTTCTTGAAATGGAGCTTGCTACTCTCCTTTACTTACTCTGTCTAAAGAAATAAGGAAATTTGTAAATGTAGTTAGGTGTAAGTGATACTACTCTTTTCTCTATTGAAAATTTTAACAAATGGATTTTAATAATCATCTGGTTATTGATACACAAAATATAATTTAATTGAGGCTTATTCTTTTGGTTGAAGTAGGTAACTCTAAGAAAGCTAAGAAGAAGGAGAAGGATCATGATGCATTGAAGAATGATGAAGTTTTAATGGAAAAGAGTAAAGAAGCTGATCAGAATGAAGTTTATTTTATTTCTTCAGGGGATGATGACAGCTCAAAAGGAATGAAAAGTATGAACCATTGAACTGGCGATATTTATTTGTTTTTTTAAGTGCCTGTGATCTACTGCTAAACTTGTTGACTGTCGTAGATTGTTAGATGGGCAAAATGTTGTGTTAGATGGTAAATAGTCCAAACCATTAGGAGTTTGTATAACATCTGATTATGCCTTTCTCTCTTATATGTATATATAACAAACTCTCTATTTGTGGCTGTTAAACCCAATTTGTGCATGTATATAATCCTCCAATATCTATCCCTCATTTTTTCAGTATCTGTTTTCTTGGTGGGGTTTTGGAGTAGTTAGCTCGGTCATCCATGAGTTATATATGACTTGCAAGTTGCCTGAAAGAGCTTTAATTAATTTGTACCACTTTCTATTAACTTAGCCAAGAGGTCATACTATATCAGCTGCTCTAACCCCCTATTCTCCTTCCTGAGTTCTTAGTAATAAAGTTCTTAGTTCTGTTTTAGGAAAAGGTTAACATTTATTTTTGGCTTTGCTTTTACAATAAAACTATGTGCACTTATAATGAGTACCAATGATGATGTGTGTCACAATGTGATGGGTGTGCTTTATTATTTAGTTTTCTTACTGGTGACTTCTTAAACTGCAGAATGGCTTACAGAATACCATCAAAGTAGACCAGGTTTGAAGGTCTTACAACAAAGAATTGATGAATTTATTACTGCTCATGAAGCAAAACTTGAACAGGTATATTTTCCATTTTGTTTAGTTATCATGACTGTTCACTGACTTTCAAGCGGAAGTTTTTTTGAAATTTTTTGTCTCTGCAATCCTTGTACCTTTCCCCTTGAGATGGTCTTGTATTGACACGCAAACTGTATATGTTAAGAAAGACAAGGGATCATGTTTTCATGTAGAAATAAGGACTTTTTGATAATTTTTCCCTTGTATCAAAACTTAAATTTTGGAGACAACTATGTTTCTTCATTATGCATGCAAAGTTTCTTTGAACATAGGTAAATGTGTTTATCTGAAGTTAAACTGATTGACATACATATTTCAGCATCTGCTTTTTGTTTGTCTTGTCAAATGTTCAGTCATGTACATTGAATATGATGTCTTCATGAGCGCATATTTTGGTTTGTTGCACATGAAAATTAAATGTTTATGTAAAATCCTATATTCATCAACTAAGTCTATTTTTATTTTTGTAATTAAAAAAAGCATTTCCACATTTCCATTTATCTTTCCAGATCTTTATTCTTCTTTTTTGGTTAGCAAACATGCAGGCGTGTTGTCTGCATCTAGCCCATAGTTTCTTATTCAGTTATGGTACTTGCAGGAAAGAAAAGAAAGAGAAGCTCTTGCTGCAGAGGGGGGATGGACAGTTGTTGTACATCATAAAGGAAGGAAAAAAACCACAGATTCTGAAAGTGGAACTACTGTGGGTTCTGTAGCACAAGCTGCTGTGGAGGATAAGCTTGCCAAGAAGAAGAAAAAAGAGGTTGGGCTAGATTTCTATCGTTTCCAAAGAAGAGAGGCCCAGAGGAATGGTATGACAAAATCTTATTTATAATTTATATCGTTTTCTTTCCCCAAATCGCCACTAGCATTATATGCTAGCCATGTTGCTTGGAAATATATTTTGGTTTCAACCCTTGGTTTTAAGTAAAAAGTTTCAGGTCCATACCCTCCTGGGCTAACTGAACTGCTGAGGGTGTTTGGTCTAAAAGCAAATGAGTCATTTGTAACACCTAATACCAACTACCAAGTGTAAAGCAAACCTAAGTATGTTCTTTTTAAACAAAAAGAAAAAGAACAGGGAAGGGGGATGTACACAATCACGTGTTTCAGTGATGCAAGCTAATTTAGCTTTTAGTCTAAGTTACGAATAAAATCTCACATATACTGTGAAGGATGGAATAATTAGAGTTCTTTTTCCAGTTGTGTGGCCCAGCTGATTGGCCAGGACATGAAAATAAAAGTTGCAAATGCCCATGTCCGTTTTATTCACATATGAAATTGCTGTGGCTTACTGCCTATGGATTTTCTCTTCATATTTTTGTAATTAAGATATATTGGATGATTTGTATTGTGATTTGATCTCTGTATTATTGAATCACTGATATTGATGCATAATGCAAAATTTTGGTACTTTGTTTTCTTGCAGAAATTATGATGCTTCAGAGCAAATTTGAGCAGGACAGAAAGCGAATACAACAATTAAGAGCTGCTAGAAAGTTTCGACCTTACTGAATTTTTCTGTATCATCAACAAGGCATCGGACTTGAAACAACTCTTACAATTTCCTCAACATTACAATGTCGGAATCAGAGGGCACAACTGCAGAGGGACCTGCCCTGATCAATTTTTTGTGCTGCTTAAGTTTGTTAAGATATTATAAGTGTATCAATATATACTAATTATTCATGAAATGTACAACCTCTGCACAATCAGAATTAGAAATTTTGTGCTATTGCAGAGGAATCCATGATTCTCTTATGCATAGTTGTATGTTGGTTTTGAGAATGAATATATAATCAAGCCATTTAAGATTCACAGCTCTTCTGACTTCTGAGCGCATTTTCGGATTCTTCATGGATGTTGGCACAACTCTTATTGATTGCCATTTCCAGATTCACATATTATGCCCATTTCTTGCTGCCATGAGTCAGAAATCTGATATGCTTCTCAAAAGTCATTGAGAATATCACATGCTGGAAGGAAATTGACCCCAAAGAAAAAAGTGTAAAGTGGCAGGATTTATTTTACTTTATTGCACAACTTTCCTGCAGTCGGCAACAAAATATTGGGCAGAGTTTCCAAACCAAGTTGAATATGTAAATACAGTCAATAAAATTGTATGCATTCAATTTTAGATATCTAATTGGATATTTAAATAATGTATTATTATGTAATTCAATAATTTTTAAATTATTTTAAATTAAAAATAAAATAATATTTAACTATATGATAATATATAAATTAATTACTCAAAATTAGATAAGCAATAACAACATTGCTCATCAACCATTCACAAGAACCTATCCTTTCCTGGTGAAGTTGGTCATTCAGAATTTTGTTTTTCCATTAAGTGCTGAATGGTATTTATTCTTCATACCCCATTGCAAGCTGTGAAAGCTCTGGCCCACCACTGGTTCTTTTCTTCCAGCACACGCTCCTGTCTTTTAGCTAAATTAAGTTTTCTTCCTTCTTTATGGTCAAGATTGGTAGCTGGGTCGACTTGCTTTTATTTATTTTTCAGCATTACTATTCCCTCTTCCGTCAACCATTTCAGGATGGACTTAGTTAGCGGTAAACATGAGCCCACCAAAAAGGATGGCTCTCCTCACCACAAGTTTTTTCCTTAAAAAAGTAAAAATACGCTCAAAGATTCTATTCATATAGAACGATTTAGTGAATTTGATGGAGATGGCATCGGAGCGGAAAAGGAAACAAATACTTTAATCTCTATTTCTGTCTCATTCCCAATGTGTAAATAATGAAGAATCTTGTTCCTTCTTCACAAGAACAAGTTATCTCTTTTTACTTGTGTCATCCTCACAGGAAAAATTTATATGTTATAACTAATTTATAATAATTCAAAATTTCAATATTTAAGAATTTAAAGAATATATACGAAAGGATTATCACCAATTGCAAAAATTTTAGTCGTTTCCTTCTCATCATTTTTGTTAATCCTATTGAAAAATCCTCACACTGAATATCAAACCGAATTGTCATCTCTATTTATTTGAAAACTATTTTCTTTTGCATTTGATATACTATTGTAAAGGCTTTTAAGTGAGTACGTAGTTACATTTTTGGCGATGAAAGTATGCTCTAACAAGGTAAACTTGACTTCAAATTTTCCTAGTATATCATGCAGCTTTTGACATTAAGAAAAAACTTTTGAACATGATAAAAACAGCCGCAATGGAGGTCATCAAGAAACCAGAAAAGTGTAAGCAACAGAAATCTTTTATTTAGATAGGTAATGATTTAACAGCACTATGTCTGCAAATCTAAGAACAGAAATCCTTTTCAGAATGTCTAAAACAGTCGCCAATTGGCAAGCAAAGTTGCTAAAACCCTACAATTACTACATAACCCCAGAAAACATCATTTTATTTTATTGAAAGCAATAAAAGAAAAATAGAGACAACAATATCAAATCAGGGACTATTTCCCTTCAACTTCCTCGTCCTTCTCGTCCTCACTCCAGCAGCATTTCAGAATGGACCTGGGAGACGACGAATCGTGAGCTCTGATAAAGCTGTAGTAGACCAGCGAGCCACCATTACCAAGCACTTCAAAACTCTGTTCTCCAATAGCATATCCCTTCAAGTCCACAGGGAACTTTGCTGCAAGTTCTTCACCAACAATGTTAGAATGCAAAGAGATGGACAACTCAGCTGGCTCGAAGCAGGCCAGGACCCTCTCCAGCATGGGTACCAATTTGACAACCTCAAAATCATATCCAACAGACTCGAAACTGGCATAACTGAAACCATCTTCAGGTGTGACATGTATGGTGGATATAGCATCCCCTTCAATACTATTCATGGAGTAGCCACAAGGATCAAACTCAAAATCACATATCTCAGATTTCGGAAAAATCTTCCTGATACCAGAATCATCAGTCATCAGAGCAGCTGAGCTTGCCTCAGTTTTATAGAAGACAGATGCCCTCTTCTTGTCTAAGCTAGTCATGCACATTTCAAGAGTGTAAACTGGGTCTAAGCGTTTCCCCACTTCAGCAGAAGCAGAGTAAACATGCCATTTCTTGGTGTTATCAGGATCAGGTTTACCCATCACATAAGCTGTGCTGTCCAAACCAAACTTGCTGAAGTAACCATCCAGGACAGCTACTTCTTCAGAGAAGCTACGATGTGGAAATGGCTGAGCTCCAGGAAATATGAAGCTTCCGCGAGTGTACCTCACAGATTGAACCTTGAGGGAGAGTGAATCAGCCAATTTAAGTATGGCAGGGATTGAGAGAAGCAACTTTGTTGTACCACAAGTTTTGATGATAACTTTGTAAGGGTACACAAAGAGGCTAGATTCCGAAAGCACATATGAATCAAGAAACTCATTAGACAATGAGGAAACAATAGTGCATGCAGCTGATTTCAGTATCTCATCCAATTGATCTCTGGAGAATGAGCGGAAACCGGCACCTTCAGGATCAGCAAAGACACCAGGCTCGAAAAATGAAACCTCAAGCCTCTTTTCAAAACCTTCAAATCCAATTGCAGAGACTGGCAATTCCATCTTCCTTTACAGAGAGCAGCAAACGAACAACAATTGCAAAGAAAGAGCGAGAACAAGAGAACGAGGGAAGCAGAAAAGAAACAGGCCTTGTAAATTGCAGAATTGATGAGAAAAACAAAAAATTAAATTGCACAGAATGAAAAAGCCTAATGGGATTATGTCAAAACTTCGGGAATCTCAGGATGGCTTTCGGACGCACTGCATAAAGAAAATACAAGAAATAGTGTCAACTTCACAATCCCTTCATGTTAAATGTGTAGAATGAACAAAATCATGGGATGAAACTTACGTTGGAGTATGCAGCAGATCTGAATTTCTTGATTCCACCGTGAGGCCTAACGTCTTCAATGCTGTAACCGAGGGGAGCTTCATAAATCAAGGATTTACTACTACTACTACTAGACTTCTTTTTACCACCTTTGGTTTCCATTAGCTCATTCAAACTCCTGTGGTAAACCATCACAATATAAATTAGCACGATATCCAACACAGTAAATATATTGAAAAACATCCACAGAATGGTTAAGCCCATGTCAATAACATCAAAACAAAAAAGAAAATATTTTTTCTAAAAGAATAAAACCGAAAAAACATGATGAACAGAAAAAGAGTCAACACCTACACAACAACAGCAACAACAAATCAACTAAATCAGATCCCCAAAATAAATTGAAGAATAATATATTTCGAACAAAAACTTAATATTCGATAACCCAGTTTCAGATTTAAAAAACTGAAACGTTTGAAAGATTCGCATGAAAACATGTCGGCTAAGAGAAAGCAAACATCAAAATCGAAAACTCAGAATAAAAACGTTTATACAAGAATTTAACAGAAAATTTGTAAACATAATAAAAAGGAAGATATAGGAAACAAATACGTGCGAAAATATACAATCGCTCAATTGGATCTTCAGAAATTTGAAAAGACTGAATCGTTCATCCAAAAAGTCCAAAAACTATCATCTTTCGTCCAGAAACGTTAAAAACAATTCACCAAAACAAATCTCTCTCAAACACAAACCGTTCTTTTCATCACCACATAAACCCACACAAAGATCTATGAAAAAAACCCAACAAACCCCCCAAAATAAAAAACCATTACATGAAATCCGCTAACAGGCCAAATCATAAACAGCAAAAACCACACCAAAGGCAAAAACACGCAAAAGCAAAAAACTTTCAGGAACTCACAATATTAAAAAGAAGCCGCAGAAGAAACCCGTGAAGCGACTAAAAAAAACCCCAACAAAATATCAGAAGAAAGAGGGGATTTCAACTAAAAGCAATAAAGCCGGAGCGGTTTAATTTTATATTGAGAGAGAGAGATTTGTTGAGATACGGAGGCTGAGTTTAACAACAATTTCTTCTCCTTCCGGCTTGAGGAGACGAGATCCTTTATATAAGGACTTGTCAATAATTGCCACCGATTTTCGAGATTATTACGGCCAGCTTTTATTATTTTTTATTATTATTTTGAAAATTAAATTTTAAATTTTTAGCTGTACCTGAATTTCCTCGAAGTCTTCAATACGTTACGATTTGTTGTGGAATTGTGAAAAGACATTTTTACCCTTCCTAGATAGTATCGACAGCCACACTTCTATGGGAATGTTAGGTCTTTTAGGGAGACCGGACAAGAGAAGAATCTTTGTGAAAGGTCGGACACGTGGAGGGAGAATAGCGGTTGAAAAGCAAAGAGGCAAGCAAACAATGATTTAGGCCAATCAAGCACACATCCTAATAATTTTGTTTATGCTTTTTTTTTTTTTGATTCTAGCCAAAATTTATTATAACTTTCGTTGGATTATATCAAATAAAATAGATTCTAAATTTAATAAATTATTTAAATTAAAAATTTACTATTAATATATCTTTATAAACTTAAACACATATTTTTTTATACATAAAATTTTATTTTTTATCATTTAAATTATTTTTTAAAAATATATAAATTTAATATTTTTAAAACTAAATCAATCTAGTGAAAGAGATGTTCTTGTTCAACTCATGGTTGACTTGTTTAATCAATAATTAAAAAAATTAATTATTTATAAATAATATTTAAAATAATTTTATATAATTTAATATTAAAGATATAATTTTATTTTATCACCTAATATATATTCAAAATTAATAAATAAAATTTGAGATTTAAGTTTTAATAATAAATTTTTAAAATAGTTAATTTTTAATACAAATTAGCTTAAAGATGATTTTTTTAATTACGAAAATTATTTTAGTACAAACCAAAATCGTTTTGTGTGATGGTGACTTTGTGACAGCCTGGTTTTTTAAATCAAATTATAAAATTTTAAAAAGTGTAAAGCCAAAGGACTATTTTCCACCCACATTTTAATAGAAAAATAAATATATATTTACAAAATTTTAAAAATTCAAATATTTATTTATAAATCAAGTGTTTTGGTTAAAAATAAAGGTAAAATTATTATTTTATTAATAATATTAAAATATATATATTTTATCTTATTTTCTCCATTGGGTTTTAAAAACATAAATTTAACTGTAGTATTAACTTTGAAAAGTTACTTTTTCTCTCCTAAATTCTTAGGATTTTCTCCTTTCTCTAGCGATGGCAATGATAGCTACCACAGTCTCCACCTTTAGTCAAATTATCTCTCTTAGACAGATAATGTCGATAAAGGAGAAAAAAGTTTATCTTTGTCAATGAAGACAAGAGACTAAACAACTTCGTCTTATCTCTATCGATGTCACCTATCAAAGAAGGAGATTATTAAGCTAAAGGTAGAGATAGTGATCATCGCCAAAGAAAGGAGAAAACTCTAAAAATTTAGAAGGGATAAAATATGAGTTTTTAAAACTTAAAAGAGAAAATACAATAAAATTATATTTTTTAATATTATTAATAAAATAATAATTTTATCTTTAATATTAATAATTAACTTAAAAATAAATATTTAAAATTTTATGAATATATATTTATATTTACATTAAAATTTGAATAAAAAATTACTATTTAATCAAAGATTTTTATATAAATATTTAAATAATAATATGGGACAGTGAATAAGAATAAAAGTGAGAAGAGATTATAATGATTTTGGAGATGAGGATCAGAGGATAAGATGGCGGTGTGGATGGAATAAATAATGACGCAAATATGTGATCTGGGGTTATTTTTGTCTTTTCATCAATCTTCTTTTCTCTTTAATCCCTCGCATGGGTCCACAACATCAAACAAACCCCACTTTAAAAAATGACATTCGCGTGAGTTTCTGAGAAGGGTTTAGCCGAATCAAACTGGCCGACGGATTTATTCCCGTCAAACGATTTGTGCTTTTTTAAGTTTTTGCTCATCAATTTTGAAAAATTTAACTATTTACTTGTCCATTAACTCTTAAAATTAGTCTTAGTGGTCAAATCTTTAATTAATAAAAATATTTAAAAAATAAAAATTTAATTATATATTTTTTTAATTTAAAAACTTATAATTTTTCTCCCCTCTCTTCTAAGGTTTTGATAACAATCTCTTTTTCAATCGTCAATATTTTCTCTCTTCCTATTGACTTTATAAGAGACGAAGATGAAAACAATTTTATCTTTGTGAGAAAAAGAAGATTGCATTTTTGTCAAATTAAGGGAGGGTGGCAACAAGACCAAGAGGGCGAGAGAAGCTAACTAGAAGAGAGAACGTCAATGACTAGAAAGGAACGGTTCACCGGAGAGAGAAAAAAAACCTAGAGGGAAATGATAATTTTTTCAACCCTTGGGTGAGACGAAATTGTTAAATTTTTAAATCTAAAAAGAAAAATGTGATAAATTTTTTACTAAATAATAATTTTACCCCTGATAATAACTCTAAAATTTAATAGATAAGTAAGTGTTTAGATTTTTTAAAGTTAAAGAGAGTAAGCTTGAAAAAAAAATATTTTTTGGGTGTGAATAAGTACTTTGGTCGATCAAATTTGAATGTCTTCTAATTGGGGTTGATTCAAAGCAGGCTTGTTCAAATTCGATTCAAGTTTTATTCGAACAAATCCAAACCTGAGTCTGACATATATAAACTCAAGAGCAAACTTGAGCTAAAATATTTTTGAAAATCAATCACAAGCCCAAATCCAAGCTTGACATATACAACCCAAACTTAAATATATTAAAAGATAATTTAAATGATACCACACAAGAAAACCAAAATCAAGTAAATGAATTCAATAAGCCCAAGCCAAATTCATCTTGTCTACACAAATCTAAGTCGAATACAAACTCCTGATCCATGAAACAAGTCGAATACAAATAAATATTCTCTAGGCTTAGTGAGCCCAAACTAAGCCCTTATGAAAACAAGTTTTACTTTATTCGAGCCCGGTTTAACTTATATCTAATCTACTTCTAACTTTAGTTTAATTTGATTTAAAAAATAATTCAACTTTTTGATAAGAATTTGCTTGGAATTGAAACAAAACAAATTTAAACCAAATAGAATTAACTTTGGAAACTGAACAACTTAATTCGGAATTATTCTCTTTTATCAGCTCCTTTCAACCCAGGAAAAGAAATTCTTTTTCATATGAACAATACCGGATACAGAACCTTTTCCATACAAATTGACCTGATAAAAAGTGAATAAATAAATTTATATACAGGATCAACTCAACAAATGCTAATTGAAAATAATGATGGTGTAAAAGTTAGATTGTGCAGATTGATCAGATCGATTGTTGTGAGCTTAATCTGAGAGATGATCCTTCATTGCAGCTCTTTTCCATTAGTTTCTGCAGATTGAGCTAATTTTTTCATTCTTCTTATCATACTCATGCTTCAGTTCCTCCAACCGTCTCGAGACCTAATGTTCCACAACACATACATAAGTCAAGCACAAAATCTAACATAAACGACTATCAGTCGAAGAAGAAAGATGAAGAAACAATCTTGTTATCAGGAGAGTCTGCCTTACTTGTCAAGATTCATGTCTAAAATTCTACTAACATGGGTTACAGGGAGAAAAGGAAAATTTTGGCACAATATTTGAACTGCTCTTATGATTTTCACCTTAAGATAGAGGTGGACTGGAATCTTAACCACAAGGGTACAATACTACCATTGCACTACAAATATATTGGGATTGCATAAACAAGTTAATCATCGCCAAAACTTAATGCATCAGTTGTGATCTGTCTATGACGACAGGAGAAAACAGATCAAAGAAGCATAAAACTTCAAACAAACAAGGAAATCTTATCTATGAATTAATCATACCTATGAAAAGCCCTACACATCCATTTCTAGTGTCCATAAAAGATGGTCAAGGATTCTACCTGAAGGGGATTAATAACTTTTATAAGAAAAAAAAAAAAAAAAAGAAGGTTTATCCATTAGTGGATCAAGTTAATATAGATGATTTGCATTCATAAAATATGCTTAGTTGCAGATGCGATGAGAAGAACTCTTTGAAAGCAACCGGAAGTGTAGCTTCTGAACATAAATTTGAAGGGTCATAAATGTGTTTGCAATTGCCGTTCAAAAAGCACATGTTAAAGAGATGGTAAATTGTGAGTTTCAGACAGCAAGCAGAATTAGCTTGAATTAACTCTTTATTCTCACAGGGGTAAAGCACTGAAAGGTATTCATTGAAAGGCATAGCAAATTAATACTATGTTTTAACCTTTCCTATCATGTTGAAAGTTCTCAAAATACACATCTAACAATGGAACATAATGTGATTTGGCATTTAAGGATTCTCACAAACACAAGAACAAGATAGAGAACCTTAATCGAGTAAGCCATTGGCAATAGTGTATCTGGATCCATGGAGTGCTCGGGGAAGTTACGCAAAGCATGTATGAGTTTCTCAAAGGGTAATTTTACCTGAAATAAAAAAATATCTATAAGCAGAATACCCCTTTTTTCAGATCTGAAGTAGACTTTAGGTAATTAGTTATTCACCAAGTCATCATGGCAGTATTTTAAGAGGGCCAAACCAACTTTGAAAACAATCTTAACACCCTGTGGGGAGGAAAAAAAAAAGTAAGAAAAGGTATTAATATATGCTAATATAACATTATTAAAAAAAAAAACAAACAAAATGAGCTTCTAAACAATTCATAAAATACTATAATAATGATCACTGACCTCAAAAAGGAAGACATCCCAAATTCGGAGAGCCAAATGGAATGGAAAAGAGTATGAGAAAACAGTTATGAACCACTGACTTGCATACATACTAGGATTTATCATTTCTTTAGTAAAATGCTCTCCAAGCTTTGGTAAGTGCTCCTGCACCAAGTGGTCAAACTGATACAAGTACTGTTGCACAAGAGGTAACCCCGCCTATTTCATGGGCATAACATAAAGCTCTCAGGAAACTGTAGAATACTTCATCCCACTTTTGTGTTTAAATATATATATAAGCTAACCCCAGATAGAAATGAATCTTACTAAGTTAAACAATAATAACAAGAAGTCAGTTTCTTCCAAGATTCTTTTTCAGATTATCAACTTGTAAGATTTAAGTTCAACTCCCTCAAATCTTCAGTTATCAGCTAATTGATGGTTTTATCTGAATGCAAAACCTCAGAATAATTCAAAGAAGCACTTAATAGTAAGGAATTACCTGATACAATCCTTCCATAGGGGCATGTACAGCTCCTTTCAATAATGCAACCATTAACCAAAACGCATCCTCTTCACTCATGTAAAGAAGTAAAAGACCAGCTAGAAACCCCATTCCCTGCAAGTCAAAATCTGAATTATCAATTGGTATCTTGTCAAAGTGAATGCAAAATTCATTAAAGCATTAGAGTATCTCAGTCAAACCTGAACATATCCAACATCTCTGTCATATACAGAATATGCCTTCAAAACATTATAAAGAGACCTTTGACCAGGTCCATGTCTCTGGCGGAAGAAAACATGAGAAGGGAATGTACGTGAAATATCCCGAATTATATCCAGTTCTGAAGCTGATGTCTCATATATAACTAGTTGCTGCCACAAAAAAGATTTCATCAGCTGCATAATATCAATCAAATTGCGAGAAACAAAGGAAGAAAAATATCAATTGACAAAATATTTGAGGATCAAAGAAAGAGAAAATTGTGTATATGTGAAAAAAAAAAAACATTTCCATATATGAGACCCATAACATCAACACAAAATACAAACAAAAAGCAGACAATGGCCATTTGATTGCATAATATGTTAATATAAGTTTATTCAGGATCATAAAACAACAGCAGAAAGGTTGTCCCCAGATTATGAATAAACACTAAGCTTTTTAAGGATTAGGAATGAAATTGATATAAATTCTCAACAAAACCCATTTGGTAATCCAATAAGACAGATAGATAAAAGAATGATCATACAAGGAATCAGGTGTAATTATTAAGGAAGCAGAGCAAGATCGTCACTATTACTTCAAATTTATGGAGGGGGATGAAATAGCAACTGAAGAAAGAAAGCAGGTAACTTTGCCTATGACTACTAGCAAGTTATATGCAGATTCAAGAACAAAAAGATATGGCAAGCAAATTCCATGGCATATAAGAAATAAAAAAGTATTTATCGAAAAGTAAGGACAATTTTCAATGTCATATATCAAAAAGAAGAATACATGTACCTCATAAACACCAGGGTTCATCAGCAAAAGATCCCGACTTCCAGAGATCAACTGCCAAACAAGACCCCTTAAACAATCAGGAATTCCTTTCCTTACACGCCTTTTGACCACAGGAGGTTTACGCCTAACATAATGCTTCCAATCACTCCCTCCAACCCCAATCATTTTTCTCCATTTTCTAACTCGTCTTTCCTCCCTGAAAATTGTTAATATCCACAGCAAACAAGAAATAGTAAAAGTTAATCAACTCAGCAGAAACACTTAACTGCCGCTCTTTACAATCATTCTAACCAAAAAAGTTTCAAATTTTAGCACTAAACAGAGTACATACCTCTCAAATTCAATGGCTGACCTGCTCTTAATTGCAATCTCAGGATAACTAGTTTGTTCCTGCTTCACAAAACCAAATCTATCTACTGCTCGAGGTGAAGGAACTGGACCCGGCTCATAATCATCTATTCTTCTCCTTTCCATTCCACTATCCCCAACAAGCTATAGCATGTGACCAGGCAAATAACTATGCTTTACTTTACTTGACATGGTGATTCCCTAACCGATGTTGTATCAAAAACTGCAATATCTGACAGAGAGTGAATAAAGTATATGATATTATTTCTGAAGTCACACAACTGGGTTAGTAAATTTATCAATTGCAAATGCTATAGATATTGAAATAACCAATTAGTTGTTGTGATGAAAAATAAACTATAATCTGCAACCACAACATAATATTGATAAATCACCAGGAGTACTTCCTTCTGAGATGAAAGTACCAAGTACAAAGAAAAACCGAAGTACATCAATGACAACTTATATTAGTCAGAGAATTTCGAGACCAACAATGTTACTGTTAACTCATTATATAATAAACCTGTAGCATAATAAAGATTACCAGAAACAACTAGCAACAATCCAATACCTCAAATCCCTCAAATTATAGTAAACAACTAGGGAAGTAAAATCCAAGAACAAAAAACAACAAACAGGAGAAAATTTCAATACTGAAAAGGAAATGTCAATTTACTACAAGACAAGAAAATGAATATCATTCTTTAAGATACCCAAATACAACCTTCAAGCAAATCTCTTACAACAAAATGAATAATCATATATCTTCAACACAGATATTGCAAGCAAAAACACGAATAAGAAACCAGTAAACGACGTTATTGCAGGCCTATCTTATAGAAATAAACCAAGTGAGAAATCAAACAAACAGCACCAATATCAAAAAAAATTCAAACAAAACAAAGCAGCAAAAACACGAAGAAACCATGGAAACAACGAGCCAAAACTTGAACCCAGAAATGATCTCCATGAACATCAAATCTGTATGGCCTAAACATTGAATTGCCAAAAAAAAATTTAAAAATAAACAACCTGGGTAAGTATTATCTTCGGGTTTATCTGACCCTATGAATGATTGATCCCTGCTCTTCTTTGGTTTGTCATAAATATCATACTTAAAAAAAAAATAAAGCCTCTAAAAATGGTAGTTTTGATGTAATATAACCAAGCAAATAAAAGACCGAAGCGACGCCATGTGAAAGCGAACGATTTGACCAGACTGAAACGTTCTCGAGAAAATGCGTGCGTATTTAACAGAGCACTAACAAAGCAACCGATGCGACGTCGTTTATGTGTTCTTGCGATCAAATCGAATTACAGTTAAAAGTTATAAAATTGGAAAAGCATAACAAATTATTGGGGCAGCTAAGCTTTCTTAGCCCCAAAATTTTCTCTTTTTTTCTTTTTTCAACAAATAAATATTTTCCACTAATGAAATTGAAGTTAAATCCCGGTAAGACATGTAACTGAATCAGGGTCTGCAATGGCTTCAGCGAGCTCAGACTTAACAACACAACCTTACTGGCCTTCCTCAACAACAGGCGCCAACGGGGAAAACAGAGAACCCCATGAGTCTCAAGAATATAAAAGAATGTTGCACCCAAGAAAATAACTTTCGGAGAGTGCCTGCCAGAGTCAATATTTCTTTCTTCATAAACGCCATGCATGAAGAAGAGAAAACCTGAAGTATAATGTACTTGGATTTTTCAGATTTTATTTCCTAATATTGTAATTTCATATTAGGAAACTGAAAATGATTACAAGTTTTTTGTCTTTCTTTCCATGAGGAATGTTTAAGCTTTTGTTCAAATTATTATCATAATTTCTAATGAGAATGATTCAATTACCATAAATCACCCCAAGTTGTAATTAGTTGGTCTATTAATCAAGCTGGCAGAGTTGAAGCTGACAAAAAAAAAGGGGGTTAAACGAGGGTAGTCAAATTGTGCATTGGATCATGTATCAAAAAATTAATTTTTTATGTCGTATATCAAATATTGTATCATATAATATGGTTTTTAAAAAATAAAATATCAATAAAAAAATAAATACTTTAATTAACACATCATCATTTTGAAAAATATCACTATTACCATTAAAAATTTAAACATTTTTATATACGTTTTTTTTACATCATCATTTTTTTTAAAAAGTATATCAATTTTTATTTATAATATCTATCGTATTGTAAGATACATATGTATGATATGTCTATTATATTGTATTAATTTAATCCACCTCATGATATGTATTGTTTTATACTTGTATTGTATCATATCGTATCGTATATTATAAGATACTGGTAATTATGAAGTAAACAAAATTAAAGTTTGAATCAAATTGTAGATGTTCAAAATTATTTTTGAGTTTTGACTAACAGTCTTTATTCAAGCACGACGCTTTAGGGGACGTTTAGTTAGAGGAATGTTTTATTACCAAAATTTGAAGATTACTTTGAAAGTGGATTACTTTGAACATTTATAAATATAAATTATTACTATATTTGATAAAATTAAGTATATATAAATAACTATTATATTTTATTAGAGGTAATAAACTAACACCGTATAATATTTGACTTAAATTATCTTGAGTTTAATTATTATAAAATATTTTTATATTATTTGTTATATTAATTAAAAATAAAAGTATTTTTACTCTAAAAAAATTAATAAATAAAAATTTAATTATAATAAAAATTAAGATTATTTTAATAATATTTTAATATTTAAAATGAATATGGTAATCAAATTAGTTCATATATTATTTATCACATCACTATCGATAATAAAAGATTACGGAAATGTATTATTACTTATAAATTAAATAAAATAATATATAAAAGAATTATCAATCAGCCCCATTTTATTGTATTGATTAATTTAATAGTAATCCTGAACATAAATTCCTTTCATTTAGCTCCTGCTCCTCCAATTGTTTACTCTCAACCACCCTTCTTCTTCGTCTTCGCCGCATCATCATTCTTGTCTATGCTCGGTGGAGGTCGACAAGTAAGCTTTCATTCGCAACCCTAACATGACAATCAGAGGTAGTGTCACTGTTTTCATTGGTAACTATTACCACATTGCTTGTTTCACTCACCTTCATTAGCAATCGAGATAATTCTAATTTCGAAATTGCTTCAAGTAATTTATGGGCTAGAGCTGAGGAAAAAATGTTCAAATAAGGGAGATATATCTGATAAATGGAGATTTTCTTTTTATTAGGATCAATCTAATAAAATCTCAAGCCAAAGATAAAAATTTTTTTATTTTGCTCTTGCAAATAAATTATATAGTAAATTTATTTTTATTGAATATTCACTATTAGGTTTTTAGGAATGTTGAAATATTATATGTGAATTGATGATGGACTTTTTTATTAGTGGTAGTAACATAAGAGAGTTAAATGACTTTAATACCCTCTCTGTCCAAGTCTAGTAGCCCTAACTTTTCTCTTTGCTCGACCATTGTGAAAGTCTCACCGAAGACCAAATTAGTTCAACCTAAATCAATCTTTTTTCTTTTTATCTCCAATCAAATACCTTTACAGTCACCTTGAACTATCAAACTTCGAATTAATTAAACACCCTCACGTTGGGGAATGGGGTGGGGTTTGCGCTAGTCGTGTGGTGGATTTTAACATATTTATTAATAATTACAACATTTATTATTTTTTTGCCCTTATTGCCAGTTAAAATTAACGATCTAGGACTAACAGCAGGGGGTAGGGGGTCCCTTGCTGTAAGTGATTCTTGAGGGGGTTTATCTGATTTTTGGCTATACCTTATAGAGTTTAGAAACTACCTCTTTTTTTTGTTTTTTTTTTTTTAATAAAAACTCCATATTCCTAAGTTTATTTTACTATTAAATGTATTCGTGTGCAACCAGGAACAGAGTTGAGAATCTGATTAACCCATTGACAGCGTGCCACGTAGACAAACTCCATTGGACTGACTTTGATAAGATCTTTTACGCTTTCCCCCAACCGTGTCTTCTATCTATCTTCCTTCTCTTCGCAAACTCATTTCTCTGTTTCCACCAAAGCCAACAAGGCAACCACCCGCCTGGTAATCATTTTCATGTTCGTTTCATTTCTTTAACAATATTACTTTGTTCCAATCATTTAATGACGTTCTTTTTGTTTCTGGCTATTGCTTAAATTTTGTTTTGTTGATGAGTAGTATGACTGTATAGTAATTGGTGTTGTTGTACAGAAGAGATGGCTTGTTTTTCTGTTGTTTGCAATAATGGGTTTCTGTCTACTCAAGATAACTTTGGACTTTATGGTGGAAAGACAAAGTCTTTGAGGAGATATACTAGTGCCTGTTATAATTCTTCTGTGGGATTTTATAATTGTTACTGGAAATCTTCACATTTGTTGCTTCGTAACGATAGGTTTAGGTTTCTTAACATTGGCAAAGGTGGAGTTTCTTTGTTGGGATTTTATGATTGTTGTAAGTCTCAACATGGGGTATGTTGTAGCAATGGAATTAGGCCATTAGTGAAAGGAAGCATTGAAGATAACGGAACCCATGTGGAGAATAGAGGAAATGGGAAATTGAGAAGGAGACTGTCGTTAAGATTGCGTCCAAGGTTGCGTTTGTTGACAGTGAGATTGAAGAGGGTTTCCCTTAGGTTGGTGTTGAATGATATTGGGCTGTTTTTGAGGAAGAATATTAGGAGGGTGACTTTGTTTACTTTGATACCTCTCGCTCTTGGGCTGTGCTATTTGCTTGTCAAATTAACGACATTGCCATCACCAAAGATTGTTCCATATTCGGACTTGATAACAAGCCTTCAAAACGGGTCTGTTACAAAAGTATTACTTGAAGAGGGGTCTCGTCGGATATATTATAACACAGACATTAAGACTTCTGAAAATATTGAGATTACAGAAGAAAAATTACCAGTAGTAAATGATTCAGCTGAGAATGTGGATCATACAACTGCCAGAAATGACGGTGTGAGAGTGGAACTGCCAGTGAATTTTAACATTTTGAAAAAGTTTTTAGGGAATCAATCTTCTACTCCTGAGTGGGAGTTTTCCGCTAGAAAAATAGATCATGATGAGAAATTTCTTCTTAGTTTGATGAGAGAAAAGGGAACAACTTATACCTCAGCTCCTCAGTCACCATTAATGTCAATGAGAAATATTTTAATTACAGTGATATCTTTGTGGATTCCCTTAACCCCTTTGATGTGGCTTCTTTATCGTCAACTTTCTGCTGCTAATAGCCCGGCAAAACGTCGGCGACCCAATAAAAACATGGTTAACTTTGATGATGTGGAGGGTGTTGACACTGCTAAAGTAGAGCTTATGGAGGTATGATCTCTTCCTTTGAAATAGCATTGGATAGATAAGCTTATGTTCACTGGCTATGTTGAGGAATAGATTTATCATGTTCTTTCATTTTTCCTTAATGAAATTGAGATATTTTGGTCTAGTTCAAATGATTATGAGTTCTATGCATGCCGGAAAGCCATTGATATTTTTATTTTTTGATAGTTAAGCAACTAGTATGTAGATATATAAAGTTTACAATGGTGGACCAGTTGTGCACTGCAAGAGTGCCAGATGTTTTGAAAATAAAATCTCAAAAGCATCAAATGCTTTAGTATTGGTCTTACAGTTATCTAGTACTCTCATATACTGTTATACTTCCTATGTATATATCCAAACAGTGATGTGGCTTTACTTTTGAATTACATGTTGATATTGCTTGAGATGCAAAAGTTGGGATATAAATTTGGGACGCGTAGTTGTATTCTTCTAAAGAATATAATCATGAATATGAGCTGGTATCTACGTGAAGATCCTTTGTAAGAAATAGAAGTTTATGACAACAATGTAAGCCTATAGGAGCATCAGTGGTTTCATAAAATGAAAATGTCATAAATATAGTCATGAAGCATGTATTAAGCGTAATGGTAGCCACTTTTGCTGCTTGCAAATGATAAATTTGATTTATTCTGGGTTTGAAAAGACAACAAGGAACCTGATTTTGTTTACTGCCAAATTCTTCTTGTTCAGGATGTATTTTCTTTTGTACATGTTAGGAATCAAGCCTGTCTTCACCCAAAACAGGCAACAACTCATAAATAAACAAAAGAAAACATCTTATTCAGTAAAAGAATATTTACATGGATAAATTAGACACTTTGAGGAATCTAGGGCCTCCCATTTTCGACTATTTGAGAGGCCCTGAAGTCCTCCCATTATCATCTCTAAAGCTGCCCACAACAACTATTTTCCAAAACCCTAATTTTTTCTTCCTTTTTCTCTCCTTTAGATAACCCTAATTATCCTTTTTTATAATAAACCTAACCTATAAGATAGGGACAAGTGTCCCCTATCCTATCATTATCCACTCTTTTAAAAACCGCTTTGTCCTAAAGGTGGTAAAATTTGGATTTTTTCTTACATATATATATATATCAATTTTTTTCTCTCTTTTTTTATTATTTTTTTTTTGCTGGATTTATTTTGGAATAAAATATTTCCTTATTTTTTGTTTTTTTCTTTCCCTTTCGTCACCTATGTTACAGAGTCTAAACTGGTGGGAAACTTTGTTGACGCAGAAGAAGAAAAACAACGTTGAGGCAATTTGATAAAGAATTAATATGGTGTTGTTAGTGTTAAAATCATATGGTGTCGTTTGATAGTTACTTTGTTAATTTTGTTTTGTTTAATACAGTGTCATTCTCTGTTTTTACAAATAAACTGTGATTGGCTGTTGGAGAGGCATGTAGTTAAATGCATGAAGGGCGTATTGAAATTTGAATTTTCGAATGCCAAACTTATGTGACTCTCTCTTTTGACTCCGACTGTTTCCTCTCTTTCTTCTTCTGTGCTTAACTTGACTTCCTATTTTTTGCACTTCTGATGATCACTTGCATCAACCTATCCAGATGAGGTTTTTTTTTTTTTTTTTTTTAATTTATTTGGATAATCCCTTTTTTTCTTTTAAAATTTTTTCCTCACTTCTCTTCTCATGTTTCTTCCTCCCCACGTTCTCTTCTTCTTATTCTTTTAGTTCTTTTTTTGGCTTTTTCTATGTTTGGCCTGATTTCCACCAAACCTGTCAACACTGCACTCACCTTCGCCATGAATCCCACCAGATTTGCCCATACTCTGCTTGATTCCGCTGTTACACATCAATCTCGCCAGACTTTAACTTTTCCTCCATCTTCTGATCATTTTTCACCTTCCACTACTCTTTTTCAACAACGATTGGCCTTTCTTTTGTGATTCAGCGTACCATCACTATCCTGAGCTGATTTCATTCTGACAGCACATTCCAGCATTTGCTCACCTTTAACCATAGACTATACGACTTCCTCACCAGTTCTGATCTCTTCTTTCGCCGTAATCGCAACAGGAACCCTGATCAAACCGCTCTCATACCATTTTGTTGGGAATCTAGCCTTATTTTCACCCAAAACAGCCAACAACCCAGAAATAAAAAAAAAAAAACTTTTTATTCATTAAATAGATTTTTACATGGATAACGTAACAATTCAAGCAGTCTGGGGCCTCTTATTTTCAGCCATTCGAGGCATCAAAGACCTTCCAAAATCAGCCCTAAGGCTGCCCACAACCCTAATTTTTTTCTTCCTTTTTCTGCCTTTTAATAATCCTAACTATCCCTTTTTATAATAAAAATTTAACCTATAAGATAAGGACAAGTGTCCCCTTTTGTATTAGTAAATATTGTAACTATTTTCAAAATTTTTATGTGGTAGTGTTAGTATTTCTAAGTTTGAATTTTTCCAGTTACCCTTGTTTCCTAGAGCATGTAGCAGTCTCCTTAAACAGGCTGCTGGGCCTGTGACTGATCTGTTTTTGATCTTTTTTCTGCTAAGACTTGTTTCTTTTTAACATTTTTGTGTAAAGTCGTTGAAGATGTAGTGTTTACTTGTGTTCATGTTTACATAACATGTTAACTGATCTCCTTTGTGGTTAGCCAAGTAAAGTTATTTTCTTCTATTTATCTTTATTGACATACTTGTATATAGATAGTTTCATGCCTTCAAGGAGCAATAAACTACCAAAAACTAGGGGCAAAGTTACCTAGAGGTGTGTTGTTGGTGGGCCCTCCTGGAACTGGGAAAACATTGCTTGCTCGTGCAGTGGCTGGTGAAGCAGGAGTGCCATTTTTCACTGTTTCTGCCAGTGAATTCGTGGAGTTGTTTGTTGGAAGGGGGGCAGCTCGCATTAGAGACCTCTTTAGTGCAGCAAGGAAATGTGCACCAGCAATCATATTTATTGATGAACTTGATGCAGTTGGAGGAAAGCGTGGTAGAAGTTTCAATGATGAACGTGACCAAACACTGAATCAGGCAAGCTAACGTTGAAGTCTGTCCATCTTTATTGTAATTTTCTTATTTATTTGAATTAATACTACTGATATTTCAATTTAATTCTGTTGAGTAATACTTTTCTTTACAAGTACTAACCTAATCCAGAAGAGCATTAACTAGTAAGTTCATTGAGTTATTTCAAAAATTTCTTACTGAGTTATATTTTGTGCTTCAGAATTATAATAAAAACTTATTTAACCTTGTTTTCCAAGTCAAACTTTATGTCCTCAAAATCAATTTCCTACTTTGAAATGGCTTTTGACCAATTTTCCCTTACAGTTGCTGACAGAAATGGATGGATTTGAGTCAGACATGAAAGTGGTTGTCATTGCAGCAACTAATAGGCCAGAGGCATTGGATCCAGCCCTTTGTCGCCCTGGTCGCTTCTCCAGAAAAATTCTTGTGGGAGAACCCGACCAGGAAGGAAGAAGAAAGATCTTGTCTGTGCATTTAAGGGGTGTTCCTCTCGAAGAAGATACGCATCTTATTGGTGATCTTGTTGCTTCTCTTACCCCAGGCTTTGTCGGTGCTGATCTAGCAAACATTGTGAATGAAGCTGCTTTACTTGCTGCTCGTAGAGGTAAGGTTGAAGCTTGTTTTTGTTGAAGTTTTTTTTTTTTCATTTTGTGGCCAACAAAGGAAATTTTTTAAATTAAGATTACTTTATGAAGATTACTATTTTGAGTTTCTGACCAGTTAAGTGGAATATTACATCTTGATTTTGGGTTTGCAGGCAGTGAAACTGTCACAAGGGAAGATATAATGGAAGCTATAGAGCGAGCAAAGTTTGGGATCAATGATAGACAGCTAAAGCCTAGTACAATAAGCAAAGAGCTTGGGAAAATTTTCCCATGGATGCCATCTCTCGTGGGAAGAAATGACACAAAACCGGATAATTTGCGAGGGCCTTTAGGCTATCAAACTCTAAGCTGATCAGTATGTGTGCTTTCTCAGTGATTTTACTGTGATTCATCAGTTTCACTATTCACGAGGTTTTTCTAAGAAGCAATTTTGATTACTCTTTACAATCTTTTGCTCAAGAGATGTACCCATTGAAATCAGCAAGTTGTGTTCTTTCGCTTTTAGTTGTAGGAATTATGATCTTTCGTTCTGAGTAGGGCATCAGTAATTTGAAATGGGCTATTGGTCCCCAACCTAATTGATGTCCAGATATCCAATGGCCATTTGTAGATTGAGAAGGTCATCATATGGATGACAGAGGTTGCTACCATAATGACGGAGAAATGGGTGGCCTGTGGTTTATTATCCTGTGCTTATACCCATCTCTAACATTAGGGTCATAAATTATATATAGCATTTTAGATCAATACTGAATTAGTGCTACCTGGTAGATTAGATCGATATAATATAAGCCTGTGAATGTGTCAAGGATATTTCCCATAGAAGATCCAACTGTTCCATTGTTACTGTTTAAGCATATCATAGATGATTTGAGTTTGATCATATATATTAGCGTAGTTATACATATAAGATTGTTTGACTTGCAAATAAAAATTCATAAAATTAGCTTATCATTATATACCAGTAGGTTGCTCAGTAAATTCCCTCTTCTGGATGTAGAATGTGTTTCTGATATTGAGGTATGTTATAACAACATGAGTTCACCAATTCCAACTTTCAAAAATACATCTTGCTGAATACGATTGGAGCTTGGCTGGTTTCTTCATTTTGTTTTTCCTTAAGTTTGTTAAAATATATTGGCAATGGAATCAGACTTTGACAGCAATACTGGAAAGCAGTGCACAAATGCTACTACTCTCTTAGTCCATTTTCACATACTTTATTACCCTCTTCCATTTTATTCTGGAAAAGGTTTCCATAAGGCAATATCACGGAATGTTTTGTTTCCTGCTGAATCTATCTCCACTTCTATTCTATATCTGATTGGCTGCTTTTCTTCATCCTCTTCCGTTTTCCCTGTATAATATTTTTTCCACATTTGAAAAAGTTAATCATTCCTTGAAAGCTGGTTGGTTCATTAAATGAACACTTTGATTCCATGCTTTAATATGGGTGCTTGATGCCTCTGCGGGTTGTCATTTTCTGGAACATAATGCTACTTTTCTTGTCAACAGACATAGAGATTCTATCCTGACAAAACCAGTCATCTTACACTCCCAGCTGTAGTCATTTTAGACCAGAGCTTGACTGGGAAAATGTTAAAAGAAATTTCTTTATGTTATGAATTTAATATACAAGTATAAAAAGATAAATGATTAAAGAAGAATTGAGAAGGAAAGAGAGGAAGAGCAAAAACAATTGAAGAAAAATGATTTCTGGATGAAGAAATATATATATATATATATATATATATATATATATATATATATATATGAAGTGAGGAGGGGGGCTATTTTTACAAATCTTGGCCGCCCCTCCAGACAAGCAAATTGCCAATTTTCAAACCAAATTTCCAAGGCCGTCAATGCATTCACACTCTTCTGGCCAAAATTTCTTCTCCTGCCCAAAATTTCGTCTCCTGCGTCAGCTTTACTAATTTCTTCTTGCAACAATAAATGATTTCCTACCACTTTTCTTGACTTGCTTTGGTGGAAAGCCACCTGCATCTGTAACACTTTCACCTTATTATGTATATATATATTTTGTTTCTAAAAAAACCAGTGATATTAAAAATTTAATTGTGTAAAAATAAAATAATAATTTTTATATTATTAATTAAAAAATAAGAAATTTTTGTAAAATGTATCCGTTTTAAATATAATAATGTAATCTTTAAAAATATAATTATATTGGCTTCAAATTTATTAAAATATAATTATTATTTTTAAAATTATTATAGTAAAAATAATATGTCAAAAAGTTTTGAAGACCCGAGACTTTTTAAAAATTTTTAATTACTCTTAAAAATTTTCATAAAAACATGATATTTCAAAAATTATAAAGATAAAAATATTTTTATCTAAAAAAAGATAAATGAAAAATGAGAATGAAAAAAATAAATAAATAATTTATTATATAATTTAGGTATTTAAAATATTATTTTTAATTTTTAAATATATAATAATTTTAACAAAATAAAATAATATAAATAAAATAATAATTTTATTTTTTAAAACTATTATTTTATTAAACAATCTTAATTCTAAATAAAAAATTTTGAAAAAAAAAAATTATTTCTATTAATTAAAGATGAAAAAAAAAAATTATAAGGCTAAACCTTGTCTAAGAAAATGTCATTCACTCTCTTATAAAACAATAAAAATTACAAACAAACAAAGTGCCTCCCGCAAAAGCTTGTACAACAATTACATGAAGAACTGCTCCCCTTGATTCAAAGGATTACGTAAACAACCGCAATTCCAGGAAACATACAATTGTGAACGTGACTTTGAAGATGAATGTGTGGGTTCCAGCTGTTTAAAGTGATAGCAGCTGTAGTGGAGTACTTTTTCAGCTTTGACAAAGACAATTGCTCGGAGACTTTCAGCAGCCAGCTGGGGAAACTTGGGGAACATTGCCAAACAGATCCCTCCACGCACCCAGCTGAATATCGTTCACATGAATTCATTGTTCATAGTCAGAAATCCGAACAATGAATTTCATCAGCATATTACGTTGACGAAGTTTATTTTACAGTAATAATTGTTCTATAGGAACAGCTGGAGCCAACTTTTTACATAATTGATATTCACTAGCTGTCTTTGCACTCCATCTTTGTCTAGAATCATTGGCTTTCCTCTCGTTTCTCTGTGTCTCCTAAACTTATTCATTTGTTGATGTCTGGAAGAACTGTAATGGTTATCTGGTTCTGAGTTATCCTTCAATCTTTTTCAGGTACTTCTAACTCGTTCTTTTTTTTTTACATAAATAGATGTCTGGAAGAACTGTAATGGTTATCTGGTTCTGGGTTACCCTTCAAATTTTTTATGTATGGGCTGCATGCATACTTGTATGTATTGTACTTAGTTCTTTAAGCATCTAACAAAATCAGTAAGGCTAATCATGCACATGAAATTATAAATATGAAAACTTTGAGGAAGTTTGAATGATTTACAGGCATTAGCTGCTGCATGACATCTTGTCCTCTGTGGCTAAGGAGATAACTAACCTTGAATACAATAATTTCAGATATGCTTGTTCGAACAATTAATTTTGGAATGGGAGGAGTTGGCAAGAATTCAGGTAATATGATGCTAATTTTGAATTATGTTTATTTATTCCCTTCTTGTATAACAGTCTAGAAACTGCAAATGGTATATCAAATGGATCTGCATAATGAAGGTCTCTTCTTGAAAGAATTTTCATTTTTTCCTTCAACAAGAATTTGGGTATTTCAAAAGAGGTTTTGCAACTAAGTTTTAGGATTTATTATTATTTGCTTATATACAATACCTGTATTCATTAAAATTGTTTAATATTTATAAGTTTTTATTTCAATAAATTTCGATTGTCAAAGTCGTTGTGATTGATTTATCATAGTATATAATTTCAATATAATTTACATAGGTAAATATGATGGATTTACATTATATTGTATCTCATCATTAGGTGTACATCACAAATGGAGCATTTGGTATTGTGTCAAGCAGACGGTGTCACCTAATTACGCGAGAGTTTTGACGATTGCAGTATTTTTATGTTATGTTTTATAAAGTATGACGTTTTCACAAAGTTTGGATTTTCTTTGCAAGTCATCCACTTCGATGTATTAGCATTCGGTCTTAAATTGTAATTTTACTGTATTGAGTAGATTATGAATGTATGTTTGTATTTATTATAAGGTATTTATATGATTTATGAGTTACGTATATATTTATTTACGATGGATTATAAGTTATATTTTTTTGAACATTTTTATCAATTTTATTATAACTTATTTGATAAAATATAAAGCTATATTTAAATGATGTGAACATATATTTGAAACATAAATAATATTCATTCTAATAATTGCGGTAAGTAAAAATTATTTACATTAAATAGATTACATTGTATATGAATAAGTATTTAAATAAATCATTAATCAAATTATATTAATTATATTTTATTTTAATAAATACATAAAAAATATATTTATCAAAATAAATAGAAGATTGTAAAGATCTTTATCTTTTATTTCTTCTAGATGACTCTGATGAGATGGTGTTTGATTTTTGCATTATGTTTGGATATATCTTAATTGATTATATCGATTACAAACTTTGGGTGTAACGATCTCATCTTATAAAGAACATCGATTTTTATTTGAAGGAGACCTAGTCGACAAGGATTGAGAGCAAGGGGTAGGATAATTTTTTTTTAGTTGTTGGTAACCATTCAGATCGGTTTTTTAGTAGATTAACAAGTATTGTGTATATTACACGGTAGTAATCGGTGGTGTAGAAAAGATGAACTTATGTATAGACATTTGTGAGTCTTATGTTTTACAATAGTAACAATACATTAGTGCGGAATACGTGAAAATTATATCTTTTTACACGTATAAACCATTTCATGAAAGTTTACAATGCGTATATATTCACCATTACTTATAATTTGATATCGAACATTTGTAATTAGATAAATGTTCATACACATAATTTTAAACACATGGTGACTGAGTTTCTCTTTTTTGTTCATGGGGTAACATAACATTGGTATTCATCTGTAACTTGAAAAACATTGATACATTTGTTAATAAATAAATATAAGGGTAAAAAGTCATTGTTAATTAGATCATCGGTATTAACTTTATACATATTTATATGGCTTTTTCTCTTATAAAATTATCATTGCAATGTGTGTCAAATGAACTTAACAAGCATTATAATTGGCAAACCTTGTGCATGTCTAATGAGCGCATTAAATGATTATGCATTATTAATTGTCATTATATTATACATATACTTTAAAAAATTTATCCTGCTTCATCAGTGAAACCTCACCTCACTTAGGTAAGTCCCAATTTGAAGATGCACCTCATCAATAGAGTTTATCATAGATGCAAAATTTGTCTCTATATAGGACTTGGAGGCTTTGCAATATATATATGTAATTTGTGAATTTGTAAATAATATAAAAACTTCATTATCAAAATTTATAAAATTTTCATAAGTATAAAAATTTTATAAATGTATTAACATATTACTTATGAATTGTACTTGTACTTTGATTGCAAATTACAGAAAAGGAGATGATAAAAACATTCATGATGTCTATCTGAAAAGACTTCATCTATTGAAGAGTATATAACATAATGCCGATTTATGATTATTGTCAACTATGATATTTAAATTATACAATTTATAAGTTTTGTTAGAAACCAACATTATGTTTTTTTTATCTTTCTTTTCATCGACGTAGAAAGTAATTGAATAAATCCAATTATTATCGTTAAAGGTCACTGCTAAAAATAAATGTTTTAGATATCAAACTTAAAAAAAAACAAAGTCAATACAAATAACAAGTTAAAGATATTATTTAAATACACAAACGAAACAATTTACTGATATGAAAAATACATAAAATAATGTTCATCGTTTGATTCTACAACTATAACAGTTTCCAACCTAACATATTTTAAATTATAGTAATAATTGAGTAATAGCATAAATGACTCTTCCGATGAGTTGCTCAATGTATGTAATACTGAATTTCTTGTTTGTCAAATCTGTGAATATGAAATATCAATTTTATAGTGGTTAGCGATATCGATAATAATCTCTTTAAACCGATAAATATAATTAATTAATATAAACTTTGATTTTATTAATTGATCTAAAACTTAGACCCTAATTTGTCTATGATATAAGTTTATCTGATCTACTAAGTACGTGTTTTAAAATTTTATAAAGATATGATATTTCAAAAATCATAATTTATACTTAATATGCGATTATAAAAAAAAATATCTCTATGTATAAAAAAAAGGGAGAAATAAAAGAGAAGAGTTAACAAAATAATTTTTAATATAATTTAGATATTTAAAATATTATTTTTAATTTTTGGTTATATAATAATTATAAAAAATAAAATAATATATATATATATATATAAAATAATAAATTTTTTAAGACCAAATGACCACTTTCCTTCCATCTAAAGTATTTTTTTATCTTAAGTTTTCATATATTAAATTAAAGATAAAGTAATACTCAATTGTATGTGATAAATCATCTGTATATTTATTTTGTGTATACGTAATTTTATTAATTTGCATATTACTCCACCCCATCATAATCAACTTCGAATATTGTTGCACGTAGTCAGTCTCTTCAACTCCATGTTGCTCTTACCATTCAAAAACAATACAATACTACATAAGCATCAATTCAAGCAATAAAATTATTGTGTATTTAATTTTGAGTATCTAATTAGGTATGTAAATAAAATATTATCACATGATTAGAAATAAATATAGATTAGATCGAGTCTAAACATCCTTTGACTTGAGTTTAGTTAAAATAGAAAATTATTCGATTCAAGTTTGTTGGCTTGGATGAATGCGGTTTGACATAAGTACAATCAGGTTCGACAATGACCCCTATAATAAAGAAATTTTATTAAAATTTTTAAAAGTTATTTTCCCTAACATTATTTTATGTGAATGAATGAGGTTAATAATAGGAATAATAAATATATAGCTATTATGAAAATAAGGGTGGATTTGAGTCGGGTTTGAGTTTAAATTTAAGTTTGTTTGAGTGTAACTTAATTAAAAGGAGTCAATAGAGAAAGCAAAGTTTGGGATTGATGACGGAAAGCTAAAGCCTAATACAAAAAGCAAAAAGCTTGGGAAATTTTTCCCATGGAAGCCATCTCTCATGGGAAAAAATGACCCAAAACAGAATGGTTTGCCAGGGCCTTTAGGCTATCAGGCTCTAAGCTGGCCGGTATGTATATATGCTTTCTCAGTGATTTTACTGTGATTCATTAATTTCACTATTCTTAAAGTTTTTCTTAGATCAAAAGGCTTAAGCAATTACCTCCGAGAGATAGTTTGAGTGACAATAAAAGAATCCATGTATAAAAAAGTATAGGTATGTTTAAACAATTTTGATTTATCATTACATTCTTTTGCTCAAGAGATATACCCATTGAAACAAGTGAAACCAATCTATTCTTTCACATTTAGCTGCAGGAATTATGATCTTTCTTTGCTCGAAATTATGATATATCTCTACTTTGAGTATGACTCTAATAACTTTTGTTTTGACAATGAATAACTCTTATTTGAGTTAGATCACTTTCCTATAGTTGAACCGATTATACTAAATAAATAAAATTTTAGGAGTCATCAATTTTACGCTCAAAAGTTTAATTTTTATATGTATTTTTATTTATATTTTTTTCTTTTACCGCTTAAATTACTTTTAAGAATACACACTTAAATAATTTTGAAATATGCTGTTGACTCCAAAGCTAATAGATGTGCAGTTACTGCATATAATGATGTTACATCAAATCAATATCATGGAATCTTGTTTCATGCTGAATCTATCTCCACTTCGATATCTGGTTGGCTGCATTTCCTCTTCATCTCCCTTTTGCCCTTTATATTATTTCTTCCACGCCTGACAAAGTTAATATCATTCAAGCAAGTGGGCAACACTTTGATTTCATGCTTTAAAATGGGTGGATGATTCTTCGTCTGCTTGTCATTTTCATGGACATAAAGTTGCAGGTCTTGTCAGCATACTTACAGATTCTATCCTGACAAAACCAGTCATCTTACACTCCCAGCTGGTTAGGATTCCACTGGCTGATTCCGACTCCCACTGTCGTGGAGCTAGTTATTAGATTTACAATTTTATTTATTTAATATAAGTAATTTCATCTAAAAAAATAATTTTACAATTATATGAATAAAAGCTTTTTTAATAAATACAATCATATTCAACCTATAAATAATTATTATTATATAAATGATTCTGATAATTATTATATATATATTATTAAATTTATTATATCAAATTAAAATAATAGGATTTAATTTAGACTAAAATAAAATTATACTTAATAATAATAATAATAATAATAGGATATGTTATTAATACTGTCAAACTATAATCATCAAACTTCCCACCATCTCATTTTCATCAGACGAAGATGAACCATCTTCGTTTGATTAATTATCTTTCTTCGGTTGAAGATCAACATCTCTATAATTGTCTGATGTCGTTTTTTAACTAGACGAAGATGAATTATTTTTGTTTGGCTAAAGAGCGAAGATGACAAATCGTCTTTGTCTCTTCATCGGATGAAGGAGATGAATCGTTTTCGTCGAATAAAAACGACTTGTCTTTGTTAAAGAAAATGAGATGTTGGAAAGGTCGATGATAAGAAAAGAAGATGGTGGAAAGATTGGCTAACAGAGGGAACGAATTCTGATCATCGGAAAAAGAAGAAAAAAAATTCTAGAGGAAAAAATGAACTTTTCAAATTTTTTGGTAAAGAAAAATTATTGATTTTTTAAATTAAAGAAGAGAAATAAGATAAAATTTTAATTTTTAAATAACGAATTTATTATTAACTATAATAGAGAATTTTAATAGAAGGGTATGTATTTAAATTTTTAAAATTTTACATATGTGAGTGGCGTGTTTGTCAAACCTTGGGTGGGAATAAGACTTTTGGCTTATTTTATATATATAAAATATATGGCACATGGGTGGCTGTTCTCCATTTCTTTTATTTTAATTTATAGGATTTGGCCTCCACATCATGTCTCATTCGGCATTCCATCCTTCTAGGAGGATGGCAATACCAATGTACAGTTCTACAAGGCGTGCCCATTCTTCCGCCACATACAATTCTGTTAATTATATGCAGCGGCCACTGGCCATCCAAAAATAAAATCACGTAATTGATGAGATAAACGGTATTTTCAAAAAGACTATCAAGCTTAGTTTATGTTGAGTTTTCAAATTCAAATTCAACTTACTTAAAACCTAACATAAATTTGAGCCCAGACAAAAATGAACCTCTAACTATTGTGTCAACTCTAGTTAGTAAAAATATATATTATTTATGTATTAAATATATTATTTTAAATTTTTAAACTTAAAATATATTAAACACATATTTAAAACGTTTTTTTGTATAAAACAAATATTTTTGCTGTTTTAAATGTTTTTCTTTTTTTATAAATTTTTAAAGTACAAAAATATCTCTTATATTTTTAATTAATTACTATAATATTATGATTATATAAAATAAAAAACTTAATTTTTTGTTATTTAAATCATTAATGCGTATTTTATATTTTCAATGGTTCTAAGAATGTATACGCATTCAATGGATCTCTTATATACGTTAATTTTTTAATTTAAATATTAATAAATCATAATATTTTAATGATGATTTGATAAAAAATTTATAAAATAATAATTCAAAATTTATTTAATACTTATTTAAATATTTTATATTTTATAAAAAAGTTCATAAAATAATATTATTTTAATAATGATTAAATTTTGATTATATTTTATATTATATTATATTTAATGGTCAATTTTTAGACTAATAACCATAAAATAAAATAAGAAAATATTATTAAAAATAGCAAATTTCTACAAAGTCTTTTCTAACTTATTCATTTACAAAGATTTCCATTTTCCTAAGCTTCTTAAATTACTCCACCACCACCTCCATCTTCAACTTAGAATATTGAAGCAGTCAGTCTTCTCTTCAACTCCTTGCTGCAATCACATTCAAAAACAACACAATACTACATCAACATCATTTCATATGCATTAGAAATATTTTTGAAAAGTATTTAATTGAATATTCAGATAATACGAAAGTTTTTCCGTTACCTCATTAGTTGCCTATCAAGGCTTGAAGCTGGCAAAAATCCTCTGTTCTCTTCAGCTCTTCTCAGAAGATAAGGCATCACCGTGTCAATTGGTCCATAAGGCATATATTTGCTCACTTTAAACCCTGCATTTCTCAGTCCAAACGACAACGCATCCGACATTCCATACAGCTGAGCGAATTCAACTCTCGAGTTTCTCTTATCGATTCCCAGATCCCTCGCCTTCGCCACCGCCATTTGCCCTGATTTAACATTGTGGGTTGCAAGAACAACACCGCCGGAGCCATCGGCGATCTTATCAAGCATGAAGGAAGCACAGTCATTGAAACACGCATGAGTCTCCTCTATGCTGTTGTGAATCGGCGATTCAAACCCTAAAGAAGACGCGATCTTACTTTCGCTTGACATGTAGGCTCCTCTCACCAGCTTATACCCCATCGGAATTCCCATTTTCCTGGCGGCTTCCGTCGCAAGAAACAGTCTTTCTTTCGCATCCTTCAAATACGTTTGAATTGTGTTAGATACAATCAAATTATCACCTTTATTATACGTAAGCGCCGACGCGTATGTTAAATAATCAATGGCGGGTTGCACCGCCGTGTCCTCCGCGTCCACCACCAACGGAATATTCCCTTCCTCGCACGCTCGACAGAGTTTTATTATTCTTTCATAACTCTGTTGGAGTTCGTTTTCTTCTTCTTGCGTCAACGGCTCTGGTTTTTCAAGCGTGTGATATAACGGGCTGTTGTCCGCGAAAATGGGAAAATCGTGGAGCTTCCATGGGAGATTGAAAGAAGAATCCTTCTGTTGCCATCTCAATAAATCGCTGACTCGCTTCAATAAACTCATTCGGCAAATCGCCGAGACTTTCAGTACCACAAAGCTCACCTGTTAAATTGAAAATTCAATTTCAGACATGACAATTCAAAGATTTCGTCGCGATTAAAGCTTTGACTAACAGATGTACAGAAATTTCTGCCATTATTTTAAAAATGCTGGTCTTATCCTGCCATGTCGGCCTCAAAATATTCAGTCTTAAATTGTACAAGTCATTTTGAAAAATCTTGTTGACGGCGTTAATGGCGGGCTATTTCTTTACTTTTCTTAGCTGGAGATGACAGGAAGAAATCTGTTTGCTTTTTCAGCTCTCTAACCGCCGTCTGCCGGCGGAGCAAATAGCCTAATTGACTCAAGTTTCCAGAAATTTTTCTTGGATTAATTGGATAATCATTGATAATTAAGAACTCAAAAAAACTAAAGATTATAACAATATATATATATATATATATATATATATATATATATATATATATATATATATATATATATATATACTGAAATTGAAAGAAAAATGAGAATCTTACCGCAGATGGATCAAGAGACTTTGCGGATTCAGCTGTCTGTAGAAACCCCCGCAAATTTTTATCGCATTCATTTTTATCATCCGTATGTTCCACTGAATAAAACAGCATCCCTCTCAAACCGGTCTCGTTTATTTTCTCGATGCAACGTTCAGCCTCAGCGGCGGATTCGCCGGCGCAGAAATGTTCGTAAAAGGTGTGTCTAACGAGGCCAGTGATGATTTCGCGGGAGATATCAATGTCCATTAGCCTGGAATTCATAACCCACAAGCCGAGATCAACGACGGGCCCGACGGCTGCGATGTTGAGGTTCAACAAGGAACGTAGCAACTTGGCCGAGGAAATCGTTCGGAAAAGCTTCTGATGGTCGTGAGTGTTAAGCGTTGAGGAACATGGGTCGTGTTTTTCGATGGTCGGGTCGGGTTTCTCCGCAAAATTCAGTGGGGAGACGGAGGTTAGGGAGGAAGAAGCAGAGCTGAGCGGCCTTGTAAAGGAGCGGGCGTTGTGGAGGAGCTTTGGTTGGAGAAAACGAATGGCCATAGACGTTTGAGATCAAGCCTTTTCCTCCTCTGCTTTGGGGGTCTCTTTAGCTTTTGGAAACTGGAATTTCTCCGTCCGATTCTGCTTCTCTTTTTCTAAATGTGAAAAAAAAGCAGAATGAGTTAAACGTTCGCAGACGGAGGGTTTATATAGGGAAATTAAAGGTTTGCTGACGTGTAAAT
Organism: Mangifera indica; assembly: GCF_011075055.1. Lineage (NCBI taxonomy): Eukaryota > Viridiplantae > Streptophyta > Magnoliopsida > Sapindales > Anacardiaceae > Mangifera > Mangifera indica. Next base: position 12,075,006 of record NC_058151.1, on the reverse strand, counting down.
TGATATATATTTATAGTAAAAATAAAATAAAAATATGCTGGCTTATTGATTTCCTTTGGGTCCTTAAGGTTTGACTTAAGTACATTAGGTCCAATAGATTTGAAATAGCATTTATCAAATCAAAATATAAATATATAGATGCTAGCCAAAAATTCTCGGAAAATCGTTATTTCAATCTTTTACAAAATTATCTCATATTAATAATAGGGATGAATTTGAATCAACTTATCTTGAGGTCAATTGTTAACTCGATTCATTTGAACTCAAACCATAAATTAAATTCAGGTTCAATACAATATTATTAAGCTTGAGCCATGTGAGTGTACAATTCGATAGACTCGTAAATAACTTACGAATGTAGAAAAAACGAAGTTATTTAACAAATTCAAAATGATGTTGTTTCTGTATTAATGTTACATTATATAAGCAACACAAAATGATATTATTTATTATATTTTTGTTCTAAATATATAGAGTCAAGTTTGAACATTACTTGTTGTATCGTGCTCAATTTATATCCTTCAAAACTTTTCAAAATTTAGCTTAGACTCAAGCCCAACTCCCCCTTTGCCAAGCCAAGTTTGAGCAAAGTTAAATTTGAGTATATCCTAATTAAGAGGGATCTAAATATAATTATTAGATTATACTGGACCGGAAAACCTAAGTCAAACTTTAAGGACCCAAAAGATCCCTTATCATTATATAGAGTCGTGTAATTTTATTTTATTGTTGTTTCTATTTTTGTTTTTTCTGTTGGAGGTTCGCGCCTATTTCTTCTTGTTAAAGGACAAAATAGAACTACTTTCCCTCTTTTTCACAAATAATAAAATTATAAAATAATTTTAAAAATAAAAGCAATATTTGGAAAATTATAAATTACGGTTTGGGATTTTTGTTCCAAATTGAAAACTCATTTATTAGACTTCATAAAATATAATAATGATAATATTTTTAAATATTTAATTATATAATAATACATATATTTAATTAAATATTTAAAGTTAATTAATATGATACTTAATAATATTATGTTTTTCATTAAGTATTCATATGTTATTAATTAATGTGACTTCCTTAAATAATGAGACCTTAATTGCCCAACATTTCCATTTTAAGATTAATATTTTTAATATATTTCCTTAAAAAAATTTAAAAAGATACTTGAAATTCAGTTGACGTGTGTATCTTAAAAAATTATTAAAATTATGTAAACAAATAATATATATAATTTTATATATAAACAATAATATATTATCATAGGATTAAATATTTAATTAATAAAAACAGAAATTATTCGTATTTTTGTTTAATTTACATTTATATACACCGTTCTGAATTTTTAAATCTAAAATATATTAAATGAGTATTTTATATGTTTCTTATATTAAACGAGTATTTTTTTCTCTTTTTATGTTTTTCGTTTTTATAAATTTTTTAAAGTATGAAAATATTTCTTACGTTTTCAATTAATTACTATAATATCATAATTATATAAAAAATTCAATTTTTCGTCATTCAAATCATTTTTTTTTTGTGATAATTGAATCTTGTCAATATATTAAGTTTAATAGTTAATTATATATTTTACATTTGAATTGTAAACTAAAATATCTATAAAAAATGTTAAAATTATAATTGATATTATTGTATTTTTTAAATATATTAAACCCGTATATATGCGTTTTGTATCTTTTTTTATCCGAATTTTATGACCTTTTTCAGCAAACTATTTTTGACCATTTATTGTATTATACCTGTATAATTTTCATACTATTTTTCTCTGTATTTACTAACTAAGACTTGATATTATTTTATTTGTAATTTAAAATTATCCAATCACATTATGATGTGTCACTGTTTGTGCACATAACACCACTTATCTTAAAAATGGTTGTTGCTGACTCATGCCTTGGTGGAGTTACATCATTTGATAACTTTGAGATTAAAATTAGAATTTAGTTTCTGTTTTTTTTCCCAAATTGATAATTTACTAACTTGCCCTAAATTAAATTTTATTAATTGTAAGCTCTGGAATGGGGTAAATTCTAGACAAAGACAAGTAGATGGTGGGCTTGCTGAACCACCCCATGTTCAACGTTGCCTCTTCTGGATTCATCTTTTTATTTTGATAATAAATTGAAGATAAGGTTTTCGATAACAAGATTCAAGTATGGCAGTTGGGGGCACTTGGTTGTTGGGATTGAATGATTTCGTTTTCATTTCAGAAAGCTCCATTAATCATATACAAATTCATTTGGCCGATGGGAACGACATAATCTCGTATATTTGCAAATGAAGAGTACAATATATATTCATATATGCTCAAACAAATCAATTTCGAACTAAAGTTTTAGTTTAATAGTTAGATTCAAGATTAATTTATTGTTTTATTCTATAATACTATTTATTTTATCGATGATATTTTTATCCCTTCACTGATACTATACATTATATTGTCAACCCTCTAATGATATTATATATCGACTTAAACGAATTCAAACTAGAGATGATAGGTTTTACTCAAGTTTGAATTGGCTAGACTCAGAGTAAACCTCCATGGAAGAAGAACAACAAGAAGACTTTAACATATCCACCCACTATATAATTAAAAGGGATTTCTTTATAATCATCTGTGATTTGCTTTTATTGCCACAATTTAATTTGGGGTTTTAATATACATTAGGCATCTTGCACCATGGATAACTAAATATTGTGGCAAAAATAAGAATCATTTGACAAGTGATGCAGGCAACAATCGGACAGACCATGTCTCATCAGCCAAAAGAAATCAGATAAACAAAATTGCCAAACATGTGTGGCAGGAAATGGAGATGTCTTAATTTACATCTTGACAGGTGCCCATCTTTTTCCAAGTCCAACAAAGAAAAGAGTACAGAAGAGCAGCAGGGGAGGCAATTTGGTTGCTTTGCCTTAAAGAGGATTGCAGTGACAATGAATATAGATAAGAAGTTGTGTTAGCAAAAGAGAGATTATTTTTATGCATACACATCGTGTTGATCAATATATATTGTTGGGCAAAGATAGAAAACATGTCTAAGCCTGATAGCAATGAAATTACATCATAAAAGACCATACACAATCTGGCCACAGGCAATTTGAGGTAGAGAATTTGATAACTTCCCTCGGATTTCCTTTTACGATTATAGTTCTTATACTGTCCTAAACTCATAGAACTACAAGCAAAAAATCTTATACCATTGCAGTCACTCCAGCCATTGCACTCTTTAGAGAACCAGGTGAAGGCGGATCTCCTGCAGTTCAAAAGCAAGACAGTGTTAGACCTGATCAACAAGTTGTAAAAAAAATTCCTAATAAACTCCGGCCTTGATGCCAGATAACACTGTTAGTCCAAGAATCTTGATAAGATGGCCTCCCAGACCTATGAACAATAGCAGCAACAAAGTGCACAAACTGTTCAACATTTTTTAATAAATATACAAGTGTAGCTACAAGGGAGTGTCCTTCTAAATACTACTGGTTAGTATTTTTGCTCTGGGTGGAAATCTTATCTTTGTACAAATAATAAAATTATGCTGTCCACTTAGAATACACAAATGGCTACACATTTGATATATGTTATTAAATGATTTGGTGATTTTAAATTAAAGATAAAATAATACCCAATCAAATGATGACATATTATATATGTACTCAACTATACACAAAAATGGGTATGCACAACATTGCTCTTGTACAAAAGTGCAAACGTATCAAACATTACTAGCTAAGTTTACACAACTGTCCAGATTTCAGGTAGAAATATTTCTTGAAACAAACACTTTCATGAGGTGTGAATTCAAAGGCTTTACGGATTATACAGATTACCAGTTACAAGAATAGAATACCTGCTAAGACTATGTACAGTCAGACCACGCTCAGTCACTTCTATACATGTATGTGAGCCAACAAAGCCATTTCCACCAAATACAAGTATCTAAACAAAAAGAACGGCCAGTTATAGTTAGAAGGAGAAGCATTTGTAGTATGGCTCAAACGGAGAAACAAAATTCAAGAAAGCCCTTCAGTACAGATTACCTTGTCCATTGAAGGCTGCTGGTCCCCTAGTGCCCCATCTACCTTGTTTGAACCGGTTGACAACAATCTCCCGTTTTTAGACGCAGCCATTTTACTGTCTCAAATTATTGAGAAGATCACATTCTTTTTTCCACGCTCTAATCTAATGGGGTCAATATCACACTCTTTAAAGATAATTTCACAACCTAAAACCGGATATTTCAAGCACATTTTCATCTAGCGTTACGAAAAGAAGCCAAACAGTTAAAGAAAAGAAAAAATATATAAAAACCCAGATGACAAACAAGCGTACACTAAAGAAAACAAAAGCAAATTCACAAAAAGACAAACACAAAACTCGGCCAAGTTATTTAGAAAAGAACCAAAAAAACAGTTAAAACAAGTAGCATAAGAGCATTTACAACAAGATTCTAGGAAGCGAAGAGTGTGAATCAATCAAACGTGAACTGAGAATCGATTTCATATTGTGGGATTTACTCTCTTTGTTGTTTCTTGGTATAGAATTGCGTTTTTAAGCAAAGAATTTATTAGCTGTAGTGCTTTTGTAACGGAGCAGCTTCTAAACTTGCAACGTAACGGAGCAGAGAGACAACACATGGCGCGTAACAGAGCAGAGACCGGACAAGTGTTCGATCAGATGTTTGGTTTAAGTCCATCTAGGTTGTTTTGTTTTTGCTACTTCCAAATTTCCGTTTGTTTTACAAAAATATTTTCTGAAAGTATTTACTTTTTATAACTCCAATGTAAATTAGTAAAAATACTCATCTCCTCATATAAATTAAGAAACTGAATTGATTCTGTTTAATATTAAAAGTTTATTCTGTGAAAAACAAAAACTTTTTTTTTCTATTTCCAACCTCTTTTTGGTCTTCAATTAATAAGAAAAAAGTGAACGGTGAGGTTTAAAGATTCTTTTTTAAGAATAATCAGAACCCAGAAACTGTAACCAGCTTAAACACGGTTTTCTCTTCTCTTTTCGACTCTAAACAAGCTTCAAATATTTAAACTTGAATCTATTCTTTATTTTTTGAGGTGAGTTTTCTTATTAATCACCTTATAACTTCACGCTTTTTGTTCATTTCTTAGTCTGGATCGAGATTTCCATTTTTCTTTTTTAGAGCCTTTGCTTGATTTCTTTGAGTTGATGTTGATGAGGGTTTCATGTTGATATATAGTTTTAGTTGTTCATTCATCCAATTTTACCTGATAATGCGATTACCCATTTGGATTTTGCTGTTAATATTGAGAATATCATCCTTTTCATCTTATCTTCATTAAATTTATTCAGAATTTTTTCTTTGCTTTCTTTATATTTAGTGGTTAAAAGAAGAAAAATGGATGCTTTATTCTTGTAATTGGATGTATTCTGTAGGTTAAGTGAATGCCAGCTTTTATTTCATTTTGTTTAATATTAATCTAAAGCTTGTGTGGGGTTCTTTGGCTTGGTTCTCTGTTAGTTTTGATGGCTATGTTGCATGCCCAATTGATTTTAATACTCTGAGTTTTTGTCTAAACTTCTAATCAAATGAATTGGATAGTTAAAATCTAGGAAAAGTTCTTTTGCATCTTTTATTTTGTGCCTGAATTTCACTTGTATGTGTCTCTTGGTGTTTAGGTCGCTGAAATGAATTTCACAGACCAGTCAAGATAAATTATCAAATTTTGAAACTATATATGACACCCATGTTATTGTGATCTGAGTTACAGTTTAGGTATTTTTACTTGTAACTATGTATAAATTCCAATTCTCCAAGTGTAGGGCAGAATTTCTTTAGTTACTTTTTTGTATTCTTAGGTTTTCTTTTCCTTGGCTGTAGCTGCTGTATCTGGTAATAGCTGTAATTATTGAAGTTGGTAATTCTAGACACTTCGATTTTCTATTCATTTTCAGTACTACGCTGAAGAAAGATACCTATATAACCATGAGTGGTCACCAGCAGCCCAAGAGAAGAGTGGCACTTGTGTTGATTGATGGGTTGGGGGATGTATCTCTACCAAGATTTGGATATAAGACTCCGTTGCAAGCAGCCAATGTGCCCAATCTAGATGCCATTGCATCTGCAGGAGTTAATGGTCTCATGGATCCTGTTGAAGTAGGCTTGGGTTGTGGAAGTGACACAGCACACCTTTCTTTATTAGGTTATGACCCACGAGTATACTACAGGGGACGAGGCGCTTTTGAGTCCATGGGAGCTGGATTGGCCATGTCACCTGGGGATATTGCATTCAAGGTGGGCATAAAATGAAAGCATGTAGTTCTGATAGATCTCGCATGATTTTAATTAGTAAATTTTTCTGTAATTCAGCAAGCAACTGTTTTTTAATAGCATGGCAGTATCTAGATTTTCACTTTTCTGATGTTTTCATTTTTATATGGAACCTCCTTTCTGGGTTTTCCCCTAAACATTCACCATGCTTTGCACCATACCAAGTTAGATCAGTCATTTTGAAGTGACAAACATAAATGTTGATATATTTTCTTTTAAAATTTCTTTATTCTTACAGTCTCTTCTATTGTCGTTTTTATCATTTGGTCCATTTTTTTTGTATAATTTGGTAATATATTGGTGTTGAAATTCCATCACAATTGTTCAACCTCCAGTCAAATTTTGCTACATTGGATGAGAAGACTGGAATAGTTACCAGTAGGAGGGCCGACCGGCATTTTGAAGAGGAAGGACCAGTCCTCTGTGCTGCATTGGATAGAATGAAGCTACCATCTTTTCCGCAGTATGAAGTTAGAGTCAGGTGCTTATGTTTCCACTATGATTATCAATTTATATGCATGTGTTTTGCAGTGCAGACGGATGATTTAAGAAATTTATCGTACTCAACAAAAAAATTCTAGAAACTTTAAAATATATTCTGGTCTTTGAACATAATTATTTATTTAAAAGTTCCTATGATTCAGAATTAATCATAATGTCTCTCCTATTAATCAAGTTGGATAAAATTCTCAAATTTTAAGGTACATCAAATACCTTAGTTTCTGGCTTGATGCCGTATGCTTCTAAATTTCAGATTTCATTTATAGACAAATTTAGCACATGGTTGTCTTTTGTAGGTATGCAACAGAACACAGGTGTGGGGTGGTTGTAAAGGGACCAAAATTAAGTGGAAATATATCAGGAACTGATCCTTTGAAAGACAATCGCCTACTACTGCAAGCTGAGCCACTAGATGATACTGATGAAGCAAAGCACACAGCAGCAGTTGTTAATGAGTTATCCAAGGAGATTTCAAAAATTCTTGTTTCTCACCCATTGAATGCAAAACGAGCAGCAGAAGGGAAGAACATTGCCAATGTTGTTCTTTTGCGGGGCTGTGGTATTCGAATTGAGGTGTGCTCTAATCTTGAATAATCTGTCATCATGTTATAATCTACATCTCTTTCTTTCTTCCTTTTTTCCATTGGGTCGGAGGGGAAAGGGCTAAGGAATGGTATTGTTTATAGTCTATATCTTGGGAAGAATCTGTTTAATTATACATATATCTTTTCAACAGGTTCCTCCGTTTCAAAAGAAACATGGGCTGTCGCCATGCATGGTAGCTCCTACTAAAATAATTGCTGGTTTGGGCCTATCACTTGATATTGATATCCTGGAGGCTCCTGGTGCCACTGGAGATTATCGAACACTTTTAACTTCCAAAACCAATGCTATAGCTAAGGCACTCTCAGCTCCTTTGAATACATGCCCTAATGTATTTGTACCAGGGGAGGATGAGCACAAACCAGGGCGACCAGACGGCTATGATTTTGGATTTCTCCACATTAAGGTCTTAACATTCTGACTGCTGGGTATAATTTTGTCTTTTTGTGTTTCCATGTGCCCTTTGCTTTACCACTTCAAACACTTGCATTTTATACCAGGGTGTCATTTTTGTTATTTATTTTTTTTAGTTTCTTCCCTTTCTATGAGCTTCTGTAATCATTGCTAGCCAAAAATCTTGTGAGAAACCTAAATTGGATTTGTGTCTTACCAAAGATGAACTCTTTTGCAACAACACCTGCAATGATGCCAAATGTCATATGTTATTGATTTTGGAACCTCTGAACTGAAGACCTTTGGGCATTATCTCATTGTCTTTCATAACAAGCTGTATTGACAGTCAAAAATCATTTCATTTTCTTGATTTTCGATGCTGATTTGTTTCTTCTCAGATGCTTAAGATGTCATTTTACCTTACCATTTCCTTTTTTCCCCTTTCTTTTATGGCATCAGATAATGGAAATCATATAGTTATTATGCTTATGAGCTTAAAGCTTGGATCAGAGAATTACCATGTCATGATGTTAAAGATTTTTTTCACAATTTGTATTTCAGGCAGTTGATGATGCAGGCCATGATAAGGCCAGTGTTTTCAAAGTCAAAGCATTGGAAGCTATCGATCAAGCAATAGGTCAGCTGGCCAGACTCCTCTGGCAGGCAGAGGGAACCAGGGATTTCCAATACTTCCTTTGTGTCACTGGAGACCACTCAACCCCAGTTGAATATGGAGACCACAGCTTTGAATCAGTTCCCTTCACAATGAGCCGGTTAAAAGACTTTGTGGGGGCAGTAGGAGGGGAGTCTACTGTCATGAAAACTTCCCTTGACCCATTTCCTCTTCCAGCCATAAAGGCTGGTGAGGACCTAACAGAAGATACAGAAACAGAGAAAGATAGAAGTAGCCATCAGCTTCAAGCTTTCAGTGGTGATTCAGTATGTGAGTTCAATGAGATAGCGGCAGCAAGGGGTTGTCTTGGACGTTTTCCGGGAGGTGAGATGATGGGAATTATAAAGAACTATCTTAAACTAAGCGCATAAACTTCTTATCTGGAACTCAGAGATACCTCCTGATGACACATCAATCAATGCCTATGCTGGCTCTTAAGTTATCTCTCTTAAAAATAAAGATGATTTGAAACTGAAAATAACTGTGATCTTGTTAGTCATTGTCATCAAAATTTTGGCATCATTTTCTGACATTGTAGGATAACCGGATCTTTCAGTTTTTTGTCATAAAGATGTATAGAACTGCTTTGGTGAATTTATCTGGCATCAAATGTGCTTTACAGAATTGTTTTCAAATTCTAAGAACCTGCTTAGTATAGAATTGCAAAAGAAAATTTATGAGAAGGAAAAATTTTCCTGATTGCGGAATGGAATATAAAGCTAGAAATGGGGTGGATACGAACTAAATTGAACTTAAACACCCTTTGTTCGAGTTCAATTTAAATAAAATGTAGTTTGGTTTTAGTTCGATTTGAGTTTGTCGAGTCAAAATTACAGGTGATTAGAGTTCGGTTTGAATAAAAAATGATTTGGTTTGATTTAAATTTATAGTTCAAATTTGTGATTTGGTTTGGTTTGAATTCATGGTTCAATGTGGTGCATTGACAAATGATATTGTTTTGTTTTATTTAAATAATAGACAAAACTATCGATTCGAACAATAAATTTAAGTTGAATTAAGTTATAAAATTGAACCTTGATTCAAGTTATAAATTCAAGCTGAATTGAACCATGAATTTGAATTATTGATTTGAATAATAAATTTAAGTTGAATTTGAGTTAGATCAAATTGAACATTTCTTAACTCAAGTTTGATTTGGTTTAAATGAATCGAATCTTCTAGTTTAAATTCGGTTTGAATTTGAAGTAAATGAATTTGATTTGAATTTAAATTAAATAAATTTGAATTAAATCAATTAAATTGAATCGGTTTTTAAAATCGAGTCAATTCAGTTTGGATCTAACTCTAACTAGAAATGGATAAAAGCAACGCAAAAGAATATTACATAGTGGTAGAAAAAGTGGAAGCACCATAACAAATTTGTCTGTCCTATGTGCTCTACTTTAATTTTCTTCTAAATTGAATCTTCGGTTGCCAATTGTTTAACTCGACGATTTCATATCTTACTCTCTCTCTCTCTCTCTGCTGAAAGGTTGAAAAATCAGGCCCGCTTTGAGCATTCAAATTCAATCATTCATACGATCATTTACATAAAGTATACAGATCATGTCACCGCACCCAGGATTCCCTTTCTTAATTCTTAAGCAAAATTATCGCATAAACCCACTTTCCCCCTCTTCTCCCCTGCATCCACGCACACACAGAAAGGATAAGCTGAGCAGCCATGTATGTTACAAGGCCTTTATCCATGTACAGAAATTTCCCAAGTGCTCTTTCGGTAGAGCCACGGGAGGTCCCATATTCAGGTTTTCTAGTAATTACAGATGAAGAAGCAGAAGCAGAAGATTCTTTTTGCTGGGGTGCCTGTAAATTCAGAAGTGTTAAAAGGTTACCATTTCCTCAAGACAAGTTACTAACAGTTGTTCATTCATCAGATTACCAAGAGATTAGCAAGACTAAAGTTTTGTTTATCCCAGTTCTCGACCAACCTCTCTCGTCTAATCGCTACTATGTTATCAGAGCTAAAGGCAAATACAAAGGGTACTTATGCTCTTTACTGAACTTCTGTTCATATGGTTTTTTATTCAGAAAGCTAAATTTTTTTTTTTTTAATTTGCAGGCAAGCTTGCAAAAGTTCAAGGGAGAATGACATGGGGATTTGCTGCTTCAACAATATCATAAATGATGAGAAACCAAAGCCATTTGATCATAGAAACATATACCAGCAATTCAAGATCCACCGTTATCAATGGCACAATTTCTTTGCCAAGTCCGCTGCTACTGATGGCCTTCCTCCAAGATTCCTGAGAAAGAAAGGCTGGGAAGTTCGCAACTCAAGATTAGTTCGTTCTCGACTAAGTGAAGCTCTAGGCCTTGATAATTCTCTCAGAGCACTGCTTCCAAGCTTCGACTTCTCTATAAGTAGCAAGCGTTCGAATTCAAATGTTGTAGGCACATGGTACTGCCCCTTCATATTTGTAAGAGAGAAAGCCAGACTTAGACACCAAATGAAGAGGTCAGTGTTCTATAAAATGACTCTTGAGCAACGGTGGGAAGAGATCGTTTCATGCCAGAATAATGGAAGCAATGTTGTGAATGTGAATACAATGGTGAAAAGGGAAGCGAGTTCAGTGTTTGGTATGGAAGCTTTAAGGGATAATAGAGAAAACCATGCTGGATTTGTGTGGTTTATAGTCTATGACAGAAATAGAGTGAAAAGGGCAAGTGTGGGATTGAGTGTAGCCATTGTTGAGAAAATGAGATGGGTGGAAGAGGAAGGAGGGTGGGTTGGTGGTGGCAGAGAAAAGGAAGTGAGAGTGCAGAGAGTTGAAGAGAATACAAGTGAAATTGGCTGGCAGAGATTTGGCTGCTATGTGTTGGTGGAGAGCTTTGCTTTGAGGAGAATGGATGAAACTTTGGTATTAAGGTGTAAATTTATACATACCCAGCACATCAAATGCAAATGGGAATGAGGTTTTACACCATCCTCAACATCCGTGGCAAAGACTGTGAAGCTTGAATTTCTGTTGAGCTGTTTAGAAAAGTGCTTATAATGCTGCTGTAATTGTTTTCTGTTAGAATTTTCAGTTGTATCAAATGGTGCTGAACTCCATTGGCATGGTGTACAGTCTGACTAAAAGTCACTGATACCTCTGTAAATTCAGCTGCAGGATGCTAAGATGAGGCATCGGCTAAGAGAAAAACTATAAACCAGAAAATCTATCTTCTCGGAAGCAAAACTTGCTTTGATTGATGGAAGCCCTGCTTCTCAATCGACAATTTCCTACCATCCCATCAACATAACACTTTCACTGTGTAAATAACTCATGCCAAAAGTGTCAAGAAGTCGCAGGCCACCTAGATGCATGTTGTCACAAAACGCGAATGTGCAAGCTCCTACCTTGAAGCAACGTGGAGGGAAAATCTCCCTCAAATAAGAAATATAAGCCAATGGATCGAGAACACATGTTTAACATCAAATTGTTAGAATATGTAATTAGATATAATCATCATTATACTAATTAAGCGGTTTATATCATATATAATAGAAGGTGATTGTATTATTTTAACAACACATTAAATATAAAATGATTGAGTCGATCAAGTGACATGAATCATATTAAACGTAAATAGTGATATCACACTCAGCAACCTTTAATGTGCATCAATTGACCATACATGTCACCCAAATTATATGAACACGCAAACTTCTAAAAGCATCCAGGCTCCACGTGTCTCCAAACCATCACAGTGCCCTCACCTTTTGGCGATAAAACAAAGAGAGGAGGGGCAAGGAGGGATCTTTTGATCTAGGGTATATCTTTGGATCTTCTTCAAAAACCATTTCACAATCTTTTTGGTTCAAGAAACTCCTGAAAAGAGAGACGAGCTAATAACTCAAAAAAACTCTTTTGTATATTAGGGTTTTTGCTTAAAAACATCAAGGTGTTTATAGCATATGTTTAAAATTTTATTAAATATTGCACAAAATACTAACCTGAAGACCAGTGGTATGAATCGATGCAAAAACAAAACTTAAAGAATGAACAATTACAAATCAACATTGTTGATTCCTTATCTTTGTGATTCTTTGGTAAAATGCTTCAACAATCTTTTTAAGGGTAAAAACATCTCTACTCATCCACGAAACACCTGGGTTATCATTAATAACTATAGAGAAAGGGTGCGAGTACTTGGTAAGTGTTAATAGTCCAATGAAGTGAGAGAGAGTTTGTAATAAGAATAATATTATACATATTTACTTCGAATATATAAATAGATATACACTTATATGTGTCATCATATGAATAAATGTTAATTTTTCTTAATTCAAAATTATCTAATCACATAATAACACAATTAAAATAAATATTCATTTACATACTCAAAATACGTATATATATATAATTTTATTATTTTTATAAATACATATGTGAAACAAAGATAAAGAAATGTCATTTTATTTATTCATATTGAAAACTAAAGTCTCACATCTAATAAATATAATATAAGTGAGTGATATATAAGTGTAAGAGATTAAACTTTAACATAAATAATTAATTTTATAAAATATAAATTTCAGTCTCTACGCTTATAATCTAATATATGTTTCGACAATTCATAAGCATAAAACATCTAACTAAATTAGTAGGCAATATGAATAGAAATGGTAAAATCACTTTTCTCTAGCTCAAAACAAACTTCAATGACAAATGATTGAACTCTTTAATTGTGGACAAAAAAGTGGGAAAATCCCAGTCTCCAATACGGCGTCGTATTGGAACTTTTTAATCATAGTTTTAGTTTTTTCATTTTGGTCCACCTTTTTTTTGTGTATGCCAATTCCAATTGCCTTTTGTAGGGTTTTACTGATATTTTAGTTTTTCACGGTGAGTTTAGCTTGCTTCTTCTTCTCTCTCTCAACTCTGGTCATTCTCTTGACGATTTTCCTCCTCTATCTCCGCCGAGGTAAGCGAAAACGGCGTCATTTCATCTTTTTCTCCTTTTCACTTTCCTCCTGAATTAGGGTTATCATGGAAACATCGATATGCTCATCTTATCTTTGTTATGTTTCTTGTATAATGTCTTTCACACCATTTGATTGCCATCATGTTGTTTCTGAAATTTTTTCAAATTTTATTTTCTGGGTTTGTAAATTTTAATAAATTTCACCTGTAGCTGATTTTTTTTTTTTAATTTCTTTTGCTTGCTTGTGTAATAAAGAATATGAGTTTGTAATTTCACATTCTGGCTGAGTCATGTCGATATACATAATGTGACCCATTTTGGTCTATGATAAATTTCTCACTCAGGGTTTTGTTCTGCTTTAGGGTGTTTCTGTATTATATAGATTAGAGATGTCATGATTAAAATTTTAGTTTTCAAATGTTGTGCCGTCAAATTCTACTGTAATATTGAGGCAATGTGTGTGAATGAACTATTTTATGATTGGTTGAAGGAATATTTGTCTAACTGTTTGTATATTTTTAAATATTTTTTCTCAATGAGCTTCATCCTAAAGAGTTAAATGCATTACTTTTACATTGATATTATCTCAAATTTTGTATCCTTTTTCTCTGTATTAAATTATTGCTTGTTACTGTGTACAGTTTACGCCAGCATTTACTTTTTAAGCTCTTAGCAGCTAGTTTTGACTTTGATGCTGTGCATGTACCACATTAACTGTGATTCTGTATTCTCATAGGTTATATATCTTATTTCAGGTTATAACTTCTTGACATGGGAAGTAAAGGTCGGGTGCCACCCCCTCATCTAAGGCGGCCTCTTCCAGGCCCTGGCATAATGCATCCTGACTCATTTGGCCCTGGAAAATGTCCAATGCCAGGTGCCTTCCCTCCTTTTGACATGTTGCCACCTCTAGAAGTTATGGAACAGAAAATTGTTGCGCAACATGTGGAGATGCAGAAGCTTGTAACAGAGAACCAGCGGCTTGCTGCTACTTATGGAACATTGAGACAAGAACTTGCTGCAGCACAGCATGAGTTGCAAATATTGCATGCTCAGATAGGAGCTATGAATTCTGAGAGAGAGCAGCAAATGAGAAGCCTTACTGACAAGATTGCCAAGATGGAAGCTGATCTACAAGCTGCAGAACCTGCTAAGTTGGAGTTACAGCAGGCAAAGACAGATGCTCAGAATTTGGTTGTAGCAAGGGAGGAACTTATCACTAAAGTTCGTCAACTGACTCAGGATCTTCAGAGGGCCCATGCAGATGTACAGAAGATGCCAGCTCTGATGTCAGAACTTGATAGCCTTAGACAAGAATATCATCATTGCAGGTTTCTTTTGATATCTTATTTCTGATTGTCCCAGGTGTAACTTCGGTAGAAATTATCTCGAGATTTTTGACATTTTGAAAATAAATATTAATTTTAGCAGCTTAGGTGCATATCTTTTACACAAATTTCATTTTTCACACATTCTATAACTATTTCTTGATAATTGTGTGCCTGTATTTCTTGCTTGAAGTTGTAAACCTGGAATTCAAAGGTATTTTTATTTGCACCAATGATTTTATTTGGAGAAAATTGGATCCAAGTAATTAATTTCTGAACATCCCTGGTTCTGTAACATTTAATAATGTATCATTCCTTCTTGGAGTCATTTTTACAGATGCCTATTGTTATATTTTCCTCTTAATTAGCCTCTAGTTATGGACATCCAACGACCTTTTATCATATGATCATGCAGGGCTACTTATGAATATGAAAAGAAATTTTACAATGATCACCTTGAGTCACTTCAGGTGATGGACAAGAACTATATTACAATGGCAAGGGAAGTGGAAAAGCTTCGGGCAGAGTTGACAAATGCCTCTAATGTTGATAGAAGAGCTGGTATTTTTATTGTTTCTTTACTTCTTCCCTTTTGGATTAACTTTTTTGTTTCTTGGTCATGTATTTTATTGAACAAACATAGGTGGGCCTTATGGCACTGAAACTGGAAACAGTGAGAATGGTGCCTCTGGTCGTCCTGTGGGACAAAATGCTTATGAAGATGGTTATGGTGTTCCCCAGGTATGCTACTTTCCTTAGTTTTGGTTTACTTTCGCTGTTATTGAAAGGAATGGTGATTAAGCTATTTGAAAAGATAGTTCCTTTTTATCTCTATTTGATTAGATTTTTTTTATTATCACTTTTTTTAGGGCATTTTTTTAGTTGTCACTTCTGAGTAGAGGAAACAATTGAAATAATGTATCACAAATAGATATGTTAATTAGGTCGAATTGAATGGAGGTTTGGCCGAAAACACGAAAAAAGAACTTGACATGATAAGATTTGGTTTGACACTATAGAGTGTCAGGCTAGACCTATGAGCCTGTTGGGCCCAGAGGTGTCAATAAGCCTGATCAAACTTGAAGCCCAAACAATAATAGGTTGTCAGGTTGAGCTGACCTATTGAAATATAAAGCTCTAAGGTCCGACCCATATAATAATAGGTTAGGTCGGATCGAGTTTTAATGTGGCTGAATTAGGTTTTAATTGGGTCCTGTCGGGGTTCGGTCGTACCGACCCATTTAATCAATATTTTTAAAAAAATTTTAAACACAAATTATTTTTTAATTATTAAAATCGAAGACAGTATCTCGAATATTTTATTTATAATCCCTCACTTGTGGCGGAGGAATATCATAGTTATATGATGAAAAATATTATAAATTTGATAACATAGTAAAAATAAATTAATTTACATATTGTATAAATTACAAAATATAAATAAAATATATCTACTATATAACATTTATTTATTCATCTTTTACATCCAAATCTCTCAATTCTTCAAAGATATCTTTTTTCACACGATTCCGTAATTTGAAATCAATTTTGACCTAATCTTTCATGTATATTATTGCTTCAATCGTATTTGGATGTAAATTGGATTTTCTATCATCTAACACGCATCCATCGGTATTAAAAACGGATTTCGATGTTACAATTGACATCGGAGATATTAGTAGATCTCCACCCATAGTTGCAAGAACAAAAAAAGTTTCTACCTTGTCTTTTCACTATGCTAAAATATCTAGTTTTTCAGCATTATATTTTCGAACAATTTCTGGATAATGGTCAATATTTATATAATTATAAAATTGACTATAATTTGTATTTTAGCTAGCAGTTTGTTTACCGTTGCGCAACAGAGACTATATACGTGACTTTTTTTTATCTGAACTACTAAAACTTACCTTTGGTGTAGAATTTTGTTCAATTTTTTCATTTTTTTATTTATAAATATTATATATATCAAGTAAAAAATTTTGAACATATTCAACAGAATTAATATTACTATTAATTGATAATTTTTCATTAATAACATCAAATAAATTTTGTAATCCATTAGTTTTTGTCCTAAGATCTAAAACAGTAGCTACAGAATTAAGTAAAAGAATTTTACTCCAATATTTTTAAAATTTTTGTTCCATTTGCATACATATTTTGAAAAGTATGATGAGAGTGATGAGACTTATATTTTTTAAAAATATCATTTATTTTTACCATACTATATATTATAGAATAAGTTAGATAATACACACTTGAACAATGATCTGCGGTTGTCTTCAATGACTTTAACAAGTTTATTAAACCCGTAGCTATTTTTCAATATTGATTTGTCAAAAAAATAGGATTCGTCGAATCTTTTGATTGAGTATTAAAGTATCGTATTATAGGAACCTCATACCCTTCACACGCTTTCAATATGATATATGTTGAATTCTATCTAGTTTTAATATCTATTTTAAATTTTGTTTCTTCTCAACCCATTAATCTATATAATTAATGATATGTTTGTACCCGTGACGGGGATGATAAAATGTATGCAATGACATGTGTAATTACTTCTAAATATTTTTTAACCAAGCTCAAGTATTCTTGAGCGTTTAAATTAATAATGCGATATGCACATCTAGTATGAAATAATTTTTCTTTAAATGGAGGAAATAAATGATTATACATATATTCAATAACTTTTCATTATCGAAAGTAATTGAAAAAATAGAATTATTAATTTTATATTCTTAAAAAATATTTGCTAATGCACGATAAATTGTAAGAGTATTATGCAGATATTCTAAATTTTTAAATGTAATAATTTTTTTACATAATTGTCAATCAGAATTAATATAATTGACAGTTGCACAAAGATATCTTATATTTTGATTTGTAGCTGTCCATAAATCAAAAGTTATTGAAATAACACTATTAAAATTACTTAATTTTTTAATAATTTTTATTTTCATTAATTAATAATTTTTCAATATCTCTGATCAAAAAGTTGATCTAGGAATTATTCTAAATGTTGGTTGAATATTATTTTGCATCATCTATTCTAAAATTTCATCTTCTGCATAACTAAAAGGTTAATCAGAAGTAACTATGTACCTGCTTATATACTCTTACATTTTTATTTGATCGTATGTAAAAGTTGACATTTCTCTCATATATTCGAAATTTTTCGGCCTCTTGTTGAAGTGGCACTTAGACCAACGAATCGTGATATGGGGAATGCAATTTGTTTTTGTGTTTTGAGTTCATATGAAATTTTTTTACAGTAATCAGTAACATATCGATTAAGATCTTCTATACCACTTGTACTTACATATGTTAAACAAGAACCATAATATTTACATACTGTTAGACGAATTAATTTTTCATCTATTGTTTTCTCTATTCTATTTAAATGCTCCTGTACTATTGACCTACGAATTTATTTGTAATGATAAAATAAAAATAAAAATAATTATAAAATTATAAACACAAATTATTATTATTTGTGAATTCAGATATTTTTTGAAAGAGAGTTAATGAAAGAAAATGAGATTGAAAATATAAAAAAATAATTGAGATTGAAAGTTTGAGAAATTTGTATTTGTAAATGAAAGTGAAAATAAAAAATTGAATAGTTTTTTATAGAAAAAAATAAATAAATTAAAAAAAAAAAGCAACGGTTGGTCAGTAGCCATTGAAGAGCCAATGACTTCTGTCGCAACGCAGAAGTTGTTGTTTTTATCATTTGGGAGAAACATCTTCTGTCAATTGGCAAAAGAAGATTTGATAGAAGTAGAAAAAAATATATTTTTAAATTTTATTTTGTAAACAATATTGGGCAGGTCGGTCCATCGGGCTAATACTAAACCTTGAAGCTGGATCCAACGGGCATAGGTTAGTTCGACACTCAACAGTGTCGAACAAGGTCTTATGGTGTCGGATTCTTTTTTCATGTTTTGGGTATGCCCTGCATTCGGTCTGACCGAATTGACGTGTCTAGTTAGAGCAGGGTTCGGTTTTAATATTAAACTCATAGGTTGCCTCAATTTAACCCAACATTGTATATAAAATAAAATTTAAAAAATATTTTTTTTTCAACTTCTAACAAATCTTATTTTGCCATTTCACAGAAGATATTTCTGCCAAGTGGTAAAAGCAGAATCTGCCTAGTGGTAGAAGCAACGACTTTTGTCTTGTAGCAGAAGTCGTTCGCTCTTCAACGACTACTGGCACCAACCAGTAGCAGTTGCTTAATTTTAAAAAAAAAAAAAATTTATTTTTTTCTATAAAAACTTATTCAATTTTTTATTTTCACTTTCATTTGTAGCTACAAATCTCTTAATCTCAATTATTTCATCATATTTTCAATCTCATTTTCTTTCATTAACTCTCTTTGAAAAAATATCTGAATTCATAAGTAATAATAATTTATGTTTATAATTTTATTTTTATTTTTATTTTATTATTACAAATGTATTTAATGTCAAATGAATTCAATCTATTTAAATATTATTATGTTGGTGTTGATGATACACAAAGTGGAATAAGGGAGCACTAACGGGGGAAAGTGGTACATGTACAAATTCATATTATTTGACAGAGAAAAAAAGAAAACAAATGTCAATGATATAAGAATATTTAAATAGAATAGAGGAAACAATAAATGAAAAATTAATTCCTCTAATAGCATGTAAACATTGTGGTTTTTGTTTAACATACGCAAGTATAAATGAGACGGGACATCTTCGTCGATATGTTACTGATTACTGTAAAAAAATTTCACGTGACCTCAGAAGACAAAACAAATTGTATTTACCAGATTGAGATCCGTCGGTCTAGGTGCCATTTCAGCAGGAGTTTCGAGTAGTTTCGAACATATGAGAGAAATGTCAACTTTTACATACAATCAAATAAAGATGCGAGATTATATGACAAGTACGTAGTTGCAGAAGATAAAATTTAGAATGAATGATGTAAAATAATATTCAACCAGTATTTAGAAAAATTCCTACGCAACTCTTAGATCAGATATATTGAGAAATTATAAATTAATAAAAATAAAAATTATTGGAGAATTAAATAATTCTAATGGTGTTATTTCAATAATTTCTGATTTATGGAGTGTTATAAATTAGGATATAAAGTATCTTTGTGCAAACATCATTATATTTATTCTAATTGACAACTATGTAAAAAAATTATTGCATTTAGAAATTTAGAATATTCGCATGATGGTTACAATTTATCGTATATTAACAAACATTTTTGAAGAATATAAAATTAATAATTCTATTTTTTCAATTTCTTCTGATAATGATAAAGTTATTGAATATATGTATAATTGTTTATCTTCTCTATTTAATGAACAATTATTTCATATTAGATGTATATGTTATATTATTAATTTAATTGCTTAAAAAGGCTTGAACTTGGCTAAAAAACCTTTAGAAGTAATCAGACATGTCATTGCATACATTTAATCATCCCTATCACAGGTACAAATATATCATCAATTATGTAGATCAATGAGGTTGAAAAGAAAAAAATTAAAAATAAATGTTAAAACTTTGTAAAATTCAACATATCTCATATTGAAAGCGTGCGAATGGTATGAAGTTCCTATAACACGACAATTTAATACCTAACCAAAAGATTCGACGGATCATATTTTTTTGACAAATCAAGATTGAGAAATAGTTATTGTTTTAATGAACTTGTTAGAGCTATTGAAAACACTCACAGATCATTGCTCAAGTGTGCATTATTCAACAACTTATTTTATAATATATAGTATGATAGAAATAAATGATATTTTTAAAGAACATAAGTATCATCATTCTCATCATGTTTTTTAGAATATATGTATGCAAATAAAACAAAAATTTTAAAAATATTACAGTAAAATTCTTTAAAATTTCTGTTTTAGATCTTAGGGTAAAAACTAATGGATTACAAAATTTATTTAATGTTATTAATAAAAATTTATCAATTAATAGCAATGTTATTTCTGTTGAATATGTTCAAGATTTTTTACTTGATATATATATGAACAAAAATATAAAAAAACTGGACAAAGTTCTGCACCAGATAAACAAATGAAGATATAGTAGTTCAAGTAAAAAAAAGTCACGCATATGATCTCTGTTGCGCAAAGGTAAACAAATTGCTAGTCAAAGTATAAATTATAGTCAATTTTATAATTATATCAATATTGACCATTATCCAAAAATTGTTCGAAGATATAATGCTGAAAAACTAGATGTTTTAGCATGGTGGAAAGACAACACAAAAACTTTTCTTGTGTTTACGGCTATACCCGAGATCAACTAATACCTTCGGTGTCAATTGTAGCATCAAAATCCGCTTTTAGTACAGGTGGATGCGTGCTAGATGATAAAAGATCCAATTTACATCCAAATATGATCGAAGCGATAATACGCATAAAAGATTGAGTCACAACTGATTTCAAATTACAGAATCGTGTTACAAAAGATGTTTTTAAAGAATTTAGAGATTTTGATATAGAAGATGAGTAGATAAATGTTATATAGTAGATATTTTTATTTATGTTTGGTAATGTAAACAGTATGTAAATTAATTTATTTATACTATATTATCAATTTATAATTTTTTTATTATGTAATCACAGTATTCTTCCGTTACAAGTGAGAGATTATAAATAAAATATTTTAGGGTATTATCCTCAATTTTAATAATTAAAAAATAATTTATGTTTAAAAATTTTAATTAAAAATATTGATTAAATGGACCAATCTGACCCAATTAAAGCTGACCCGACCTAATTAAAGCCCGACTTATTATTATATGGGTCAACCCTTGGATCTTTATATATCAATAGGCCAATCACTGTTTGGGTCTCGGACCTGACCTATTGACAACTCTGCTCACAAGCACGAAAAATATCAAAGTTACTTTGCATAAAATTGTGTGCATAGAACGTGAAGCTAGACCGATTTTACATATTGACGTACATAATATATGTTGAACAGGAGTATTTGAACTTGAAATTGGTAGGTGGCATTTTATGACTAAAACAGGAGGCCAATTCGTAACTTGGCTGAACCTGCTGGATGGGAAGTCTTGGTATTATAAGGTTTATTGTTGATTTTGGATGGAACTTAAAGACTGATGTCACCCTTCAAATTTTGTCTTATAGGGGCATGGCTCTCTCCTTCCTGCTAGTGCAGGTACTAGTACTGGTGTCAATGCGAGTGTTAGTGCTCCTGCTTTTGTTGGATCTCAATCTGGGCATCCTCCTCCAAGGGCTGGTTATGATGCACCTAGAGCACCTGGTTATGAGCCGTCAAAAGGACCCGGTTATGATGCACACACGGGATCTAATTACGATGCACAGAGGGGGCATGGGTATGATATTCATAGAGGTCCTGGTTATGATGCAGAGAGAGGACCTGGCTACGACCCACAAAGAGTAGCTGGGTATGATCCACAAAGAGTAGTTGGTTATGATCTGCAAAGAGCGCATGGTTATGATGCGCAAAGAGGACAAGCTTATGATATGCAAAGGGGACCTGGATATGATTCGTCTAGGGGTGCTAGCTATGGTGGACCAGCAAGAGGTGCCACTGCTCCAAATGGACAAGTAGCTCTGAATAATGCACCTTACGGTTCTGCAACACCACCTGCCCGATCTGGAAGTGGGCATGACATACCACCTCGAGGTGGACATCCTTCTCAGAGATGGGCATGACATACCACCTCGAGGTGGACATCCTTCTCAGAGATGGGCATGAGATACCTGCACTCGTATCAATATAAATATTGTGCATTATCATTTCTTATATAGTACAACCATCACATTCACAATCTGCGGCATAGTGCTGATTATATTGCCATATTTGGAGAATATTTGAGGCAGACTGCTGACTTCCGAGCCATTTTTGTGATGTTTTACTTTATTTTTAACTTTTATGATTGAGTAGAAATTTACAGGCAGCCGGCAATGGTTTCCATCATTGTAGTGGATGTATCTGAAATATGAATGCACATAAAATGGTATACGTTCTTAATTGTAATAATTTCAAATCTACCGTTTGGATGGGATCAGATGTTTTGTTATTGTACTCTTTTAAGTTAAATATTATAGGATGGTTTTGGTGCAATGGACAAAGTAATACTATATATATCAATTTTAAATATAATTGATTATATATTTCTGTATGTTATCATATGATTGAATATTATTTTATTTTTAATTTAAAATTATTTAATCATATAATGATATTCATCATAACTTTTAAAGTCATATTAAGAGCCGAAAATGGGTTGTACTATTTTAAAGCTCATATAAAAGCAAATTTGGTTAGATTGTGTCAACCTACAAAAATTTGAAAGTCCGGAACAAGGCACATTATGATATCTTGTGGAAAAAAAATTTATTTATTTTATTATTTTTGTTTGTAAGGTTATCTCATAAACTTTTTTATGAAATTTTAGCCCCACTTGTTTTGTTTGCAAGTTGTGCCAAAAAAAAGTGGATCATATGGGCGGGCACAACACAACACTAGGGCTGGACTCGAGTCAAGCCAGGTCGAGCTCGAGCTCGAGCTCAGCTCGGTTGGATCGAGCTTGAGCTGGCTTGGGTTGGCTCAGTAGATTTTTTTAAAAATTTTTTTATATAAAACGACATCGTTTTGATCTATATATATTAAAAACGATGTCTTTTTGATAATGAAAAATGAGTCAAACCGAACAGAAAACGAGTCGAACTCGAGCCAAACCGAGTCAAGCTCGAATAGAACTCGAGTCGCCTATAAATAAACTGAGCCGAGCCCGAGCTTGGCTCGGCTCGAATCTAACCCTATACAACACAACACATTGTCAGAGCTAGTCACATTTTCAAGATGTATTATAATTTTTTTAATTATTGTTTAGGATGTATTATAATTGATTAAAATATTTTAATATTCACTTAATTTAATAAAAAATAATTAAATTAACCGTTTTAAGGGTTTGTACAATTTTATTTAGTCAACATGGTTACTCTCATATTTAACCCTTCAACACTAAGAAAAATTAGGGCTCTTTGATACTTGGCATGATATCTGATATATAATATTTTATATATTAAAAATTAAATAATGTTTTATCATAAAAGGTTTTTAGATATTTAAAATTATAAGAAATTAAATAAAATTATCTAATTAGGGTTTTTGATATGTTGGGTGTATTTTTAATTATATTATAATATTGTTATATATCCGATGGGTTTTTTTAACCATACAAAAACATTTAATATTTGGTGACGCTTGAGAATAGAAAATATATGAGCTTCTATGACATTAAAGACAAAACATTGATTGCTTCTATGACATTTAATATTCCCTCATTTGTTTTCATAAAACCTCACGCGGGCCTTACCTTCTCCTATTCTACCCTTGGTCTTCTATTTCTCATTTCACATATTTATATTTCATGTTTCTCTTTTCAATTTTTAGTTTTTCAAAAACATTTACAACAAATACTAAAAACGTTTAAAATTATCTAATAATTAAATTGAATCGATTTTTAAATAAAAAAATATAACTAAGAGATAGTTTATTTAAAAAATTGATTCAGATATTAATTTAAAAATATAAAAAAATCAATTTTTTGATTCGATTATCAGTTTATCTAATTTTCAACACCAGTTAATAGAAATGAATTAATTTTTAAAAAGTTAAATAAAAAATTAATAAAATAGTAAAAATATTTTTAAAAAATTAGAAAATTTGTAAAATATGATAATTTTTTAAAATTTGATTCAAAAACCGATAAATCAAAAATTCGATTAGTTTAGTTGGTACTTTTCATTTAATTTAAAATTGATTAATTTTTAAATCGGTTCAGTTTTGGTTTATAATTTTTTTCAAACTAAAAATTTGGTTCCGTTAAAAAAATTGATAAACTGATTTGGTTAATCGGTTTCGAACATTTTTAATGGATACAATGTTAAACAAGATGTGGTCAACTTGAGTCAAAATTTTCTTTATATTGGGGCAAATTCGTCCAAACGGTCATACAACTGGTCATTAGTGGTTTCGGGGAGATGATTTATAAGCGCGGCCCTAACCTTTTCCCCAAAACAAATTCAAAATTTTCGAATTCCCGGCATTTTCTTCAATAATGGAACTCTGTTCCGATTCTCAATTCTCTGGCCACAGCCAATCTGAAGGTAATTTCTAGTGTCTTTCACTCACTTATAGTACCTTTCACGCAGGCAAACAATCGGTTATTATTATTTTTTTTAAATTTTCAATTGGATTCAAGAGCAGTTCGGTTCATCCGAGGAATGGATTCGGTGGTGGCGACGGTCAGTGGTTACAACGGCTCGGAGCGGTTCAACCTCATCAAGCTGATCTCTGAAACTGGTGCTAGTTATGTTGGTGCCATGTCAAGATCAACCACGCATTTGGTATGATTTGATTCCGAGAGAGCAAATTGTGTCTGTATGTGTTTAATTTTTTTTTTTTTTTTTGAGTTCTGACAATGATTAGGGTTTGGTGATTAGGTGTGCTGGAAATTTGAAGGAAAGAAATTCGATCTTGCGAAGAAGTTTAAAACGATAATAGTTAATCATCGTTGGGTTGAAGATTGTATAAAGCAAAGAAAACGTGTCCCTGAAGCTCCTTATATGTTGCAATGGTGAGATTAGTGTTTGAAATTCAATTGAATTGAGATAAATTTGATGCTTCTTCTGAAGAGTTAGGACTTTAAATGGGATTTTTTGTTCTCTAGTAAAGGGGAGATAAAAGAAATTTAACGAAATGTGTTTGGTTAATATATCGAGGATAGTATTGTCGTATGTCTCATATTTATTCATTGTATCTTAATTTTTTGGTTGTGTTTATTTTCTTGGCAATGCTATTTTACTCTAGTATCTATAATTATCATGGTCAGTTTAGTAGGAGTTTTATGAGATAGTGATCGTTTGTAACTGTTGGATGTATTATAATAAGCTTGGCGCTTGCATTCAACCAAAAAAATTATGATTTGAAAGTTATGGTATTGAATCTTTTCAGTGGACGAGAGCTAGGGCCTTTGTCGTTGGAATTACCAATTGTAATTAAGAAGCATTCAGTATTTTCTGACAAATCCTACCATAGACTGGGAGACTATGAAAAAGAAGATGTTATGGATTCCGAAGGTGCTGACCTGGCTGCTTGGACTGATTCTTTTTTGTTGGATGAGGTAACTAGATATTCAGATGCTCTATGTGTGAGTTTTCTGTTTCAAGTGTCACTCAAACACTGAATTGATCTTCTTTTGGTTATCTGTAAGAACTTCAAGTGTTGATGTGGCATTATGGATGATTAAATGGAAATGAGTGGATGCTAACGTCACTCAATAATCAATAAATTGATATATCTGTCTGTTTTAAGCATAAAAGAATAAATTTGTTATTCAGACCGCAATTGATGTAATCTGATGAGCTATGGAGCACATTATTGATCAGTTTAGCTTGTGGCACTACATAAAGTGCAATGGTTTCATTTTTTCACTTATTGAATAACTCTGATTTTGAAGCTCCAATTGTTTGCAGCTTCACTAGTTTCATAGTAGCTGTTTGGCATTTGATGGCATGACTGATGTTTTTATCCTTTGTCTTTTCTGTCATTTTTATTGCAGAACTTTTTACTGAAGTTTGAAAAAAGAAACGATAACTCTCAGAAATCAAAGGCAAAACCATTAAAAAGAACTTCAAGGAAGGAAAAGCAGTCAAGTGTCAGATATTGTTTTCAAGAGCCTCCTTTATCAGGATCGGTTAGTATGGAGGTCTGTTTAACCCTTATTTGCTTTGCATTTCTGAAACCTTAGTCAAATAGTTCCTATTTCTCTTCACAGTTTTAGCATATTAATTATGTTCTACTTTCTACAAACTTTGCCAGATGATATTTATAATAATGATATTGTAACTTTTAAATGTGTTGTGCTATTCTCTTTTTTCTGCTTAGTGCACCTGGGTCAGTCACTGCTTCAGAGATTTAATTTTCTCTGGCAACTCGAAAAGAAAGTATATTTTGAGTAGTTCATTAACATTTGCTAATTGTGGAATCAGTGTTGGAAGTAGCCATAGACATTATTGGGACAAAATAGTTGAAGAGATTGGATACTTGGGATAGCTTTTCATTTAAGAAAACTCAGTTCTCCAATGATTAGCTAAGCGTGATGTTCATTGTTCCATTTTTGGGGTCAGCGGCATATGAACTTTAAAACATTTAAAACTTTGCATATCTTGCTAGTTATGGGATATCTAGCAGGTCATTTGATAATTTAGGAAACTTCAGAAACTTCCTGAATCTAAAACTGCTCAATTGAGTATGGTATTCTAAATCATGCTTTAGCTTTTCACTTATGAACCAAATTCTGCATTGCTAATTTTTGTATTTGCTCAATCCTCTGAAACTATCAGTTCGTCTACCAACAATATGCGCTGTTATTTCTTTCAATTCAGATGCATGATAACTTTGCTCATCATCTGTATTCTGTTCTCAATTTACATTGTAAAATTTTTTGAAGTATGGAGAGTCAAGTTCTGATTCTTCAATGCATTCTACGAGGGGGAAAAGGAAGATTTCAAAGCATCATGAGCCAAGTACTTCCTGTTTGCGTTCAGAAAGAGAGAAAAGGAAGATATCCATGGACATCAGCACCACTTTGGCTAAACCTTCTGGTAAAGGACGGAGACTTCTAAAGAAGAATATTGGTGGGAATTTTTTGGAGTCTACACTTTCAGATTCTGATCTAGAAGGGAATCTAATAATCAGAACTGGAGGAACATCTAATGATAGGTTCCATCAGCTTGGTGAAATAGATGAAGGTTTTCAAGATTCTCAGGACATACTGGAGAGAAATCATTCACATGGTCTGGACAGAATTTTAAGCAATGGGTGCTCTGATTTTGAAAACTTAAATGGACATGTCAAAGATGCCGATCAGACTGAACACGTTAATAGATTGCCTACTTCAATGGAATTATCATGTGTTATATGTTGGACAGAATTTAGTTCAACCAGAGGAATTCTGCCTTGTGGACATCGATTTTGTTATTCATGTATCCAAAACTGGGCCGATCATATGGTGTGCATTCTTGTCCTCCAAAATTCAGTCTATTTTTTCCCTTGGTTATTTGATTTTCATTCTATACTTATTAATTATATCCTTTTTATTACTTTTGTAAAACACTTTCATTGTGTGCTTAAACAATCTAAAGTTATATTCTCATTTTGAACTTCAGATGGTACATTCTTTTTATCCCCTAGTTTGAACTTCTAATTTTTTATATTTTGTACTTGGCCTCCAACTGCAATCCTTATTCCTTTCCCCTGATTTTAAAGATTGTCTTAGAAAATAGATGTATGAGTTTGTCACAAGTTCCTCTTAACAATTTAGTAAGAGTTTTCTGGTTAGGAGCACTTAAATGGCACATTTTAAGGTTCTTTCTTTTATATGTACAATTTCTGCCCATGAAATGATTCCAGTTTGAAATTCTCATGCTGCTGATGAATGTATGCAGGCTTCAATGAGAAAAATTTCAACTTGTCCTTTGTGCAAGGCCAGTTTTGTGAGCATCACAAAGGTGGAGGATGCAGACACTTGTGATCAGAAAATTTATTCCCAAACAGTTCCATGTGCACAGCCTAGGATGGATATCTTCTTTGTCACAGATCAAGATAGAACCAGTATTGGTGCTCAGGTAATATTTTTACACATAATAGTAAACCTGTTCCCCTTGAGTTAATCTCTATTGATTCTGAATACCTCTGGTGAAGGGAAAACTTGAACATATATTCTTACTGTCTGACTGCATTATTTAATAGAAGTTCAGATTTCCCCTCAACTCAAGATTGTAAGCTTGAATGAAATACCGTAAATGGATTTCTTTCTTTGTCACAATTCTTACTAACTGACTGCATTGTTTCTTTTAGTATTATCACAATTGAAATAGAAGAAAAGCATAGTTTTTTCTCCTTGATAGATGGCAAAAACATGTTGAAATGGGAACATGAAATATCAAATATGTTGTGTTCAACAAGTACTGCTGTTCAACTATAACATGGCTTCTCACGGTTGTGGTAGTACATATTATTGCCCTTGTGTGAATAAATTTTAGTATAAAGTTCATCTTTGTGCTAATCCTTCTCTTTGCTTTATGTGTCTAGCAGCCCTCTTTACTTCCATCATGTAGTGAATGCCGTTCACGGGAACCAGAGGAGCTTCTCGTCAGATGCCATCTATGCCAAATTCGTTGCATTCATTCTTACTGTCTGGATCCCCCTTTGTTTCCATGGACCTGCATTCATTGCAAGGATCTCCAGATGCTTTACCATCACAGCTACTAATAACTTTTCACTCAAGGTTGAACCTTTATCTTTTCACTTCAAGAAACTGTGTGAATTTTGAGCTGTCTGCATCTTTTTAATTACACTCAATTTCATTGGATATGTTGAATTGAGAGCATGTTCAATAGTTTTTATTTTTTTTTCTGAAAAAGTCCTGCACATTTTTTTGTTTTAATTCTTCCGTAGGCTTGCTGAAGCTTTGGATTTATTGAAGACGACGGAAATTTGGGCGTTTCTCTCCAAACGGCCCATATGGTAAAAGCAGTCTTTTGCGCCTCAAATGGTAAAAACAGTTCAATTTCTTTTCATATTAGATCATACTTGTTTAAATTGTGTCCCATCATTTAAAATAGTAGAATCAGTATAAAACAACCAGTGTATGCTCTGATATAATATTTGAAACTGAGATAAAGCAAATCTAGGCCGCCCCATCAAATATACAAATAAACCACTATCACCAAGGACAGAAACTCTTTAGTTCTCTTGAATCTCTTCATCAAACCAAATGTGTAAAACCCATATAATTTAAAGCTTCTGCTGACTGTAGAACAAGTAATCCAAGTCTAATCCATCTTTGTGCTTGACGTGTTTCCACTTTTTATCTAATTCCGACGTCTAGATAGATAAAACCATTAGCACATCACTTATATATAGATTTCTGATTTGTATTCGCACCTTTGTTTTAGAATATTATTTAGATTATCCTAAAGCACCCTTGTCGCATTTGAAACTCGGTGAATATTCTTTGCTACAAAACATATAGTGGACTTCCTTTTCCTCTTTTGTGTCTTCAATTTCAGCCCCATATTGTCTATCTGTTCTTTCATTATACTTAAGCTTTACCTTTAGGTGTACCTACGTCAGGGCGTCGTTTTCCTTTTTCACTAGTTTCCAAATTGATTTATTGTTTTTGTTGTTAATGTATCATCTCTATTAGGTCTAGCAAACGAACGGCTAGGTGGGTATGGGTTGGATCAAATGGATATGAATTGAAATCAAATTACTAGCTTGTATCCAGTCTTATAAATACGGGTGGATCCATGGGTATTCGTATTAACCGACTGAATTTATTGCCGTTTTCCCCGTGTTCATATGCAAATTAAGCGCGCACTTCATTTGCTTTATTAATTACGTAAAGGAATTTTGGGTTTTGACTTGATTTGTACCTAGATTTTAGGTTGAGGAATAATGCAAAGCACTTATAGAAGCCTTTTCTCTGAATTTGGCTGTTTTATATTTCTATCATGATTAATATTATGTGCGTGATTTTTACATATAATTTTATATATAAATAATATCATACTATTTTATAATTAAATAAATAAAAATTAAAAATAAATTAATATTTAATTATAAAAAAAATATTATTTATACACAAAAATGATATGTATAGTTATATTATTCCTCTCCTAATCAAGTAATTACATAGGGAGAGACAAGTCGATTTCGTCCTTCTGGAAGCATTTAAAATTCTATCCACCACTTTCATTTTGGTACCACAGTGTGCAACAAAACTAGTATCTTAGTAAAATAATTTAATATGTGTAGTTAATACTATGAGTGGTAGGTTTGCATTTAAATCAAATTGAGTTTGAACTCAATTTGATTTGAGTAAAGTTAAGTTTGAATTTGAATCGAATTTTAACTTTGGTTCAATACTATAATTGATCCAAAAAGATTAACATGATATTACTTTGATCCTATTAATTAAAATAATATTGTTTTAATTAATTCGTATCAAAATTTTTTAGAGTTGTGAGTTTAACGAGTTGAATATTCCTAAATCTTGTGCTTAAAAATATTTAATGTTCAAACTCGTTTCGAATTTATTCTAATTGAGTTTATTTTTAAATTCAAACAAGTTTAGCTTGTATTCAACCTTAATTATTGCCCATAATAAAATTTTCTTTTAAGGTTTTAGAAATAAGAGAAACCTCCTAATTGTTGATTCTTAGATGTTAACATACATGGCAAAAGGGAAGTTCTATAAATATCTACTCATTTATTACTAATCACTACCATAGCCTAATAGATTGATACAAATCCAGTAAGGATTGGTTTAGAAAACAAAATTCAAATTGTGTACACGTAAACCAAGATAAAAGAAAACACCTAGACTGTAGTGACATTTCACAACTGCCAATTACTTGTTGAAGGATAGGGACCATATGTTAGTGATATGGCAATTGTAGATATGGACATTTGAGATAACAGAGAGCAAGAATCAAATCTAAACACAAATAACTGTGAAAATTAAGCAAAAGTTTTGGTCTTGGGAGAGTCAGCAATTTTGAGGGTGTTTTCTATGAGCTTCCTGGCCTTCCTGCTTCTGATTTCAACTCTCATGCTTTCACTCTTCTCAATCTTGTCGTAAACTTTCTTCATCTTCAAAGACCTTAGTTTAGACTTCAAGCTCACCATCAACCTCTCTAAGCCCACCATCACCATGGCTAAACCTGTTAAAAGACTAACAATTAGTGAGGATTTTCTAATAGAGATGAAAAATGAAAGTAAACCAAGTTTAGAATTAAACTGAAGGAAGAAGCTTGAAAGTCGGAGAAATGGGATTTAGAGTTTAGGAGATTAATTGGAGTGTGGAGAGTTATATGAGAGAAAGGACTAAAGAGAGAAGAGTTAGGAGAAAGAGTGGAGGGTTTGAGGAGAAGAACAAGTGAAAGAGAAAATATGAATGAATATGTCGGTTGAAAAAGTGGTAGAAATATATATATATTTCTATCACTTTATATATTCTTGGTATTGTTTCTTACTATATTAATTTATCATCTAGGTATTAATATGTTAATAATAAATAATATTATATATATTTATTTTAATAAGATAATTTAAATAACAAAAAAAAAGATATTTCATATATAAAAAATAATAAGTATGAGTGATAAAAGGAGCCCGGTTTCTGATTTTCGAAAGTCTAAAGATATAGGAGCCCAGTTTGCAGTTTAATCATCACTTTGAACTTTGAAGTTAATGGACCAGGTGTGACACATAAATCCAGAATCCCGGGGAGGAATATGTAGTTTCACCTTATTGAGTTATTATATTCATTTAGCCCAATTGCAACCTGATTACCCACTTTCATAAGCCCATCTCTGAGTTCTTTTATCAAATCCATCTTGAGCAGCAATCAGCAATGGAGAATTTGTTCTTTCATCTAACCATGGATTCTTCACAATAGAATATTTAAGAGAGGATGAGGTTACACTAAAACTACAATAAAAACTGTGTATTCCATTATGAATATATAATTAGATATTTTGATGATATATCGTTATATGATTTGATAATTTTAAATTAAAAATAAAATAATATTTAATTGTATGATGATATATTATTTGAGTATTTAAATGAGTACTTAAAATTAGGTAGACATAACATTATTACTAAAAATAACCGTCTCCAACTTGTATATCAAATGTGTTATATTGCAATTAATGTCATGGTTATAAGTTTATGTTCTAAATTAAATTAAATAATTATGTGTTTGTATAGAGGGCTAGATTTGAGTTTAAGCTTAAATGAGTTTGAAACAAGTTTAGCTTAAGTGAGGTCAAGCTCAAACTCAAGTTTGAAAGTTCAATATTTTTGAGCTCATAAAACTCACAAGCTTGAAAAAATTGATACAAATAGATTAAAATAATATTGTTTTTATCAATATATATCAAAACGGTGTCATTTTAGCATTGAATTTAATTTAAAACTCAATTCAAGTTTAGTTTCTCTCGAATGAGTTGAACTAGAGTAAGCTCAAATTTAACTTTATAAAAATTGAGTTAAACTCAAATTTGGTTAGTTTTAAATCCAATCTTTTATATATATATATATATATATATATATATATATATATTATGTTAGTGAAGATATAAAAAAAAAATGATATAAGTTGTAACGTAACATATCTTAAATTCACAAATTACACAAAAATAGCAAAGACGCGTGAGAGAAATGTTTTATAAATTAAATTAGAAGTGCTTCTCTTGTGAAGAAATGCGTAGTTTAGTTTGCCTTCTAAAACTCTTAATAATGCTTATTTTGTGATCTCCAATTCCAACCCTTTGAAATTGTTCTATGTTTTTCATGCCAACCTCTAAGCACCGACACAACTGCTTTTTAAGTTATTTATCATAAAATTAATTTGGAGTATTCTACAAGAAACGAACAAAAGATAACCACCAATAATTTCCCCACCTTTTATTGATATCTTAAAATGATTGATGTGATTGCAAATGGGCATTATAACCAAGACATTCTAGGCAAATTTTTAAATGCTACAATAGAATTCTAATTACAATTATTAGAGCATATATATTCAGTTTTATTTATTTAGACATAATTTATCAGATATAATAAATATCGGAGATATCACATCATTTATAGATATTAAAAAAATAAAAATAAAAGATATATTATTATAATAATTATAGAAAATAAGTGAAGACAACACATCAAGAGAGTGAAAACATTGAAGGGGGCTTGAGATGCATTAATTGTCTCCGATGTTACAATAAAACTGAATTATTAAAGGGGAATATGTTATATATTTATATTAGTATAAGGTAGTTGAATTAAACTAAATTCAGAAATAAAGGTTATATTATATGATGTTGTGGTCATATATAATATAAGATAATAAGACACATAAATGTCACTATATGTCTCAATCGTTAACATAAATGATCATTGACATATCATATTTGAAAAATGAATTTGCTGGTTATGACAATGAAAAGCCAGCCTATTTCTAGAGCTAAATCCATATTAAATTAATAAAGTATGATTGTAACGTAATACCAACTTATTATATTTATATATTAATAATTTTATGTATATAATTTTTAAATATAATTTTATACATAAATAACGATGTATTATCATATAATTAGATGTTATTTTATTTTTAATTTTCAATTTCTAATCACATGTGACACGTTATTGTTTGTGCACATAACGCTACTCTTTATATTTATGTTAGATAGACAGTAGAAACAAATGTATTTTAGTTAGGTTATTATTTTCATTCTAATCAAAACGAAAGTTTGATCAATGAACAATCTTATGTGCATTTAATTTTTAATATTCAATTAGATATTCAGATAATATATCATTATGTAAATATGTTATTTTGTTGTTAATTAAAAATTATCAAATTATTTGATAATACATAATCTAAATATTCAATTAAATATTTAAAATTGGGTATATATAATTTTATTGTTAATAAATTTGATGGAATTATGTGTTAAAAAGGTAATTAAGGTTGGAAAATGATAGAAGAACGGTGCAAGGCAATATATATATATATATATATATATATATATATATATATATATATATATATATATATATATATATATATATATATATATATATTTATATTTATTTATTTATTTATTTATTTAATTAGTTGATTTGCTCTTGTTAAAGTATTCTCATTTGTGACACATGTTTCTTACCATATGAATTAATTTGAAGATGTATATTAAGATAATTTATACTCAATTTTGAATATCTAATTAAATATTAAAATAATATATGATCTTGTGATTAAATATCATACCCAAGATGATTTATAGGTCTTTTGATTATTATGGTTGAATTTGAATTAAACTTTAAATTTAATTTGATACTGTAGCTAAACAAAAAATGATTAAAATGATATTGTTTGGATGTGTATTATTTAAAACTTCATTTTAATAAATTTTTATTGAAAATTTTCAAGCTC
Organism: Mangifera indica; assembly: GCF_011075055.1. Classification (NCBI taxonomy): domain Eukaryota; kingdom Viridiplantae; phylum Streptophyta; class Magnoliopsida; order Sapindales; family Anacardiaceae; genus Mangifera; species Mangifera indica. Next base: position 12,040,168 of record NC_058151.1, on the reverse strand, counting down.
TCAAACTTGACGATCTAAACACTCTTAAAGTTTAAGCTTGAGCTTGAAAATATTTAACTTTTAAATTCGAACTCAAACTTGAGTTCATTTGAGTTGAGCTTGTTTTGTGTTTATTCAAGCCAAACTTTTTTTTAAGTTTGAATAAACTTAGTTCGAATCTAACCCTAATAAAGATGAACGAAATCAAGAAATCTCAAACATAAATAAATTAAGTAATATTATATATATCTATTTAAAATACACACTTATATATGTTACCATGTGATTGAGTATTATTTTATCTTTAATTTAAATTCATTAAATCATATAATAACACATTATACATGATTTTACCAAAATAAATTATGTTGCGGAGTTGCAGTTGTTGAGAGGCAACTCTCAATGATTTCATGTGGTAAACGCTATCTAGGGTTACGTGCATTTTCAATTAATTTCTCTAATTAATCACATCATTCTTGACAATTTCAATATTCATGGCCATGACCATTTTGATTCTTAATTAATTTAAAACTTTTACTGCATATAGTTTATGAAATATAATCCTTCTGTTCTTGTTGTAGAATGAACGGTCAATCCACTACCAACCAAATCGGCATTAAAAATTTCAAGGCCAAACGACTCATTTTCATCCAAGCTTTGGTAACCTAAATTCTTAAAAATTATTAAAATTATAATTAATTTTAAAATATTATATTTTTATATTTTTTAAGATATAATAATTATTATTTTTTCAACAATTGAGAGACCCACTAACCTTTAAACACCGACACAATTGCTTTTTAATTTATTATTAAAACTAATTTTGAGTATTGGACAAGAAATGAATAAAACATCCAATAGTGTCACCACCTTTTATTAATATCTTAAAATGATTGATTTGACTGCAAATGGGCATTATTACCCAATCATTTTAGCAGAATTTTCAAGCTCAATCCATAGGATCCAATCATAATTATTGGAATACCCATATTCATAATGTTAGATTCGAATTGAATCTGTTTACATTTGAGTTTGAGTTTAATTTGAATAAGCTCTAAACGAGTCAATCTTATATGAGCTCGGGTCAAGCTCGAGCTCGAATTTGAGCTACTTGTCAAATTTTCTAATTAAAATTTTTGTTATAAAACGACATTATTTTAACTAATATATATTAAAACGATATCGTTTTAATAACGAAAAACGAATCAAATTAAATTCAAACCAAGTTTGAGTTTGACTTTAACGAATTCGAACTCGAGTTCAACTATATGTAAATAGGGTCGAGTTTGAGCTTGACTTGACTCGAATCTAACTTTACATATTCAATTTTATTTGTTAAGTTAAGATTTATAAGATATAATGAGCGACAGAAATATCACATTACCATAGATGTTGAAGAATTAAGAGAGTAAAAGATTAAAGCCAACAAGGGTTTGTACATTTTCGTGATGACCGTAGAAGATGAGTGGTTACAATACATTAAGAATGCGAAAATATCTCATATAAGTTACATTTTTATTTTTTTAAAGGTGTAACTATTATTTTTAAAACTATTAATAGATATACTAAATTATAAAATTTTCAAAAACATTCCTTGAATTTTCAAACAAAACTCATAAAAATTTCATCAACACTTCTAATAATTTATAAATTATAATTTGCCCACTAAAGTTTTCAAAAGGGCAAAAAATAAAAAAAAAATGAAAAAATTTATGAAAATAATCTACCATCCTCATATTTAATGGACTTTATTAATAAAGTAAGATAAATAAAAATTTAATTTTTTAAAACTTAAATGACCGAACCTCAGTGGGAAATGGTCTTTCAGCCTAAATTAAATATTCATATCCCTTCCAACGTATTCCATAAATAGACTGTGATTTATTTTTCCTTGCTGCATGCCTACATATTCTCCCCCCCTCTCCTTCTCAATTTTCTTTTCCCTAACAATTTCTCTCCATGAAGCTTCATTTTCCCAGGAACCAAACAACCCAAAGAACTCCAAAAATAGTCCTTCTCATATCCTTCACCTTATTTCTCCTCTCCATCATTTCCCTAAATTGCCCTTATCCAAAAAACATTTCTTTGCCATCCAAATCTTCTTCTTCCTCCTTCAGCAACAACATTTCTCCGTCGAACGATCAAGACGATGACCAGAAATCTGTGCCTGATCAAATCAAAGACTTTTTCAATGCTCGTAAATCCTGCGATATATTTTCCGGCGAATGGGTGCCGAACCCTGAAGCGCCGTATTACACAAACACAACGTGCTGGGCGATTCATGAACACCAGAACTGCATGAAATATGGGCGGCCGGATAGTGAGTTCTTGAAATGGAAATGGAAGCCATATGGCTGTGATCTTCCTGTTTTCAATCCTGCTCAGTTCCTGGAAATCATGAGAGGAAAATCTCTTGCCTTTGTTGGAGACTCCGTCGCCAGAAATCAAATGCAGTCTTTGATTTGCCTCATTTCCAGGGTAAGCCTCCTCCTACATCTACCTTTTATCTAAATTATACTAGTTGAAACTAAAGGTATAAATAAATTATATAAAATTATTTATACAAATTGAATTAGAGAAGTAAACAATTACAATACTCAATTATAAGATGTCATCTTAGTTTGTACAAACGATTTTATACAATTTATTTATACATATAATTTTATAAAAAAATTATATGTACAGACTTTTGATATATAATTTAGGTACACAGATTATTAGATAATTTTGAGATAACACTCAATTATATGATAACACATTATTTGTGTATCTAAATTGTATATCAAAATGTGTACATATGATATTGCTCATATTTTTATTCGAATAATACTATGCATACCCAGTTTTAGGTACACAAATAAGTTTACAAATGATGTGTGATTATATGATCAAGTGTTATGTTAATTCAAAATCACCCAATTAGTTGATGACACACATAAAATATATTTTTATTTATGTACTTCAAATAGATATACTTAATTTTATTGAAATTTATTCATATATTTAATTAATATAGTGGCATTAAATTTGGAGTAAGTAATTAAGTCTCTAGATGATGACGAGTCTTCATGTAATTGGTGTTATTTTATCATAAATTCAAAATTATCCATTCATATGATGACACATCATCTAGATACCATATTATGTACTCAAAATTAGAATCATATAATTTTATTTTATTTTATTTTTTTATTGCATTTAATATAGATGTCATGAAAATTGCAAAAAATTATAATATTATGTTTTCAATATTTTTTTATCATAATTTATGGTAAAATACAGTTAGTAACTATGGGATTATTCATAAGATTAAGTTGGTATTACAAGAATATTGAGGCCTTTTATTTTATTTAATTTTATAGATTTTAGAATTGATTGATGTGCATGTATTTTACCTTAATAAATATATAAACTCAATAACTTGTATGGGGAGGTTAGTTGAACTAAACCATAAAGTGATTAATAGATTAGGTGAAATAATGGAGTGCCACTCTATCAATCTTTACTTACTCCTATGAAATTCATAGTTTTCACACTTTTATTTAAGCCCAAATAGCTGTTTCCCACCCAAAGTTTAAGGCAAACCCAACTTATCATCTATTAATTATCAAAAATCTAAATATTCATCTATCTGTTAAATCTTATTATTATTATAAGAGATAAAATTATTATTTAATAAAAATATTTTTAAAAAACTATAAATTCATCACATTTCCCTCTAGGTTTAAAAATTAATAATTTTTTCTCAAACCAAAGTTTAAAAAATGATTATTTCCCTTCCAAATAAACTTTGGGTTGGGGAAAATATTAGTTTTTAAACCCAGCGGGGGAATGTGATGAATTTATAATTTTTAAAAATATTTTTATTAAATAATAATTTTATCCCTGATAATAACAATAAAATTTAATAAACAGATGAATATTTAAATTTTTAATAGTTAGCAGATGAGAAATTAGGTTTGTATCAAACCTAGGGTGGGAAATAGTCATTTGGCCATTTTATTAATTATGTAACATCCTGATAATCCAAAACATTTCTTGGTTTTGATTTTAGATTTTATAATCCAAAATGTATCTTTATAATTTAAATAGTTTTCAAGTTATTTAACAAATAAATCTTATTAATTTATTCATACAAATTGACGTGATAATATATAATTATATAATTTTGAAATAAAAGAAAAAATTAAATAATCATTTAACTCAATTAAATATTATCACATCAATTTGTATAAATAAATCAGTAAAGTTTATAAATTTGATCAAAATTTAAATATGCGGAGAAAACCTCTCTTATTTTCTAATTTTTTTCTCTTACCTAAAGGCCAAATAGGTCACACTTTCTCTATCTATCTTGAATAGCGAAGGCCAAAGGACTTACTCCCACCTTAGGTTTTTTGTCTTTTCAAATTAGTATTCGTTAATTATTAAAAATTTAAATATTAACTTATGAGTTGTTAAAATTAGCATTATATATTTTTCTTATATGTTTATAAAATTAATAATTTTCTTTAAAATTAAACTTTGTAATATTATATTTTCTTTTCTAAGGTTTTTTTTTCTCTCTTAAGGTTTTTTTTCTCTCTCTTTTTTTGACGTCGTTACTGATCGTTTCTCTCTCTCCCCTTTTTCGATGCCATCTCCAAACAAATAACATCTTTGTTATAGACTTGGTGATAACATTAATTGAGTCTATTAATTTTAAGAACCCATATGTGGGTATTTAAATTTTTAATCATTAATGGATACTAATTTAAAAATGCAATAAACTTGGGTGGGAATAAGTCCCTCAGCCATTAGAGAATTAAGATTGATAGATTCGGATTATGTTACACTTTCATTTGACATTCCAACCAATTTGCAAAATGCTAAGCATGATTAGTTAATAGTTTCCCACTTAACCATTCTCATTATTACTAATCAAAAATTAATTAATTAATTAATATTAGGTTGTCCAAGTTTAGTATCTAACATTATTAAAAACAATTTTTTTATATTGACTTAAAATTACTTAGATAGGACAAACTAATTAATAATTACATATAATAAAATATTTTACAATTGCTCTCTTTTTTATTCTATATTATAAAACTTTATTTTACATTAATTTTGAATGCACTTTTTACCTAATTTTGTCCAATTTGATTTTTTAATTGTTAAAACAAAATAAATGTGTTGTTTTTAAGAAGTTTCAATACGAAAGTTAACAAAATTAATAAAATATTAAAATTTTTAGAAAAAATTTTGAGTTTAAACTTTTATTGCATTTATAAAAACTTCTAGTTAATTATTTAAAAAAATTAATTAATATGCCTAATATTAGTATTTTTTGATAAATAATTTAAATCATTTTATGCACCTCATATGTATACTGAAAAATTTTTGGTTGGCTAAAAAACAAATTTTTTTATCAAATTAGTTATAATTATTTTCAATAATCTGATACTTGTTTTTTTTTTTTAATTTTATGTCAAAACAAGATTTTATAAAACCAAATACAAGTGATTGCAATTTAAATTAATCTTTAGAAAGTAAAGATCAATAAAGTATGAGATAAGTGTTAATATTTTATTTGAAAAGCATTAAATCTTAGAAATACATAGGGTTTATATATATATATATATAAATTAAAACAATATAATTATGTGCATTAACCGTCTTTATGTGGTTATGGATCAATGATGAAGTATCATTTAATCATATAATAACATATTATTATTACATAAATTAGTGTTTATTGTTAATGTATATAATTTTACTCATTTTAAAAGTTTTAGATATGGAATTGAATTCAACAAAAAGTGGGGAACAAATAACATCACTCTAATTAATTGACGTCTAAATTATTACTACAGAAGATATCAAATAAACTATATGCACTAGTTTTGGAGTAAGGTTAAATTCGAATCGAACTAAGTTTGAATAGAGTGAAACTTATTTTCTACTCTCGTTCTTTAGGGGGTTCAGCTCAGGCTTATTAAACCTAAAGAATAACTCATTCATGTTTCACTTACTTCATAGATGAGGAGTTTGTGTTCGACTCACATAAGATTTGGGTTTGTGTTGAAGAGCCAAACTTGGCTCAGGCTCATTGAACTTATTCACTTGACTTGGGTTTTCTTGTTGCTTGTGCAATGTTTTTTAAAAAAAAAATTTAATCTATTTTAGCTTAGGTTCGAGCTTGCGATCAGTTTTCAAATATTTTTTAGCTCAAATTTGAACTCGAGTTCGTATATGTGAAGCTCAAGTTTGGGCTAGGGTTCATTCAAGCCCAAAACAAACTTATTTTAAATCTATCTCTAGCTTTAAGTATCAAATTAGTATTCACATAAGTACAATTATGTAATTGAGTGATTTTAAATTGAGAATATAATAACACTCAATCACATGATAACACATCATTTAAATATCTAATTAAATATTCAAAATAGGTTGTTGTAGCATTGCTCAAACAATATTTGAAGAGTTGTGAATGAATATTATATGAGTATTGAAGTTAGATTTGTAATTTAATTATTTGCATTGCAATTTTTAGATTGTATATCCTGAAGATGTTTCCTACACATCAAATGAAATTTTCAAACGTTGGCTGTACAAATCCCACAACTTCACACTGGCCATGTTTTGGACACCCCATTTGGTGAGGTCCAAGCAAGCAGACCACAACGGTCCAACTAACACAGGCCTCTTCAACCTCTACCTTGACGAATTCGATGAAGAATGGACAACCCAGATTGACGATTTCGACTATGTCATCCTCTCCTCCGGCCACTGGTTCTTCCGCCCAATGGTTTTCTATGAAGACGGCCAAGTAGTCGGCTGCAAATACTGCCTCCTGGAAAATGTCACAGACATGCCAATGTATTACGGATACAAAAAGGCCTTCAGGACGGCCTTTAAGGTCATCAACAGCCTGAAAAATTACAATGGCATCACTTATCTCAGGACTTTTGCCCCATCACATTTTGAAAATGGACTGTGGAATGAAGGGGGAAATTGTGTGAGAACAAGGCCATTTAGGAGCAGTGAGACTAGATTGGAAGATGTGAACTTGGAGCTCTATATGATTCAATTGGAGGAGTTGAAGATTGCTGAGGGAGAAGGGAGAAAAACTGGGAAAAAATTTAGGTTACTTGACACGACACAGGCTACATTATTGAGACCTGATGGTCATCCTAGTAGATATGGCCACTGGCCTCATGAAAATGTAACATTGTACAATGACTGTGTGCACTGGTGCCTGCCCGGACCGATTGATACGTGGAATGATTTCTTTCTGGAGATGTTGAAGATGGAGGGGATTGAATCATACCAGGAGAAGCTTTACCCTGTTGCCAATGACAGAAAAATGAAGTTCAGATAGGTTCAATTTATTTCCCTTTTTGTTTTTCAGCTCTGTGTTCTTGTACTTTAGAGTTGTGTATTTGTGTCTAAAATTTGATCTAAGAAATACTTAATTATATGATATACAGTGGAAGAATATAGTGTATATACATTCAACAGAGATTATCCATTGCCAGGGCTCAAGTTGAAAATAAGTCAGAAGATTCTTCTCCATGAAGCTTTATTGTCATCCAGCTGGCTGCTGCAATAATGTTTTGGCCAAAATACTTGTTCCCACCCAAGATTTAGTGTATTTATCTCTCTTATCCACAAAGTTTCAAAGACTCAAATTCTCACCCTTTTGTTAAAATTCCTAATTAGGGTAAAAGGTAGAAATATTATTTAACAAAAAAATTAAAAAACTAAATTTTATCATATTTTCTCCCTTTAATTTAAAAATTTAACAATTTTTCTCCCTTAAAATTTAAAAAGTGATTATTTTTCGCTAAAATTTTTTTTCATCACTAAAGATGACGAAGTTTATGGTCTCCGATTGCATCTCTCTCTCTCTCCTAGTCACTCAGCTTTTTCTCTTTGGTCATTTTCGTCTCAAACAAAGACAATCGAGAAGGGAAAGTTGGAGAGAGAGATAACGCGGTCAAAGAAGGTAAACTTCGCCTTCTCTGATGATAAAAACACTTTAGGAGAAAATAATCATTTTTTAAACTTTGAATGAAAATAATTTATTAGATTTTTAAACTTAAAAAAAATGATAAAATTTTAGTTTTTTTATATTTTTAATTAAATGATAATTTTACCTTTAAAATTAATTGAAAATTTTAACAGAACAGTGAACATTTAAGTTTTTAAAATTTTATAAGTGAGTGTTTGGGGATACAGTATACCTTAGGTGAGAGTAAGTCTTTTGCCCTTTTTGTTTCCTGATATTGCCCTTTAAATATTCCTTTGGGTTTCTTAACTATTTTCTGCTTTTGTTGATGTTTTCATTACGAAAGATAAACCATGTTTTGCTGTACAGAAAGTATCAATAACTGATTAAAAAAAGAGACACGAATCTGTTAAAGAATTCTTTAAATTTTGCAAAAGTTGTGTGTTTGATTCACTGTTCATGCAAGATTTTCTTCGAGAGTATCCCTGAAATTATGGTTCATGTCTCTGAGTTTCATCCTGGAAAAAATCTGCCACAGAGCACCACAAGCAAAGTTCTTCTCCTTTGTCTCATTGTTTTTCTCCTTCCTGTGATCTATCTATTCTTCGCCAACAGTTCCTCGACGCCATGGCTGAACTTTAAATTCTATGTTGATAACATCAATCAAGGGAAAAAATGTAACATGTTTAAAGGAAAATGGATTCCTTCTCGTCAGGAACCTTACTACACTAATGCAACTTGCTTTGGAATTCATGACCAGCAGAATTGTATGAAGTTTGGGAGACCTGACAGGGAGTTTCTGAAATGGAGATGGAAACCTGATAACTGTGAGCTGCCTTCCTTCGATGCGAAGTGTTTCTTGGAGATTGCGAGGGGGAAGTCTCTGGCATTTGTTGGAGACTCACTGGGAAGAAACCAAATGGAGTCATTGTTCTGTCTCTTGTCAAGCGTAAGAAGAATTCAATGACCCTGGAAATATTTTCAATGATTTCTGTTTACAGTTGTCTTTGTTTCTCAAACTTTTTTCGCTGCATTGGTTGTTTCCAGGCGAGCAATCCTGAATATGTTTTCCACAAAACAAATAAGTTCATAAGCTGGCTGTTTAGAGACTACAACTTCACTCTGGCATCCTTCTGGGCGCCTCACCTGGTTAAAACCATCGATGCAGGCCCCAGTGGCCCAACCTACAATCGCCTGATGAAGGTTTACTTGGACAAGGCTGATGACAGTTGGGAAACTGAGATTGAAACATTTGATTATGTGATCCTCTCAGCTGGAAGATGGTTCTATGGACCGCAGATTTTCTATGAAAATGATGAGGTTATTGGCTGCCATGAATGCGAAAGAGGCAACATCGAAAAGCTGTCGATGTTTTATGGATACAGAAGGGTGTTCAGAACTACATTTAGTACTTTGATGAGGCTTGAAAGGTTTAAGGGTGTGATAATTTTGAACACATTGTCGCCGCCTCATTTCGAGAATGGAGAGTGGAACAAAGGGGGGAATTGCAACAGAACAAAACCCTTTTTGAAGAAAGTAAAGGGACTAGATGGAGGAGATTTGGAGATGTATTTGACTCAAATAGATGAACTGAGAATAGCTCAAAGGGAAGGGAGGAAGAAAGGAGTGAAATTCTGGCTGCTAGATGCAACTGCAGCCATGCTTATGAGGCCAGATGGACACCCCAACCATTATGGACATTGGCCACATGAAAATGTCACCATTGCTGATTGTGTTCACTGGTGCATGCCTGGTCCTGTTGATACATGGAATGAGTTCTTGCTTCAGATGTTAAGAATGTATGATAGTTAATGTAAACAAGAACATTTCTTAGTTAAGCTGAAGTTCTTTCTTTTTATGCAAAAACCATTTGACACAAAAATAATGTAACATCCTGATTTAAGGAAAGTTATTTCCTCTTTTGAATACACAATTCATTATGATTTTGTTTTGTAAGTTTTGTAATACAAAATATATCTTAACAACTTAAAGAACTTATATATTATTTAATCACTCATCTTAATATCTTCAAATAATATAAACTATATATATAAATTTAATATTTCCCATATATTTTTTTAACATGACATTAGTATAAAAGTGTCATCAATCATTTTTATAAACACCCTTTACTTATAATTCTGATTGTGGAATCTTCTCACTCCGAAATACAGACTGCAACTCCTCGAGAATGTTGCGAAGGAGAAAAAGGAATACAATGATGCCAAGATAATGTTTTGTCCATTAACTCGTTGGTCGTATTAAAGGACAAGGAAATGAAAGTCACATCATCATAGTGCTCTCAAAAGTGGCCCTGTATAGGACAAAGCTCTTGAATGGTGATAAGAACATACATTTAATATGGTAAAGTTTTAGTTATACCTTCTTTTGTATACATTAAACACAATTTGAGGCATAAAAGAACACCCAGATCCACCATTTCATTGTTTAATCTGAAAAGCTAATCTGCCTGGCTGTCACACTTGAACAAACTTGGTGAAAGGTACAGATGAGACTTAGAAATGCTCACCAAGTGTAAGTGATAAGATAAAGAATACCAACATCAAAGCAAAAGAGAATCTTCCTTCTTTCTAGAAAAAAAGATAGCGTGTAAAACATGAACATGAGGAAATCCAATCGGAGTACAGGCTTTCAAGTTAAATAACTTCGCTGCTAATCCACTCCATTGTCACTTGGCGGTGATACAATTAATCATCAATGCCAATATTTGTATCCTTTCATCTCAAGACAGCTTAACACTAACAACCATGAGGTGACTTTTTGTCATACAGTTAATCATCAATGCCAATATTATGCCCTTTCATCTCAAGACAGCTTAATACTAACAACCATGAGGTGATTTTTTGTCTCACTCAACAAACTTATACTAGCTACCAGCCAGAAATAGTTGACAAGATTAAAAGGGAAATGTCCTAGCTTCTCTAGAAAAACCCTCCTGCACACTCACAAGACTAAATCAAATCAGATCACTTATGCAACAAGGAACAAGAACATGGGACCTGATTTTTTCAAGAAGCCATCAAGAAACTTCAACTTGAAAATAAAATATTATGGCATAGTTTTCAACAACAAAGAAGCACTATAAAGCCTTAAATAATTAACATAATTACATCAGCATTTAGGGGAATAATAAAGAACTGTGTTGCATCTTAATTGTGTATTATGATGCCTCAATTTAAAATAAAGTTGTTTCATGATGGTGGTTGGTGGTTGACCTCAAGAATATTTACCTCAAAGATAAGTTTCTAACCCAGATTTCATGTTCAAGAGAACAGATGAAACTGCATCAATATAAATTCAACCCCAAATGCAAAGTTTCTTACTTGACACTACACCATGAAGGCTTGTGCCACTGAGCTCAGTGGGAAGGTCTCACCTTACAACACTCAGAGAAAAGTTTTAGTACTGGTTCTTATCTTGATTCTCTTCGCGATTATCCATCTCCTTGCAAATAATTGTCAGTCACCTTTGCTATTTCTTTACTTCAAAACTAGAGATGTCAGAGGCGTCACACTGGAGAAGAAATGTGACATTTTCAGCGGAAGGTGGGTCCCTCATCCTGAAGGGCCTTACTATTCAAATGAAAGTTGCCATCTGATAATTGACCAGCATAACTGTATGAAGCTTGGAAGACCTGACAAGGAGTACATGAACTGGAGGTGGAAGCCTGATGAATGTGAGTTACCTCTGTTCAATCCAACTCAGTTCCTTGAGATTGTTAGAGGGAAGTCAATGGCATTTGTTGGGGATTCTGTGGGGAGGAACCAAATGCAATCACTGTTATGCCTCTTATCCAGTGTAAGAACTTCCATTACTCATTACATCATACATATGTATATAGAATGATCTCATTATGAACCCCATAGCATACTGCCTACTTAATAGAACATTGAATTCCTCATAATTAACCCTATTGCAGGCCGGGGTTTATAGCAAGAATGCTACTAAAATGGCCCACACGATAAATATTCATCACTATTTTGTCAGATAACAAGCACAATTTTCCATTCATATACCTCGCAGGCTTATGATATTTCATGCAATTTTTCAGGTGGCATATCCAGAGGATATTTCTGACAAATACTCGTCAAACACGGATTATTTCAAACGATATTTCTATGCTGATTACAAATTTACTGTAGCAACACTCTGGTCTCCGTTCTTAGTTAAATCAGGTGATGCAGATCCTGATGGTCATTCCCTCAACAGCCTCATGAGCCTCTACTTGGATGAAGCTGATGAGGCATGGGCAAATGAAGTAGAAAATTTTGACTATGTGATTGTTTCAGCTGGACAGTGGTTCTTCCGGCCTTTGATATACAATGAAAACAGTCAGCTTATTGGGTGCCATAAATGTTATATAAAGAACATGACAGCCATTCCCAAGTACTACGGATACAGAATGGCCTTTCGAACTGCCTTTAGAACTCTTCAGAGCCTGAAGAATTACAAGGGTATAACATTTCTAAGGACATTTTCTCCCTCTCACTTCGAAAATGGTGATTGGAACAAGGGAGGAAATTGTGCAAGAACAAGGCCATTTACAAGCCAAGAAATGAAGTTAGAAGGGTATGCAATGGAGTTCTACTTGACACAGGTGGAAGAACTAAGGGCCGCAGAGAAACAAGGGAAAAGTAGAGGCTTGAAATTTCTATTACTCGACGCTACTGAAATTATGCTGCTGAGGCCGGATGGGCATCCAAATAAGTATGGACAATCCCCACATAAGAATGTTTCAGTGAATGATTGTGTTCATTGGTGTTTGCCAGGCCCAGTTGACTCCTGGAATGAGTTTTTGCTTTATATGATGAAGGCTGAAGGTCAGAGGTCGGTTTAGGGGAAGCTTAATGAGAAATTCTTGATGTAAATTTGATACAGATTTATTTATTTGCATATATATTTGAAACCCTGCTTGGATTTTTTTACCTCTAAAACCATTTCTCCTTTTGTTTATAATTTGTAATTAAGAAGAAAGAGAAAGTTATAAAAGAAATATAGAGAATCAACTCTTAGAAATGTTATTGCAAATAATTGTGTTTCAATAGTGTCATACCTTGTATTTGGAATGTTAAACTATGGTGATGATTCTGATACCAATGATATAAACTTTAATCAAATCACAGTTCAAAAACTAGTTATTGAAATTGGAGAGTGTAAAATTATAGAACCCTCACACTAAGAAATCATATTTTCTAATGTGAGATTTAAATCTGATACCTTACACTTGATTTATCTATGTGCCAAGTCCCATTGATGCATGGAATGAGGTTTTGCTTTACAGCCAATTAAAACTTGTAAGATTTCAGCCTAATACAGGCTGAGAAAGACAACTTTTTTTTTTAAGGGGTGTTCAAAAATATTTGATAATTGAACTGAACTACTGTTTAAACCGAAAATTAAATTGAAAAATAGGTTATTTAAAAAACTAGTTCAATAATATAAAAAAACTGACTTTTCGATTCGGTTTTTGGCTTGTCTATTTTTTAAGACCGGTTAACCAAACTAAACTAAACTAGTTTTCAAAAAATTGAATAAAAAATTAATAAAATTTTGGAACCTATTTCCAAAAAAATGGGAAAAATAACAAGATAAGATAATCCTTTAAAATTTGGTTCGAAACCAGTTAACTAAAAATTTGGTTCGGTTAATTAGTATTTTCAATTCAGTTAAAAATCAATTAATTTTTAAATCAGTTTGATTTCAATTTATAATTTTCTCCAAACTGAAAATTTGCTTTAGTTTGAAAAATTATCAAACCAGTTTGTTTAACCGGTTTTGAGCACCCCTAAGATGTTATGAAATGATATGAGGCCATCCTTAATATTTAAATTATCTTAATATAAGATAGAGGACATTAATGCAACCTATCTACAGCATGAAAGGCCATTATTATTCATAACATATGACAACCAAAATTGATATATTTACCATTATTATTGTTGTTGATGTTCTTTTTCTCCAATTTAATTAATATGAAAGAGCCAGGGCACCTAACCCATATGGGTCAACCATCAAATTGTCTGTAATTGAGAGATTCCTCTCTCTCTCTCTTCAATACAAATTTTCTATATGTATTAAGATTGATAGACTTGAATATGTCACACTTTCATGGTAAAAATTTTAAATTATAAAATATTTTATAATTATTTACAAAAGAAAAACTTTTAATATCATTAATGAATGAATTTTGTTGTTCTTTTATGAGGGAGAATTTGTTTTGCTCTAAAACTTGAATTTGTCTTTCTCTAAACTTGATCAGCAGGTTATAAGTTTGTATTTTTTTTTAAATAATTATTGGATTATTTTATTATAAATCAAACGGTTTTGTCATTTCTCCCTATACTCTGATAATCATCAGATAAATTAGCATCAATTCTTCATTATCTAGAGACACTGCAAAATTATTGTTAGAAATTAATACATTCTAGAAGAATGATTTACTTTTCTTTTCTTCTAGGAATTACAATAATGTACAGAACTTTTTTAAACAATTTTGAGTATAGTACATTTAGAAAAAAAAAATTGCATCACTTTTACACTAACAGATTATTGCTAAGATCTTTTAGCATGTATACTAGGTCTGTTCTTCAAAAGGAAATCTTGGTGAAGGTAGCAATGAGCAAAGCTAAAATGTAGAGTACAAAAGCTGACCTGAGTAGCATGAGCTTCTGCTGGCTCTCACTCTGGCTGCAGGTGTAATAAGGAAGTTTGTTATGAGCATCATCAGTAAAATCTATAGAAGAAGATCCACTCTCAGAGTTGGTCCTTCCAAACTGGTTTCATGCTTCTACATTGCTGCTTTCAATTCTCCTCCACAAACCGTTCAATCTATCTAGTTCCATCTCTTTCAAATGAATTTCACTGACCAGCTTCTGCTTGTGCCTACGAATAACATGGTATAGTTTAAATATTTCTTCTCACAAATAACAATAGCGTCAAAAGAAAATTTAAAACCATATAGAAATTTAAATGACTTGTTTCACTGCCAGTTGTTGAATAAGGCTGTGATGCTGTTTATATACATCTTTTCTCTCTGAGCTGCAAATAGTATTTGTTTAAAATCCAAATACTATACATAAGTTATAACAGCTAAAATTGTGTGGCAAAATTTACAGCGATTACAGCTAAAATGTCTGTTTAATTCCACAATATGCAAGAAAATTAATAAAATTGATTCATTAGGAAGAAGTTAAACAAACAAATAAAAAAATGAAAAGTATAGCGGCACCTAAGGAAAAGTCCCAAAAGACTAGCGAGGTGAGAAACAATTTCCAGGTAATCAATTTTTATAAGGTTGCTGAACAAAAGATTAGGGAAAGGAAGGTACTAACAACATGCAAAGTCACAAGTGATGGTATGAACATTTTTTTTATTTTCTATTTTATTTTTGGGAATGGAAAGTGATCGTACAAATGTTTACTGGTGCAATATTTTCCAGTCCCTGACTTCCTGCTGAGGTTAGAAGAACAAAAAATCTTCCCTAGAACTGCATTCAACCAGCTTCATACATTAGTTACAAAACCTACTTTGCACATAAAAGCAATAGCGATCAACACATGCAGACTTTGACTGAACACATACTGCCAATCCTTGACATAAACACCCACGTTAATCTATCAATAAGCATAAGCTTTTCCTTGAGTCTAACAATAGTTATCAATGAGACATGAAATATTGAAGAAATGCTATATACCAAGTTAGAATGTCAGCAAACAACCAAATTATCACAGTTCAGTATTAAGGGCTCTAAAACAAATCAATAATAGAAAATACCTGGGGAAGGCTGCTTCAGTGTGTTATGCTGAACTGAGCCCACTTTTTCTCCAATTTTTGAACTACCTCTTCCATCAAACTCTAAGGGCATCATACAATTCTTAAGCATCAAAAGCAGCAACAACAACCCATTTCAATGAGACAGAAATGAAAACTAAATTAGAAAACTGACTAATTCCATTTTCTTTTCTTCAAGTTTTTTTGTTACAGAAGACTTTTGAACTTCTGCATCTTCTCCAGTTTCATCTACCTTTTTGGATTCTGCTGCAGATTCAACTGGCCTTCCCGGTTTGCTGGCAAGTGATGCAGTTTGCCTGCTTTCCAGCTCAGCTGCCAATTTTTTTTCAATTTCATCCATTCCCTATAAGCACAATAAATCAACTGAAACTTATGAAGTCAAAAGTAATAAATTTGGTTTTCACTTTTTCTTTAACCCACACCATCAGCAATGTGAGCAAAATCATTTCAGAAAATAGCAAAATAACCCAAATAGATTTCCCAAAAAGAAAAATGCTGATATATTTCCATGAGTTAAAGGAAAAATTATAACTGAATTGGTATGACAGTAATGGGATAAGCCCATGGAATCATGAACATCATTTATGTGAGCGTCACGTCAAGCTAAACTTTGGAAAGTCAGTCCAGACCTTTAACTTTCTTCAAAGTGAATTTGATTCCTGAAATTTCTCCTGTATTTTGCTTTTGGAATTTGATATAGCCTTTTCATATGCAGCGTTTTCTTCCTCTAATGCTGCCTCCCTCAATTGGGCCCGGTCACAAGTATCTCTTTGAATACCTAATCATTCAATGACAAAACTAATACTATTAGAGAACACTGTTGTAATTTGCTAACTTTTCTTTCTCCTACAGTCAAAAGGATGATATGTGTTTTACACATAATAAAAATCAGAAAAAGGCTATAAACGGCCCTAGTTGAGTAGTTGAGGCAGGCTCAGAATATTTAATCTTAGCACCACATAACATTGAACTCAAACCAAAACTCAAGGTTGATTCACACAAACCATGCTTTTTCATAAGCCCGATCAAGTAAGCCAAGTACACCCACCCACCATTGTTACCGCAAGGAGATCAGCATTACCGTTTACCACTTGAAGTAATCCACATAGATTCATTCACAAGATCAATGAAACAAAAAGACCAAACAACAAAAACAACCCAATCCAATATATCTACACGACAAGCAATTTAACGGCGCACCCGGTTTCGTTTTTCAAATTTATTAACAAAGCAGAATTCTTTCAAAATCAAAAAGAAAATCACAGCCCGCATGAGAAATAGGGTCAAGTTTATGAAATATAATTTATTGGGGGCAATGGCACAAGAATAAGAAACCAAAGCTAAAGATCCAGGTAATAAAGTCAAAAACAACTGACAAAATTTTAAAAGAAAACCTGTTCACGAGTGGCAGAGTGAGAGTTGAGATGGAGTGCAAGAGCGGCATTGGAGGCAATGGAGTGAGCGGGAATGTGAGGCGAGGCGTTGGGCAATATCAGGAGGAGGTAATCTGAGGCGTAGATCTTGGATTGAACGTTTGAGAAAGGCGGCCTTTCGGTCAATTTGTTGAACGTAGTTCTGTTGTTCTGGTGTGAGGAGATTAGGAATTGAGTAATTAGCGGTTGCGGTTCATCGCCCTTGTGGGCTCCCACTATATCGTCTGCCCGTGCCAGTCATCCGGCCCTGTCTTGCCCTTAGTGAGCATTGGGATAGTAATTTGAGCTCGATTTTAAGGGTTTTGGCCGTGATAGAGAGGGGATTCCTCGATAAGAAAGGAAAAAGGGATAGAGATGGGGATAAAAAAAAATTTCGCAATCGGAGGCGGTTTTTATTGTCCTATTTTCATATTCATTAATCATTTTTGCATATAAAGTAAATTAGATAATGGTTGACATGTTCTTTCATTTAAGGCAAAAATGCACTTTGGAGAAATTGTTTAATGTTAAATATTGTTTATGCAAATTGGGTTATGTTTTATAAACTATGAGACCGTCATGTGTTGATGTCACTGAACTTATCCCATTAAGTGACTTCATTTATAACTAGTTAAATGACTAGATAGACTTAATAGTGTTCTTGAATTTCATTTAGTCTTCTAAAGACTTTCTCATTTCTCCTAACGCATCAACCGATTTGTATAAATGGTTTTCATGTGATGCAATTACTTCAAAGTGCAAATTTATCTTGAATACAATAATGTGACCAACATGATCTATTTACCTAATATAAAATAAATGGTTAACGACTCTAAAAATAGGGGACAATCAAGAAGTTTCAGAGTAGACACTATCTAAGATATAAGACATTTTTTATTTAAAATTATGAAAACTTTTTAAAATACAATTGGTAGAAACTTTATATTTAGTCCCAATTCGGCCAAAATACAACAATAAAATTATCAAAATTTTAGTTGAAAGGTGTTGTGAACAAAATCAATAAGATTTGACCATTGTAGTATTTAACCAACTTAGTTTAAACTTAATGGTTCGTCCAGTACCACCCTTTGGGCCAAACTTCTTCTCACTTGTATTCTTTGGCTGAAGCTTGGAATCCATCAAAACTTATGGGTTTCTAGGTTTAACACATAAACCCTCAATTTTAAATCTAAATTTAAGATATAGTTTTATTAATTTTGAAATAGAATGAGTTAATAATAAAATTATATGTATATATTTTAAATATATAAATTACGTATATAGAATATTATTATATAATTAAATAATTTTAAATTAAAAATAAAATAATATATAATTATATAATAATATATTATTTATATATTTAAATTGTTTAATATGTTATAGAAGTCTCATTCAAACATCATAAAGTTTACGTAGTCTTAATGTCGCAAGGAATGGGCCTATGGGCTACGAATCCAAGCATTGTTTTGATTCCTCTGCTGCCGAAGTCATACTCTTCCTCTTGTTGGCATGGCCTTTTAGCCCAACTTATGAAAATTTTATACTTTTGCAAATGGCAAAATTCAAATTTGCCATCAATCAATCATGGGCAAACCATCAATCATATTTCCTTTCTATCTAAATACCTACCAACCATTTATATATGGACAGATTTTAATTTGGGTTGAATAATTCTTTTTAGATTAAGTTGTGAGTTACTCTTTTTTATTTACTTGGTTTTGAATTGATTATATTAAATAGGTGAAAACTATGGATTCGATTTTTAATTTGTTTAATAATGTAAACTCTAATTTATATTTTAATGGAGTTGGGTTGAAATGAATTTGTCTTTAATGATGGTCAAATCATCACTACTTCTGTAGTTATACCGCGAATATTTACTTGAGTTGAATAATCTTTTTAAAATTAAGTTGGAAGTAACATTTTTTTATTTAATTGGGTCTGAATTAATCACATTAAATAAGTGAAAACCTTAGATTAAGTGTTTATCTTACTTAATATGGTGAACTCTAATTTAAATCTTAATGGAGTTACTCTTATCATCTTCAAGCCCAAAATCAAGCAACCTTTCTTACCTCTTAAGCATTCTGAAAAACCCACTTGAAAGTGCTTGTCTTTCCTTCAGAGTTTCCACATTCTGATTCAACGTTACTTGGCATATCTTGCAATCCTCAAATTCCCACTTCCTCATTCTTCTCATCTTCACTCCAAATCCAACCCTTTTCCCTCTTCACATTTCTGTTTCTTCAACAAAACCCCCAAGTCAAGTCCCCCCACCTGTCATTCAAGTCAAATTTATCAACCTGCAACATAAAAAATATTCAACCGTACCCACTTCCTCCTACTTTTTCTCCACCAAATCCCAACAAACTTAATCAAGTTACAACAAAACAACCATGTTGAAAAAGCTGAGAAGGAGAGTTTCCAGGATACTCACAAAGCCCTTTAAGAAGCCCAAGAAACCCTTTAGACCCTCCTCTTTAATTTCTCCTTCACCGCCTGCCATTGAATCTGAACCCCAACCAGAGCTAGATTCAGAACCCGAAACTCCGGCTATGGAGTCTCAACATTACAGAAAGCGACCAACTTCACCGTTCCTGTTCCCTAAGGCAGAATCCTCTGTGCTCCCTGATCCTTCCCTTTTCTTCTCTCGGAGTCTTCTGTCATCCCCTCTCCCCACAAACTCTTTCTTCCAAAACTTCACGCTTAAAGCTGGCGATCAGCCCGAATACATCCACCCGTACCTTATTAAATCATCTCAGTCTTCACTTTCTATCTCCTACCCATCTCAGTTCCACAACTCTTCTTTCATATACCAAGTTTTCAATGCTGATTTGATCATCTCAGGACCGAATAAAACCTGCCTGGATTCGCTACAAAGTCATATAATTTCTTCTTACTGTGATCTCAGTGTCACTCTTGATATCCCCTCTTCATATTTTCGTTTCTTTCTTGTAAGGGGAAGCCCTTATGTGACCTGCAGTGTGACCAGTAATATTCCTATCATGATATCAACCATTCATGCCATTCTCTCACTTGATGCCAGTATTTCACTCAACAAGTACACCATTAAACTTAACAACAACCAAACCTGGGTTTTATATTCGTCCTCTCCGATCAATTTGAGTCAAAATGGTGTTTCTTCAATCATTTCTGGAGGGTTTACAGGCATTATTCGGATTGCGGTGTTGCCAGATTCTAATATTCAATATCAGTCACTTCTTGATCGGTTCAGTTCGTGCTATCCGCTTTCAGGTCATGCTGTTTTCACTAAGCCATTTTGTTTAGAGTATAAATTTGAGAAGAAAGGTTGGGGTGATTTACTTATGTTAGCGCATCCTTTGCATCTTAAACTTTTATCTAGGGATGATTGTGATGTCACTGTTTTAGAGGATTTTAAGTATAATAGTATAGATGGTGATCTTGTTGGTATTGTTGGTGATTCTTGGGTATTGAAACCGGATTCAGTTTCAGTAACTTGGCATTCGATTAATGGAATTGCTGAAGAATCATATGCTGAAATAGTGTCAGCTCTTTCTAAGGATGTTGATGCCTTGAATTCAAGTCCTACAACTACGACATCGTCGTATTTTTATGGGAAATTGATTGCTAGAGCAGCGAGATTGGCTTTGATTGCTGAAGAGGTGTGTTACCTTGATGTGATACCAGTAATAAGGAAGTTCTTGAAGGATACAATTGAGCCCTGGTTAGATGGGACTTTTAATGCAAATGGTTTTCTATATGATGGAAAATGGGGTGGAATAGTGACAAAACAAGGTTCAGTAGATAGTGGAGCAGATTTTGGATTTGGAGTGTACAATGACCACCATTACCACTTGGGATACTTTGTTTATGCAATTGCAGTACTTGCAAAGATCGATCCAGCTTGGGGGAGGAAGTATAGGCCTCAAGCTTATTCACTTATGGCTGATTTTATGAACTTGGGTCGAAACGAAAATTCGAATTATCCTCGTTTGAGATGCTTTGACTTGTATAAGTTGCATTCTTGGGCTGGAGGGCTAACTGAATTTGCGGATGGAAGGAATCAGGAGAGCACGAGTGAGGCTGTGAATGCATACTATTCAGCAGCCTTGATGGGGCTAGCATATGGAGATACCCACCTTGTGGCCACTGGATCAGTGCTAGCTTCAATGGAGATTCAGGCAGCACAGACATGGTGGCATGTAAGAGAACAAGATACTCTGTATAGCCAAGATTTCACCCGAGAGAATAGAGTTGTAGGTGTTCTTTGGGCTAACAAGAGAGATAGTGGACTTTGGTTTGCTCCTCCTGATTGGAGAGAGTGCAGACTTGGCATTCAGCTGCTCCCACTATTGCCGATCACTGAGGTTTTGTTTTCTGATATCAGATTCGCAAGAGAACTTGTGAAGTGGACATTGCCGGCTTTAGGAAGAGAGGGAGTTGGAGAAGGATGGAAGGGTTTTGTTTATGCTTTGGAAGGGATCTATGATAAAGAAAATGCGTTGCAGAAGATTAGAAACTTGAACGGTTATGATGATGGGAACTCACTTACTAATCTCTTATGGTGGATTCACAGTAGGGGTGATGAAGAGGAAGAAGGATGCGGTGGAGTGGGGAAATTCTGCTGGTTTCGTCACTACAGTCACTAACATTGTTTCTGAAACTTTGTTCATGGGGATTTAATCTAGGTGTCATCAGGATTTGATTAGTGTTTATAATTGATATATGTTGCCTTTGGTTTACATGCTTGTGCATACATTTTAAAATAAGAGCAATACATGCCCCATTGCTAAATTTCTGGTGCTGGTTTTGAGCTTTCAATTTAACGATATATCGATGAGATTATCCAGAGCTTTTGCTAGACTTCAATTTTTTCTTGATTAGTTTAGAAGTGAAGTGAATCTGTCTTGTTTTTAGGGAAAGCCTCTTAAATTTGAAAGGGGAAAATAAATGCAAATCGAACTTACAGTACAAAAGCCTTTTAAAATTCCCAACAAACCCTATAAACCCTCCGGTTCCATTTTCTACATCAGCAGCGCCTGAACGTGAAGTTAAACCGGCTATGGAGCCTTGACATTCTGAAAAGCTACGGACTTCATTGTTTCTGTTCCCTAAAACAAACTCAACTGCGCTCCTTGATCCTCTACGTTTCTTCTGACGGACTCTTCATCACATCCGCTCTCCACGCAAACTCTTTCTTCCAGAACTTCACTCTGAAAGCTGGTGATCAGGACGAATATGTCCACCCATATCTCATTAAATTATCTCTCTCTTCACTTTCTGTCTCTTACCCATCTCGGTTCTACAACTCTTCTTTCGTATACAAAGTTTTCAAAGCTGATTTGATCATCTTAGAGTCAAAAAAAGCCAACGGTAATTTGAAAGAAAATCACATAATTTCCTCTTTCTCAGTGTCACTCTTGATATCCTCTCTTCTCATCTTCGGTTCTTTCTGGTTAGAGGAAGCCCTTTATGGCTTGTTCTGTGACAATTAACCTTCCCATTTTGATATCAGCAGTTCATTTTATTCTCTCACTTGATGCCAATAATGCACTCATTAAGTACACCATTAAACTTAAGAATAACCAAACTGGGGTTTTGAATTCGTCTTCCCTGACCAATTGCAGTCAAAATGGTATTTCTTCAATCATTTCCCGTGGGCTAGGGGCATTATTAGGATTGCAGTGTTGCTGGTTTCTGTTTCTTAACATCAATCAATTCTTGATCAGTTAAGTTTTTGTTATCCGCTGTAAGGTGACTGTGTCTTCACCAGGCCATTTTGTTTAGAGTATAAATTTGAAAAGACAGGTTGGTATTTTACTTGTGTTAGTGCATCCTTTGCATCTTAAAGTTTTATCCAGGGATTATTGTGATGTTACTGTTTAAAGGATTTAAGTATAAAAGTATAGACGGTGATCTTCTATGTACTGTTGGTGATTCTTGGATATGGTAACTGAATCCGGTTTCAGTAATCTGGCATTCAATCAATGGAATCAGAGAAGAATCATAAGCTGATATAGTTTCAGCTCTTTGGAAGGATGTTGATGCCTTGAATTCAAGTACTATAACCCCAAGATGTTCATATTTTTATGGGAAACCGATTGCTAGAGCAGCAAGATGGCTTTGATAGCTAAGAGGTGGGCTTTCTTGATGTGATACCATGATAAGGAAGTGTTTGAAAGATACTACTGAGCCCTGGTTTGATGGGACTTTCATGGAAAATGGTTCTGTATGATGGAAATGGGGTAGAATTGTGAAGAAACAAGGCTTAAAACATTCTGTAGCAGATTTTGGATTTGGAGTGTACAATGATCACCATTACCGTTTGGGATACTTTGTCACGCAATTGCACTACCTGCGAAGATTGATCCAGCTTGGGAAGTATAGGTCGACAACTCTCTTAGAGTTCCCTCATATGGGATCTCTAGGGAAGAGGATCAAGTGAGTCCTTGCGGACGGCTTGATGCCATTTACGCGAAGTGCAACAGAAGGAAGGAAAATCGATGGACCAACATGGTGTAATGTAAGAAAGCAAGATACCGTGTATGTGGAGAATTAGGTTTTCGGTCGGCAAACAAAAGAGCTAGTGGCCTCTGCTTTGGTCCTCCCGCTTGGGAGAGTGTAGGCTTGGCATTCACCTGCTCCCCCTATTGCCAATCACTGAGGATTGTTGTGACTTTTCTAGTACAGAGCCACATATGACTCCAAAGCTTGAGAATATTATTGATAAGTTACAGTGATTGGTTAGGGGGCGTTGTTTATTTTTTTCATTTGCTTAATTCGATAATAATTTTCTCCTGTCAGATTATCTTCAGTATTGGAGGCAATCAATCTTTTATCCTGTCTGACAGATAGATTTTAAGACATTCACTTGAAAAAAAATTCATTTCTCTATTGTTAAATCAAGATGCATCTGTAGCTTCAAATCAAACAGTGTGCTACAGAAGATCAGAACTGACTCCTAGTGCCACCAAATTCATCAAAGACGCAAGAAAGTGGCTTATTCCTTCACTCGAGAGCCACTTTAATCAATGATAAGGTTGAATTTCCATGCTAATTCATGAGAGTAAACACCTGGAAAATCAGACAATACTAAATTTGAATTTCCTAGAGGTGCTACATCAACAAGCACAATTTATACCGGCTCAACATCTCCTATCTAGCCATATGAATGAGTCTATGCCCCTGCTAAAGCGTAACAAATGTCCTTGTAGAGATTTGTCTCATTTTTCTGACAACCCACCTAATAGTGATATTGTCTACTTTCGGATTGGATCCTCACAGATTTAGAATGTGTAATTAAGGGTTAAGACATATACACAAATATATTACATCTCTCTTATACTTTGTTCATATGAGATTTGCCAAGGGTACTACACATTATAAACTGTCATATTTGGCCCCCACAACTCTTGCTATTGTTTAAAAAATAACACACATGTAGGGCTTCATGTTTTATTTTGTCTTTTCATTCAAGCAGGGGGACTTCACCTATCATTAAAGACATTAACATTGTCAAGTTTCAAGAATGGAGTGAGATGCCAGTGGAGAATGAAACCATGATAAGATACACCATTTAAGTATGCAAACAAAACCAAACAACTATTACAAATTTGATATAACTATGAAAGTCAGAAAGAAAAGCAAAATCCAAACACAAAAACAACATTCAGTAATAAGGTGTTTAGTCCACTCAATGTAAGTAAACCTGTACAAGCAGACATCACGCAATTTCTTTCAACTCGATCTTCAGCACTTCTTCATGTTAAACGTACATAGAGAAAATATTTTAGCCCCTCTAAAATACATAAGACAAACAAGAATGCACATAAAAAATAGTTTATCCTTTTTAAACGTTTATTGATTTCTTTAATGCTATCTATCATTTCTCTCAACTCATTCATGCACTCCTCCAGCTGGTGAAGAAAATCAGTAGCCTCATTTCTATGTTCTTCAAGGCTTTGCTCGTAGATTTCACTTCCAGGTATGTTGTCGTCCCAAACCTGATACCGGCACATTTTGGTTGATTGTGACGTCTTCACAACAACACACAAGAGGGGGACAGGTAAAGAACTTTACCAAGCAAGCTCACAAAAATGGAAGTTTGTACATCTAAAATAATAAACCAATGCACAAACATATTATATCATGTTTTATACTACAAAACTTGGAAATTCAATGGAGCAATGGCAATAAAGATTGCATCAAGTAGCTCAACATCAAAGGAAACAGAACTCAGTACATTATCCACTTCCATCAAATAGAGGCCAACGAGGCAGAAGAAGTTAAGATCAAATAGTTATAATTACATCTGAAGTCCCTTTATATGCCATACTAAAAGAATCCATGATCTCAACCCTCTCTGTATACATATATAAACAAATTTGTGTAACAATACCCAATTAGACTAATCAACCTAGTAAAAATCATAGGCGCTCAACTCAAATGTCCCAATGCTAAATTCAGTGCCAATATTCTAAGCAGAGTTCTAATAACTAGCACTTTCTACAGCTTTTTGATTCACTCATTAGCCGTATATCATGCATGTAGTGCTACATATAAGTTGGATGAGTAGATTTATTTATTTTCAAGAAAAAAGAAAGAAAAGTTGAATGCAAAAAACCTACAGCTTCCAGTAGAGCTAAGGGTTCAAAACCGCTTCAACCAGGATAAAATAAAGTGAAGGTTTCAAACTCAGTGAATTCATCAGCTAAGAGAACTTCTACGTATCCCAAAAGACTATTTTCATACTCTCATCACCGCAAAGGAATGCGTTTCCACCCAAAATTTAAAGCTGCTTGATCATTTCTAAATTATTTCAAGGCTAGAGAACAATGCACAGAGCTCTATTTTTACATCACCTAGTAACACTTTTTTTTCAAAGAGGTTCAGCACCACACTAAAGTTTCTATTGAGCAAAGCAAGCTAGGCAATCGATGCATCAACTCTCCAAGGAGGTCCGTAGACTAAGAACTTATTTATCTGTACATGAACTGCCATAATTCGCACCATATATACATAGCAATTACTAACCCTGATACTACATTGTACAACCCCTTGTTTGTTTCCCGGTACAATGGCAAAACAATCTCTTTTCCAAGAAAAAAAAGTGAAAACCCTTTTCAGCAAATTCGTCCAATGTTTAATTAAGTTCGTTAGCTCTTGAGACCAGATGATTCAACTGTAAATTATCTCCACTTTATTCTCTACCATTTTCTCTGAAATCAAGCAAGGGCTCACACGAAATATAACAGAAGAAACCAGCAGTTCTATTTTATATAAAATAAGCGTAAATTACGGTTCCCTGAGGTGGGATTTTGTTGCGGTGGCGCGTACCTGCACGACAGGAGCGAAATAGCGTGAATTTGAGGCCTCAAGGTCGAGAGAGTCGGAGACAGTGGGTACAGAGTAGTGACCGAAAATTATATAAATTTGGGGGCTCAAAATTATAAATATAAATAGGAAAATATATATATAATATTATTTATATAAACACATATAATTATAATAAAATTATATGTTTATATTTTTAATAGATTATTTAGAAAAGCTACTTGGGTGTTCATAAAAACTTAAAAAAATTGAACTTATTTTTTAAAAATTATTGAATGAAAAAAAAGAGAATTTGTTAATTGGTATTATCAATTTGATTTAAAGTTAATTATTCTTTTAATTGATTTTGGTTTGACTCAGGATTTTCTTTGAATAAATATTTTTAAAATTAGATCAGATATCAATTCAATAAAAAGAGTGTCTTGATTCAATTGATAGTCAAATTGGTTAATTATTAAAAATAATATTAAATTTTTTATATAATTTATAATTAAATATATAATTTAACTTATTTAATATTAAAATAAGTTTAATTTGATAGTAAATATATTCAAATATAATAAATAAAGTTTTGATTCAAGTTTTCATAATGAATTTAAAAAAAAAAAATTAATTTTTTATATTGATCGAATAAAACCTGATTTTATATATAATTCAATTAGTTTGATTAGTAATTGACGATTCAACTAATCGAATCAACTAATTTGATTCAATTTTTAAAACCGTAATTTCATACTACAACTACAGTTTTGAACATCCGTGACGCCAATACTGGAAATCCGGGGTGGTGTGGGTGGGGAACCAAACTGTACGTTCTTGGAATGAAGCTTCTGCCTTATCCCTTATGGGACAATTTTACTTCAAAAACCAGTCGGCCAATTTTCAGATGAACTTGTCTTGTCTGATCATGTTGGTCTGCTCTCTCGCTCTTTTTTGGAATCCATTATCAATATCTGAGATTAGAACATGCTTTAGGGACAAAAATGTTACTCAGAATCTAAATACAGTTTCTTATTACATACAAAAGAACATTTTGACATTATCATTCCCATCACTAGACATGGCCATGGTCATGTTACACCAAATTTAATGTAACCCATCATACCTATGAACCATGTTACGTTAAGACCTGTTAAAGGACAAGTCGTGCCACTTGTGGCATAGCAAGAAAAACATTAGCTCAACCAACCACAAAGAAAGTTTCCCACAGACCATTCACCAAAGAAATTTTAGTGGGTTGGAATTTAATGTAACCTAGATCCACAATTTTATTTGGCGTATTGTATAATATATAGTATTGGTATTTCTATATTGTCCCAAAAACTTATTCTCACCCAATATTAGTGTATTTTCAAACTTTTATACGTGAAGTTTAAAAAACTTAAATATGCATCCGTTAACTGTTAAAGTTAATAAAATTCATTAAATTTAAAAGTATAATTGTCATTTAACCAAACAATTAATATATATGTATATATATATATATATATAAAATCTCATTTCTTCACCTTAGTTTTAAAAACTCATAATTTTCTTTTAACCTAAGTTTCTAAAATTATATTTTTTCTTATAGGGTTTATTTTTCTTTGGTCACTAGTTTTCCCACCACCGAAATTTGTCTTCGGTTGCCTTCTTCAACTGACTCTCTCTCTCCCAGTGCTAAGCGACATTCTATCTCTCGAAAAATCAACTAATAGAGACAAAAGACAAAATAGAAGATGAAGTTTCATCTTCTCATCGACGACGTTTTGGTTCTTGAATGATTGAGCGATGGAGTCCTGGTTTGGAATGATTGAAGCTTCTAGAATGATGAAGATGACAATTGAAGCTTCTGGTAACAAAGCTTTCAAACACAAATGTCATTGATGAGGAACTTGAGAGAAGAGATAACAAGTCGTGACATTGTAAGCTTGGTCTTAAGCAAATGAGGAGGCTGAAGACAAAGATAGAGGACAACTTTTCGACGATCTGTAAACTAACTTGATCAATTGGGGGTAAAATTATAGTTTTTAAAAGTCTTAGAAGACAATTATAAATAAAAAGATATAAAATTCCTAAATTCATAAAATAATATTTTTATCTTTAATTCTAATATAAATTAGATAATAAATAAATACTTTAAGCTTTTAAAACTGTCTTCCAAGACTTTTAAACATTGGCATGGGAATAAGTCTTTTGGCTGAAATTTACTATTCAGCGCTGACTAAATCGGAATATGAACCCCATACGCGGTGTTGATATTATAAAACAAAAATAATTACAATTGACTTGTTAATACAATAAGATATTGGCATTGCCATTGCCAATGCCAACTATTACAAATTTATGCTTGGAATGCGCCTGTATTTGCACTCCCATGTTTTTGCATTTACCTTTGACTCATCGTTTTATATGATTACACATTACTAAATCCAATCAAGAGCAATGTCATAGACACTCTCCTTTGTTGGGGGGAGGGGTGTTTAGTTTAAGTGATAAAATATAAGATTTTATGTATAAAATAGTATGAGTTTAAATCTCTTTTGACGATATCTTAATATCAAACTTTTGACTTAGTTTAGTGGTTATACAGTCTATCATTAGACTAAGAGTTTATTATATTCGGTGTAGTTGGTTTGATCTTAAAAGTGATGATTCGATTAAAATGAGATTTCTCATTACAAAAAAAATCACAGACACTCAATTTTGAATAATTACTTAGGTATATAAATTATGTGATGTTATATTATTAAATAATTTTAAATAAAGATAAAGTAATATCAAATCACATAACAACAGATAATTTGAATATCAAATAAAATATTTAAACCCCCATAAAATTATGTGTACAATTAATGATGTCTCACATGTGATTGAATATTATTTTATCTGTAATTTAAAACTATTTAATCACACGATGACATATTAATGTTTGTGTGTAAAATCATACACGTAATACTATTATTTAAAACTAGTGTAAATTGTTTTATTTAAGGTTAGATTTGAATCGAATCAAACTCAAGCTTGCCTTAGCTTAACTTGATTCGATTTGTATGAAATTGAACTCGAATCTAGCTTTTAGCTTAAGTCGTTACTAAATCGACGTCATTTTAATACATATTGATCAAAACAATATCATTTTGTATCAAAATTTTAAACTCACAAGCTTGATGAGCCAAACACTCTAAAGTTTGAATTCAAAATTATTGAATTTTTTGACTCAAATTTGTTCAAACTGACTTTAAACTCGAATAAATTTGATTAAAATATAATCCTAATTTTATTAACCACAAAGACCAATTAATAGTTTTTTTTTTCAATTTAATGTAAACCTCATCTATAACTCCAACTCCCTAATCATCTTTAGAAAGAATAAAAATCCTTCATTTCTAATTTTTGGTAATTAAAAAAATATTTTTTCCAAAATTAATTAACTCTTTGAAACTTAATTATCTTTCTAATTAGGGCTGGATTCGAGCCGAGCTCGCAGCCAGCTCGAGCTCGACTCGGTTCATATATAAGCGGCTCGAGTTCAACTCGAGCTCGATTTGAACTCAGCTCGGCTCGGCTCATTTCGGGCTCACGTTCGGCTCAGCTTGTTTTTCCTTATCAAAATAACGTTGTTTTTAATATATATTAATCAAAATGACGCCGTTTTGTATAAAAAATTTTAAAAAAAATTCTATCTAGCCAATTCGAACCAGCTCGAGCTCGACTAAGCCAAGCTCATTTCTGGCTCGAGCTGAGCTTGGCTCGGCTCGGATCTAGCCCTATTTCTAATAAGTTATTTATGATTTAATCATAAAATATATATTAATAAAATATTATAAAAATAATTATATAATTAAATAATTTTAAATTAAATATAAAATAATAATCTATTAATGATTCAAAATTATTTATATATTTAATTATATATTTAAAATATTATATATAATATTATTTTTAATAAAATTCTGTTTTTATTAAAAATAAATAATTTTATATATAAAAATAATATTATATATAATTTATATATATAAATAATAATATATTATTATATAATTAAATAATTAAAAATTAAAAATAAAATAATTCTGATATAATAATAATTTTATTGTAAAAAGAAGAACGAGACAACTTAGTTGGAGATGGTGGTTTGGTAGTTAACTGGTGATTGTCCTGTCTGAACATGGTGCGAATGATTTGCTGTACATGTGATGAGTAGACTCAACCCAAGTCGCCCCCACGTTTCGGTGCATATTTTATGGCTTCACTGTATCCCCCTTGTTCTCCTTTTTCCACGAAAAAAATTGCCTTTTCAATCTCCCCATTACCAAATAATTTAAAATAAAAAAAAAACAACTAAAACTTGCATTCCCCCAATTCAAATAATTTTTCCAACCTGTAAGACGACCGCATTGCTAACCTTTGCTTTGGTTTTCAGCTTCTGGGTTGTGCTGCATTTTCCCTTTGGCGTCAAGTTTTTGTCTTGGTGGCTGTTGAAGACCAGGTTAGGACTCTTTTTGATCTGTTTGTTGCTGTGAATTTGTATTTTTTTTATTTGGATTTTTGTTCATAAAAGGGTTTTTTGAACTGGGTTCTGCTTCTTCTTTTTTGGAGTAGGTTTCTTTGAAGGTTGATAGTCAGTGTTCAGGAGTTGGTCGATTAGCTTGGAGTGACATTTTGAAGCAGTGTTTTTAGGGTTCTTGATTGTAGATTCTTGGAGAATTTTGGCATTTCTGGTGAATTTTGCTGTAGGTTTATGAATAGTTGTCGAATTTTGAGATAAGATTGGGTATTTTCTTGAGTAGATATGGATGTGTAGCTACACTGTACATTTTCTTTGAAATATTAAGTCACAGAAAAAAATGAGTTCAGTTTCGCCATCTTCGACAGCAGCATCACCCGATTCACCAACAACCACTTCACCACCACCTACAACATCAAAAACTAACCAGACCACTGACTCCCCACCGCCTTCAACGCCTGCGACTCCTTCTACCCCTTCAGCACCACCCCCTCAATCCCCTCCTCCAGCTGTCCCTGCTGCCCCTCCCCCATCGCCACCTGCATCGCCACCACCGTCAACAACTCCTCCTCCTTCTACTTCACCACCACCATCACCACCGCCATCACCACCAATTGCTCCACCTCCCTCGCCACCAACAACACCCCCACCATCGCCTCCTGCTGTTGCTTCCCCTCCCCCCAAAAGTCCACCCCCTCCAGCACCGGTGGTTGTTTCTGCTCCTCCTCCGCAAGCCAGCCCATCACCTCCAGCCGCTGCACCTCCAACCCCTACACCTCCTCAGACTATTGCACCATCTCCGCCTCCTCCAGCTAATAACCCATCACCACCTTCCTCCAATTCTCCACCTCCACCTGTGTCAAACCCACCTAAAAGTGCTCCTTCACCTCCTGCAGTTTCAACTCCACCACCTGCATCTGGATCTGCTCCTCCACCAGTTACAAGATCACCCCCTCCATCCACATTGTCGCCACCAGCTCCTTCAGTTCCCTCATCCTCTTCTCCGCCTGCAGTTTCACCTCCTGCTCCTCCGAGTAATTCATCTACAACTGGAACTCCTAGTACTTCACCTTTACCAGCCATACCAACGGAGAAACCAACAGCAGAATCAACTAATCGTACTGGTGCTGCAGCGAATACTTCATCCAGCAATGCAGGGGCTTTAGGCCCTGCAGGTGCTGTAGCAATAGGCATCACAGTGGGGCTTTTGTTACTAAGTCTTCTTGTCATGGCTGTGTGGTTTTCACGGAAACAGAAGAGAAAGACAACTGGATCACACATTGGTTACAATATGCCTTCTCCTTTTGCATCCTCACAGAATTCAGGTTTTGTTTTGATCATTGCTCAAACATTTTCATTACAGCCTTGGGGTTGTGTGTACTCTAAATTTACAACTTGAAGCAATTTTATTTTGATACCTATTACTATATCACTAGAAACTCTATAATTTATTATTCTGTCTTTAATTGTATGAAATTGTACTTACTTGGTACAGAATTTTGATCTCAATACTGAAGTGCAATGACTATGGTTGAAAGCAAGAAATCAAAGTTTGTTTACTATTGGATTGTGTTAACGTTTCCTTTTACCGGACTTGGATTTGAAAAAGTTGTAAAATATATTTGCTAATTGTCACTGCCTATAGAAAGTTTATGACTTGTCAAATGAGGCAATCATTGTTGTTAATCATTCTGGAAATTGTGTTTGAACATGGGTTTTTGAGGGTAATTTGTAGATGTTTAATGGATGCATTATGTATGATATATGCAATTAAATTTTGTAATGTTATAAATAGGCTGAAGTCCATTTAATGGCAAGTCATATACAGTTTCTGGTTTTGGATTCAATATCTGATCGTGTCTTTTCGTGGAATGACATGCTTAATCGCTACTGTTATTTGGATGATAGGATCCATTTTTTGTAAGTTGTTACTGAGCTGGCTTTAATTTAATATAGTGAAATGAGATCATTGAAGTTAATTATTTAAGTTGCATGCACTTTACAGATGCAGCATTTCTGAGGCCATATTCTCCAACTCCCCTTGGAGGAATTGGTTCCCAAAGTGGTTTCATATATTCACCACCAGAGTCGAGTGGAGTAAACAATTCAAAGTCTGGGTTCACTTATGAAGAATTAGCTCAGGCCACAAATGGGTTTGCAGCACATAATGTTTTGGGTGAAGGTGGATTTGGTTGTGTATACAAAGGTGTCCTGACTGATGGAAGAGAAGTAGCTGTGAAACAGTTGAAGATAGGTGGTGGTCAGGGAGAGCGTGAATTCAAAGCAGAAGTTGAGATCATTAGCCGAGTACATCATCGTCATTTGGTTTCACTAGTGGGTTACTGTATATCTGAGCATCAACGGTTGCTTGTCTATGAGTATGTCCCGAACAACACTCTTTACTACCATCTCCATGGTAAGGCATTCTTCTGATTTTAATTTTTTGAGTATGTTTTCCTCTATGAGAACGCAAATTTATGTGTAGAACTTGCAAATAAAGTTCAGGGTCAAAGAAGGTTCCACAAGAGATATCTGTATCACCCAAAACCACTTCATTCATTAATGTTGTACCGGAAAAAATGGTTCATCCTAGCTTAGTTCATTCTTTTTGCATTTTCATATGGCAATATACTTTTTCATACACAAACCTAAGAATCCATGCACAATTTTATTTTATTTTATTTTTGCCAAAAATAGCACCCATATGAAAATAATCTGTCAACCTTTTTCTGTTTTGCTATGGAATTTTGCAGCTGAAGGCATACCAGTGATGGATTGGGCAACCAGAGTCAAGGTTGCTGCCGGTTCAGCTCATGGGATAGCTTATCTACATGAAGACTGTAATTTTCCAGTTACTCATTCTTCTGGATATATTTTGCTTTTAAATAAAATTTATGATTTTTCTTATGGACTTTTACTTGTAAATCAGAGACACTGCTACCAGGATCAGTATTAGCAACAAAACCATCATAAATTATAGGAATAAGAATGAGATTAGTATGGAAACCTTGTTCTATTGCTAACATTATGAAAAATGTTTATGAAACAGAAGACTTTATCAAGGATCATTATATGTACTGTCCTAATCTCATTAAGGAATTATGTATACTTGAGGTTGAGGTCATAACCTTGTGTGTTTTTCTTGTTTTCTTCTGGGCTTACTCTCATCTGCTTTTCCAATGTTGCTTTCTAAGACATTTCCCTTTTGGTTTACCAGGTCATCCTCGCATTATTCACAGAGATATTAAGTCCTCAAATATTCTTCTCAATAACAATTTTGAAGCTAAGGTATGAACCTAATTTGCTCTTGAAGATAAACAATCTGCTTTGAACTGGATTTAGTTTATTGCTCCTAATTATTAGTTATACCGTGCCTTGCAGAGTTGATGGAGTGTCAACTGTATTTTGTTAGATAAAATTTATTTTGGCAGTATTAGAAAAATAAGAAAACTAGCGTGTCCTGTTAAATGCACTTGGCTACTGCAGCAGATTTATAACTTCACCAATGTAACTTTGTAGTTAACAATTCATGTTTCTAAACATTCTCTTTTCCGTCACAGGTCGCAGATTTTGGGCTTGCAAAGATAGCATTGGAACTGGATTCAAATACACATGTATCTACACGTGTGATGGGAACCTTTGGGTGGGTAATTTGATATGATGGATGATTCTTGGTGCCTCTTAAAGCATTAGCCAATGTTCATGGTTATGTAGATATTTGATTCTGTTTTTATCCGCATATCATGTGAGCATAATCAGATTCTGATTGGTGGTATTAGATGGGTAAATTAATAAAAATCGATATTTAGCGGTCTATGTTATAAATGTTTATAACAGTGTGCCTAAAGGCTTTTCACATCAATTAGGCTTAGAGTGACACATGAAATGTTAAAAAGGTTGTGTGTATCATACATCCTTATATATACTGTGCTTATATACTGTATCTTAATTTTTCTGATATTGGAGTTGTGTTTTCCAGATACATGGCTCCTGAATATGCAACAAGTGGAAAGCTGACTGAAAAGTCTGATGTTTATTCATTTGGGGTTATGCTTTTGGAGCTAATTACAGGTCGCAAGCCTGTTGATGCCTCTCAGCCATTAGGTGATGAGAGCCTGGTTGAATGGGTAAGTAATATGACCCTCAAACCTGTGAATGCTACCCAAAAAGACAGAAGAAGATATACAGAAATAATATCTTATTTTCTTTGTTTTGTAACACAATAATTTAAATTAACTAGTGTAGAGAACTTCAATATAATCACTAAATAATGGCGCAAATTAAGTGAAAGATTGAAACAAATATATTGAAGAAATTTCCTTGTATGTAATCATTGTTTATTTATTGTTATAAGTAAACATTTAAGTAATATTTTTTCATATTTTAGATTTAATGTAACCGAAAAAAAAAAAAAAAGAGACTTTGGATACTTCTCAAGCCCAACCCAGTCTAACTTTAGTACTTGTTGACAGAAGAAGAGTAGGAGAGATTGTCTGGCAAGTTTCTGTACTCTACTGTTTAACATAATTCATGTGTGCTTCAGGCTCGACCATTGCTTGCTGAAGCACTTGAACATGAGAATTTTGAAGAATTGGTGGATCTGAGGCTGGAAAAGAACTATGTTGCTAGTGAAATGTTTCGGATGATTGAGGCAGCTGCTGCTTGTGTTCGTCATTCAGCTGGAAAAAGACCAAAAATGAGTCAGGTATTCAAGTTTAATGAGTAACAGAAAGTTCTCTTTTCTTAACTACATCAGGCATAATCTTACAGATTTCCTTTCTTCACCGCCTCAGGTTGTGAGGGCTTTAGACTCATTAGACGAGTCATCCGATCTCAGTAATGGAATGAAACCGGGCCAAAGTGAAATTTATAATTCAGCACAACATTCTGCACAAATCAGAATGTTTCAAATGTTGGCATTTGGTAGTCAAGACTACAGTTCAGACTTTTACAACCAATCACAGAGTAGCTGGAGAAGTCGAGAATCTCGAGACTACGGGAACCAGAGTACCTTTATACCTTAAATGCATCGAGAATATATAGCAACAGAAGCAACTTTAATGCTTCCCTTTGACTCCCTGTTACAAATTCCCAACACATGATTGGAAATCAGAAACACCTTGTTCCAGGAATAGGGTTCTGATATTCCTCAATTTTAGAATGAGATTTGAGCCCCAGGTAGACTGAGATCTTGACACTAGGGCCCCCTGCTCGTTTCTTGTACAATCTCATTTATGCATTTTTCTTCTAATTTTTGTTCTGACCTAATTCGATCGAGTTGCAGGAATGTGCCTGATTTTGTATTCTTTGTTATAGTGCAGTTTCCATTCATATCTGTATTTGTTAATACGGTTATTAGTATAATATATATGTTTTTATTCTTTTAAATTTTCTCAAGTCTTTCACTCACGTATCCAGCTTTAGGGATGATTGATCTTCAATAAATTCTCAGCTCAAGGCACATCAAATGATTCTAAAATTTGGAGCCACAGTTGATTGACCAATTCTTGAAAACGTCATGGGCAACCCATTTGGATAAAGATCTCATGATGAGAAGAATATCTGTTTTAAGCAGGATGTAATGGGGCCATCTTTGACGTTTTAACTTATGATAGAAAGATGACAGAAACTTGATGATTGCGATGGGACAGTTGGACTGCTAGGGACATTATACTTACCACACTCGTGCATTAAATTCCATTCCATCTAATGTTCTTCAACTACCAAAATTCTGCTGTTCTATATCACACTCTCTATTAATATTAGCCCATGAACGCTCTGGAAGAGTGAGGAGACTGAGAGAGATGGTGATGGAACCAGTAGTGGCTGGGTCCGAACTCCTAGAGTTGCATTTTGCAGCTTTGAGTGAAGGCCAGAAAAGTTGTAAAAATGTGAAAGGTTTTACTAGTCATGCAGGTTTGAAAGGAAGAGAGGGAAAACTTATGGTTTGTGTGACAGGTGGGAATTCTTACTTGGGGTCTTGTATTGTGAAGGAACTATTGGCTCATTCTTATCTTGTTAGAGTCATCATTCAAAACCCAGGTAGAGTACAAGTTTTTCTCTGAGGCGTCTATCATAACCAGGAAACTTGCTTGAGGAAGTAAATGAGTTTTGACTTGTTTTTATAATATTTTATTTGGGAATTCCTCTAACTGGAGATTGATGCTTAATTCGTCTATCATAAGGCCATTTTGCTGATGCCAATGATGGTTGCAGTGGTAAAAAATCTGCATCCTTTTTACTTATAGATCAGTTTTTTCATTTGATTTTTGATATTGAGCAGTGGATTTTGAGGACGTGAAGAGGCTTTTCAGAGAAGAAGAGATGAACCAACTGGAGAGTGTTGTGGTAGCAAAGATGGGAAATTTAGTCGGTCTTTGTGAAGCTTTTAAAGGCTGCCATGCTGTTTTTCACACCTCCTCCTTTATTGACCCACATGGTGTCTCTGGCTATTCAGTAAGTTTACTATGCAATTTTCCTGTCGATCTAGTTCAACATTCCAAAGTCTCTAAAGCCATTTAACACTGACTGGCCTCCGATCCTGCGCTGCGCTTAATCATTTGCAGGAACAGATGGCATTTCTTGAAACTGAAGGAGCAAGGAATGTCATTGAAGCTTGTGGCAAGACAGCTTATGTGAAGAGATGCATATTCACTTCTTCTCTTCTTGCCTCCATCTGGAATATCGATAAAGTAGACGCCATTGTCGACGAGAGTTGCTGGAGCAATGAGGACTTCTGCAGAGAAAACAAGGTACTAGATATGTCCAGGGCAGTATATCGAAACATTTACTAAGGATTATATTCAGAATTTTGCATTCATATATATGTTATGTTCACAGCTTTGGCTTGCATTGGGAAAGACACAAGCAGAAAAGGTTTCTTGGAGCAAGTCAAGAGAAATGAAAGTGAAGCTTGTCACTGTGTGCCCTGGACTTCTCATGGCTCCATCATTCCCAAATGCTCACAAAGAAACCTCTCTTCCCTATCTTAAAGGTACAAAAATTGAGACATTTCAACTGATAATAACATATTCTAAACTTCATGTGTTAATTATAAAGGCAAATGCAGGTGGGCAGTTGATGTTGCAAAAGGGGTTGCTAGCAACTTCAGATGTGAAGAAGGTAGCAGAGGCACATGTCCATTTGTATGAAGCCATGGATTTTGGAGCTTGTGGACGATATCATTGCTTCGAGAGAATTATACAGAGCTTGGAGGAAGCCGTTAAACTTGAAAGTGAGTTAAACATGC
Organism: Mangifera indica; assembly: GCF_011075055.1. Lineage (NCBI taxonomy): Eukaryota > Viridiplantae > Streptophyta > Magnoliopsida > Sapindales > Anacardiaceae > Mangifera > Mangifera indica. The sequence continues at coordinate 12,001,916 of NC_058151.1, read as the reverse complement.
CTGGTTTGCTATCAGAAGCACACACAGATGAAGTAGACAGCAATAAGCTTAGCAATTCAAGACTAGCCAAATTGTTACATCAAACCTCTCAACGCTTATCCTGTAAACAATGAAATCCCAATTGTAATTTGAAGTAATGTTTTTTTTCTTTTTTTTCACTAATTAAAGTAAATATTAACACAAAAACAAAGGACTAGGAAAGGTCCAAGAACAACCAAAGCTCATATTTCAAAAGCAAAGGATAGCAAGAGCAGTCCAAAGATCTGGAAAGCTTATCTTTGAAGTAATGTTGCTTAGCCATTCATTCATATAAAGATGATTTCTACTATAAAAGTCACATAGGATAGGAATATGATTATGAAATATGGAGAAATTCCTTCAAGTGGCATCTTCACTTTCAAAAAGTTTCTTTCAACGGTAGCTATTGGATAAGATAATCGAAGACCTTTTTTAGAATAGAGGTGGCTCACGGCATGGCAGCCATGCCTTTGGAGCCATCAACGGGCCGCCCATGTGTTTTTATTTTTTTATATTTAATTGTTTTTTAAAGCCCAAAAGATTTAATAATTAATTGATATTATCTCATAAGAACCCAAAAGGCATTAAATTAATGCCTTTTGGCTTTCCTAAAAGTATAATTTATACTTTTTTTTCTAATATTTGTTGGATTTTTAACATATTGTCTTTTCCGTTTCTATAAATATATTATTAATTTTTATTTTAAAAAAAAATGTTAATAATTTCGTATTACATCATATTGTGAATCCGATTTTTATGTTTGGGCATGACCCAAAAGGCCATTGGCCTAGTACTTCTCGTTACATTGGCGAGTTATATCCCTATAGACTAGGAGAGTTTGGGGCAAATTATGCACTAGCTCAACCGTTTTGTCATATCTAGATTAAATTTTTTTTTATTAAAATAAATCTAAAAGATTATCACACATATTATGGAATATTAAATTAAATATGTTTAGGGTTGTAGTAATACCTTATGTGTCATACTTTTTGAATCTACGAACTTCTTGAAATTTACTTGAATACTATGACTAGCTAATAAAAAGAGATTGTAATGTTAAAACAATAATTGGATGTTCACATATGTCTTTGTGTGTATACGTATCTATGTTCTCATGTCCTTTCTTTTGTTCGAGATTTATGGAAACGAAAGTTATGGGCACTAGTACAGTTGTCTTAGGCGATGCAAAGGTTGGTCGTTTGATAGACGTTGTCATGTTCTTGATATAATAGGAGAATAATTATACTTTAATTATGATTATTAAGATTGAGAAGAGTGATTTTTTCGATAATAAAAAACGATTATTTAAAGTCTAATAAATTATTTAAGCCATGATAAATGTAAACTGTTATTTTTTGTAATCTAAAAATGAGATTATGTCTTGTCAAAGGCTTCTCCTTCAAGTGGGGAGGTAGTTTTTCAACTTACGAATTGGTGTAATATTTATCTACTAATTATTATTTATTTTTATAAATGTTGTTTCTATAAATTTGATTAGCGAAGAGTTTTTATAATCTAACTTACCCAATGGGGGTATCAAATTCCTCCACTAAATTTTGCACTCAATGCACCTAATTCAAAATATAAAACAAATTTAATTTATAGTTATAAAATTAAAATTAAAAATATATTAAAATATAACCATTTAACAGATAATTTTGAACATATAAATCTTTCCTAATGCTTACCAACCTAATTTAAGATTAAATATAGCCCAAAGGATTATTTTCCACGTAAGTTTTATTATTAAGACAAAAACACATTTATTAAATTTTAAAAATTTAAATATTTATTTATAAATTAACTATTATTAATTTTTTTTAAGAAATAAGAGTAAAATTATTATTTTACTACTAAATCTTAAAATTTATATCATTTTTTTTCTTTTAGTTTAAAAAGCTAATAATTTCTCTTACGATTAAGTTTAAAAAAAAATAACTTTTCCCTCAACTTTAGGATTTCATATTTTTCAAATTTTTTCTTTATAATTACCCCTACAAACTTTTTAAGACTTTGTTTCACCATTCATTTCAATTTATATCATCTATGGTGGATCAACAGTGGCGATATGATAGCAAGACGACGATTGAACAACAAAACGTCATCCAGAAGCATCGACTTGTCATTTCTTGATGCTTTTGGATGATAATTGGACGACGAAAGGGTTGACATCATTCTTTCGTTGATGCTCTAGTGTTTCGATATTGTCCTTTTATTGACACATATGGACAACACTTTGTCGTCCAGTGACCATCCCATCGTAAACATTGCAAGTAAAATCACCGAAGGTGATACAAATTGAAATTGGGGGGGGGGGGGGGGGGGGGGGGGTGACACAAAGTTTGAAAAAGTTTGTGAGGGTGGTTGCAATTGAAAAAAATTTAAAAAAGTATGAAACCTTAGAACGTGAGGAAAAATAATTTTTTTAAAACTTAGTTTTGAGAGGAAATTGTTAGTCTTTTAAACTAAAAATAAAATAAAATAAATTTTTAAAATTTTAGAATTTAGTAATAAAATGATGATTTTATGTTTACTTCTAATATAAAATTTTAATATTAATTAATTCATAAATAGATATTTAATTTTTTAAAAACTTAAGTATGTGTCTTTGTTTTTGTATTAAAATTTAAGTGAAAGGTACTCCTTTGCCCTTAAATATATTGTAAAATAGGAAAAAAATAAAATGAACCAATCGGTGGACAGTTTGCAGATGGAAGTCGTCATCCAGAGTTGTTTCTAAAGGAGAAAGGGACGTGGGAAGAGCGAGAAGATTGCTTATTACGATTGCGAGAACGACCCCAGATAGGCCTTCATGCCTCCTTACATGGAGTTTAAGGTTGGAACTTGTTAATTTTCGTCTCGATTTTTTTCCTTTTTGGCATATGGGGTTTTTTTATCAGTTGTGTTTTTGTGGGACTCGCGCCTGGTCAACTTTGTGATTAGTTTCTTTTGATGATCTATGTTTGATTATTTTTATGGCTCTTTGTACTGCGAAGTAAGTTTATAAATGTAGTTTAGTTGAGCTTACCTACTAATTAATTTCTATACTTGTGATTTTCAATGGAAGTTGCGGAACACATGTTTGGTTTTGTTTAGAAAATTTGGAAATTTAGTGAGTTTATTGGCATTGTTCTCGCAAATGCAATCTCTTTTTTATATGTTCTTGCATTTGTTTAAATTTTTGTATAGGTATGTTAGTTTTCATGAGCTTTTGGCTTCTATATTTTTTTAAGTTTTGTATTACGAATTCAGAGACTACTGTGATCAATAGAAAGAATAACACATGGATAAAATGATTATGCTTCCGATCTTTGTTTTAATAATGTATTCCCTTGGATCAAAGCTTTTAGTCCAGCAATTTAGATCCTGTAAAACAAAAGTAATCTTCAAATTAATGTTTTGCAGTTTAAGCACAATGCAACATTTGGTGTAGATGTTTAGGATAAAAGCTTGTGCAATATAAATTAGTTTTTCTTTAAGCATTCTTTGGAATAGAAACAATGTGCATTCAGAATGATGAGTGTTGAATGTTTAAAAAGGGAGGTTGTTGTTGAATTAGGAATATGTAACTCATTGAGTTATGGAGTTAGTACTGCAGACTCTGCCAAATAATGAAGTATTGTTATGCCTTGAAAAGTCATTCATGCAATGTCAGTCTAAAAGGGCCTTTGCTTCATGATTTTACTTGCCATTAATTGTATGTTTTGCTGAGCTTCATTCTATGCTTTTCTTCTTCCAGGTTTTTGTGTTCACATTGGTTGCAATATTTCTTCTTTTCCAAGGCATCTCTCAAATAGAGCATATAGACGGTTATTTATGGGCACTGCTTGTTCCTCTCGATAGTCATTGAATTCACTTTATGGCATAACATTCTTATCTCCATCTGACTTTTTAATTCTTCACTTTAAGGTACACTGTTCTTTCTTTACATTGAGGAGTCTTATAGTGTTTGCAGAGAACCAGGGCATGGAACTTGCAAGCTTTTCAAATGTGCTTTCAATCAGGAATTGCGACCAAAGATTTTCTTTACTTCATTTACTGCCTTTTGTCACTTAACATCTTTGCCTTAAACAGTGAGCACTGGTTGGCCTCTAAAATTTTTTCACTGCATTAAATCTTTGATCGCTCTTGAATCTGTAATAGGTGTTGTCATTTTCCTAATATGATGAATTATTGATGTTCTCCTTTTCTGCAGTTGCTTTGATTCCCAGATTATGCCATGCTGTTGAATATTTGGCTGAGTTCTTAAGATGTAATTTAAGTCTTTCCTCCTTGTACAGGTGAAATTAATGTGAATTCTCCTCTGCAACAGATTAGCTGTTCATAAGTTTAAATTATCATCAGCATACCTTTTTCTAGCTATTATGTATATCTTCCACCTGTTATGGTTTTAGAACTTCTTAATCTTCACTTAAGTATACTATTGTATTACTTGGTAATTTTAAGGTAGAATTTAAAATTCCACTTTTTATTGTTTTTTTTTCCTTTATACAACAAATAGTTGAAATATACAGTAAGTAGAGTCTTCCATCCTACATTTCTGACTGTTATGAAAATTAGAGATATCTACCTTGTCTAATGTATTGAATATCCACAGATGTTTCCTAATTTTTTTGGCGATATCTTCAGCATCAAATTGTTTATAAGTGCATCTATGCACGGACTTTTGTAGTCTAGTTTCTTGGTAATATCTGCATAGATGCGTGTTGCTCATTGTGCTTGTCTTGAAATTATGTAGTCTTCAGTATGCATACATGAACATGCATGTAATAATTTCTAATCAGTAGAAGATGGTAGCTTTAATGAATCTTCATTTTTCAAAATTATTTAACATTCTATGATAGTAGGGTTTAATAACTGAAACTGTTTCAAATGATTTGTTAATATACTTTTCAAATTGAATCGTCTGGACACATCCTTCACCTTGATTTTGGGAATCTCTATAAAAATTAACCTGATACATCATGGTGGCCTTCTAGATGAAGCAGACAGCATTTCACGTTTGTGTCTAGCTTCCCTTTTTTGATGCAATAATTAAAACTATATGATCTGATTTTGTTGTATCTGTGCATGAACTTTTTCTAGTAGTTTCTTCTTTTGATGGACAGTAAGTACTTCAAAGATGCTTGTGTATGGGTAGAGTTGATTTCAACTACCCTGAGCATTCTTTCCACAAATGCTGAGATTGGTCTTGGCTTTCTTCTAATCGTCTCTTTGCTGTTGAAACTTACTCAAATCTTTTCTCTTTATGTCACCACCTCCATGGCCCCTTTGTCCATGACTTTGCAGAATCAACATATTCTAATACTTAATAATTATTTGTCCAGGTGGCAGTGCAATATAATACCAACTTTTATGTTTTGGCAGGTTAGGCATAGCGTTTAAGTCCATTTTATTCAATTTTTGTGTTGGACCTATACCCAATTATGTTATGTGGATGAGTCCTTGGTTAAATTCGCCAGAAGACATTTGTGGTTGGAGCTGAAAAAGCCGTATCCATTTTGGCTATCACAGTATAATTTGATCTAACCTTGTTTTCTATCTTTTAAAAATTTCTCGCAGCTGTTAAAGCTCATGTATCATGCCCCTGTGACTGTCGTCTATCATCAAAGTGTGTGGGCCAAGATCGGGAGGACTGTTAATCCACTTCTAGACCATTATGCACCATTTTTGAGCAGTCCAATTCCTGTATTCAATAGTGGTTGTTCAGATAGAATTTCCCTGGAATTTGAGTAGGTTGAAGATTTTACATGGGATTTGCCTAGTTTTTTTCTTTGGAAGAAAACCCAATATTGGAATTTTCATATGTCATGAATCTGCCATCCGGAGTCTAGATGGATCCTTCAACTAATGATGCAACTTTTCTTCCTTTGATATGGTTCAATCCTGGAAAATGTCTTTCCCAACTATTTTATGGTCATAGTTTAACAATGATATTGATATCCCAAACAGAATTAGATATTCCTGCATCTCCTGCTTGTGTAAAGCTTTGGTTACTGTGTTCCCCTTCACTTGTGAGCACAATTTCATGAATTTGGGCAGAGAACTTTCTACACAGGCTAGAATATGGATAGACGTGACAATCGGATTGGTTTGACTACATCATCATGACTTAACAACTGTCAGATACAAATCTAGATAATAAAGCCATGATTCCAATGCATTATGTGGACTGAACATGATCTATTTGTACTGATTTAGCTTAACGCCAAACCAAACCCACCAACAGAATTGAGGCATTTTAAGTGATGCAATACAAGGGATAGATGACCAACCCAAACCATAATGCATGCTGCTGATGCAGGCGGCTGTGGAAAAACCAAGTGAATGCGTGCAAATTTGACCATGAAAACAAAGTTTTCGGTTCGACCATACAAATCACCTCTCGAAAAGAATTAAAAGAAATGTACACCTTCCGAGCAGAATTTGGGTGGCATAGTCGCCATCTAATCTTGAATATTTAATTCAAACCTACGTTTTATATACTTTAATGCATCCAACTTTACAACGACTACATCAAAATGATATTAACTCACATTTGATTACGTCTCCAACACAACTACTGTTACAATCTACAGGCTTCATGGATTTGCTTCCACGACTCTAGTTCAAGACTTTGGTGACTTTTCAAAATGTTGAAGTTGAAGCCATCCTATCAATCAGCGGTGACATGAGGTCATGATTCACGGAGAAGAAGAATCTGGCGAAGCAGAGGAGGAGTAATACAAGCAAAGCATGAACCCAATCGAACGGTGGGTCCCCTATCTCTGTTTAGCCGCACGTTTGTCAACTGGGTAACTGCCACTTGTGGGTTTAGTTTCTGTTGTGTCGTGTAAAAATATTATTACTGCAATTGACAACACAATCCTCCATTTCTCCACCTTGGTTTTCTGAAGAAGACCAAAATCAGGCATTTTCATATTATTTATTCATTTAAAGTATCACTGCACATGCATTGTTTACATATACATACGCATGATATGTGTCTTATCAGAGCCAACCACTAATACAAAAACAATCTCCCAATCCAATCTCTTTGTTTCTCCTTGAAAGTGAATGTATATAATGAATGGGATAAATGGTATGCAGAGTAAAACCATGCTTTCAAGAATTTGGGATGGTACGAGCAGTGGGGTTGGTGGTAGTACCAACCACCAGAGGCGCCGTCGACAGGCCGGAAAACAGCCGCCAAGTCGCCAGAATTCTTTCACCCGCGATATTGGCCACGCTGCTTCTGAGACTTATCTTATCACTAGCCTTAGCTTCACTCTTCTCCGATATCTCGGGTAGTTCTTTCGTAATTGTTGTCACTTACTGATGCTTAATGAAATGGGCTATCAAGTTGATGTTTATTCCTAGTCATTCAATTTTAATGTCATTTTGCTTGTGATGGGTTGATGTAGAAATTCTGTTTGCCACATAATTTCTCTTTAATTATTTATTTTGATTCAGGATAGGTTACCGGTGGATGAATAGATTGTTTGCCCTTGCTTGTTATGCTATGCTACTTTTGCCCGGTTTTCTCCAAGGTATGATTTCTTTGAGCCTACTTCTTGTTGATTGTATGGTACACCGTTTCTTTATCTGTAGCTTTTGTTGTTTTACCAGCCATAAGTGACATGCACATTTTGAAATTATGCTCACATCGACTTTTCCCTACACCTATACTTTACTCATTTGCTTTCTTGATGCCTTTTGACATTAGTTTCTTTCTTGCCGAAAGGCCTCTTCTGAGTATCTGTCTTTAGAATTTATTCTGCTTTTGGCACGATTGTGTGGAAATCTTAAACCTTTAAGAAAAATATGCATCTAAGCAAGCTTTTTGTCATTTGACATGTGGGATGGAATAATTATCTTTTAGGATTCCATTAGATCAGTTCACATTAATTATGAAGCATCTGCCTTTAATCTTCTGCAGTGGGATATTATTATTTCTTTTCAAGTCAAGTCCGGCGGAGTATTGTTTATGGAGATCAACCAAGAAATAGGTAACAAATAATATTATGCGTATCCACTTTTTAGTATACAAATAAATACATATATAATATATCATCATGTAATTGAGTATTACTTTATCCTTAATTCAAAATCACTTAATTGTTTACATATCAAGTATGTACCTATTTATGTACACAAAGTAAGTACATATAGTTTTATTAATAGATAACGCATATATTTTGCTTATGAGCAATATCTTGTGTATCCATTTTGGATACATAATTATGTACACACTTATATATATCATCATATGATTAAGTGTTACTTTATCATCAATTCAAAATCACTCAATCATATGATGACACATATAAATATGTATATATTTATGTACTTAAAATGAATACACATAATTTTATTTTTTGCGTATAATGTATGAAATTACACTTGCCAATATCTCGCCTACTAATGCTACTTCTGCCAGTAAATACTAGATTGGACCTATTTTTACCAACAAATAACGCTGAACAAGTACCAGTTGTGGTGTTTGTAACTGGAGGAGCATGGATCATTGGGTGAGAAATTTGGACTAGCTTCTCTTTTACTCAATTGTTCTTCATCAAATTGATGTATCAAACATTAATTCACATATTTAAGTGGATCATGTACCCTGCCAAGGGCCAGCACTTAAATGCTACAAACTCAGCCATTCCTATGTTCTGATTTGAAAATTGCTCGCCGGGCTTACATTCTGAATTCGGTAGACACAATATGTCAAAGTCAATGCATCGCAATGATGGTAGCGAGGACATGATGCACTATGACTACTGTAACCTTTTGAATTACTTCTATGATTTTTGTTCCTTAAAATAACTGCAAAAGTTACATTTCAATAGGATCTGTTTCATGGTACCAATTGCAACTTATGGATGAGGACGGCCTGTGGACATTTGTTCAATGACAGGACAGATAACAAGTTTTAATTAATTTGAGTCCTTTGATGGTGAATTTACTATTAATGTCTGAACCAAGACATTTATGACATTCTCAGAACTCAGAAGAGGTGCAATTGAGTTATTCCTCCTTTATTTTCTGACAAGAATTGGACATATTTTCTCTTTTATGTGCATCTGTGCATTTTTGAGATGCTTAAAAGCCACATTTATTTGTTTACATTATAATTAGTCTGCTATTTTAGCCTTTTGTCTTTAGCTGATTCGAAGCTTTTAGTGGCAATGTACTAATGTTGGTTCCATTTTCATTGTATATAGCTAGCTATGTATGTAGTCCTTTGACATTAAATTTTCTAATTTCTTGCTGGTTTAGCTACAAAGCTTGGGGTTCGCTACTGGGAAGGCAGTTGGCTGAAAGAAATATCATAGTTGCATGCATTGATTACAGGTAGTTCATTAAGTTCAAGCTGTACTCGGAGTACATTATCCAGATATGTTTATTTTCGAAAAAGATGACGGAAACATTTCAAGAAAGTGATTGGATTTGATAATGTTTGTGCAGATAATAATATTAATTTCCGAAGCTCTTTAAATTCTTGGTTCAGTCTTAACAGTTACTCTTCTTAATAAACATACTGAAATTTTATAGGATAATTATTTACAAGAGATTCTGGCGTTCTACAATCCAAATAATTACTTCAGTCGATATGTGCTTGCAGAAATTTTCCCCAGGGAACTATTAGTGACATGGTGAACGATGTTTCTGAGGGGATCTCATTTGTCTGCAACAACATTGCTGATTATGGAGGTGATCCTAAGAGGTTAAATGCTGACATCCCTTTTTCCAGCATTCAGAGTCTGATCTTCAAATTATGGCACTAATTTCTTCATGCATATTTTTGAGTAGGATTTATCTAATGGGGCAATCAGCTGGTGCACATATATCTTCTTGTGCTGTTTTGGAACAAACAATCAAAGAATCTAGGGGAGAGAGCACCTCATGGAGTGTTTCCCAGTTAAAAGCTTATTTTGGTTTATCTGGAGGGTGACCTTTTTACCTTTTACCTTGTTGTGATTCTGTGAATCTTAAGGATTGCTGAACTTAAGGAAATCATTTTTTTTCTTCTGTGATATCAAAAATCCTATGATAATTGTTAATAATGTTTAACAAAATACTTCCTAGTTGAGACCCATCTAGTTAGCTGCTATTACTTACAATGACAGTGTTAGGCTCAAGTTGGAAAAGTAATCTTTCAAATGTTAGTTGAAGGCCGACAGACGAATTTCATCAATGGTGTCACCTGAAAGGGAGATTCACTTCTTACACGAGAAATTTTTTTTAAATGTGAAAAAATGAGAAACATGTTTTTAGGCTTGATGGTGTTTCGAATGTGCAACCAAGTAGTAGCTGTAATTTGCTTCTATATGTGTTGATTGTTGTGTTGAACCTTATATATTTCCCTTTCAAATTCTGCAAACAGGTACAATTTATTTAATTTAGTGGATCACTTCCACAATCGCGGCCTCTATCGTTCCATCTTTTTAAGGTATCCTATGAATGATATTTTTGTGGATTATGGAACAGTATATTGTTGCAATATTTTCCCCTTTCATATTTGTTGCCTCATATAAGGTTTATATTCATATGTAATTACAGCATCATGGAAGGAGAAGAATCCTTTGAACAATTTTCGCCTGAAGTTAGAATAAAGGATCCGTGCATTAGAGATGCTGTTTCTTTCTTGCCTCCTATTATACTTTTTCATGGAACCTCGGATTACTCTATACCATCAGATGCCAGGTTAGTATGGTCTTCCTTAAATTCATATGGGATGTAATTTTTAGAATGAATGTATCAACAATATGGAAAGTGTGCATAAAGAAACTTTTATGTATGAATTTTCGAAGACCAGAAAAAAAAGGAAATTAGAACACAATCTAATCCATCTTGCTCCTCGCATCCGAATTGTGCACAGCAAAACTTTTGTGGATGCTCTTCGCGCGGTGGGTGCCAAAGCTGAGCTAATTTTATACGAAGGGAAAACTCATACAGATTTGTTTCTGCAAGTGAGTACAGTTTTGATGTTGAATTTCATACATATCAGTTACCTAACTATTATTCCCGTCAAAATGCATTTTGTGACTTGTCATTGCTGTCTTGTGGTTTTGGGGATTTCCTATCTCAAAATTTGCTAATCTATGAATCAGAAAGGAACTCAAAGGCTGGTTTTAAGAACTGGTTTCCGAGTTCCACCATCAAAGTACTTATGTTCCCAATGATGCACTATATTTTATGATACTGCCTGCCTTCTGGTGTTGAGAAACATGTTTGCCTGACTTTTTCGGTGATGCAATGCAGGATCCTCTTAGAGGCGGTAAGGATGATCTATTCGACCATATTGTTTCTGTGATACATGCTGATGATAAGGAAGCTCTTGCCAATGATGCTATGGCACCACCAAGAAAACGTCTTGTCCCTGAAATTTTGTTAAGAATGGCCGGCCATATCAGCCCCTTTTAGGGCCATGGAGTGTTTCCAAGAGCTCTCATGCCAGGCAGTTGTATTACACCCTTGTCCAGCACCTTTATCATTTAGTCATCAATTTTCGACTACTTAGCTGATTAATTTACTCCATTTGGTGGTACCATTTTGAGAGATACAAGCTTACCAAGTGCTTTAAACCATGGTGAGAAAAAGAAAAGTTGTACTTTATTAGGTCTACCCACAAGCCAAGATAGGCTTCTTAATTAGAGGAAACTTCATCTTCAACCTTATGTTATGGATGAACCATTTCTTCATATGTTGTTACAGGCTTACTTAACTTATTTTCAGGAAATGAAAGTTATTGCATTTATGAATTCTTTCCCATCTCTAATCTTACCCAACCTAGTCTAACTCTTATTTTGCTCATTTTTCTGACTATACCAATTCTTGCCACTTTCATCTTCCCTTCAATGTGGTCCTCTCTTTCTTTGTCTGTTTGTAACATTTGTGCTCTCAAAGTGTTGCTCTATGCTTATGCTACTTGTGTCGTCCTAGATCTTATACACTAGTCCTAACATTATCTTGTCCATCGAAAAAGCCATTTTAGTAAAAATGAGAAAAATTATACATTAATTGTGTCGATCCTAACCAGAGATATATCTTTTTTTAGTTCTATTTTTTTCCCTCGACTATTAAGAACAAAAAATGAAGTAGTGTTTATTGTATTTTATATATACACAAATGAATAATTTCAACTATTTGAGAGGTTAATGTTTTCTATTTTGGCTATGGAGAAACCAAATTTTTTTTTAATTTGTCAAACTTTTGATGTGTTAGATTCTCTTTCCTGTTTAACCAAATGTTGTCTAGATAAACCCTAATTGTTCTCCCCCTCTCTCCTTCCCAAAATTTCTTTTATGTTTGCTCATTTCATAACTATGCTATCCCACTTTATAACTTCTCATACATTTTTCATAATAGTCTAATCCTATGTCATGAATGTACATACATATTTAATAAAATATTAGTTCTAACATTATTCGTCTTTTTTAAAATCACCTTATTCTCACGGTGGAAAAAGTTAAAAATTCCTCTTTTTTCATAAATTGTCGAACAAATATCTATTCTTCAATCGTATTTATCACTAAATTGATCTTCTTATCCTTAGAAATTGTAGTTACTTTGAAATCAATTTGTTATAAGCCTAAAATGAAGTAACTCTTCATCATATTTTATATATATTCTCAAATGGATTATTTTGGCTATTCGAGAGGCCAAAACTCTCCCTAATTTCTTTAGCTTTCAAGTGGCTAGACTTTCTTCCTCAATTAACCGAAGGTGGCCCAAACAAGACTCAATTTTCCTCCCATCTCTCCTTCCCCTACCTATCTTTAATGCTTGCTCATTAGCTGCTCATACATTATTTTTAATTGTCTAATACCATTTCAGTTTGTCAATAACTTCATCGTTTTACTTGAATTTAATCCTACTATCGAGGCCAAATAAGGGTACGCATAATTCGATTTAAACTATAAAATAAAAACTGAATTGTTTAAAAATTAAAATTTGGTTTGTAAAATGATTCGGTTTGGATTGAAAATTTTTTAAACCGTTTTTTTTAGTTTGGGTTATTGTTCAAATCAAACTAAACCATTCAAACCGTGATAGTCAAATCGCATATCAAAAGACCTAATTTTTCATATAACATATTATTTGTATCTATTAATTCGATATACCTTATGATATATATGATTTTTCACCTTTATCATATCGTATTTTAAGATACGTATCATATATCGTATGATATTTATAATTATAGTTGAAATCATTATTCAAACTAGAGTAAATCATATTTTTTTAATTTTGTTTAGATTGAAAATTTTTAAATAATTTTTTTTAGCTTGGTTTGAAAAATATCTCAAATGAGACCATATACATTTCTAAGCCCAAATTAGAACTCAATTCCAATTTCAATTGCAAGATAAAAGAAGTTTCTCAAAAACAAACAAACAAATAAATAAATAAATAAAGAATTGGTCAAATACATTGTTGGAAGGTCGTCAACAAATAAATAGTAATATGATAGAATAAATAGAATCATTAACGAGATAAATAGTATTATTGATAAATGATAAAATAATCAATATCATCGAAAGAGAATTCGAACTAAACTCAAACCAAAACTTTAACTGGAATTCATTTTAAATTATATTAATTCGATTCGAATCTATCTCTATCATATTAATTGAGGTGACAAGTATTCCATAATCTTTGTTTTATTTAACAAAAAGAGAAGAATTTAAATAAAAAGAAAAAGAAAAAAAGAAAAAAAATAATAATACCTATGTAATTGCTAAAATTGCGTGCCTATTTTAATCTTCTATGTTCCCTCCAAATCCCAGCAGTTGAAAGCAACGGTTACTCTTTCAAAGATAACTGCCATGAACGAACCAAAAGCCTCCTCTTTCTCTGATTTTAGAAGTTCAGTCTGAGTAAAAACCTCTGCAATGCCGAAGATCCAATCTATTCTCCCCCTGCTTCTGATCCTTGCAACAGTTTCCGTGTTTTCTCAGCCGAATCAACCATGGAAGAAAATCACTTATCCACGCTTGTTTCCAGGTTTCTTTTATTTTTATCTGACCAAAAATTGAATCCTTTAAAGTTTGATGTAAAGGGTTCTCTTTTTTTGTTTTGTTGATGGCTCTGTTTGGTTCCCTAGAAAGTTTCAGTGTTATTTTCCCTTGATTGTTGAGAACTTATGAACATCTTAGCATCCGGAAGATAGTTCTGACTTTAGTAAAATGTTTTTGGGTTTCAGCTAAAATGGCTTCTGGAAGAAGTGCTTTTAGGCTCTCAAAACCTCTGATTGGAGAAGATGGGAAGATTTATGCTTGTTCAGAGAAGACTTTGTTTGCATTTGAAAGTAATGGCTCCGTTGCTTGGTCCTTGGATTTAGATTTTAAATGCAACATTGGTATGGCTCCAGTTCATGGCGGAAAAGGAAAGGTAATTAATTCATTTATAATCAGGCAAATGGCAAACCTGCTTACAACTGTAATGCTTCTTGCTGTGTTTTGTGTTAGCACCACGAAGCTACAGGATTGTCTTGTTTATTGCATCTTGAAAGAGCTTTTTCAAACTGGAGACATTTGGCACACAAAATCTAGTCTACTATCTATGGTCCTTATGATTTCCTAGACTTCTTTATGTAAAATTTTTTAGAAATCTTATATGATTATTGATTACAGAAGTTGTTGGCAGATATATTTGGTTGCAGAAGACAGGGTGATTAAGGTTAATTTTATGAAAATGGGAAATTCTGAATCTGCGCCACAAGTTTTTTTTGGTGGAGGACCAGGAGAAGAGGTAGCAGGTGAAATTAGTGGGCTTGCTGTGAGCACATTTGGTTCAACTGTTTTTATCAATGTTAAAAATAGGGGACTTTATGCATTCATGACTAGTGGAGAAGTACTTTGGAGTGCTGGGCCAAAGCAGTTTCAGTCAGACTATCATCAAGGTTGTAGAAAAAGTGTTGCAGATTGTTATTTTTCTTCACATCCTGTGATTGATGAATGTGAAGCTAATGTATATGTAAGGCCATTTCATCCCTAATCTTCCATTTTTTTTGCAATTTCCTCTAAATATAAGATGTGTTAGAATTTATCATGATTTACTTCGCACATAAGGAGCGTATTCGACATTGATTCTTTGCTGATGGCATGTATAGATTCTGTGCATTTGCAGATATCAAACACTCAAGGTGAACTTTATTCAATTTCATTTCGTAGTCCTCATTACAATTGGGTCCAGGATTTTAGTTCCTTCGGCAAAATGTTAACAATCACCTCAGGAAACAACGGTTGCTTGTATGTAACTATACCTGTTAAGGCTTTAGTATTTGCGCTTGATGCTTCTTCAGGAAATGTTTTGTGGCAGAGAAGTATTGGCCCCATTAGTTCTGCAGAATATGCACCAGTTGTTGACTCTAATGGTAAATTTGTGTTCCATGATGTCCTCAACTCAGTCTCCTCTTAATGCATCCTTTTATGACTAAATAAGCTTTCCACCACCTTGATTGATTCCTTTTATTATTCTAACTCTTCATCATAATGGCAATAAATGGTTCCTCAATGTACATGCATCAGTATTCAATGAACATAGTGAACTTATTCACCATCAACTCGACCTTAAACTCATCGATGTAACAGGATGGATATCTGTTGGTTCATTGGATGGCTTCCTGTACTCATTTTCTCCAACCGGAAGTCTTCACAAATTTTCAAAATCAGATACAATGGATTCAGTGATCCAGGTTAGCCCACTTCTTGATTGTTCAGGATATGCCGTATATATATCCCAGACAAAGATGAGTGGAAAATTTATCCACACAAATGGTGAATATACATATGTCTCCACTATGAAACCTGAAAGTGTAGTCTTCTCCTTGATGGCTCCAGCAACGGGGTCTGTTTACTGGTCTGAAATCTATCCGGGTAATTGCAGCTTTTGATTTTTGATGTTCAAAGTTTGGTTTTATATGGTTGATTTCATTTGCCTTCTATGTTATCATCATACTAGTAGTTTTTGCTTTACAGACCCTAAGTCTAAATTCTCTCAGCGTTTGATGATTGCAGGCGAATTCTCATCCTTGTTATCCAAGAGTGACCTGCAGCGTTTTGATCCGGATGAGAGTCTTGTTCTTGCTTTTGTCACTGCTGCAAGTGAGGTTTTCTACATTCATAAATGTTGAAAATCATATATTAACTTGCAATGAAAATTATCTGGCCATACTATTAGAAGAATAAGGAATTGTTGATTTTATGTTGTCGTATTGCTGAGCTTACATCTGGGTTCTTCTGAATAATGCAGAGACAGGCAACACACTGCAATGCCGAACGATTGGTAATCATTGATGTAATGACAAAATAAAAATTTCTTCACTTGATAATGTGCATTATGTTTGATTCTTCATCTGTTACAGGTCAGAAGGTTGCAGCTAGTTGTTCTCAAACAAGGCCTAAGAGGCCTGGTATCTACATAGGTAAGTAGGCGGTATTTAAGCAAGAAAGTTTAAAGTACATATGGGAAAACAATTATGAAAGAAAACACTTCCTGCAGGTAATGAAAGGGCAGTTGTGCTGTTCCTGTTTTTTGAGTCAGTGGTCTTGTTAGTTTTAGCTGTACTAGTGAGGTTCTGTTGCACATTTTGGAGGAAAAAGAAGCTGCAAGGCCAAAACTTTGGAAATTTTCTGGATAAGAGAGTAAGCTCTGGAATTTCCTCCTTTTCATTCTAGCAATTCACTTCCATTGGCAATTTTTTGTTCACTCTTTCGGCCTTTCAGCGTTCGCTCCAACTCAAGAAGAAAGCATTCGATAGAACAATCACCGAGCTTGAGCAGAAGGCTGCAGAGGAAGCAGTAACCGGTGAAGTGATTGAAAAGCTCAGCAGTTTGGTGCAAGAAAGGAAAGGCGTTGAGAGAAAGCTCTCAACAACTTATAGTTTAGGCAGGGATACTGCAGGTTCATATTCAAAGTCTCTCCTGCCAGTATATGATGCTAAAACCAGAAGCTATTCATTTCAAGGGGCAAAGAAGGAGAGTGTTACCATCTTTCACACTCTGAGTGACACATCTTCAGGCAGCACAGAAATAGAAAACAGTTGGGATTCTGAAGAAGATAACAATCAGGTTGCAGCTAACACAAACGCTAAAGCAAAAGCTCCCATTGAAGCAGAGAGTTCAAGTGATGATGGGGTCTTTATGCATCACAGGATGAGTCCATCAGAGCCAGCTTCAAGCTCCAGGCGATTCATTAGTCCATTATTCGTGGAGCAAGAGGGGGAGGTGGTGGAGTCCATGTCCATGTCAAGTGTCTTAAAGAGGAGAAAAGCCTTGTCTTCAACAAAGTAGAATCTACACAAAAATTTGATTACACCATGTAATGTTAATCATCAGCATCAAAACTGATAACCCAAGTTGAAGAAGGAGAAGAATAATTTGTGAGAGCTTATGTATGTTGGTATTGATAGACACCATTATAGTGATTACAAAAAACAATTTCACTTATACAATAGTTTGGAATTTGATATAAACATCAGAAAAATTACATCTTAAAAAGTAAGTTATTAAGATTAGAAAACTTAAAATCATATAAATCTCAAGATACCATATTTTCCTATGAGATCCAAATTCCATACCTGCTCTTGGATCCTAACAGAATCTTTACAAAAATCATTAGCGACTGTGCCTGGCAATAATTATTGAAGGAAGGAATTAAACGACATGTCGTTTAAATTTAAACTACTTTATGACATGTCGTCTTATAGTTCATAAGTATACGACATATCGTATAGAGAAGTCAAAATACGACAACTGAAGTCCACCCTGTTCCGCGACACAGCCGATATTTCCCTGGCCAATATCATAAGTGGTAAAGGGGAATGGAAAGAGAGAGAGAGAGAGAGACAAAGATCTATAATCGTTGATTCAGACACTACTTTGAGCCATACATGGTTTTTCAAAGAAGGTAAAAACCCTAATTTCAACTTTCTCTTGTCTGTTTGGCTGCGGCGAAATTCGAGAAAAACAATGAGTAACCATTTTATCTTTTCTTTTATTTGTTATGGATGCAAAATTGTAGCTTAATTTAGTGTGACGGTTCATTTCTCGCTACTCAAGCTAATACCAGATTCCTTTCTTCTTTTTGCTTTTCTTCAAATTTTTTTTCTTTCGGTGATCTGCGTAGCTTCACATGCCTTAAATGAAACCCTAATCACCATGGAAATCTTGAATGAGAAGAGAGGAATTTGAATTATAGTATTGTAGGTTAAAGCCAAAACCTTTAAAGCAACTCTGCTTGAAATTGCAATTTAATTGTAGTATTGGTGACTCTGGTTTGAAATCAGTAATGTGGTGTATACTGTGATGGATGGTTTTGCTTTCGTTTAGAGTAGCCTTGGAGAAGTCCTAGGTGGGAATGATATATAACCTTTATCTCGTATAACTTTTTTTCTTTCATTTATATAAAAATGTTAGTTGTATTGGTAATTTTTGGAGTGTAGAGAAATGTGACAATTTAGTAGATGAAAGTATGAGTAGCTTAGCAGCCATAAGCCTGATACCATTTTAATAGTCATTGAGTATTTGTTTGTTTTGATTTTCTGTTCTGGATAGATTTCATTTGCATATCATGGTTCAGTATCTTTTCCTAAATATGGTATTGTTATCTAAGATGCTAGGTTTTGTTGTTTTGCAAGTTCAAAAATCTTTTTCCTTTGCAGGATAATCTGGGTGTTTGATTACTGGAGCTTGTAAATTTATTACGTTTTTGGTATAAGTATGGAAAGAGGGGATACGCTTAAAGTTTCTGGAGAGGAGAATAATAAAATTCGTGATTTTGATGATGATATTGTTGAAGTTGATTCTGAACCTAATAATTCAGATGATAAAGAAGATGAACCAAGGGTTGAGAGCATGCAGCTAAATGAATGCAATGCTGGAACTGAAGAGGGTCAGTTTATAGAGTATAGAGAACAAGACAAGGATTTCCTTGATGATTCATCTATTTTGCAAGTAAATGTTGAGCTGACTGCTGCTGTCGAGTTGGCTGAAAAAATTGTTGAATCAGGCTCTACGGTGCATGTTCAAAATGGCCTCCTCAATTCTCCTAACGAAAATCCCATTCGCAAATATGTGATGGATGTTAGTTGTATCCTACTTTTACATTGAAATCCTAACTTCTTTTTCTTTTGTGTTTCTCTGATTTTGCATAGACTAACCATTAACTAATGTAAGGAATTGGCTCCCACACAGTATCTTAATAAGTGAATTCCTTTATGCAACTTTTTATTTGCAATTTATGGTGAGCTCCTGATTTTATGATTTCCATAATATAACATGGCAGCTATGTCCGGTGTTAAAAGAGCCCGGATGACATTTGAGGAAGATCAACCTTCAGTGCATGTATCTTATAATTCCTTGACAAGGTTGGAGTTGGGGATAGTCATTGTTACTTAAAAAAAAAAGAATAATGAGGAAAAGTTGATTTTTTTTCAATTTTCTTGGCTAATATATATATATATTTTGGAGATAATTCTAATTAGTTTAATACTTGGTAAGCTTTGGCCATTTTGCAGAGCTGGTAAGCAGAAACTTGAGGAATTATTACAGCAGTGGTCAGAATGGCAAGGCCAGCATGGTTCATCATTAAATGTAAGTATGTATGATAAAAATGGCAGTCCTTTATTTTTTATTGGTTTTTCCATGTTTGGCATTCTGCTTCTTCGCACGTTAAATGCTCTCTTATCTAAGATGAGATAAGTGAACTTTTATTTTTTACTTATTATTTTCTCACTAGTAAACTAAAGTGGCTTGGATTAATTAGCATGCATTCTATCACAAAACAGGCAATTTCTTTTCTCAGACAATCTAATGAACTATATTGTATAACATACTGGTTTGACTAAATAATGTGTGCATCATAAAAATACTGAATGGTCTATAGCTTTTGAAGTTTTAAGGAAACCCTAAAGACTTCAAAAATCTTAGACACTTTGCCTAATCTACTTGATGAATCTGAGCAGTGTAGTCGTAGTTGACAAAAGAAGTCATATGAATGAAGTGCCCAAAAGGCAGAAATGGGAACTTAGTCCAATGCATCATAGATGCCAAAAAAAAAAAAAAAAAAAATGAAGAAAGAAAGAAAGAGGCAAAATGTTGAGCTTGCCTCAGGTTTTTATTCATTTGTGGCAGATTGACAAGGGGTCTTATGAAGCTCCCTGTGCTGAGATGATCTGTAGTATCTGTTGGCTCTCTTAATCATGTTTCCCATTTGGGAGGAAGATGTTACATAATGCAAACCGTTAGTGGCAATTATTGTTTCCCATTTGTGGGACTCGTAGTTGTGCCAGCAAATTCATTTTTCTGTGCTGTTTCCTAAGTCTTGACCTCTGTGTAATTTTTCCAATTCTTATAGGATTCAAGTGGAAGTTTAGAATCTGGTGATGCAACATATTTTCCTGCTATTCATGTTGGCAAAAAGGAGGGATCTGCAGTGGTGAGTTTCCATTTGTGTCTATGTCCTTAGCTTATTTAGTTTACTGGCCAATCATTAAGCTTAGATTGTTCCTGTCCTGGTAAAAAAAAAAAATTATTAAGGCTATTTTTATTCTGTTGTAACCCTATTGAACATTTTAGTGCAGATCACTTTTTACTGTTGGGTTAACCTTTTCATTTTGTGGACCATGATTAGACTGAATTGATTTTTATTATCAAAAGAATTCCTCAATTTCAAGATTACTCAATAAACTTGTTTATCTTAAACAATAATTGCGTGCTTGATAATTGGTGAGGGGTTCCATAAAGCATACCCAAGCATGAAGAAATATGATTTTGACTTAACATGTGAACTTTTTAAAATTCTTTGTTTTCCCTGATCCAGTTCTTCTACCAAAAGTGCAGCTTTGCTCTTCTTATTCAATATCTCAATAGAACTTACAAAAATATAAAGTGCTTTGGAAATGTAATCAACGGTATAGAATTGTTAGAACTTTCTCAGAGAAGATGAAATATCTGCACTGTCTATATCATCATTTATACTTGACGTTGTAAGAATGTTCTGACAAGGATACATTAACATTTTTTTGCATGTTTGACATAACTGCTCTCTCAAATTCATAATTTCTTTCAAAAGCAGCTAAGATGTTTCTGAGTTCTGTAGTTTCATGTTTTACGTATATTTGTTTCTTTCAACTGTTCTTTTATGTGTAGTCTTTTTGGATAGACAACGAAACAAGGAATCAGCAGAATGACGGATTCATTCCTTTGGTTAGCAACAATGCTCCGCTGTATGATCGTGGATATGCATTGGGTTTGACTTTAGAGGATGATTCAAATAATGTGGAGGGGTAAATGTTCACTATATTTGTACCTTTCATAGAGCTTTTTATGATTTCTGAGTAGGAATTATATCATGTAATTTGTAAATGCATAGAAATGTTCAAATGGTTTACTGGCATAAATTGAAATGTGCAATCTTATCACATCTAATTTTTCTAGGTGGACATTATATAGTTTTCACTTTTATGTATTTTAATGTTTGTTGAAATCTCATACATTGTGCTAATATATTCATCTATCTTGCAGAGGCTTGAAGATAATAGATGATGCTAGCCGTTGTTTCAACTGTGGTTCTTATAGTCATTCTTTAAAGGAATGCCCAAAACCTCGTGACAATGCTGCTGTCAATAATGCTCGACAACAGCAGAAGTCTAGACGTAATCAGAACTCTGCTTCTCGCAATCCTACTCGATATTATCAGAAATCTTCTGGTGGAAAATACGATGGCTTGAGGCCTGGTGCCCTTGATGTGGAAACACGGCGACTTTTAGGTCTTGGGGTAATTTGGTTGCTTTTTCCTTTCCGCTATTCTGACTCTTCATGACACAAGTTTGTGGCTTCTGTATTATTTATTAATCTTGACATGCATGCTTGTTTGAATGCCTCTTTGTACATGTGTTTAGAACATAATTTCTTTCATAATATCTCCTAACTGTTTTAAGGCACCTTAGCAACTGAAATGATTGTTAAATTTGATCCTAATTTATTAGTGGTTTTAATATTTTAACTATCACTTTTATTAATTGCACTTCCAAGTATATGATCACCTGAAGGGGTAGTAATTCTCCAGGATGTTTCATATTTTAAGTTGAGCTACTGTTGACACTTGTAGAAATGCTGTAATTGACCTATGGTAAGGATCTGTGTTTTGATAGATGTTCTTTATTGAACTTAAACTATGATTAAGGGTACCATGGTCTTCCATACTGGCTGTTTATGATTTTTAATCATGTTAGATGTGTTTTTAAGTGTGAGATGATATATGGTACATTTCACATAATGTGCTTATATTATTCTTCTCTAGGCTGTTGCTTACAGTTGGTTGTATATTGTTCAACCACAAATAATACGATCTATCAGTTTGAAATTGCATAAACCTTCTCAGAATTTTGTTTTACTGTTCAATTTCTCTTGGTATATTTATTTTATGTTTGAGTTCATCAAGTCAGTTCTGTTCATTTTATTTACAAAGTAGTGGTAGACATCCCTCGCCAATTTTTTGCTTGTCAAAACTGAGACCACCCTTGTGGGAATTAAGCTTTATCTCATGTATTTATAAATGTTAAAAGTGTTAAAATTGTTTTATTTGTTACACAGGAACTTGATCCACCCCCCTGGCTTAATAGAATGAGAGAACTGGGGTACCCCCCAGGATATTTGGGTGAGTATATTAACTATGCTCACTTATATATTGTTCTCAATCTTTTGATTACATCTTTTCTTATTTAGATTGTGAAATGCTTGTATGGTTGTTCTTGTTCTTATTCTCTATACAATGATGCAGTTTGATAGTTTACTCTTTAGGCCACTGAGAGATTGGCTTGGTCTATAGCTTTGTTACTTCTTTTGTTCAGACGCATTACAGGGTCTGGCAACTAGGAGCTGGGGAATATTTTGGCAATTTTAATGCCTCCCCCAAGCAAATATTAATCTGAATGGGATCTCTGTAATGAACCTTGGATTTGTCAGATTTCAACACTTTCGACATTCCATGTTGAAGGGAGCTCAAATAAGATAAATAGATGTCATGTGAGCTTCCTTGGGATAGTGGTCCATCACAAGCAGCACTCATTAAGAGCTAGAGAAGGCTTGAAGTCAATTGTGCTTTATAGGGAGGCAATGTAACTGCAATCTATTAGGGAAATCTAGGCCTTTAATTACCACTGCACCTTGTTTATTTGAAAAAGAATAAACGATGGTTAATGTTTAGTGGTGGATAGAATGTCAGAGTTAATTTTGTATAGATCATCCGGGTTAATGCTCATGATGTTTGGGATATCTTCCCAATCTTTTAAAGATGTTTAGGGTCATTTCATATGGTAATGTGAGGTTTTTTTCCTTTTTTAGTGCATTATGCATTTCTTATTCTGTTGTGTAAAATTTCTACACACCAATAGGAAATAATTGAGTGGGGGGAGCATTAGAGACCTGAACTAAAATTGTTTGCTAACTTCTAGCTGCTTTTAGGGACGGGTACTCATCTAAATAAGTTGAATTATCCACACCATCGCTATCTACCATATTTTTGTTGTCTCCATAGTAGCATCTTTTTTGTTCCATATTTTAGTAAATTCATTTGTGCTCATAACACCATTCTCGATGTCTTTAGACCCGGATGAGGAGGATCAGCCATCCGGAATTACTATTTTTGCCGATGAGGAAATAAAGGAAGAGCAAGAAGATGGTGAAATTCTCGAAGCAGACACTCTTGAACCACAAAAGAAAATGACTGTCAAATTTCCTGGAATAAATGCTCCAATCCCAGAAAATGCAGATGAAAGACTCTGGGCAGCTGCTCCTTCAAATTCTGATCCACCTAGAGAACGAACTCACCACAGAGTGGGCCATCATACAGAATCATTTAGCAGAGGACATCATTATGATCAAAGGTGGTCAAGAGATTACAGAGATGATGGCCCTCCTGGCTGTGATCCAGTGTCAAGTTACCCTCCGCGTTATGGTGGTCATGATTTTGGGTATCACTCTCACAGTAGAAGCCCCACCCTGGGGAGGACCCATTCTGAGAGAGGTATGAGGAGTCCATTGGTATACGATGATTACATGACTGATAGTTCTTACAGACGAAAGTCACCAAGAGAACACCGTTTAGGTAGATATGAAAATGATCTTGATAGATACCGCGATGACTACGACCTGGGTCATTCTTCTCGTAGCATCGTTGATTATGACAGGTATCGCCGTGATGATTATGACAGGTATCACCATCGAAGTAGATGATAGAGTAGATGATTATTGGACATAATTGTAGCAGTAACTTGTAAAAAGATGCTTTTCCTGATAGATCTATACATGAGATTAGATTTAAAACATAGAAGAGAACAACTCTCATTTTGGTGTTGGAGATCTAGTTTTCAGAACCGTCTGCATAATTTCTCTATATATTCAATATTTTCTTCAATCTGCTTGTTCCCTACTGGTTTTCTACTGTTTCAATAAGACTGTATTCACACACTTTTAAAAATATAATTGGATATATAGATGACGTGATTCGGTGATTTTAAATAAGAGATAAAATAATATTTAATCATATAATGATACATTATTTTTATACCCATTATTAGGGTTGGATTTGAGTTAGTTTAAGCTCGAGTTCGGTTTGATCTACATCGAACCAAGCTAGAGTGTTATTACATGGAACCAAAGTTGGTTAAAAGGTGTTCAAACTTAGTTTAACTCGTTTCAAAATAGTCGAGTTTGAGTTTGAGTTTTAAACTTGATCGGGTACTAAAATAATGTTGTTTTATATTAAAATTTTCAAATTCACAAGTTTGATGGATTAAACACTTTTAAAGTTAGAGTTAGAGTTCGAAATAATTGAATTTTTAGGTTTAAGTTTACTTGATCTGAGTTTGTTTTAGATTTATTTGAATTGAGTTTAAATTCAAATAAACGTGGTTTGAATCCGGTTCTATTCACTATTTAAACCTGTCTAAATTAATCGAAATCTTGTTGAATAGAATCATAAATTAAATCTATTTGACAGTTGGAGAAGGATTTTAATTTTCAGATTCTATTAGATCTAACCTGTCTTGGGCCAAAATTTAAGGACTAAAGGGAATTAATTCGTTGTAATCCATTCAATTACGACACGACATCCCTAAGTTGATTAATTTGACTTAAATACGATTGCACCGACATCAAGGGTAAAACAGTAATTTCAGTTAAAAAGAGCTGTTAAATACATATCCTATCAGTATAAGGATGGGTTATCTCACGAGTACAGAAACTGGAATTTTTATTCTCCTTTCCATAAGACCTTTTAACCTTTCTTTGAAATTTAAAAAGTAAGGAAGCGATCTGGCCCACCACCATTGATCGCGACAACCGAGGAAAAAGAGAGAGAAAAAAAGCCACAATTGCTGTAACTTATTCAACAAGCAACACAGGTCTCTCTCTTTTTCTTCCCGTTTAGGTTTTCGATTTTTTATGCTTTTTCTTTTCTTTTTAACTTTACTGTTTTACTCTATTCGCTTCATACTGTTCAATTTTCACTACGGATGTCTTGTTTTAGCGGAGTTTTGTGTTTACGTAATTTTAGCAGTAGGGGTGAGATATTTGCGTCAAGAATCTGCTAGGTTTCTGCAATCAGCGTTTAAATAATTAATTTGTTCTCTGGTTTTGTTTCATTGATGGTTGGGTTTAGGCTTTTCTTAAGCTGCGCCTTTTTATTTAATGATCTAGGGTTTTTGCTTTGAGGAAAACGGTGACGTTTTACTGTAGTAAAAAACCTTAAATAATAGGAGAAGAACCTAGTTTTATTTTGGTGAGGTTTCTGCTTTTTAAGTTATCAGAACCGGTTCAAGTAATCGGCCCGATTATCAAACCGGTTTCACAGTTACCTTATTTTTCAAATCGGTTTATGATTCGGATGCTGTTTTGGTTTGGTTATTGGATAATTTTGAACACTCATACTTGGAAGTCCCATTATTTTAGAAAATCATCATGAATGGAGCTTGGTACTAAGACAAAATTAAATTACCACTTGCTATAAAAATTTTAAATTCATTGAAGAAGGAAATAAGTTACTAATTCTTCATACAAGGGATAATTTAGTCTTAAAAAGACATTTAAGTAATTTTGTATAAATACACTTTTTCTTTTGAAAAATTTTGTTTGAAAAATTAAATGGAAAAGGCCAAAGGACTTATTCCCACCCAAAATTTATTACATTGTCAAATTAGTACATGTTTACTATTAAAAACCTAAATGCCCGCTTGTAGATAGTTGAAATTAACAAAACTCGTTAATACTATTTATTTTTTCTTTAATTTAAAAAACTAACAATTACCTTTATAATTTAATTTAAAATGTTACATATTCTTCTTTAGGGTTTTTTCTCTTTCTCTTTTCCTTTGTTGGCGTTGTTACTAGTTAGTTTCTCTTTCTCCCATTTTCTGGTGCCAAAATCCAGATGAAGAATGTCCTTGTCACTAGAGACGAAGACATTGTTTTTGTTTTTTAATTAGTAATATATTAAAAATAATAAAATATTATTTATTTCCCTTCAAGGTTTAAAAAATTAACAAATTTCTCTCATGATTAAATTTTGAAATGTCACTCAATATATTACTCATTATTAGGGAGAAATAAATAATGTTTTATTATTTTTAATATATTATTAGTTAAATGACGATTTTACCCCTGAAATTTAATTGATTTTATTAATTTTAACTATCAAGGGTGAGTATTTAGAGTTTCAATAGTTAACATGTATCAATTTGGGAATACAATAAACTTTGGGGGAGAATAAGTCCTTTAGCCAATGGAAAAAAATTGAACACTAAACCGGCTAGGGCTAACTCCTTGAATTTTTTTTTTTGACAAATATTTTTATCTAAGTCAACACTATGTATGGATATTTATGTCTTTCCAAATAGTATGTTTACATTTAACTGTTAAATGTTTCTAAATGATTTGTAACTCCGATGAAATATTTGAATAAAAAATAGAAGTCCAATGATAATACCTCTTCAATCTGTTATCTCACTGATGCATAACTTGAAATTTACCTCATATCATTAAGATATTGACTATTAAATGGCATGAGGACAAAAAAATAAAAAGAAGTTTATTTTATGATGCAAGATTGTATTAGAGGGCGAGTAATGTTTCAGCTGAGTCTGAGAAGAAAGTTCTCACTGTTGTCACTGTTGTGAATTTCATTACATAATATGAGCTTTGGTATGGACTAAGAACATTAAGAAATACTACAGTTTTTGCATTTATTAGATGACATATTTAATTATTAGTTCCTAACATTGGGGACTTCTTGATAAATTTTTTAACTATAGGGACTTTTATCAGTAAGTTAAAGTTCAGCAAAGTATCTAAAATTTGAAGATGCTTGAGAAATGTTATACGTAAAAAGCTTAGATGTGATTCCTAACATAACACCAACACATGTGATTATAATTAATGGCACATTTCAATATCATGGAAACACAATTGAGATCTCAAATTTGTAAGTGTACTGTTACCCAAAATCCCATGGGTTTTTATTTGCAGAAGTGATCCTAGAATCAGCTATATTCATGATTTAATTAGAAACAGTTGTAAGCTTCAAATTTTAGATTTACTGCAGTGTTTCAGAAGTTTTTATTTCATCCAAAGTTTCAAAAGCATGATCTACTTGTCCCACCATGGTTTCATTGAAAAAAATAAATTCAAAAGCGTATCCAATGAAGAAAAATTATGAGATAGAGTACTGAAATCCTGAACACAATATTTTAAGTTCTTGATCGGGTTAAATGCTTCTGCTTTTTTTTTTGTGTCATTTTCATTTTTTCATAATGGATCATGGGAGTGAACTGCAATAATCTGGTATTGTTACATTCATGGAAAACCAACTATTTAGAGAAGTTGCCTTGGAGGTCTTATTTATTGTGATGAAATTTTAGTTTGAGTTTTTTTATTTATATATTTCTTTTTGTTTTTTTTTTTTTTGGTTTACCTTGTTAAGTAAAGCTAATTTTTTGTTATGCTGCAAAAATCGGGTGGATGTACTGTTAAATTCATGCATCTTAGAATTAAAACATGAATTCAGTTGAGCCTGGAAGGTTGTAACATTTGGATGTATCATGTGAGAAACATCACTGTCTTGCTTTTAGTTTTTCTCCCCCTTTTAGGAGGCTAGATGGGGGCGATAAAAAGAATAAAAAATGAATTATGAGATCAACATTCAAATCCTTGCTGAACCATTGAGTTTTACTTGTATATTTGAGACTTCACAACAACAACCCTGTTAACTTCTATTTTATTAATTTCTTCTCAGGAGGAATGTATGAACCAGGAAACACTGAACTATCATGTAAAAAGCAAAGTAACATGGATGATATAAACCCCATTCAACAAGTTGCCAACCATCCTACTTTCTTACCAGTACCCCTTCGCTTGACAATGTCAACCTTTGGTTTGAAACATGATTGCAGCTTAGATAGACCAAACCACCCTTTGAGTCACTTGAAAGGTGAGCCATTTAGTTTCCATATGCAATATGGTTCAACTAGTCGATCTTTTGTATTTTTGTTTCACAAGGTTTTACTTTGTTTAATAATTCCAGTGTCAATCTTTTTCTGTAGGACAAGCTTTTAATGGATATGAAACTGGTGCTTCCAGTTTATTCACTGATGTCCGTGGGAAGAACATTAGTTCTCCCATGGACATGAAGCAGATTGGTGAGATGGTTCATTCTCCTCAACAGGCTTCTGCTTCAACTGTCACCAAATGCTCTAGTATAGATGGATTTTCTCTTGTTGGATCTTTAGATGGTGAACAAGTACAGGATTCAACTTTGCAGATCCCACATCTTCTAGAGATGATTCCTAAAGTCCCAAATAATCTACCCAGCCTGGACATGGAATATCACCAACCATATGTGCAGTCTGATAAGCCTGATGAGGCCAATGAACAATGTTACATCAGTGAAGAAGTTGAATGTTGTAATTCAACAGCAGCAGGGATTCAATGTAGGAAGATTATTCCCCCATCAGGAAAATCACACTTATTTTGTGCTGCTTCAGAGGATTCTGGGCCTTTTTCTAGTTCCAACGGACATGCTCCATCAAGTAATCTGTTGTGTTTTTCTGTTCAGCATAAGATTTTATGCGCATATATCAATTACAAGAGTTCCATGGTGCCCATAGGGGATTGTCAAGTTTCTTTTGTGAATTATCTGCATTCAAAAATATGTAATGCTCACATGTGTAGATGTGAACGTTTCTACCTACTCCTATCTCACTTTGATAACTGTCACTCAGTTGAGTGTCATGTTTGTGGACCTGTTCGACATCTATGTGGTACTGGTAAACTTTACCACGAATTTAATAAAACAAAATGGAATTTCAATGATAGAGATTTGGTGAGCCTAACTTCAGAATGGACTGCATAGAACCTTCATCAAAGCGTCTGAAAGCAGAAAAAAAATTTTGCCCCAGTTCCCATGAAATCAAATTTTCTTCTTTTTGGGATCCAATGAAGGTTCAACCTTTTTATTCTGGAGCACTTCCACCCTTGCAGCAATGGCCTGATTCTCCTATATCTATTAATTCTGAGGTCAGGGAGGTGGACAGGGAACTGTTGATGAACACTGTACAAGATTCTATTATTGATGGAGAGAATGGGAAAGATGTTGCTGGCAATTGGTGCAGGTTGAATGCCCAGAGTGTTTTGACTCCCCAGGAGCATAGTGTTGGTAGTAAAGTGAAGCAGATGGACCTTGTTAATGAAATTACACAGACTGATTCTAGCGGGGTAAGCATCAGCACTGAGCCTGTTCTCAGAGAAGAGCTTAATTCTCATTGTAAAGGGGATGTACCAATCTGGTCTCTTGATCAGAACAAGGCAAAGATTGAAGATGAACTTGTTGCACCAAAAAATAATATTGGAATTCAGCTAAAGTCACAGAATCCCAGGATAAAGGGTGTTTCTTTAATTGAATTTTTCACTGCAGAACAGATAAGGGGGCACATATCAAGTCTTAGGCAGTGGAATAATCAGGTTTTTACATCATCTTGATTTACTGTCATCATGAATTGAAATTACTGTTTTGTAGTTCTGTCTGAATGTGTACATGCACTAGAATTTGGCCTTAGCATTTTGTTGATTTCTGTTGTGCTGGGTCACTGGATTAGTTTTTGGTAATGTTTACTAATTCCTTAGTGAGTTTATCCTTTGTGATTTTTCTTAAAATTTAGTTGCGGCAAATATGTTTTATCATAACAAAAGTTGTTTATGAATACTGAACAAACATTAATATGTTTCTGCATCTGTTTTTTTTCATATAGACTACATTAAAGGAGGGAAAGGAGAACGAAATAATACACCTTGACAATGAGAGCTCTTGCCAGCTGTGTGGAATAGAAAAGCTTTTTCTTGCTCCAACACCTATTTATTGTTCATATTGTAGTGCTCGTATTAAACATAATGTGATCTACTACAGTACATCGGAAGAAAATGGCATGCGGCATTGTTTCTGCACTGCATGCTATAGAGAGTGTCGTGGTGGGAGTATCACATTGTATGGGACTGCTGTTGCCAAGACAAAGATGGTTAGAAAGCAGAATTATGAAGAAACTGAAGAATCGGTAAGCTAAGTCTTATGCATTCATTTTGCCAGGTAAGAAATTATGGTTGACTCAGTCCCTGTGCCTTTTGTGTTCCTGCAGTGGGTTCAGTGTGATAATTGTCAAGGCTGGCAACACCAGATATGTGCTCTGTATAATAACAAAAGAGATATGAAAGGAGAAGCTGAGTACAATTGTCCAAAATGCTTCCTAGAAAAAATAGAAATTAATCACTGTTTACCCTTGCCAAAGAGCACCTTTTTTAGTGCGAAAGATCTACCTTGTACCATGCTCAGTGACCACATAGAGCAGAGACTCTTTAAGTGTCTCCAGCAGGAAAGAGAAAAGAAAGCAAAGTTAACTGGAAAGAACCTTGACGAGGTAAGTTGCCAACTGTGCTTGAGGGTAAAAAATCTTTTGCCTTGGTTGTAGTAATTATTAATATGGGCAACATTTTTCCGTTCATATATCCATCGTGAATTACAAAATTAAAATTAAAAAAAAAAAAAGTGACTTGATTGTCATTGATGAATGACAACTGATCCGTGTCTAAAGGTACATTCTTTTAATTAATAGGAAACAAGAAAATTATGGAAGGAAAAAGATTACAAGTGGAATAGCAGCTACACTATTCCATTCATTTAGCCCTGAAAAAGGGTAAAATTTATTTGTGATTTAAGTAGTAGTTGTAGTTAAAAAAAAAAGTGGACCTGTATCTTCTGTCTCAATCATCAAATTTCTGTGCAATTTGAGGTGATATAGCTCAGTTTCATAGTATAATGTGTTTAATTTACTTGGAAATGTTCTTTATTTCTTCCAGTAATCAAATAATACCCCAGCAATTACCCTTTGTTGTTTCTCATTTATGTTTATCGTGTTATATATTCTCTCTTTGTAGTCTCAATGGTTTCAGTATAGCTGCCTGATTGATAATATATAATGCTGTTTGGTTACTAGGTTCCAAGAGCAGAAGATCTTACTGTGAGAGTGGTATTATCTGTTGATAAGCAGTTAAAAGTGAAGCAGAAATTTTTAGAAATCTTTCAGGATGAGAATTATCCTACTGAATTCCCATACAGGTCAAAGGTGAGATGGATTTTCAGTTTAAGTCCTTTATATGTGAATGTTTTTGCTTCTGTCATTGTCACTTTCCATTGTTATATTTGCCTTTTTTTTCCTTGAAGTTTTATGACTCACAACGAAGCAATGAGATAGCACTGAATTTCTCAAGTTTTTTGAAATGGACTTCTCCCTCCAGGCTTTGTTTCGTGCATTGAATGGAACAAAACCTCAAGGGAGGGTAGTCATGATGCCCAGACACCTGTAGAAGTTTACTTTGTGTTATTTATGTTAAATGCCCCTCTTGTTTGCTGTAATAGTTGATTGAGAAAATGAGCTATGTCCTTCCATTTCAGGTGATTCTGTTGTTCCAGACGATTGAGGGAGTAGATATTTGCCTTTTTGGCATGTATGTCCAGGAGTATGGCTCTGAATGTGGCCACCCAAACCAACGCTGTGTTTATATCTCATATCTTGATTCAGTCAAGTACTTCAGACCTGAGATACAAACATCAACTGGAGAATCTCTTCGTACCTTTGTTTACCATGAAATATTGGTATATTATTTTATTTCTTGTTTGATTTCTTGAAATATCGATTTATCTAGTTTAATTAAAAGAATTCTCTGCTTACACTTCTTTTATGTTTCCATCATCAGATAGGATATCTTGAATACTGTAAAAAACGAGGCTTTGCAGCGGGCTACATATGGGCCTGCCCTCCTGTTAAGGGAGAAGATTATATTTTATACTGCCATCCAGAGACTCAGAAATCTCCCAAGTCAGATAAACTGCGGCAATGGTTGGCCTCTCTCTCTCTTTCTAATGATTTTATTTTTCCATACCATGATGTTTAGCTGCACTGGTGCTTCACACGCAATTACCTTTTCTGTCCACATTGGACGCCAATGTGCCCCATTCTAATGGCAAATGATTTTCTCTGCAATTTTGCATATGTTTTGATAAATGACTTATCCACATGTAGGTATAAGTCAATGATGAGAAAAGCATCTGAAGAAAAAATTGTGGTCAATTCCACTAATCTATATGATTATTTTTTCATTCCCACTGGAAGATATAACTCAAAAGTGACTGCAGCCCATTTGCCATATTTTGATGGTGACTATTGGTCTGGGGCTGCTGAAGGTGTGATCAAGAGCTTCGAAATAGGAAGTAGAGGTGATCCTCATATTAAGGTGAAGAAACCAATGGCAAAGAGAACTTTAAAAGCTATGGGACATACAAATCCTTCTAATGGTGCCACTAAAGATATTTTGTTGATGCAAAAGGTATGTCTCCTCTCAGCTTAAACCTTTTCTTGCAAGTTCTTTGTACAATTACATTAATAACATATCATATACACTTTGAATTGTTGAGCTGTGTGCTTTTTTGCCTCAAATGAGGTGGAAGATAGTAGCTTGAAAGCCGATAGGAATCCATTAAGCCTACAAATTAAATTCTATATGAGATCAAGGAGTAGCTTGTCACCTAGGTGGAATGAACTTCTGTCTTGTCCAACTAGAATCAAAGAAGCAGAACTAGAGAAATGTGTATGATGTTAATACAGTAGTTCTACAGAACATTGGTAAGGCAGGGATATGTCTATATTCCTGTGTTGTGAATGAAAATGACATATGCCATATGTTGATTATTTATAACAAAACAGTCAAGATGTTTGCAGTATGTTGGTTTTTTATAACAAAGCCTTTCTATAATTATTAACAATGCATATCTGTTGTTAGCTAAGAGATCATGCATAATAAGTTTTTAGAGCAATATTATGCGTACCTACTTTGAGTACACAAATGTATACACACTTATATGTGTCATAATAATAATAATAATAATTAGGAGAAGATTGATTATGATATTAAACGATAAGATTATAATTAAGATTTGAATTCAAAGATTATAATATTATTTAATTAGGATAATGTATAATTAGCATATTTAATTAGGATAATAATATATAGGTGAAATAAATGGGAGTGAGGAGTTGTGAAACATATATGGTATGTACAAAATTGGATTGGTAAGTTATGAAACATGTGTGGTAGGTATAAACTAGACACGTCAATTGGGTCGGGTCGAATGGAGGCCCAGCATGAAGCACGAAAAAAAAAGCATGGTATGAGAAGCCCGGCTAGGTACTGTAGTGTGTCGAGCTAGGCCATGATCCTATTAGGCGGGTCTTGGGCTTTAATATTAAGCACATGGGTTGACCAAGCTCGGCCGATACTGTTTAAAAATAAAAATAAATTTTTTTTCTTACTTCTGCTTTCTGTGCTTCCTTCTGCCTTGTGGCAGAAGCCTTAGCCTCCATAATTATTTTTTTTAAAATTTTTTAATTAATTTATTTTTTCTCTATATAAACCCATTCAATTTTTTTTCATTTTCACTTTCATTTACAGATCTCTCAATCTCAATTATTTCATTATTTTTTCAATCTCATTTTCTCTCATAAACTCTCTTTCAAATAATAATTCTTTGTGTTTATAATTTTTTTTATTTTAATTTTATTATTACAAAAGGATCAAGTATCAAATGAATTCAATCCATTTGAATATTATCATAGTATATATGTATTTATGTTTTGTAATTTATACAGTATGTAAATTAATTAATTTATATTATGTTATCAATTTATAATATTTTTCATCATGTAACCACGGTATTCTTTTGCCATAAGTGAAAGATTATAAACAAAATATCCGAGGTATTGTTTTCGGTTTTAATAATTGAAAAATAATTTGTGTTTAAAAATTTTAAATTATTTTTTAAAATATTGATTAAATATGTCTGGCCGTCCCATTTAAAATCTGACCCAACTCGATTAAAGCCCATTATTATATGGGTCGGCCCGGCCTAAAAGCCCATTTTTGTTTGGGCTTCGGGCCCGACCCATTAGTCTGATGGGTCGAGCCGGAGCCGGCCCGACCCATTGACACCTTTAGTATGAATAGTATATAAAAGGAAGCTAGGAATGTAAAAGAGGTGAAAAATATTATCAATGATTTTAGGGCAGCCTTGGAAGGAGTTGACACCTCTTATTGTTAGCATTGTTTGCCTTCTCATGCTCTGTGCCAAGCTCTCTCCCTCCCCTTCCAAGGGAGGAAAGCTAGAGGTTGGTCTCACTCCACTCCTGCTAAAAGAGAAGAGCAGGAGCTTGGTACTCTTTCTCCCTCTCCCTCGGAGGAAGAGGATGAGCTTGTTCATCCAAAGCTATAAACAAGTTGGTGTCAACTTGGTGTTAAATCAACCGCAAGTATCAAAGAATTTAAATAAAACTACTGGTATTGAATCCAACACTAATGTTCCCATCAATCTTTCTGGAATGATGAAATACAGGCCAACAACTAAATTTGTATCTAGGGCATTGTGTATAATAGTTATTTTTTATCTCATTGTGAAGTTTAAAGAGGGGAGGAAGAAGAACAGCTAGCAAACCTTAGTTTATTTACATATATTTGTCTTTTTAAGCTTTTACTATAATAATCCTTGGAAAGTAGAATGTTTAATATTGATAGTGCTAAGATTAATAATAAGAATAATAATAATTTATTGATATCAATTTATATCGATTATAATGTTAAATGATAAGATAATAATTAAGATTTGAATTTGAAGATTAAGATAATATTTATATAGGACTAATATTTAGGTGAAATAAATGGGATTGAAGAGTGTGGTATGTATGAAATTGGATTGAGAAGTTATGAAATATGTATGGTATGTATGAGCAGTATATAAAGGGGAGTTGACAGTTCTTATTGTTGGCATTGTTTTATATTGAAGTATTTGTTCTGTTTTAGAGGTTCCCATCAGATTCCCAATTAGATTGACACAGAATTGACAAGATGTTGGTGGATGTTATATATACAGATTCGTTCTTCATTAAATGTTTATTGTACGGGAAGGACAAATAAATAAATAATATTGCTTAGATATTTGTGGAAATACATACCTTTTATGTGTTTGTTGCGGCACATTGCATCCCATAAATTTATAAAATCTATATATTTTTGTCAGCACTACCTAATAATCTTTAAAAGTAATGTTATGTAATCTTTTTGAAATATTTGTTCTTTTCTTGTTGTTGCTCTCTCTTGATAGTTGGGGCAAGCCATCTTACCAGTGAAGGAGGACTTCATCATTGTCCACTTGCGGTATGTTTGTACACACTGTCATGAAGTGATATTACATGGATGCCGATGGTCTTGCAATCAGTGTAAAAGTTTTCACTTATGTGAAAGGTAATGATTCTTTTTGTAAATTGATTTTCATTACTTTCACCAGTCTGCACAAGATTTGATCTCTTTATTGACCTTATTTCATACAATACCTAGATGTTGCTCTTTTATTATGTTCTTGTGACGCCCTAAAGTGAACACAAAGTCCACCATATGTCCTAAATTAATTACATTTCTTTCAAATTCTAGTGTCTTTCCAAGATGTTAAGAATGTTTAGATAGTGTGATGCATATCAAATGCAAATGGTAGTTTTTTTATAAGAAGATGAGGAGGTCCAACACAAAGCATGAAGTCATTTTTGGGACTCATGATTTACACAGATTTGCAAACAATGCTATCACTATTCACATAATGACTTGACATATATTATTTGCTCTGACTTGAAAAAATAAAACATAGGTACAAGTAATTACAAGTTACAGAGCTCGAGGGTATATTCTGTCATTTTTCTGTAGAACTTTTTTTCTTATATCATTATATGATATACTTGTGGAATAGTGCTGCTGTGCTTTTGACTTTTGGCAGAAGGCTGGATATGAGTTGTTCTGTGAGTATTCATTTTTATGTTATTTTCGTCTATATTGCAGATGCCATGATGTTGAGCGAAAACTGTATGGGAAAGATGTTCACATTTTAAATAGCAGGGAAAGACATTTACTTTCTAAGGTGAATTCAAGTACCAAATCTTGTTATGCTCTTTATAATTGTGAATTGGCATTTCTAACATAGATTCCCATAAAGTCCTTCCCATTTTTATGACCTTTCTCTTTTCAGGTTATGGTAGATGATGTGCCTCCTGATACCAGTGACAGAGATATTGTTCTAGATAATAGCTTATTTGAAATTAGAAGTGATTTCTTGAGCTTCTGTCAAAGAAACTATTATCAGTTTGACACACTTCGCCGTGCAAAGCATTCTTCAATGATGCTCTTATATCATCTCCACAATCCAAATAGGCCAGTTCGTGATGGCTTCTGCAGCTTTTGCCACAAGGATACTGCTATGGACAACTGCTGGATATGTGCAAGCTGCCCACAGTTGGAAGTTTGTGGTGCATGCTATCAGGAAAAGGGTGCTTCTTTGCATATTCATAAATTGACCCAGTGTTCTGCAGTTGATTATGGGACCGAGAGTGAAGAGACTTCGCAAAGAAAAGAGCCGGTTTGAAGAAACCCTTATTTTGCATCTTTTAACTCATAATTCAATATAAACTTCTCTTAATGTGTCCATATCATTTCTCTTATAAGTCCATTAATCTCTGCAGATAATACAGTTAACACAACAATTGGAAGTTCTCCAGCATGCATCTGAGTGTAACGCAACCAAAAGCCAGCCTTGCTCTTTCCCAAACTGCCTCAAAATAAAACTGTTATTCATTCACGCATCTAAGTGTACAGTTCGAGCTACAGGAGGTTGCCAGTTTTGTAAAAAGGCTTGGTTGGCAATGAAGTTGCATTCAATCAACTGTAAAGAAGCTAATTGCAGTGTTCCACGTTGCAAGTGCGTAAAAATCTAATATATAAGTTCAATAACTGTGAAAACATCAACTTAATGTTGTTTAATCATATTAAATTTTTCAGGGATCTGAAGGAGTATGCCAAGCAACTTGCTCGACAAAAATGTTAGATGCTTAATGACATGAGGAGCTGAAGTTTCAGAGCTACTCAAACGGAAATCAGGTATTAGATTGCTGAGAACAATTTGACAATTCCAAATGTATGGAAAGTCAACAGCAGTAGTTGTGGTAGCAGCAGCAGCCGAGTATATAACATATTCCATAATTAAATATGGGAAGGAGCTCTGATTCTAAACTGGTATAGATAATTTAGTTAGCAGAGTTAGTGATAAGATGGCCTGAAGCTTGCTTATTTGAAAGAGTCAGCCTGTCAATCTCCATTGTTGCTTGCTCTGTTAATTATGACAACTTTATAGATTGTAAACACAGAATATTCCTTGCAAGTTTATGGAGAATTTTTGCTGTATAGGATGAGTTGATTTAGTTTAAAAATAATTCTAATCATGAAATCATTTATATTTTAGTTGTCTTAGATAAAAGACAATGAAAATAAAAATAGTAAAATACGGTTAGACTATTGAAGGTCATATATTCTTCACTTTTTTATTAGGAGTAATGTTATGTGTGCATAGATAATGCATTATACTTTATTTTGATTTTAAAATTATCTAATCACATGATAATATATTATCTGCGTGTTTAAATTGTGTATAAAAAATGTTTACGCATAGTTTTATTATTTTATTATATAATAAAACTATGTGTATTCACTTTGGGTATATAAATGTATACACATTTATATGTGTTATCACATAATTAGGTGATTTTAAATTAATGATAAAATAATACTTAATCATACGATAACATATATAAGTATGTACATATTTGTATACCCAAATAGGTATGCATGGTATTGCTCGCTACTTTCATTTTGTGACATGATATATTATAGTAAGTACACTAGAGACTTTGTTGGCAGTTAGAATTGTTTAGAAGGGTACGTTGTAATGCTAATGCGATCTTTTTGTGCTCATATAATTTGTCATCAGCCTAGAGTTTGTCTATTAATGACCTAATATATTCTGCACCGTCAATTATGAAGAACTCCTTTTGGCTAGATCTTACATTCTCTCATGGAACATCTTCTTTCTAAAGAATCTCATGAAGTATTGCCAATGCAACGAGATGAAGCACCCCTGCGACTCAATTGTCACACTCCACTTTAATGTCTCGAGAAACCACACAACCTATTGTACACACCACATTGACTTCACACTCGACACCCCGTTCAAACAAATTAGACCAATTTTATCTAACAAGAGTTGATCGAATCCGGCCTAAACAACCTACATGGAAACAATTCAGCTAACACCTCTTATTGGAAAACCTTTCTCTTTCTCTTCTACTGTATTTATAGGTGGAACTGGAAATCCAGTTGAATCCATGGGTCTCAACTAGGAAACTCAAGCTTGGTTGGGCATTAATACCCATATTTCACATTCTATCTCATCCCGATTCACCCAATAGCACAACATTTAAGTCATGAATTAAACATTAGCCCAAAAAAATTGGAAAACCTTTCTCTTTCTCTTCTACTGTATTTATAGATGGAACCGGAAATCCAGTTGAATCCATGGGTCTCAGCTAGAAAACTCAAGCTTGGTTGGGTATTAATACCCATATTTCACACTCTATCTCATCCCAATTCACCCAATAGCACAAAATTTAAGTCATGAATTAAACATTACCACAAAAAAATTGGAAAATATACCCAGATTTTTAAAAGGTTGATTGGTAATATTTAGGAGTACACACCTTAAATCCCAAGGGACGATAATGTGGTTAGAAATGATATATTGATTTCGACAAAATAAGCTGAATTCTAACATAAAGTTGCTTCTCATTTATGGTTTGAAGATGAGGTGAAACAGGGTAAGATTCAACTAACTATAATTGTTTAGCGAATCAACCATGCATATATTTTTTTATATGTAATTTAAATACATAAATTATGTGTATTGTGATTAGGTGTTATTTTATCTTTAATTTAAAATTATCTAATCGCATGATAACATATCATCTATATATCTAAATTGTATACCAAAAATATGTATGCCCTAGATTTATTATTTTACATATGGGAATTGACCAAAAGACTTATTCCGACTTAAAATTTAGTCTATTCCCAAACTCCTACTCTCAAAATTTCAAAAACTCAAATACTTATCTATAGATTGTTAAAATTAACAAAATCCGATAGTTCCAGATAAAATTATCATTTAACTAGTAATACTAAAAAATATAAAAATTTATATTATTTTCCTCTCTTAGTTTAAAAAACTAACAATTTTCTCAGGTTAAGTTTTGAAAAGTTGCATTTTCCCCCTAGTTTCAATTTTTTGATAAAATATCTCCCTCTCTAACAACCAATACCTCTGACCCTTTTCCTCCCTTCTTTCGAACTCGTTTTCGCTAGAGAAGATGAGTCTTCATCTGGATGAAGACAAATCGTGTTCATTCAGACAAATCATATCGAGATGACTTTGAAGTTGCCAAAGAGAGAGGGACATTGTCAAGAGGGATAGAGAGCATTGGAGAAGTCGGTTGCTCGCTGAAAAATTATCCCTGGAAAATTGAAACCCTAAGGGGCAGGAGAAATGTAATTTTTCAAAGTTTAATCTTAAAAAAAAAAATTGTTAGTTTTTAAAGTTTAAAAGAAAAAATGAAATGAGTTTTATTTTTTTTTCAATATTACTGGTTAAATGATAATTTTACCTCTAAACCTAATAGATTTTATTAATTTTAACAATTTATAGATGAGTATTTAAGTTTTTGAAACTTTGCATGTGAGAGTTTAGAAATAGATTAAACCTTAGATGGTAATAAGTCTTTTGGCCTATGGGAATTGGGTGAATCTCTGGTTAGCTTTCTTTAACATTTTTCAATTGTTTTAATCATTTCAACATAATACAAACATGTAAATATCATGATATTCATATATATATATATATATATA
Source organism: Mangifera indica (assembly GCF_011075055.1). Taxonomy (NCBI): domain Eukaryota; kingdom Viridiplantae; phylum Streptophyta; class Magnoliopsida; order Sapindales; family Anacardiaceae; genus Mangifera; species Mangifera indica. The sequence goes on along the minus strand of NC_058151.1, from coordinate 11,961,486 downwards.
TATATATATGAATATGAAATCACAAAAGTTTTCTAAATGTATCTATTAGAATGCATGTTGATGCTAAATACATTTGGTTATGAATGTATTTTTGTTTTAACACATTTCTTATTGCATGCATGGTTAAAATAAGCTATAAATCAAAGCAAGGTATTAAAACATGTTTAAAACAAGGAAGGGAAAACTTTGTGCTAAAATGATAAGGAGGAATCATCCAACCAATGGGCCACATAATATAATGCATATAACAAAAAAAAAAAATTGATAGATAAGTTCGATGCATCATTAGTTGATCCAATAATACTTGTTTCGATAATGGGATAATAACATAAAAATATGAAAATGACTAAATTATCACATCTTTCTATTAAATGAATTAAACTTTTATATTTTTATATGAAACTAATCAGTAATTTTTATTAAACGTATCAAATAAACAGAATTAAAATTATTTTGTTTTGAAAGGAAGATGATTAGTTGATGTATTCAATAAGAAATAATCAAAATATAGTTCCTTCAACAGAAAAATCTGAAAGTTTATCTTTTCAAGATTTTTTTTAAATTTAAACTCTTTAATAAAAAAAAATTCAATACTTTTAATAGAGGGGGCAAACAATTTGCCACTTGTAAATTTTAGTAAAGTTAGATGGGCATGATCTTGACCTAGCTTATAATTACGATAAAATAATATCTAATCATATGATAATATATTATCTATATATCTATTTTATGTATTCAAAGCATATACATATAATATTATTTTTAATCTATATACAAGTACGAAGTAATTAATAATAATTTTCTTTTGCCAATAATAACCTTTTAAATTAATATAATTTCATTTTGGCCAAAATCACTATTCCCCACTCAAGAGTTAATGGAATAACAAATTTTCATCTTTTAAGTTTGAAAAAGCTAATTTCCCACCCATTTGTTAAATTTATTAACAAATTCTATTAAATTTTTTATAAAATTAGTAAAAAGAAAAACATCATTCAAATTAAATAACACTTTATCCCAAAAAGTTTATTAAATGATTTTATACCCTAATTTATATTAATTTTAACGAAAATAATACAAAATTTAGAAATACAAATATGAATAGGGGTATTAATGACGTATAATTTGAGGGCAAAATTTAGAAATACTATCCAATTGTTGTTATACATAAATTTATTATCATTTTGTAACTTGTAACACTCTTATAGCTACTTTCGCTTTATGACAAGCAATATATTATCACAATTACACAAAAGATTTCTTTGGCAATCTAAATCGTTTAAAAGGGAACATTATAGTGCTAACGTATTCTTTCTTTCTCTAATATAATTTGTCATCGGCCTGGAGTTTGTCTATTAATTACCTAATATTTTTGTTACTATCAATTATGAATAACTCCTCTTGATTAGACTTCTCTTTCATCGAGCACATTTTTTCTAAAGAATCTCATAAAGTATATGTGGCAAAAAGAAACACCTTCCACATCTCAATTGTCACACTCCACTTTAATACCTTGAGAAACCACACAAACCGATGCATATATCATATTTATTACTCTTGTCACAACATTGCAAAAATAAGTTGTGACAATAAACATCCTAATCAAACAAATTATGCCAAATATATCTAACAGGAGTTTATCTAATCTAGCCTTAACAATTTATGTGGAAACTTTATCTAATCAAGTTAGTCGAAATTTATGGATTTGACCAACACCCTCTATTAGTCAACTTTCTTCTTTCTCTTCTACTATATATCTAGATAAAACTTGAAATGTAGTTGAATCTATGAGTCTCCACCAAAAAGCTCAAGCTTGGTTGGGATTTAACACCCATTTTTCACATTGTATTCATCTTCATTCAACCTATAACACATCACTAAGTCATGGATTAAAGATTAGCACACAAAAAAAAGGACAAAAAATACTTAAATTTTAAAAGGTTGATTGGAGCAATATTATAATATCCTCAGGTATGTTTCAGGGGCATTTATGTCTTTTGGCTATACTTTGAGACATTATCAGTTTTAAATACATACATACATACATACATACATACATACATACATACAGAGAGAAAAGGCAAAAAAAGGAGAACTTTATGCCTTTTTCCATCATCTTATCTCATCTCTTCCAGAAAAAATCAGCTTTCTTCATGCTTTTTCTTTGTTTTTGGAAAGAAATTGGATGATTTGAAGGGTTTTGAAAGAAAAAAGTAAGGAAAGAAAAGAAGAGGAAGCACTTTGGAGGCTTTGGTAACTAAAAGATCTCATTTTTTTTCCTTTACCTATGTTTATATATATTGAATGTATGTTATATGAATATGTTAGTGTGTTTTAATGTTGATTTAAGGTGGTTTTAGTGAGCAAAGAAGTAAGACAAAGAGGAGGGAGCCAGTTTGACAAGTGTTGGCTTGAAGCAAGGTAAGTGAAACCATTCTTAGTATATTTTATATTTTACTATGTGTGTGATTTTATTCATGGTAAATAGTTGAAAAATATTTACATTTTTGCCATTAATTTCATCCTACATTTTGACTGTCATATCTGATGAATTATGAGTGCTATTATAGTTTGTTAAAAATTTCTTTGAATCATTTTTTCAATAATTTATAGTTTGTATGAATTAGAAACCGTTTGGACTGTAAAATTATTTGAAAAAAAAGACTGCTTTATCAAATAAATAGTAATTATAGGTTTTTGCCATTAATTTTGTCCCATATTTTGACTATGTTATCAGATGAATCATGAGTGTTTTTATAGCTCGTTAGAAAGCTCTTTGAATCTTCTTTTTAATGATATATAGTTTGTATGAATTGAAGACTGTTTGGACTATTAAATTATTTAAACAAAAAGATTGTCCTATCAAATAAACAGTAATTACAGTTTTGGAATGGAAGTAAAGGAAGGAAAAAAGAAAAGAAAGAAAGGAAAGGAAAGAAAGGAGAGAAAAAAAATGAAGGAAAAGAAAGAAAAGAAGAAAAAGGAAATTTGGGGCTTAGGAGTTAGGGGTCGTCCCGAGAGAATGGTCTAGTAGGTTATGGATATGCAGTAGTATCCTTCATGCCTAAAAAGAAAGAAATGGCTTGGGCACCAGTTTCAGGTTTAGATGGAAGCAAGATTAGTAAGAGATAATGCATGCATGCTACAAACTATGATAGGACACTTTACACTACACCGCCCGTAGCATGGTATGTTTACAGATGGACACGTTTGTAGTAAGACATAGACCAATAGTAGGGTCTGCTCGCAGTAGATTATGCTCTTAGTAGAGTATAACTCATATTCATGATTGGTGTAGTGAGAGAAAAGAAAGAGAGCTCGAGCTTAGAAAAGTGTCAAATCTCTATAGTCAGCTTTCAAAAAGTATCAGATAGACACCAAATGGAACAAAATGTGACCCAAATAGTAAATGATGAGCTAGATTATTCCCTCAAAGGGAGATAATTTACTTATTTCTTTCCATTTTTTGGGTGTTCTCATCCCTCACTTCCTTTCCTTTCATGATTGCAGGTACAGGTGATCGGAATAGCTACGAGACAAGGTCAGGTCAACTAGGATAGATCCGAACTGGGGCAGGTTATCTATGGTTTTTGTTACATGCATATAATATTGTTGACTTTTGACCTTATTTAGATAGTTATACAATTGTATGTAGGGGTATGTACATGGTTACTCCATAATCTCAGATGTTTTCATATGAGTTTTCATATGTGATCTATACATTTTTTGTTCGCTTTCAGATTTTCAATTTTCTTAGAATAATTTCTGAACGTTTTTAATGATGAGTTCATTTTAAATTTTTTTAAAAATAGATACTTCAGATATTAATTTGTAACATTTCTCATTCAAAGGGCAGTATCTCCAGGGAGAGATGTTACAAATACTATATGTATATTTTTGATACACAGATAATATATTATTATGTGATTATGTGTTATTTTATCTTTAATTCAAAATCATTCACTCACATGATGATACATTATTTATGTATCCAAATTATATACCATAAATATGTATACATAATTTTACTGTTGGACGAAATAAACTCAATTCTGACAAAAAGTTACTTTTCCTTTGTAGTTTGAACATGAGGTGAAAGAGACTATAAATCAATGAACTATAATTCTTTGGCTAATAAATTAAAAAATGAATAATTTATGTTATAATTTTTTATATTCAAGTTGTTTAAATGAGTGTATATACATAGAATTATTTTATCTAATAAAAATACATGTTAAAATACTAAAAAAATAAATTAAAAATTAATAAAACTGATAGAATATTAAAATTCTCAAATAAAATATTTGAGTTTGAACATCTTTCATACTTGTTAAATATTGAAAAAATTATATACCATTAAAAAATGCTAAAAAAATAATTGATAATTTTCTTAATTATTATGTGACTTAAAATTTATCTATTTAAAATATGTGTTAAAATGCTCTCTCCCTCTCTCTATATATATATAAAATCAAAAAAAGTTTTTAAACGTATCCATTATTTATAAATAATATGTATAATTTTATACACAAATAATAATATATTGTCAAATAATTAAATGATTTTGAGTTATAAATAAAACAACATCTAATTACCTAATAACAAATAATTATTTATATATAAAGTTATACAAATTGTTTTATCAATTATTCATATACCCACTAAATTATTTAAATTTAAATAATATTTTTCAAAAATCAAATTCAAAATGGTTTAAAACATATAAAATATAAAATCTTATTTAATTTAAATATAATATTTTCCCAACATCTTCTTCCACGTCACATTTTTGTATAAATTAAAAAGAAAGGGGTGGTTCAGTTAATCTCGCTACCCTTGTAAAAACCCACCTAAATAGTCACATCTTTCTTGCATACATCGGCCTCCGTTGTCATTCTACTCCCACTTTTAGCAGAGATTACACATAACCCACATCGTCAAATGGCAGCCGCTGCCACTGAAGCAACGAGATCTTCGTCCACTGGCTCTGCCGATTCCTACATCGGTAGCTTGATCAGCTTGACTTCTAAGTCCGAGATTCGTTACGAGGGTGTTCTTTTCAACATCAACACTGAAGAATCGAGCATCGGTTTGAGAAACGGTGACGGGTTTTTCTTTTTGAATTTCGTATGTCTATTTTAGGGTGTTCTTTTGGCTTGTTATGTGATTTTGACTTATGGGTACGCTGGAAATTTCGATTCTTGGAAAATTATGTGTGGGTTTTTGCTTTAGTGTTATTTTGATGCAGATTTTATGATTTTTGAATTTTGGGATGTGTATTTGTGTATGACGAATGTGCGGTGTTTACGCATTCTCTTGTTGTTCGATGAAAATGAAAGCTTTGATGTCAGTTTGACGAATATTTGTGTGTATAATGAAAAATTTTGGGGAATATTCAAGCTCCATGGGTGAGTTGAAGATTAACTATGATATATTGCATTGATAAATAGTATGACCTGTGAATTTTATAATCAAAAGATGATAATTGTAAATTAATTTGTACTACAGAAACATTAGCGGTAGATGAGAAAATTGTCATGTTAGTTATTTGGAAGATGAAACTTCGTTGTTTGAAAGGTGAGGAAACTAAGGCTGTCGAGATTGCCAATTTTGCTGTGACTTTATTGGGGCAGTTAAAAGCTTCAAATGATAGGAAATCACAGAGTGACACGATCATATAATATGAGTAGTTGTGTATGTTATCTTCATAGAAATATGAGCTTACGCCAATCTTTACGGACGAACGTAACTGATATCAGTAAAGGAAAGCATCTTTCTGCATTCTTGGAGAATGAGCTGTATATTGTTCCCAAGGTTGTGTGATATTTATTGGGGCAGTTAAAAGCTTCAAATGCTAGGAAATCACAGAATGTCACGTTCATATATTCATAGAAACATGAGCTAATGACGATCTTCACTGATGAGGTAAGTGGTATCATTAAAGGAAAGCATCTGTCCGCTTCTTGGAGAATGAGCTGTATATTGTTCCTAATTTGTGTGACATTTTGCGATGATAGGTTGGTTTGGTGATTGTGGAATGATGTTGATGGATTATAATAAATGTGTTAAAATAGAAGAGTGATTCTAACACAAGTGCAAGAAAAAGTATTTTGAGTGCTGCCAAACCCAAAAATTTGTTCTGGTGGATCCATTTGCAAGTCTGAAGGTTACTGTTGGTTGACCACTATCTTGAAAATGAAAGGTTACTGTTAACCCTCCCACGAGCTGAGGGCATGAGAAGTTGGCTTATAGTGGATAGACTTAGTAAATAATGAAACAAACAACTGCCATGTAACTGGTATCTGGATCAAACAGGCTTCTTTATTGTCGTGGGTCCATGACTTTATCTTTCCATAGATTTCACTGCATTTTTCTTTTAATTTGATAACCTAGAGATCTCCACAATCCACTTCATAAATTTGTGTCTGAAACTGGAGCCTTCACCCATGGAGAGGTAAAAATTTTCTATGAAAAAGCTGCCGATAGCATCTTTCTTTCTCTTTCTTGTTTCTTGGGGAATTTAGCTTCATTTGTCTTACTTGAAGGGCTATTTTCCCATCCATCTTTTCTTAGTTTCATGAGTAATGGAAAATTTTCTGTTCAGACCACAATATGCTGTTATAGGGAGGCCAACTCTCTTATATCTGATGCCAGCATACTACTCCCATTATGCTTAACCTGAAAAAGTAAACATCTATCATAAGGTACCTTAGCTAGAATGTAGTGAATGTTTCCTGCATAAGGTGTCTGTTGCATGTGGCGATGAACTGATTGTTTTTGAGAAATGAAGAATTTTCTTCCTCATTCAGTGGATTTTTTTTCCCATTTGTTTATAAAGATGTAGATGATGTTTGTTGGTTCTAATTATGTTTTTGACTTTGCAGTGAGATCATTTGGAACAGAAGGGCGAAGAAAGGATGGCCCCCATGTTCCACCAAGCGATAAAATTTATGAGTACATACTCTTCCGAGGAAGTGACATCAAGGTATAGCAAACATTCATTATGAGGTTTGCATGCTTTGCAATTGGGTATCCAAATGCTATCTTGTTATAATTTAGTAGCATTGATTTAATTCCAGTAATTATTACTATCAACTTAAAGTGTGACTTTTAGGTCTTATAGTGGATAAACTGTATTGGTTGTTATTGAGTGTTGTCTCATTTTTTGAACATAGACATAATTCTGTTATCATCATTTGTGGTGCTTTTAATTGTGCACTCCGTTGTCGGCCTTGGGCCCCAAGACCATAAGGCTAGCAACTCAAAAACATAGTTATGTATAGTTTGCATCTACCCTTTTGCTTCCTTATTAGAAGGCTTCTTTTTGTAAGTTTTAGCTTATATCAGAACCTCATCCTGTTACATCTCTGTTCTAAACATGTACTTGTAGACATTCTTGTATGAGTTTCAATATTTGTTGTGTCACATGCTAGCTATTGACTTAATGGATATATAAACTGTTTGGCACATATTGTATCATGGTCAAGAAGGGATTTCTTGGCTAGAACATAATCCTGGTAGTCATTAGTATTTGAAATGCCATCTGCTCGAATGCTGATTCATTATATTTTGGCTTTACTCTGGCAAATGTGTTAAGCCAAAATGTATGTTTGGTTCAGATTGCTGCATTCAAGCATGACCCCGTTTTATCAGGATTTATGGTGATATCTTCTTAAATGTCTCAATAACGATCAGTTTTTTTTATTAGGACTGTTTGTGTGAAGACTCATGAGTAAGATGACTGTTTGATGGTTATGCTTAGAATATTAGTAATACTACTGTTTCTATAAAGCTAAGATAGTGGTGGCAGAATCACACTCAACTAATACTCTTAAGGCATTATAAATTGAATATTTCATCTGCCACTTGAAAGTCTGTTTGTGTTTACACTTTAGGAATTAAAATTCTAATTTGTTTTGCCTCTCATTGGATTTGTTATTTAAGCTAATTACAATTGTCATATTCCTTAAAAAAAGGTTTTCTATGTGCATCTGGTTGCAGGATTTGCAGGTCAAATCTTCCCCACCTGTTCAGACAACAACATATATACACAATGATCCAGCTATTATACAGGTAAAGGGAGTCAATGAATCTTGTGTGAATGAACTATTAAATGTGCTGGGTATCCAACCAATTTGAATTCGGATATCTCTTGAACTTTATCTTTAGCTGTTTAATGATTTGAAGATTGTACCTGATCAGCTTTTTTCTGGGTTTGGTTCAGCTGGGATTTGATCATCTCTCTTGCTGAAGTGTATCTCACTAAAGAGTTGCGCCAGATTCACTAATATTTATTTCAATTCCTTGTGCAGTCTCACTATCCTCAAGCAGCAATTACATCTACAAGCGTGCCTTCTGGTAGTGGATCTGTACCTGATCCGACTTCCCAAACTTCACAGCTAGGACTTACCAGACCAACATTTCAAGGAAGTCCTTCCTTGTATCAACCAGGTGGGAGTTTAGGGGCATGGGGTTCATCATCTCTGCCGACAACTAATGGTGGTGGACTCGCCATGCCAATGTATTGGCAAGGATTCTATGGGTCCTCAAATGCGCTTCAGGCACAGCAACAACCTTTGCTTCAACCACCTCCGGGATTGTCAATGATGCCTTCAATGCAGCAATCTATGCAATACCCCATGAATGCATCGCTCCCTACAGTGGCTTCCAACTTATCAGCCTCTCAGTTGTCAGAGCAACGCCCTCCTTTGCTGCCACCTTTTAGCACAGGCACCTTGAATTTGCTCTCTCCAATGCTTCCTGCACAATCTTCTGTTACAGTTTCTGACTCATCAATGAATCTGATTCCTGAGAAGGCTTCTACTCAGATTCTTCCTACTGCAGCTCTAAGTAATAGCTTGCCTTTGGTACCTCCATTAACTGCTGGCTTAGATAACAAGACAATTGCACCACCACCAGTTTCCGAACCTACACTGTTCCCTATTCCTGTTATGCCATTTCAAAGCATGTCTGAATCTGCCTCTTCGGTTGTGGGGACATCAAGTTCTGTTTTGCATGATGGGATAAAGCCTTCTTTGGTAACCCCTGACCAGCTTTTGCAGCCTGGACTACCCACAGTATCGTCATCCCAGTCTTCCCAAACAGCTCAGAAGGATGTTGAGGTAGTGAATCTATCATCAACAGAAACACCGCCAGCAGCAGTAGCATCAGCATCAGAATCTCAGGAACCTATATTGCCTTTGCCTTCACCATCTGATCATAAGGTATTCCAGTAGTATCTCGCTTTTTTTCTTTTTTTTTTCCCCTAATAATATGGAATCACCCTTATGAATTCATTTATGAAAACAAAAACAAAAAAATTTTATTGAATGGGCCATTATTGTTTCAACACTTTTTTCACTGTTTTCTCTTCCACTCAGTTGCATAGTCTACGGAGGAGAGTGAGCTGGGTATATATTGATGAAATTATTTAGTTGTTTTTTCTTTACATGAAATCACTGGTGTCTGATTTGTTTTTGGAAATTGCTACTTCTGCTTTGAGAATTTTCGACTGCTGGTTTTGAGATGTGAGGATAGAAGTTGGAATAATATATTATAAACAATCTGCAAAGATCACATTACCGCGTCAAAATATCTGAAAACAAACTTCTCTATTGTATCCACTCATGAAACTATTGCTTTATTTAATCAAGTATTTCAAGTCCCAAGTATATGGTAAGGTGTACACCTGTTCCATATTGGTAATCATCATTGATTATGTCTTGCATTTATTGGCTATCATGTATTAATCAGGCAACACCAATAAAAAATTATATGAAGATAGCAAATTCCCTGTATTCATGGAGAGACGGGAGTTATATCGCAAGCCATAATTTATTGCCTATAATTGTACATATGAATGTTGTACATGGGTAAACTTGTGTGTTGTGTACTCCCTTGTTTGATGCACTAAATTATTATAGAATTGTTAAAAAAATTGTCTCATTGAATTTTGGGAGTCTGTTATACAATGTAAAATTGTTGTGATTGACCTAATTTTGTTACATGTTTCATTTTACAAATCATTACTCATATTTGGAAGTTTCACTTTCTGACAAAGTTACAAGATTGAACATTACTTGTTTCCTTTTTCTTCTTCGCACTCTGGTTGTGCACTTTAATTTGGCTAGACTGATAGTGGAGTTAAAATGACTTGCACACTGACTTAGTTTCTCTTATTTGTGCCTTCATTTTTTAAATTAGCTGCGCGGAGCACCTATGTATCATCAAAATAGTCATAGGGGAGGACGCGGAAGAGGAAGAGGAAATGAGGTATCTGTTGCTTTTTTGTTGGTGTATTTAGTCAATGATGCTTGCATTAGCCATTTTAATATTCTGTATCTTACGTGAGCTGATTGGTCTTCCCATAATGAAAGACATGCATTATATAGGAAGTTTGCAAAAGTACCTTGTAGTTGTACTAACATCTGATATGTAGTCTGTAACGTTCTACTATTGTTATGTTATTAGCGGTTTTATCTTTTTCTTAGAGCTACTACTTAAAATCAAATTTATCAATATAGAATTTAATAAGGGATTTTCTCTTTCTCATAATCCAATCCTTCTTTCTCTAACAAATTAGTTTTGTTTTGTTTTATTGGATCTTTATTATTGTCAGTTAATCCGCATCGTGATTTTGCATTATTTATGCATCTCAATATCTCATGGGCTACATTGAATTTGGCATTTGACCTTGTGAACATTTGGTATTACAGATCTCACGCTCTGCAACCAGATTCGCTGAGGATTTTGATTTTACTGCAATGAATGAGAAATTCAACAAAGATGAAGTATGGGGCCATCTTGGTAAAAATAACAAAGCTCAAGAAGATGAGGATGATTTACCAGATGAAGACAATATCGGATCTTTAAAATATGAGAACAAGGTAATTGCTCTTCATATTTCTCTCTCTTTCACAAACACATAAATTTTTCAAACAAAAAAGAGTAGTTTGTTGTCTGATTGATGGCTGTTTTTCACTCCTATTTGTTCTGTTATGCAGCCTGTTTATGTTAAGGATGACTTTTTTGATTCCTTATCATGTGATGCTCTTGATGCTGGGTCGCGTAATGGGAGGACTAGGTTCTCTGAACAAGTTAGAAGAGATACTGAGGTATTGTCTTCTATTTCCCGTATCCATGTTACTGGACTTGTGCAATCTCAGAGAATAACTGTATTATTAGCAAAGTTTTGTTCCGTGATTTTATGAACTAAAATTCCCTAAAGTCAATGATGAACAAATTAAAAAGATATATTTTCTTGCAGTTTTCTGTTTGTTTGTCAGTTTGCATATTATTTGAATCACTGAATTTCTAATACACACTTCAAAAAATCTGTTTCTTTTTGCTAGACATTTGGGGATTTTCATAGGTATTATGGTGGGCGAGGTGGTCGTGGACCTTATCGAGGTGGTGGGCGATCACGCGGTTCCTATCATGGAAGGGGCTACGGCTATGCTGCCCGAGGTCGGGGATATGGCATGTCAAACCGCACCCCCTAGTTGTTAGTTCTCAGCATTTCCATTCCAATAATAGGGTTTAATTTGAGATGCTTTAAGTTTGCCTACCAAGATATGAGATAATAGTGGTAATGGGGCTGCTATGTTTGTATTTTTCCTGTTGTGGTTTCCTAGTTTTGTGACTGAGCTCAACATAAACCCAAAAAAAAAAAAAAAAAGGACCCAAGACCAAGGGATATATGAACATGATATTTTGTCTATTGGTTGAATTGAGCAAATATGAAATGTATGTCTGGATTATTTGAGACCATCAGATTTTGTCAAGGTTTTTCAGTTTTAAATGGGCTTCCTTTATGATTATTTTTTTCCAGTTCTTGTTACCTGAGAAGACGTATCGAATTGAACATTGTAGAATAATGGTATTCCAAATAACAAAACTTTCCACAACCCTTCAATGTTACTCTGCATCTGCCTCCGAAAATGGAAGACTGAAAAAATCAGACTTTTATTACAAAAAGGCCAAATGACTATTTTCAACCGAAAGGTTGATGCAAACTCAATGGCTCATCTGTTAATTATTGAAAACTTAAACTCTGATTTATGAATTGTTGAAATTAACAAAAATAGTTAACTTTAAAAATAAAATTGTTATTTAATTAGTAATATATTAAAAATAATCAAACGTTAGTTATTTCTCTCTTAGGTTTAGAAAATTAATAGTTTTTTCTTAAAATTAAATTTAAAAATATTACATTTTTCTCCTAAGGTTTTCTACTTTTTCTTTCCTCTTCTCCAACATCGTCACCAATCATAAACTTTCTCTCTACCCTTTTCTTCCTTTTTTTTTAGCTTTTCTCTTCCTTTTCTTCCCCTTTCCAGTGTTAAAAAAGGGAAGAGGTGAAGCCGCATCTTCATCTAGGTAGTCTCATTCGAGATGAAGCAAGGCTGTGTCTCTTCCCCTTTCTAGCACCAGAAAGGGGAAGAAAAGGATGAGAGAAGCTGAAGAAAGGGAATGAAAAGGGGAGGGAGAGAGTTTCTGGCCGATGATAGCACCGGAGAAGGGGAGAGAAAAAAAAGGAAACTCTAGAGATAAAATATAACATTTCAAGATTTCATTATAAGAGAAAATTATTAATTTTTTAATCTTAAATAAGGAAAAAATAATATTTTATTATTTTTAATATATTACTAATTAAATGACGATATTACATCTAAAATTAATTATTTTTATTAATTTAATTATTCATAAATAAAAATTTAGATTTTTAATAATTAACAAATAAACAATTCGGTTTGTGTCGAGCCTGTGTGGGACGCAGCCATTTGGCCTTACAAAAATAAGGTAATTTAACAAGAAGATAAAAAATTACAGTCGATTAAAAGAAGTCAAAATAATCGATCTAACATGAACAATTCGTGCCCACAGAATTATTCTAATTGAAGACTTGAAAAGTTGAAACTTCTTTTCTTTTCTTCACTGCACATATTTTTCGTACTCAGATTCTCACTCTATCTTTCATTAATCACTGATAAAAACCCTTGTCCTGTTCGCAAAAACAAGCATCCTCTTCTTCGTTTCTCTGCCCTTTTCAAAATGGCGATACCTGTGGTTAGGTTTCCGATCTTCCTTGTCATCAGAGCAATCGGGTTCGTCGTTGCAACTCTCGTTCTCTCCTGGACTGTTCATTACCGAGGAGGGTTAGCTCTCGTTTCCGAAAACAAAGATCTCATATTCAATGTAAGTAGTTGGTATTGTTTTGGCTCTCCTCCTTTTTTTTTTTTTTTTTTTGAATTTTGTAATTTGTGAATTTCGTGTTTGTTGCTTCGTGGTGCATTGCAGGTTCATCCTGTTCTCATGGTCATCAGTCTTGTACTCTTGAATGGCGAAGGTAAATACTCTATTCTTGTGCTTTGATTTTGAGGCTGTGTTTGGTGGCTTGGATTCGTGTTTTGTTTTGTGGCTGAATGTTAAATAACCAAATACACGCTGCTCTGTTGACTTTGTAGTCTTGGTTTCTAATGGGCAGAAGCTCTTTGGAGATAAAAGCGCATTCATCTATATATTGCTTTCTGAAGAATGATGTATTATGCATTTATAGAAAGCGGTTTTTGAGTTATAAATGCAGTTGAACTTCTTCCATGTTTGTTTTGTGATCTAAAATCTCCTTTTTAGATACATTTAATGTACTAATATGAGAAGCGCTGTTATGCTTATTTTAAAGTGCTTTTGAGAGGTGAAATTAATTTTTGCTTTTTAGTTTTATGTTCCTATGAGAAATTGGTTTTATTCTGATGTGCTTTTGCACTAAAACATTCCCAGGCCAATCTTTAGCAATCTCTAAGGTGAAAATTTCTTAGCTTTGTATAAGTAATTTAGCTCATTGTTCTTTGGGGGGACTTTACATCAATGCTAGGGAATCAGTTGTTCTCTTTTTTTTTTTTTTTAATTTAGCGTATTTCAGCAGGTGGAAAATGTTCTTAAAACAGGGGAGAAACCAGCTCTTTGTAGATATCTCTCAATATGTTACATAAGTCTGGCCTTTTTACCTCTTTTAGTTATATGTTTCTGGATATTGTCATATCATATAACAAATTTGTATCATGTTATTGTGATACTGGTGTATGGAGAAACGCAGGCTTCATTCTTACTAATTTGACGTTTGAAATAGTAAGATTGTTGCATTGTCTCAAGCATCATAGCAGTTGATGCAGTATTACTGGATCTGTGTATGTGATCTGGGTCTACTTGAAATGGAGATTTATTGTCCATTGAAGGCTTGTTATGGAGTTGTATGATTCTCTTATCAAGTCATCTGTTACATGCTTTTCTGCCATAGGCATTCTCCATGAGAGCAGTTGGATATTTTTTTCCTGTTGCATCTTCAGGAAGCATTTTATAGGATGAACTTAATAATTATTCAATACTCTCCTGGTCCTGTCCTCTAGCCTAGACCTCTGAAAATGAGCAGTGTAGAGTGACATGTTTTTGGATTTTGTCTTTGTGATTGGATGAAATCCTGTTGTCTAACATGCTGGTGTACAAGAAATCTTGGTTTTAAAGTTTGATGTTGATTGATGCAGCCATTCTAGCTTACAAGACAGTTCCAGGGACAAAAAGCTTAAAAAAATTAGTTCATCTGGCCCTACAACTTCTTGCCTTTCTTTTGAGCCTGATTGGTGTTTGGGCAGCTCTGAAATTCCACAACGATAAGGGCATTGACAATTTCTACAGCCTGCATTCATGGTTGGGCCTCGCTTGCCTTTTCTTATTTGGCATCCAGGTCTTCCTCATTCTTCTGCTTCCTCTTCATAATTTTCATACCATTATCCTCTGAGTAGTTACCATTTCACTTACATTTATATCTATATAACTTGTCATTTGGAATTGTTATGAACAGTGGGCTGCTGGATTTGTAACCTTTTGGTACCCAGGTGGCTCAAAAAATAGCAGAGCTACTCTGCTGCCATGGCATGTATTCTTTGGCATTTACATATACGCCCTCGCTGTGGTTACTGCCACTACTGGCATCTTAGAGAAAGCAACATTCCTTCAGACCAACCATGTGATCGCACGTTATTCCACTGAGGCATTGCTGGTAAACTCTCTGGGTATTTGTATCGCTGTTCTGGGTGGATTTGTTATTCTGGCACTTGTTGCTCCTGCAAGTAGCAAAACAGAAATTCTCAGATCATCAGAGTAGGCTCAGCAGTTATGGTTTATTTGTACAAAGTTACAGGGTTTTATTGTCTGAAGATGGATATGGAAAACTAAACTTTCAGTTAATGTGTATCAAAAATGGGTATACATAGTTTTATTGATTGATTAATAGAAGAAATTAAACTTAAAATCCTTTATTGAATATGGAAAGCCTTGTCATTTATCATGAATTTTCTCGCATCGCATAAAATAGAAATCTTTTAACCTATTGTTGCCTTGGTGAATAATAAAGTTGGATTACCAAATACGTTTAATGAGCATACTTGACTGATTCATTTAATCTTTTCGTTTGGCTGCTCTGTGGCCTCATTCTTTGCTTTAATGGACACCATCACTCAGAAATTTAGGATGGAAGGTGTAAAGTCATAATAACATTTAATTATATAATGATACATCATCATTAATATACAAATTAATACCCATTTTTAGTTCAAACAGTTTTACTATTATGAAATATGAGAAGGCTGAAATGAGAAAGGTAAGAAAAGAATAAATTCAAGTAGCAAGAGGATAAAAGTTTCAGATGCAAGTAGTAGATGGCATAAAGTCAGGGCTCCAATAAAATGTCAAAGCCTTTTGTTTTTTTGAGAATAAGGTAACAACTAGTACAAGCACATTCTGAGATTCTTCAAGAGCAGATATCTGCCACATCATATGAAGCTTGGGGCAACTGGTCCCTTGGATAGTCCTAGATGCACTTCCATACCATGATGCATGTCCAGTGGCCGGAAACTTTCTGATTCTCGGGGGTCTGCAAACAAGTTTTATATAAGCACATACCTAAATACGAAAATCTAATTTAATTACCGATGGATTAGACAAATCAACTACCTAGGAAATATTATAAATAAACTTCATAGTCTGTGCTATTGAAGTGTGTGAGTGTGTGACCCTTTCCAAATATCAGGATTTTCTGATTTCTTCATTGGTAAGCACAGGTTTGATTAGAAGTTAGAAGGATCAAACATCAGTGACAAGTTACGACAATAAAACTTCATAAATCTAAAAGCAGGTTTACATTGCCTTATCATTCACATAAATATCAAGCCAACGAAAAATAAAAAAACTCTACATATACAAGACAGATGTTTGATTAATGGAATACTGTCGTTTGAGTTGTTTGTTTTTTACCATTCAAAGTATGTATGCTTTCTTGCACTGCACACTTTTTATTCTTTTAATTTTCTTGATCTCAAGTTAATATTCACAGTACTATCTCATAAGAACCGTTTATGACAACTGTTTATCTCATTGCCAACCAAAATGATACATTATTAAAATTTTGAGTTTCACCAACAAAATCAAACCCACAACCCTAAGTCACTTCTTCTACATAGTAAATTCTCAAATTCCTACTTAGCAAGTATATTGTCCAATTATAGGTGCAGCTGCCTAAGACTTTCCAATTTGGAGCTGCTATCAGTATATTGAAAAAAGGAAAGCTAGTTTGGATGCAAGTGCAAAACAAGTTCAAATTACTCTAACATGTAGCAAGGATGATAATGGTCTAGCAAAAAGGTAAAATAAAAGTTTTGAATATTAAAATTGAAATTGATCTTAAAAAGGAATGAAAAGCAAAAGGAACAACCCAATGAGGATTTTAATTGTTGTGATGACGTGATGGAAAATCTGATATTTTCAATAGAGAGAAAGTTAAATTTAAGGCAATAGCCTTTGTTTAAAGACTTAAAACATAAAAAAAAAAAAAAAAGGAAATGAATGATTGACAGAAATTCAAGCACCAACCAGAAATGAAACAAACTTCCCACGTCCTTCTCATGGAACAGGTTGGACAGACGCAAGAGTAACAACTCAATCTCTAATTTGGTGATTCATGAGGTGGCTGAGTTGATAGGCAACTAGAAAACTCCAGATCAAGTCTTTCCTGACTATGGAGGTGAAAAACAATCCAACAGATTGAAAAACAAATTTGGCTCATGACAAGATTTATTTTTATCAAGGATATTATCATCAAATTTGGCAGAGGAATGCAGGTCACAAACACTTGGTGACTTAAAGTAAGAAATTCTTTTTATAAAGCCTTCAGTTCCAGTGGCACAATTTCATGATAACCAAGACCATTCTTAATATGCAACAAACAGTGGAGGGAGAGAGTGTTTTCAGAAAATACAAGGGACTAATAAACTATAAAAGACAACAAGTAGAAAAGTTACCATTCAGATAGTCCTCAAAACCAAAATCATCCAAGCTTCCTGTCAAAGCCTCCAGACCTAGCATTGAAGATGGAATTGGCCCTGGAGGCCTCTGAAATCTGCACGTTTTCAAAAAAAGCACATATTACATGACTGCCTCAGTATATTCATAAAACATACAAAAAGTATTAACTTCTATCATATAAAATCACTATTACATGCAAAAATGTAAAACTAATCATTTGTAACACAATTTGCTACCCAATATTATTTCTAAAGAAAAACCTGCAAAAGACTTTATATATTGGCTAGAGCAATCACACTTCACAGCATTACAGAACAAAGTTGCAACACAGAACACTTTTATTTTCTTTTCAAAGACAAAACTTTATATTCTGCCCATACCATACACACATTGCTACAGCTGCAAAGTTTAAACAAAAAAATATTGCTTTCTTTGGCACACAACCAGTAATTTTTATATATCAAGAAAACTTAACATCTATAAACTTAATCCCCAACTCATTGCACTTCACATTACTAAAAAATCAGCAAAAAGAACTCACAAAAAAAAAAAAAAAAAACCCTCATACAACAAACATTTATAGCATAAATCAGGTGATGATCCACTACATGATCCAACCAAAAAGGCAGTTTATTCTCTCTGAACATCTATGCTGCAAACTATTCTCAGTCAAGCAAACAAGATATTGTAGGGAATTACTGACAGACTTAAAAGTGGGAGTTACAAGTTGTGGGACAACTGCTTAACATACAAGTAGTTTTACTTTACTTAAAGGAACAACATGTTCTGATTGCAATCATAATAGCCATCTCACTTATAATTATTCAAGGAAACGGTAACTATGGTATAGACAATCATGCTGATGCATGAACAACAAAGCATACAGCCATCAATCAACAAAGCATAAGTTCAATCACTAGAAACTCATACCGAGAAAGAATTTGCCTATCAAGATCCATCTTCAATGGGAACGCCGTCCCATATGTGTTCGCAAGGATTTTTCTCTTCATGTCCTCTTGCGTCTTCCTTGCCTGAAAACCACCACAAATAAATGATAATCTATTAATTTAGAAAGAAACCCTAAGAATCTTCTCTCAAATTTCGGTTAATAAATTATTTCATAGCATGCAATATATAATCATATGCAAATTCTCATTATTTCCACTTAAAAAAAAAAAAAAAAAACTTACTGGTTAAAATGAAGCTCCAAAATCAAAACTTCAACTTTAAGTGATTAAATTAATGTCTTAGAGGAAAGGTAAAGAACAATATAATATTTTGTAAAGCTTTTCTCACACTTACTCAGAAATGAAATCAGTAAAGAGACAGACATAAGAAAGAAGGAAATTTACGGATTGATAGGAGATTTCGAGGGGGTGAGATCCAACGATGTCACTTTTGACGCCATGGAGACCGAATCGAAGCGCGTTGTTTTGGATTCCTCCGATTTCGTGTGGGATGTTCTTTGGAGCTTCCATTTCGGTCTTTTCTGTTCTTCTCTTGGGGTTCTCTGTGGCTCTTGTAAGTGTTGAGAGCGATTTTGCAGAAACTTTGTGAGCAAGTTATGCAGGGAGACTGGTCATCAAATATTGATCATCGAGTGTAGAAGGCCTTGATTAAGACGCCGTCGTGTCCAACAATTAAAAATGAAACGACGTCGTAAGACTCCCCCAAAATTTGTATCATCATTAGTGTCTTTATGATTATCATTACATTTATGAAACTAATTACCGTGGTTAGTAAATAAGATCTGACAAAAAAAAAATAAAGATTCAAAAAATATATAGATATAATATGATGTATAATAAAAAATATTTTTATAAAAAATTATAAAATATAAATACGCATGGAATATATGTGGGTTTAATAAAGTACATTATCAATAATATGTTTTTAAAATTATAATAATAATAATAATAATTTTAATATTTTTCATAAATATTCTAGTTAATAATTTAAATATAAAATATTTAATTAACTATTAAAACTAATATAATATAATATATAATAACGATTCAATTATTACAAAAAAAAAATATTAGAAAATGTTAGAGATTTGGATGATAAAAAATTGAGTTTTTCATTTTATATAGTTATGACAATATAGTAATTGATTAAAAATGTAATAGATCTTTTGTACTTTAAAATTTTTAAAAGAAAAAAAACATTAAAAAAGACAAAAATACATGTTTAATATGGAAAATAGATAAAACATATGTTTAATACGTTTTGAGTTCAAAAATTCGGAATGATGTATTTAAAACACGAATAATTTGCCCTTTTATTGTATAGGCTAATTACTACAACATGTTTGAAATACAAATTAATACGATATAGTAAACATATTGTAACATATAATATGATATATATCTTATGCTATGATACTTTTTACTGATAAGGATTGATACACTTTTTTAAATAAAATGATAATGTAGTAGAGATGTATAAGAGAAATTTTAAATTTTCAAAGATGTTTGTGATATTTTTTAAAATAATGATGTGTCATTTATAATTTTTATAATTTTATTATTTTACTTTTTAAAAATTGTATTATACAATACGATACTTGATACATGATATGAAAAATTAGGTTTTCGATATATGATATAATACGCAATTCAACTACCATAATTTTTTTTAGCAAAGTTTTAATGCATTTTCTACTTTTTTCTTTTTTTTTTTTTTTTTTGGATAATATGAGTAGTTCTCCTTAATATGTGTGAAAATAAAGGGCTAAATATATTTTTTCACTATGTTTATGCCCAAATGAGTAACATGTGAGGGAGTAACATCAATTTTTTATGGGTTGTGGATTTTATTGAAATTTCACCTTGATTGAGAGTTAATTGTATTTACTTGAGTGTAAATCCATTGGTAATTATCATTTGGCCCCAACCACGGTAAAATTTTAATAAGACCCACCCTCTCAAATTCATCGATATGCATAATGTACACATAGAAGGAAGAACTATGCATACTACCGAAACTAGTGAAAACACATAAATCTTGTCTAATTTGCCTTGGATTCTATTTTGTTGATACGATTTTTCATTATCAATTGATATATGCAATTTTAAATATTGTATAAGATAAACTAAAATAGCAATGATTGAAATATAAAGAGATTTTAATGTGTCTATTATGTTATATGAAACAAATAAAATTAAGAAAAAGAAGTACGATGACGAGTTTTTTTAAATGTGGTTAGCCTCGATGACCAAAATGTCTATGTTCAAAGTATGGTTCTTAACTTATATGTGTTGTAAAGATAATAAGAGTATTTATAAGGTAACTTAGTTTTTGTCCCTCTCTTTCTTCTTAGATAATACTTTATATTTGTAGGATTAGTGAGGAGAAATTATTAGGAGAATTAGGATTCCTAATCCTAGTAAGATTCTAATTAATGTGTTTCTATTTCAATTAAATTAAATATGAATATTTATAGGATCGAAAATGTCTAGATTAGGAAGGTAGTGATATTTTCCGTTGTTATGAATGTAGAATAAGTGAATATTTATAGAAGAGCTTGGAAAGATTTTGTTTTAGAAGACATCTATAAATTATCTCGAGTTGAGAAGGTTTTCTTGTTTTCGTGTTGAATATCAAATAGGAAACATGTAAGATGTTGCCTAGTTACTAACTAGTGTTTGGTCACTTTTTTGACAACTTGAACTATGCATAAATAAGTCTTGAATAAAAATCTAATGGGTTAGAGGATATTGTATAACAATTTCCCTTAGTTCTTGAAATACAAAAATGACTTCCAGCACTTTAGAAGCTTTTTGCTTTGAAAAAGATGTTGCCACGTAGAGATTTATCAAATCCTTTAGAATGAGATATACAAGTTGACATCATTATAATTTTGTATGTTTCAAACCACATATCCATCTTAATTATCGTTCCACTTCCCCTTGAATGTGATTAGTCTCACACTATTTATACCTCGAGATAGCTAGCACAGGCCTAAATCTTAGTTGTTTGTCTATCTAGGCTTGTTAAGTGCGCCTAGCCTCATTTGCGACCCTAAATTGTCTCTATTCCCTTACTTTCTCCTCATAACTCCTCCCTAGGAAAGAGTTATAATTTGGGAACCAAAGTCAAATAGCATGAAAGACCTCAATAACAACATCCTTAGTCTAGTCCTCAACCTTAACATCAGCGAACACCACCCTCCTCCTCATGTTAGAGTCCAATTAGAGAAATTTTAGGAAATCATCCTCCGAGCGACCAATCCACTCTTTAAGTTCTCCAGTGCTCTCCTTCTTTGACCAAAGGAATCTATGCAACTCGTGCATCCAAGTTCAAAAGGTTATCTAGCTCCTTTTCCACCTCTATAAGCTTTCATGACGAAAGGTCATGTCTTCCATCAATGACGTCTCCCATGGCTTGAGACACCCTATAAATGCCTCAAATCTCTCAACCATCTCCACCAACTCCTTCCTCAAGGTAGATATTTGGCCCTTTAACTAGTTCAAGTTCTAGAGATAGTCACCTTATAACCCCTTCCAAAAGATGACTACCCTCCAAGGAAAAAGCAACCTAAGAGGAGAGTCACTAGTTAATTAATGAATACTGATAACGTCATTAATTGTTATTATTTTAATTTCTAATTTCCTTATGTTGTGTGGAAATTTAATTCAATCTAATGAAATTACTTATTTTTTTGTATTTAGAAAGCTTTGAACATTTTTAGAGTAAGTTGGGCTAAAAAGATGAAAAATTGGAGCAGACCTGTTAATCTGCAAATTCCGTGATGTTGACTAGGCGTGGGCATGTGAAATGACGAAAGCAGAATTCGAAAATTAAATATGGATGTCCAAATCAGCTGCAAAGGTCCACAAAATACCAAGATTTGCTTCTTAGAAAATAGATAATTACTAGCTGGAAAAGAGGATTAATTGAGATAGATAAAAAAAAATATTTTTGGAGGAAGGATATACATTATAATATATATCTTTTTCTTTTTTTTTTTTGGAAGATATGTATTACTTTTGATTGGTTGAATTAGGAGATGAGGATTGACTTTTCTTTCCAGATTTTTAATAGGGAGAAAATATATATACTTTTATTTTTATTTTGCTGAGATTCATCAATTGTAATTGGAAGATTAGAGAGCAAAATATGGTTTACAGTGGCTGAATATTTTCTCTTGATTGAAGGGATCTGAAACCATGGAACTACAATAATTGTGAGATTTATTTTTTTGATCTTTAATATATCTTTTTAATTATTCGAGTATTGATTATCTTTTTGAATTATTTTTTATGATTGTGTTGGTTGATTTATAAGGTGCACAATTATTTTATCAATTAATATAATCTACTGCTAGTTTAGGTGCTGAATCCGTAATTGTTCAATCCATCTAATTGAAATGGCAACTACGTTTATTGTTTACTGCGTTAGAAACTGTAAATCCTAGGAAAATAATCAACTAGATTAAATGCAACGTTGTACGTTTGTGTTGTCTTACTTCATTGGTCTTTCTAATTCGTAATGCTATTGTTTAATTAAATTCGAGGTCGTATCTGAATTATTAATCAATAAGGGTTAATTGAAATACATATTTTTGGTTAACTAATCGTAAGGAAGGATAGGTAAATTTAATACCATAACGATTATTCGAATAATTAATTTGATATTTTTGGTTTCGATGATCAATCGTAGTTCCAATGGTGGATGTGACCGTAGAACAAGGTTTGTTTAATTGATTAATTGTTTTAAATTATCTCGCTGAATTTTTATTTATTATTTTTAATTAGAATTTGCATTCAATTCAAAATCTTCTTTATTTCCTTGTTTCGATTTATTTGTGACAACATACTAATCAAAGCTCTTCGAGGAAACGATCCCTACTTTATTTTATTACATTTTTGTTACAGGAATTTAAGATTTAATTTGGGTGTCAACGACAGCACGTACCAAATACTCACTATTTGTAATAATAACTCAACTTTATTCTTGTAATATTATTTTGATATGATATTATCTTGATATAATATTATTTTAATTTACTGAATATTGACCATATCTTATATTAGATATTATCTTTAATCCTATTTATCAATTTTTTCATATGTCTACTAACATAATCAAATAAGATTATATGCACAAATAGTATGCACAAATAACGACATACCATCATATAATTGAATATTGTTTTATATTTAATTTAAAAATATTCCATCACATAATGATATATCATTATTTATACATAAAATTATACATGTAACACAACTCAATATGATTTTATTACAAAAAGAGACAATTTGTGTTATTTTGGTTGTTCGAGCTAATTTTACATTTATACTTAACGTTTATTTTAGTTTAGTGAATCTAAAATGTCCAAACTAAGTCCCACGGATTTAGACAATATTTGTAGCCAAACTATGTACAAATTTTTTGTTCCTTTTATTTTTCTAATGTTTATTTGCTTTCACTATGTGTAATCTATTAATTGTATGAAATTGGATTTTTTTCAATTCAAATTCGAATTAGTGGTACATGAATCATGCTCACATATTCTGTTTACATACCAATTTTAATCAAATTCATTGCCGGAAAAGAAAAATGTTTTACAAAGAAGGTAAGAAAGGTTTAATGTAAGAGTAATACGATAATTTAAGTTTTTTTTATTGTGTTGATATGTCATTTCTTGTCGATGAAATTAAATTTTGGGTGAAAGGTAAGATTTAGTGAGTGATATAGTGTTTTAACTCAAATACTTGGGTGGGGAAATGTCAATCAATCTTTTTTTTACAAGCCACTTCTTCCATTTCAATGGCTTCGTGATGTTGTTGGTGTTTTTTTTTTTTTAATAACTAGAGATGCTAGACAAGTAAATTTAAAGTATAGTGCTTTGAACTTATAATTACTATATTAAATAAGCTAAAATTTTACAAATATAACAGAGATTCAAATCCAGATCTTCACCTTGGAACCCAGACGTTACTGTTTTATTTCACCTTAATTTCACTATGAATCATTCTTGATTATTTGGTCAAATTTTCTTTAGGAGTTCTTAAATGCAACAAAATTTCAAAGAATTTAATCTCTTTTAATTCGATTCGATTAAAATTTATTTACTTTGAATTTGAATCAAGATCAAATTAAAAAATTTAGCTCGTTTTAAAACTGAACCGAACATGAGCTAGAGAGAGCTCAGTTCGATTAGGATAGATGATTTAATTTAATTTGAATTTAGCTTATAATTCGATTTGAATTATATTAAATAATTATAAAATGATATTATTTTGTAAATGAATTGTGAATTTAAATAACAAATTTGAACTAAATTCAAAAAAAAAAAAATTTATTTATATTAAACTCTAATTATATCTAATATTGGTTTAATATATTTAAATAAATTTAAATTAAATTATTTTTTATATTAACTAAATTCGAAAAAAACAAAAAAAAGTTCGGAGTCGTTCGTATCTACCCTGTGCAGGCCCTTGAGCAAGCAAATCGCCTGCGTTTATATTTGCAGTTAATTAGAGCAGACAGACTAGCTAGCTACCATACAGCAGAACTATTTTCACAAGTAAACTTGTTACTTGAACCACGCAAAAGCAACAGAAAAATTTGATCCGTTTGTTTCTGGGATTGAAGAAGATTTTGATGGAATATTATATTAGATTTACCGTACATTTTCTGCAAAACCTTTTGATTTTATATTAGATAATCGAAACTCCACAAGGGTTTTACGATATATGGAGAGTTTGACAGACACTTAGTACATCTACTCTATTAACTAATCCTGCTGCCTCTATTCCTACTTCTGCTTCAAGAAGAAGAAGAAGCCTGCAGGGTGAAAATTAAAGACTATCTGTTGTGGGAAGGCTTGTTATCGTTGCCACTATCAGTTTTATATATAGCAAAGTCTTAATTTCAGTTTCGTATGGGCTATCTGTTGTGGGAAATTGTGTCAATATGTGTCAATACAAGATGTTTCGTGAAAACTACAATCAAACTGTCACGAAGAATGTCAAAGATGCAGTAATTGAACAATAAGGGAAGATAGAGTTTTCAGAGTTTGTTCGGTTGATTTTTGCAAAACCTATCTCTGTTGTAACGTTATCATTCTTTTTTACAATGTGTTCAATAAAACGATTAAGAAGAATTTACTTAAAATGAGTTTTCGAGACTTTTGGAAATTTTATGAAGAGAATTCGATGAATATTTTTCTTGTTTGGAAAATAATAGAAAAGTGTGGCAGAGAGGATCTCCTACCTTTGTCTCTCTCTCAGTTTGTCCATTCGGATGGAATAGTCACCCAGGGCACGTGGTGTCTAAAGGTTTTCTTTGGTTTTAATATTTGTGTGATTAAGGAGATATATGTATAACCAAGATCAATAATTGGGCCGAATGTCATTGTTTTACATTTAATGTAATACAAGTTATCCAGTTGGATTAGTAAATTTGCATTTAATATATTATTAAAATAGTATAATTACTTTGAATTAAATTACACATGATTGCCTATCTCAACAATTTGCATATCTGCTTTGATGGTGAATAAGAATGATACATATCTCTTCTTAGTTGAAAAGATATGTCATTTTGGTTACATTAGAGTGAGAATCAACCTATTCATATAGTACAACTAGTTATGTCTAGGTGGTGCAAGTTATCTACACACTCTCAATAAGAATTATCTATCTATTTTGGCTAAAGCACCAAGTTGCATGGATGTTGGATGCACTCCAAATATTTGCCACCCAACAACTAGTTAGTGCTAGTAGGGATGACAACGAAGAGGGGCGGGGAGGGGATTGATATCCCTTTCCCCGTCCCCTGTTTTTATTACAAGGATGACAAGAATTTTTCATTCTTTTATTGTAAAGAAAAATCTTCTCTCCATCTCTTTCTCGTAACCTTTAAATACAATATAAATATATTAAATAACAAAATTTAGTAAAATTATGACAAATTTACTATTTCAAAAGTAAAAAATATCATTTATTAACCACTTTAATATGTATAGTAAAAACATAAATAAATTTGAAAAACATAAATAAATTTGAAAAACATAAATAATTTAAAACTATAAAGATATGTTAGTATTTTAAGTAAAAATATTAATATAAGAGGATGAGGAATGAGAAAGGAGAAGTAGATGAGGATAAGGGTGAGATGGGACAGAAAATAGACACATGTATGTCTGTCCCTAATTACAGAGATTTTTTTAATCATATTTCTCATTTATATCGGGGAATCCCCTCCCCATTAGTGTTGCAAAAGATTGAGAGCTCTAAATTTAGATCAAAATTATCATCTCTAAGTGCTACCCAAAATAAAATTATTGAGGTGAGTTTCACTTGCATATCACTATGCATGGCCAGTCTATATACTAGCTATCTCAACCATAGCTTAATTTGCTTTCGCATATTGCCCCGATAAAGCTCAGTTGCTACTGTTGTTGTAAAAAACGAGGTTAAACATCAATGTTCTTACTTCGGTTCATGTTCATCGTCAATAATAACCATCGTTTAATTAATAATATTCGTTTCTTCTGTGAACTTATAGGTTTTTGTTTATTTTATTTTCATCACCTCTGACTGGGTTTATTGCCTTGAATCCTAGTTGTGTGTTCACACTTGAACATTTTAGTTTCTATAGAAAAGGTTGTAGGCATTCTGTCTAATTCTAAGTAAGGTTATGCTTAGTTTGGTTTAAATTATAAAATTATACTAAACTAAAAAATTATTATTTGGTTTATAAAATAATTTGATTTTAATTGATAAATTTTTGAAAAATAGTTTTCAATTTAAGTTACAGTTTAAGCGATTTTCAAACTGAAATGAACCGTAAATTATATTTTTTTAAAATATATCTATAAAACTATACTTGACAGATTTTTTGAATAAGTAATCAAATGTAAAACTTTTTTTTTTATGTTTGTTTTGTCATTTTCTTTATATGTATATTATCTATATATTTCATATTTATTTTATATGTTTATATTATATTTAAGAAAAGTATAATTTAATTAATTTTATTAAATAATATATATTTTAAAATGAATAATTTTAATAGATTCAAATGATAATCTAAATTAGAGAAAATTATATTTTTTTAATTTAGTTTCATTTAAAAATTTTTTAATTTTTTTTTATTTTTATTTTAAAAAAGAACTTTCAAACCAGAGTACGGACACCCTTAATCCTGAGGCTGAAGTGAGGACTGAGGATATAATTGAGATGATCTTTCTCAGGTACGCCTGTAATTTTACCATCTTATAACGTTAAAAAAAGCCATAAATTATCATTAAAGAAAGTAATTTGTATAGTGAAATTCTGGTAGTGGAATTAATGCCGTACTGATATTGGAGATATTTTGTGAACAGATTTGACAAGGAATTTTATATTAGATTATGATTACTTAAAAAGGATTTTATAGGGGTGGTTCCTGTGCACAACTTGTACTGCAAAGTGCAGACTTAGACACTTAGCTACCACTTTGACTCATCCTGCAACCACTGCTGCCACTTCTACTTCAAGAAGAACGAAGACGCCCGGGCAAAAAACAAAAGACAAGCTCAATAGCTTATTCAAATCTTTACCTCCATCAGTTCCATTGCAAAGTATTCACTTCATTTTAGTATCTGCTATGCATGGCTTTGCTTTGGCCTGTGGTCTCCCATGAAAGCTTGGCTGCTGTTAAACATCAAATAGTCTTGCTTGGGTTCATGCTAATCATCAATACCATTTTCACTGGTAACAAATGTCAGTTTCTTCTGTAAACTGAAGGATTTTTGTTTGTATTTTCTTATACAGTAGCATCTAACTGGGTTTATTGCCTCGAATCTCTTTGGTTTGTAGGAAAAAAGTCTGCATTTTCTTGCTCCCTTTCGCTCTCTTCTCAGGTACTTTACCATCTTGACTTTCAGGAAAGCCATAAATTCTTATTATTGATGATATTATGTTGTTGCCATGTATGCATGTAACATGAAATCTTTAACATATGACATAGGAGAGAGAGATTTTGTTAGCTTTGAAAGTATTTGTCGTTGTTCAGAGAAATTCTGGTATCAGAAATTATGGCCACTCTGATACTGGTACTGATACCGATGCTGATAGTTTTGTTTGTGGGTTGAGTATGGAGGTGGAGTTGTACGGACGAGTCCTATCAGCAGTAGTTTATTTTTTCTTCTCCACAAATTAAATTACGTTTTAAATTGTTATTGTGTTTGAATTCGAATTTCAAAAGGTACCTTTTCCTACCCCCTTAAAATGTAGTGTTTTAAGTTAAATTATGATCTAATTTATAATTTAGACTAATTTTATAATCTAATATATATATATATATATATATATATATATATATATATATTGATTTATTTAAAATTCAATTAAATCTAATAAATCTATTAAATCAAAAAAAAACTATTTAAGACTAACAATTTATAATTGGTATTTTTCTTTATCTATGTAATATAGTGTTAATTGATTAATTAACATATTTGAAATTATATTTTATATGTTTTATGTTTAAAAAATATAGTAAATATTTGATATTATTCAAGATATATATAATAATTTGATAATAGGTTAAACTGGTTGGTTGTTTGGTTGAACCGATTGAACCACAAACTAATAAGATAATCGATTCAATCATTGATCCGATTTTAAAAATATTGCTGAAATAGATTCTCACAACCCACAATACTTTGGTAGTTAGTAAAGTCAAGTGAGCCTTAGAATGAGCCTCCTGAAAACATAAATCCATGTATTATATTTTTAGAATTTTGAATAATTTTAAATTAAAGATAAAATAATTTTTAATTATATTATTTGTATACCAAATTATATAATTAAAAGTATGTACATATAATATAACTTCAATTATAGTACATGGGTCTCTCTTGAAATTCTTCTCCAAATAACTTGAATGAGTCTAAGGTACTCTCATCCATATACTTCTTATGTCCACTTTCACATAACAAGATGAAACGAGAATGATATTCATTTCTCTCCCTCCTTTATTTCCCTAATTTGAGCAGAGAATAAGATTGTTTATTCAAGTTAAAACTCGTATTAATATATTATTTCTTTCGACACAAAACATTGAAAAAGATACCAATAAAAATAATTTGAAGATCATGAAAGAGAAGAAAGATAAATTAATGATTCTCTTATAATATAACGTGTGATCTATTTTATTAGATTCACATATCTTCACTTCCATATAGTGTAGTATAATTCATACATTATTATTTGATGAAGGTTCAAACGCTGGTAGAATGATTATCTCCCACCTGAAGTTTTCTTGGTTGACACTTTTCGACCCTTTAAGAGTCTAGATGACATTTTCCCGTCGTTTATGTCATTCTACAAAATATATATTATAAGATTGATATCACTTACACCAATCAAATGCAAGCAAATACTTTCCTTTACCAAACTTGAATATTCATCACTTAGACTCCTAGCTTCTAAAGATGGCAATTTCAGTCTAACCTTAAGGGCCTCGAACTTGTTCAATCCTAACGAGAAGGAGATTCTCCGATACAAATAGGAAAGAGGATGAAAAAAACTCTTGTAATCGGAGACAGGTTGGGGACAAGGATATATGTGTCCCTCCCCGCCTCGCCCACATTTCCACCCCTTTATATTAATATATTTACTAAAAATACTAATATATTTTTATAATTTTATATTATTTATGTTTTTCAAATTTATTTAAGTTTTTGTTGCGCATATTAACGTGATTAATATATTATATTTATGATATTTAAAATAGTGGGTTGATTTTAATTTTTCTTAATTTTATTATTTAATATATTTATATTGTGTTTAGAGGGTATAAGAAAAAAAATTTTCCTTGAGGGTATGGGGAGGAGAATTTTTCCCAGGGGGACGGAGATAAGGACGAGGACAGGGAAGAGATTTTTCTTTACAGGAAGGGAACGAAGAATTATTTTCATTCTCGTAATGGGGACGAGTCAGGGACGAGGATTAATATCTCCTAAGGGGACGGGGATTGAGATCCCCTCCCTGCCCCTCCCCATTGTCATCCCTACTATCTTCAATTGAAAAAAATAAAAACACCAACCAACACTATTCTAGATGACCGATATAGTATTGTTAAGTGTGATCTTTGCTAGATTAGATTTAAGATGGTGCAATTTGGTCAAAATCACAACAACAATATGCGAGTGAGCAATTCTAATTAGAATCATATCATCTTAGTATCATTCTTGTTGGAATGACATCGGCAGGGTGTGATGGTGCGATTCCAAAAGTGGATGTTTTTTAATTCCAAATGCGAGTGAGCAATTCTAATTAGAAACAAGGAAATGGATGAAAAAAACTCCCGCAATAGGAGACGGTTGGGGACAGGGATATATGTGTCCCCTCCCCCTTCCTCGCCCTGCCCTTCTTCCCGTCTCTTTATATTAATATATTCACTTAAAATACAAATATATCTTTATAATTTTATATTATTTATGTTTTTTAAATTTATTTAAGTTTTTGTTTTGTATATTAAAGTGGTTAATATATTACATTTATGAGATTTGAAATAGTGGGTTAATTTTAATTTTACTTAATTTTTATATTTAATATATTTATATTATGTTTTGAGGGTATAAGAAAGAAATTTTTCCTTGCGAGTATAGGGAGGAGATTTTTCCCACAGGGACAGGGATGAGGATGAGGACAGGGAAGGGATGGAGAAAGGATATTTTTTTCACAGGAAGAGAACGGCGAATCATTTTCATCCCCGTAATGGGGACGAGGATTAATATCTCTTACGAGGACACGGATGGGGATTGAGATCCCCCCCCCCCCCCCCCTCCCCCCCCCATCCCCATTGTCATCCCTACTATCTTCAATTAAAAAAAAATAAAAACACCAACCAACACTATTCTAAATGACTAATATAGTATTGTTAAGTGTGATTTTGGTTAGATTACACTTAAGATGGTACAATTTGGTCAAAATCATAACAACAACATGTGAGTGAGCAATTCCAATTAGAATCATATCATCTTAGTATCATTCTTGTTAGAATGACATCGGGAGGGTGCGATTCCAACTAAAATCACACCATTAGGGTGCCATTCCAATTGAAAATACATTGTCTTGATATAATTTTGGTGGGAACCACACCATTCTTATACGATTCTAGTTGGCATCGCATTGGGATAGGTTAGATCAGTTCCAGGGGCAGTTATGCCCTCATGGATGCACTACAGGTCTCCAACAATAAACAAGATGAAATGTGTCAATATGATGGGAGTTTTAATGCGGGAACATTCTAAAAATGCCATGTGATAGATATTTTTTTTTTCCATTTTTTCGCTTTTCTGCTTAGCCACCCATATTAAATTATTAATGGGTTCTAATTTTTATATGCAAAGAAGATTATCATTCATAACATGGTAATCTTTTGAGTTAGAAATCTGAACCTCTGACAATAGAAATCATCTCAGTTTTCAAAAGAGCAGATGTTTTAGATCTAAAAGTTTGATTTGGATTATCTATGTGATGAACTGGGTTGTTTAAACTGAAGGTTCTTAATACTCAATTATCGAAACTTAAGGTTTCCACTGAACCAAAGATTTCAGTATTGCTTCCCCATCACCCGTCGAATCCGAAATTGAATTATGTTATGGTCTTGGTTGAATTATGTTATTGTTTCCAAACTTTTTGTCCGATACAAGCTAGGGATATTTGCATTGGAATGAAGTTTAATAAGTAAGATTTATTTTGTATAAATTGTATAAAATAAATAAATCATAACTCCACTGAATCTAAGCACAAGTTACAGAATTCTGAATTAGATACTTTAAGGTTATAGGAATACTTGAACCGTTATGCAATTTGAATCTGTAAAATTGTCGAGGTTACCTCTCAACATAACTGATCTTTCACTCTAAAAAGCTTTCAATGGAATAAGCAATACTGCAACTATATTGTATTAGATTTTGGAGTAGAGACCTAGCCAATATATAGTAAGTTAATTGATCTAATCAAGGTCAAATAAACCTCAAAGCCTACACTAATGTTGTCCACCTGATCATAATTTTTAAGTGTATTAAGTTTATCTTTATTAATCATTTTAGTCTATCTATAAATTGACACTGGATTACTCAATCAGCTAGTTTTATCAAACCAAAAATATAATCACTATTAACTCACATTATGAAATTTCTAACATTTTTCCACTTAGACAACATTAATTATTTTTATTTTAGGAGAAAGAAAAAAACAATTTTCAGACTCTCGAGTAATCAACATTTCAACTTTAAGTGGTCACTATTTTCGAAAACAAAATAGTTCAAAGATAAATTATACTTTAATAATCAATCTAGTTAATATAATCACTAATAACGAACCAAAACATTACTTATGTTTTCTATCGACATAAGATCGTTCACGATTATAATTACTAATAATTAAATCAACACAGATCAAATAAAAAAATATGATAGAAATAACACCCAACAAGACGATCATAAGAAGTGTTATGTCTCTGTCAGTCTTCTTTATGATTGCTCTTTAATTTTTTATGTTTCAAAAAAAACAAGAGAAATTCATTTGCTTCCAACAAAACCTGTATATTTTAACCTTACTTGAGACTCACGAAACATACATATATAATTATCATACTCAAGAGAAACCTTATCTTGAGATACATGTTATACCATAATCATATACATGCACATATATCCATATACAAATAAGTATGTCAATATAATCATAATCAATAAATAAATATCAACAAAAAATAATGCAAGACTTCCACTAACCCTAACTATCCAAAGACTATAAACACCTTTATGTTTTTAACATAACTTTATGGGTTATAGGTCTTATTTCTTTTGTTAGAGGTTTAAACTTATATAAACTCTGTATTTATGTATTTTACCCTAATGTTACCTTTCTTTGTAAGGTTCCTGACGATAGGTTATTTTATTTTTTATGTTTTAATCTATTAGTAATATTTTATTTAATTGTATTGCTATCATAATAACAGTTTAATAAGCATCCATCAGAATTGGGAGATGTAAATTTCAATGCATATAGGTCCTTGCATGTACGACAAAAATGGAGAGCTACAACAATTGTTCTTTTATTTCAAAAAGGTGGGTTTCTTTTTCTGTTTATTTGGGGCTCATTTATATTTATGTATAAATTTTGTTTGTTTATCTCCATGCTGATAAAAATAGCATAATAAGTTGCATTCTTTTCTTTCGTCCAAAATCTAATGAAATAGTTCATAAAGATAGCAAAATATATGAAGTTTGTATTTTGGATTCAAAGTTTATGCAAATGCATACTTAATGAATTGCAATACTAGCTTGTGCTTCCTATATAATACTATATATGATCTCTGGTTTCTAGAGAAGATTTATTGTGAAATTCCTCAAACTTTAAATTTATTATATTTATCTCATTTTCTAATGAATTCAATAGTCAAAGATTTGTACTAGTACAGGATAACTTTCTGCTGGTGATGATGAATAAGCTAAACTGCAATGAGCAAGCTCAACCATCTGAATATCCACAAACTGCAGAGACCCAAAGTTTAAGGTAAATGAAAGAAATAAATCATGGTCATGAAAAAGACATAGCAAAGAGGATAATCTGGAACCACACATATGTTTATATATGATCATATTCATAAAAATCCTTAAATCTCTAGTATCACGTTTAAAAAAACAATAAAATTACGTATATCTAGTTTTGAATATCTAATTAGAAACTCAAATGATATGTTATTATATGATTGAGTGATTTTTAAAATAAAGATAAAGTAATATTCAATCACATAAAAAAAAATCATTTGGATACTCAAAACTAGATGCATCTGATATTGTTCTTGAAAAAAAAACATGCATGGAATCCAAGAATTTGAAAATAAAACATCCTTGAAATCAATGAGTATTAAGAATGAGGCCTAACTATAGGTTTCATTCTTAACTTCACATTCATGAATTTTTGAAAACATATGTATGGGTTTTTGAAAGTGTCCTTATCAAATGAAGTGTCAAAAATTTTCCTTTTCACACATTTTTTAACAAATAATATGTTGAGGTGATGTAAAGCTCCATGAAAATTCTCTAGTTTGCTCTGAATTTAAACATGAGGATTTTTATAGTCAGTAAATCTTCTTTTAGTCTAATGTTGTTTAATGCAAACCTTGAGTAACTATTTGCTTGCCATCAACAATAATACCAACAATTTGTCAAAGAAAGACAAAACAAAAACTAATATTAGAAAACATAGAGAAAGTACTGAATTCTTGTTCCAACACAAAACAAATTCAGAGAAATGAAAAGATAAACTTCAGCTAGCATCCATGGATACCCTGATTTCCCTATAGCACATTTAGACAAACTAACAGGAAAATCTGCAGCTTACATCTTTAAAAGTTCATGCGTACCGGTCAGTGTTGACTCTCTCTGCTGTATGCCTCCCAGTTTTTGCCATAAAGATAGAGTCCTGAAAATTGAGATAGAAATGAATATATATCTAGGGGTTATTATCTGATCCGGAAATTTGAGAAGGATTTATAAACATTCATTCTATCAACATATATACCTGCAGACAGATTCATGTTGGTGATAGCACAAAAGGTAGAGTGGGGGATTGCACTACTGATATCCAAATTTTGAGTTAGATTGTGATTATAGTTGTTTGTACTGCAATTTGCAGATTCTTTTGACATTCCAGGGCTTTGTTGAGAAGCAATAATTGAAGATAAATTCATATTCGTTTTCAGTGCAATGGAGTCCTCCAAAACCGTCGCAAGATTTTCTGGTGCATCCTCGGAGGACTCCATGTTTGATTCACAAGCTTTGAATTGGGTGAAGGACCTTGATTGGATTAAGATTTGGGAGCTTGTGTTGGACCCTTCTTTCCCCTCGTTGATCTTTGTAGTGCACATCTTTTCTTTAGTCCTTTGCCTCGCCCTTGCCCTCTTCTTGTCCCTGCTTTCCTTTGGAATAAGTTGATGAAATGCATCTTTCTGAGTTGCCATTTCAGTCTGGTTCTCTTCAGAAACACCCACAGGAGTCTTACTTTTCGAAACGGTCCTCTCCATATCTTCATTGTTGTTTTTCTTCATCATTTCTAATTCTTGGATGGCATTTCTTGATTTCATTAGCAGCCACTCTAGCGTTTTGCTCGCTTTGTCAAACCCTAGCATGTCTTGAAGATCAAAGAACTCGCGGGCAATCTCAATGGAGAGTCTCACTCTTCGATCTCTATAACCTTGAGCTGTGTAAATCTTACTGTGCCGATCTTTCCTTGCAGCCGGTCTCTTGCAGGTTCCCATAAAATCTGAATGATCAAAACATTCTTCGGTCAGGCAATCAGTATCTTGCCTTCCCATGGTTGCATCGGCTGAAAAGGGCATGTTAGTGAAAGATTCAGTCGTCCGGGGATTTGAGGGGCACAGTGCACCACTGAGTGGATCATGTTGGTAGTTGAGCAAACAGTAGTTGTTGGTGTCATAGCCAGCAAATAAAGAAGGAAAATGGTGGTAAGAGGAAGAAAAGCTTGTAAAATGGTTGATGCTGGCATCGGAAGAGAACATTTTTACCGAGAAAACAGACAGTACAAGCCCTAGCTAGCTTCTCTAACCTTAAGAAGAAAACTCCATCAGCAAAATCAGGTATCAATACTAAGATTCAGGGAAGCCTTAAATGAAGCAACGGATCTAGACAGAGAGAGAGAGAAGGAATAGCTAGATAGACAGAAATTTTTTATATTAAAGCCAGTGGCTAGATGGCATTTGCTGGGGACAAAATAGTTTTGTATCATTTTACATCCATTTTAGGGCAAAATTAAGATACAGAGAGCTGAAAAGAAAGAAGTGGGTGATGTATATAAAATATAAATGAATACATACAAAAATGATTAAATGAGTGGTTAAAGCCCAGGCTCTATGCCACTAAACGTGGAAGCACAACAACAGTGGTAGGGACTGATGGACAATCTTTTCAATATACTCCTCAATTTAGATAAGAAATCAAGTGTCTAGCTAGATTGAGGTAGGGTTTTAGGCTTCCATTGAAAGAGTGGGCTATATAAAACCAGATTTCTCAGCTTTCAACTGATATGAAACAAGTATATAACCATAGCTTTCTTCCATGGCATGATGAGCAGGCTCAATCTGAGTAAAGCAAGTTGTACGGTTTCTTCTCTTTTCTGCGTTTAGAGGGCAGTAGGACAGTGGCCCTTCAAACCAACCAAACAGAAAAAACATTATTCTCATCTCTCTAATTGATTCAGTTTGGAAAAATTTTCTCCCTGAGGATCCTTGAAAAACTTACCTCTTCAAACCCACACAAATGAATGATGGGGGATAGCTTGTACTTTTGCCTGCTTACCCCAAAAGAAGAAGAGTCTCTCTGTGTTTGTGCCCTTTTACTTGTCTTTTTTCCCTTCCCAAACCCAAATTCAAAACGAAGAGCATGATCTCTCTCTTCAAACCGCGGAAAGTAATTATGATATTTTCCCACATAAGCCCTTCAAAAAAACGAAGAAACCCTAACTTTTATTTATCTCTGTGCCCGAGCTGTGCGGCCATTTAGAAATCTGCTTGGATTAGTTAGTTTTCCTAATGCAAGGACTGCTCACAATAACTAACCCAGTCTCTAAATGTCCCTTTCAGTATGTAATGAAACAGAAAGGTACAAGATATTTCTCCCCTCTTTACACAAATTTAACCAACCAAAATCTAAACGGCGTATCAACAACATAGGAGCAAATGTTCGTTGGCAACTAATTAAAGTTAAAGTTACATTGTGTTTAACTGTGAGATATTCGCATTTCACTTGTGTTAAAAATGGAGTATTTTAGCTCTTATTGTCTCTGCAATCACGGGTCATCCCACCAGTCGCATCTAGTAATTAAAACCATAAAGGTTTTTATTTGGTTTCCTTCAAATTTCACATTGATTATTCCTTCTTGACCATGTCTTACTGGGGCTACGTGCAGTCCATGCACAGTGTACAATATGACATCTGTCTCAGTGATCTGTTTTAGTCTGATAGGTTGGCAAGGGAAATGACCACAGAACATGAAAAAGAAAATAAATCTGGTAGCTCTAGTGTTGTTTTCAGAAGGGTACGGGATATACATGTATGTCCCATATGTTAGTTACAATAATTACATTCATAAATAAACAATTATGCATCAAACTTTTATGTGCATGCAAATCATAATTACATTTATAAAGAAACAATTAAACATCAAAACTATTATATCTATAGATCTTAAATTTCATATTATTTACATAAACTAAAAATAAAAAAACATATTTTAATCTATTATATTTTAAAATGTACTAAATATAAAAAAAATTGATTAAAAATTTAGAGGATCTTGATTTTTCTCATTTGATCTCTTTGTTTAACATGGATAAAAAAGCATAAGTTTTTTTAATCTATAAGTTGATACTATTATCATGTTATATATAATCGTGTGTAAGGGATAGAGAGATGACCAAGAGTTAATTTTAACTTTTTATTAAAAATTACATCCTTATGCTATGAATCACATATTTTCATCATAAAGAGTCACATCTTTTTTATCATAAAGAGTCACTTTTTCATATTAGTCATATGTAAATGAATGAAAAGGGAGGTGATTGCATCATGCTTGCTTAGTTCACTCTTGAATAAATGAATGTGGCTTGAAAGAGTGGGTGAATGTGGCTCAAACGTTTAGTCTTGAATAAATGGCCGGTTTATTCATTTGCTTAGCCCTAACTAAACAACACTTACCTTTAAGCATAATGCTATCACCTCCCTTTTCATTCACATCATCCATTTATTAATAAACTTATAACTACAAGATATATTTAAGCTTATGTAAAGTTAAGTATTTGAGTTGTGGTATAATATTCTTTATAATGAAGAATTGAGTTTATGTGGAGAGATCGTGTAAACAGGTTAATTTATCAATAAAAAGTATGTGCGCACAATTAATTTATCAATAAACACTTGATTTTTCACTTGGTAGAAGCATGTCTTTTACTTTGACAAACAAAGTCACATTGAATAAGAGCTTAATCAATGTCATAGTGATGGAATGTGTTAAATTATATTTCAACTTAGTATCATTATTGAGGGTTTGTTGTATTGTTTGGTCTTACAAATTTTAATATTGTATAACTTTAGACTTAAATACATTTAAACCTAATATGTATTATATAACATAATTTAAACGGGATTGACAAGGTCAACCCAGAGATTTTGCTATTCATAATTATCTTTTTGGGTCTTCAGGAGTGTTTAACGTTCATTTCTTCAATCTTCAAGTATAAATCTTCATTGCATCCTACTCTATCTAAATTTATAGTCATAATTTATAAAATAATATAAAATCAATATAATCTATTACATTAATAAATTTAGAAATCTTAAGTTACATTTGAGTAGAGTGAGATGACAAGAGAAATGCATCAAAAATAATTAGAAAAACAAAGACATGTGAACCTTATTTAAAATATTACAAACATTCAAAACCCAAAATAAAATAAAATGAAAGTACATTCAACCACAGTTTAGGCTCATGTAGCAGGCACCATGCATTGTCGAACAAACAAAACCTATTATCAAACACATACATGTTTTAGATTCATTATTAATATTACTAAATTAAAATTGACCTTCAATCATGTAACAATAACTCCTTCTTTCCTTATATGCATTAATGGTGAGCTTAAGGGATTCTTCACTAGCTCTAGAGGTCTAAGGTAAGATGATCCTATCTCCCTTTACCTTTTTGTCATAGTTATGGAAGTTCTATTTAGAATTATTGAGAACTTGTCTTTGAATAAGGAATTTGAGTTTCATTGGAGATGTAAGAAGAATGGGATTACGCACCTTTGCCTTGTCAATAATCTCCTCATCTTTAGTAAGGTCGAAACAAAGTCCATTGGTCTTATTGAGAAGTCTCTAGAGTTATTCCACAAGTGTTCCTTATTAAAGGCTACTAATTCAAAAAGTTGTGTTTTTATTTTCGGAGTTGGGTTGGAAAATAAGAAGAAAATTGTTGAAACATTAAATTTTGAGGAAGGAAAAACCTTTTTTAACTATCTTGGAGTTCCCATGATTATTTCCAAGCTCACTAGCAAAGATTGCAAGCCTTTGGTGGATAAAATCCATGGGAGGGTCACTTCATGGAAAAATAAATTTTTGTCCTATGCAGAGCGTCTTCTCTTAATCAAGTCGGTGTTTTTGAGTACTCAAAAGTGCTTAAGGAGATTGAAGCCATTCTAAGATCTTTCTTTTTGAATGGTATAGCTTTAAATAAAAGGAAAGCTAGAGTTGCTTAGAAGAAGATTTGCTTGCCTAAAGATGAGGGTGGTCTTGGCCTTTATGATTGTAAGGAGAGGAACAAAGCAACCTTAGCCAAGCTCATTTGGAAAATTTGTCAACTGAATAACTCTTCTCTTTGGGTGGAGTTGATCAAAATGAATAGGCTAAAGGGAAAAGCATTTGAGAGATTAAGGTGACTAGTTCCTTCCCTTGGAATTAGAAAAAGATTGTGAAGTTGAGGAAATTCATGAAAGAGAGAATCAAAGTGGTTATTAGGGATGGCAAATCTACTATACTTTGGATGGATAATTGGCACTCTTTTGGGATCCTTGTTGAGAAGTTTGGGAATAGAGTTAGTTATGATGTTGGCTTTGACATTAATTGCAAAATCAAAAAGGTCATTAGAGGAAGCTTGTGGCATTGGCCCGTGGACATCTCTCCTCACTTGTTGGAAGTAAAAGAGCTCATTAGTTTTTAGCCTTCAAAGGAAATGGATAGGTTGGTATGGATGCCAAATAGCAAGGGCAAACTCATGACAAATTTTGTTTGGCAAGAGCTGAGGCACAAAGGAAATGTGGTTGTTTGGAGCAACTTAGTATGGCATAAAAACAATATCCCTAAACATTTTATTATCTTATGGATGGCCTTTAAGCTCAAGCTCCATACAAAAGATAAGCTTGTGTCATTTGGGTTGGTGTCCTCTATTACTTGTGTTTTTTGCCTTTGTATGAATGACAATGTAAATCATTTCCTATTTAGTTGTCCTTTTAGTTAATTTGTTTGGAAGGGTGTGTTTGATAAGTATGGCAACGGTTATATGGTTCAACCTTGGAAGGATTATTTTGAAAAAAAAAGCTGTGACTTGGAAGAGGAATAATCTTCAAAACTTGATAAGCAAGATGTGCTTTGCTGCCTCAATTTATGAGATATGGAGAGAAAAGAATACTTCACTAATTCATCTTCACCGAATAAAATGTCTCTTAAGAGAATCATTAGTGTTAGCAATTTAAAGGAGACTGAATTAAAAGGTATAAAGAGGTCTAGGAAGAATGTGAATGTGACTAAGAAATGGAGTTTCTCATACTACATCTTCAACCAAGAGTAGAATTAAGAAAGATGAAAGCAAGTGTGGTGTTTGCTACCTGAAACCTTTGTTTTCCTAATTAGTGGGTTCTTTGATAGGTTTGGCTTTCTACCAAGGCATATAATAACATGAAGATAAAGGTCATGTATATGAAGAAAAAGAAGATTAAACAGCTCCAAGTCAATGGCTTTGTACATAAGCCATCTACTTCCTTCATTTTCAATGTAGATTCTCGGCTAAGGATCAAAAGTGCCCATATAAAGTGCTCTTCAATTAGGTTATAGGTTTAGTATAAGAGTTATGATAAGAAGTGTTTTATGCAATGTCTAGAAAAATAGTTATTGTAATATCCCTCCCTAAAAGTACTACTCTTCGAAAAAGAAATGTTACAAATTAATATTTGAAGCAATTATTTTAAAACAAATTTTTAAAATGAACTCGTCACTAAAAGTATTCAAAAATTATTCTAAAAAAACTGAAAATCTGGAAGCGAACGAAAGATGTATATATCACAAATGAAAACTCATCTGAAAAATATGAAATAATCATATACAACTATACAACCATCTAAAGAAGGTTAAAAGTCAACAATAACATACAACTATACACATATAACATAAACCAGAGATAATCTGCTTTAGCTCAGATCTATCTTCACTGACCTAACCCTGCCTCATAGCTACCTCGATCACTTGTACCTACAATCATGAAAGAAAAGGAAGTGAGAGATAAGAACACTCAATAAGGAGAAATAATTAATTAAACTATCTCATTTCCTGTTTTAAATCACTCTCGGGACTCAATCTCACATCATAACCTCTTCAAGGAATCAAGAGGAAAATCTAGTTCATCCTTTACTATTTAAGTCACACTTTGTCTCATCCGCTATCTATTTGATACTTTTTAGAAGCTACCTATAGGGATTTGACACTTTTTCAAGCTTGAGCTCTCTTCCTTTCTCTTACTACACTATTTATGAATCTAAATTGTGCTCTACTATTAGCATACTCTACTGCAAGCAAACCTTACTACGGGTCAATGTCCTACTACAAATGTATCCTACTACAGACGTGTCTTACTACAGGCAGTGTAATGTAAAGTGTCTTC
Organism: Mangifera indica; assembly: GCF_011075055.1. Classification (NCBI taxonomy): domain Eukaryota; kingdom Viridiplantae; phylum Streptophyta; class Magnoliopsida; order Sapindales; family Anacardiaceae; genus Mangifera; species Mangifera indica. Next base: position 11,919,661 of record NC_058151.1, on the reverse strand, counting down.
TCATAGTTCATAACATACATGAGTGTTTTATCTCTTACTAATTTTGCTTCCATCTAAAACTATACATAACCCACTAGACCACACTCTTAGGACCACCCCTGAATCCTGAGCTCCAAATTCCTTTTCTTATTTTTCTTTCTTTTCTTTTCCTTTTCTTTTCCTCTCATTTCTTTCCTTTCCTTTCTTTCCTTTCTTCCTTTTCTTTTTCTCCTTTTCTTTCTTTCTTTCTTTCTTTCCAAAAATTATAAATTACTGTTCATTTGGTAGGACAGTCTTCTTATTCATATAATTTAATAGCCCAAACGGTCTCTAATTCATAAAAACTATATATCACTAAAAAGAGAATTCAAATAGCTTTCCAACAAGCTATAATAGCACTCATGTTTCATCAGATAAAATAATCAAAATGTGAAATGAAGTCAATGGCCAAAAACTATATTTACTATTTATTTGGTAAGGCAGTCATTTTGTTCATGTAATATAGTAGTCCAAACGGTCTCTAATTCATACAAGCTATATATCATTGAAACAAGGATTCAAAGAGCTTTCCAACAAGCTATAATAGCACTCATGATTTATTAGATAAGGCAGTCAAAACGTGAGATGAAATCAGTAGAAAAAAACTATATTTACTATTTATTTGGTAAGGCAATACTTTTATTCGTGTAATTTAATAATCCAAACAGTCTCTAATTTATATAAGTTATATATCATTGAAAAGAGGATTCAAAGAACTTTCCAACAAGCTATAATAGAACTCATGATTCATCAGATAAGATAGTCAAAATATGGGATAAAATCAGTGGTAAAATTATAAATATTATCCAACTTTTTGTCGTGAACAAAATCACACACATTCATGTGAACTTATATATTTAAAAATGAAATATCTCAAAATAGGGCTAAAAGGCATAAATGTCTTAAAACGTACCTGAGGGTATTACAGTTATACATTTGGTAGATTTCCAAGATGGTTATGTCTAGCAAGTGTGTAAATAACTTCTGCAAATAGTAAGCACTCATTTGATTTCCCCTTCCTTATGTTGTTGCATCATTATGGTAGACTTGAAATATCTTTCAAATTTGAGTGCTTGCAGAGCCTGTATCCCCGTTATGCTGAGATAGGATTTGTGTTGTTTTTTGCTACTGTCGTTTTCCAAAATTTTTATTATTGTGCTAATTATGTGTATTTATGTTAAATTAGTCAAGTTTAAGAAGATTATCACATTGTATAGTCATTACATGAATAGAGACGATGACATTGCTTTGGTGCTCGTTGTTTTGATGGTTTCTCTTGGTATCTATCTTATGTAATTGATGCTTGATAAATAGGAAGAGAGGCCCTGTTCTTGGTTTGCTCTCTAGCTAGAGGTTTGTCCTAGCATTGTGGCTTTGGTGGTTGTGTAGTCTTTGTCCAACCTTTGTGGTCAGTTGCTCTTGTCTTAGGGTGCCTTTGAGTGTCCTTGCTTTGTTTATAATACATACTTAGCAAAAAAAAAAAAAAATCAACCCTAAAAGTTCCAAAATTTACATATTGGTTATACTTACTTTACTAGGCAAATATTGGCAACATGTTTTCAACCATGCATGAAAAATAGCTCATGAAAAATTATGGGATAAGTTTTTTATTTATATACCCTTCACAAATATCACTTTAGTCCTTTAACTTTTGGGTCTTTATATTTGACTTTTAGAGTTTTAAATCTTACACTTAGGCTCAACAATGAATGTCGAATCCATTTGGAATGAATTAGACTCAAATAACTCATTAATTAATAAATATCAGAATTATCACAATCGGGAAAAATCCTACATGATTTATACACGTAATATGTTCAAATTTTTTCTATCTTGACAATCAAACCCCTGTTGTGTGACCTATTGGTTATCTATCATGTTGATAATGAATCGTATCATGATTAATCTACAATTAGTTGGTCTTCTATTTATAGATCATGAATGACCTCTAACAAGATATTATGATCACCCAAATGATAAAGCATTAGTAGAATAATGATTTTTATTTTTCAATAGTATAATTACCATGTGCTAAGAATATCAAAATACTTATTTCCAAATAGGTGTGTTAGTCATTAAAATGATTAAAGGGTATGTTGAAATGGGAGGATATGTACATGGACGTTTAAAAATTTTGAAACTCCTTTTGTTAACAAATTTTAATAAAATGGTGTGCATCAAACTAAAGGAATAAATTGCCTTTTAGAGATCTTCTTGAACAAAGTAAAGTCACTTGGATTAAAAAGATTCTTGACCCTCTTCATTTGCACTATTAAAAAAAATATTTCTCACTCATTCTCGATTGTTCTTTAGCTTTCTTCTCAACAAAAGAACATAAGATGCACGTAATCAATTGGGGAAATCTAATAATTAGTATCTTAGTTTTTATGTAATTTTCTATTATAATTAAAAGGATCTAATGATATTTTCTTTGGATTGCCACTCTGGCACCATTTTTTGTTCTATATAAACTGATGCAACCCTTAATTTGAAATAGTAAGAAAAAGTTGTGCATTTCAAAAATTCTCATGTCCTTTACAATTGTTTGCAATATTTTGTTCTTTAGTTTAAGTTATCATAATCAAATCATTTCATTAATCGATAATCTTTTCAAGGCGAAAGGACAAAAATGGTGTATACCTTAGGTCATCATTAAATTTATTATTTGATTTTAGAGGTAACGACCAAATATAATTAGATATGGGCAACAACCTAATCCACTGTGATTCAAGTGGTCATAGTCATTAATCAAACAGTGCATTGAGACATCTTCTCCCATACCCAACAATGATAGATTTTATCTCAATCCATCATAGTGGTGATACACGTTTCAACATACTCCTATAAAAAGGTTATGTTGGGCTATTGTTAAATGATCACATGCACCACAATCCATATGAGAATTTATTTCACAAACATTAGGCTTACTATTTATATGAAATCCTTGGACAGGTTAGTCTAATGAATATGCAATCAATATGCACTCATATATTGCACCAAGTTATGCAAAACAATCATAACACATAAGATATGTCGCTATTTATTGGATTTAATGTTCTAGCATCAATCATTTAATTTGTCGATATAAATCCATAATAAGTCATATTCAAACATCTGAGTGACACTCATTATCCATAAGTCTATACGTTTACATGTATTATTCGATAAATGCCTACAACTAGTAGAATCATGACAAGAGAATCAATGTGTAACTTGATCATGAGAACCCTGTGAGCGCATGTGATGGTCAATCTAAAAGTGTCCATAACGTTAGTATTATGTTGACCAATGATATAGATCATTTAGTAAAACTATCATTGTGTTGGATGATCTTATTAAAAGATAGAAATAAATCTCAATCAAAGTTAATGGTGTCAACCAGGTGCAATACGTGGGTGCATGTTGATTGCATGTCAACCATACCAACTAACTAAAAAGATTTCATATAGATGGTAACTTATGTACATGAAAAATATATCTTTTAATGGACGGTGGTGTCTATGTGATCCTTAAACTTAATTAAGATCACCAAAATGTTTTATGCACCAATTGGTATAGTTTGAAATTAGTCTAATTTAGCTTTTTTCAGAAGACTATCAATATGATAATGGTTGGCTATGTCCAAAAGTGTAGTAAAACTATGATGGATCAATAAAGGATTTATCACTTTTGAATACGAGAACATATTTCTTATTGTGGTGTTTTATGATGACAACATACTAAAAATCTGTGGTCATAGTGGGAACAGATTAATGTTCGATCCAATGTTAACTTAAACATTGTTTGACTAAGCAAACATTAATATCAAGGGTAATATAAGGTATACATTAGTTTTGTGTCTTGGTTTTAATGAAATATCAGTTGATAAAAGAATTTGAATGCACAGTAGTACCATTAAAAAGTTAATATTAGTCTTCTATTGATTTTTTGTCGATTGGATAATCATAATGTCTTATTAGAGGTCATTCATGGTTAATGAATAAATAACTTATTATTATAGATTAATCACAAATTTATTCATTACAATCGATAAAAAACCAATAGGTCACACACAATAGAGGGTCAACAACAATGATTAAAAAGTTATGAGTTTATTATAGCAAGTTAATTACACTCACACAACATGCATATTGTAAGGAATATATGATTTCAAGCTTGATTAATAAGCATATTGTAGGAAATTTGTGGCCTTCAGGTAGTAGAATAACAATTAAAATTTTTAATAAATAAACAATCATACTACAAAAACCCCTTATGGATTGCCCTCGTAGTATAATTAATTCACTAACATATTATTTACACTTATACAGTGTTTATCGAATATACTTGCATAGGCAATTCCTTTGACTTTCATTGAAAGAGACAAGTTATGAAGTTACTCTCAGAATCAAGTGTAGGCTTACACCTCAGCACACATAATGGGAATGAAGTTTTGAAAGCATGCTTAAAGGCTACTGAAACTTTAAGATGATCTGTGATATTTAGATGAAAGTCATAACAAGGGTGTTTTCATCTAATAGGTGATAGGGTTTTAATTTTAAGCACACATAATGTGTGTTTCACTTCTTATTTCCATGGAAAACATGTGTGCATTTTTATATGCACTTGCAAGGGCCCACCCACCTGTGAATTTCACATGAAAGTCATGGTGTGGTTTTTATTTTATTTAGTTTATTTTATACTCGTGACCCATATGGAATGTGTTAGGTACCTGGAGCTCCTACTATGGAATATCTTAACACTCTGCTGCATAACTATGCCTACAATTACACTCTTCTCCCAACAATAAGCAATATTTTACTGTTGTCCCTTAAGGTCACTACAAAGTTGGTCATTTTTACTAGTACATTTAGTTCCTCAACCACTCTATTTGCTACGAAGTTATCTGTTGTCCCACTATCAATCAAAATGATTACCTTTTTCTTTGGGCGAATCAATTTTAACCACTAGGTTGACATTGAGATTAGCTTCCATTGTCTACTCTTTAACTATTATCCTTCTATCCTCGACTCCTAACTCTTCTTTTGGTTCTTCGTCGTCAACAATCATGATATGAAGCTGCTGGAATTGACACTTATATCCCAAAGTATATCTTTTGTCGTATCGAAAACATAATCCTTTCTTCACCTTGGATTGAAACTCTTTGTTAGAGAGTCATTAATAGTTTCACTCTCTTCTCGGTATGGTAACCGATGATCCAGACACTGTTACAGCTCTAAGTGTTGGGTTGGTTGTATTTTGATTTAGGAAAGGTTGGGTTTTGTTTGTTGAATAAAGGGGTAGATTAAGGGGATAAGTCTGTGGGCCTGATGGGTTCGAGTTGATGAAGTGGGTTGTAATTTGAGTTGCCATTGGGACGTTCATAGATTGGGTTGCAAGAATAGAGTTCGATTGAGAATTTGGGTGAAAGTGATTTGGGCTGGAAATGAATGTTATTAGTCTAGTTTGTGGAGTGAAGAAGTGGCGGGTAGGTTCGACCTAATTTTTTATGTGACTTTTCCTAGGTCTAAGCATGTATTTTTCATCTATCATTGCATTCTTCTTCTCAACTTAGCGAGCATGTTCCATGGCTTCTTCTAGCAAGCGTGGATGAAAAGGCTTCACCTCTATTCGTTTTTCTTCCATCAATCTATTCAAGAAAATGACTTACAATTTTTCATCAGATAATCCATCCACAGCCGTCGATAATAATTCGAAATGACTGTGATATTCTTTCACCGAATAGGTTTGTTACCACAAACAAAGTTTTTTCTCTGACGTTCGTTCATCCAATGATGAGAATCATTAAAGAACCTTGCCCTTGAATTCTTCCTACCTCTCAAATGTCGACCATTTCTCTCTCTACTGTAGACAATGCAAAGCCTCCCTTTTTATACACACATTGACTGTCGTTAATCGTTTCTATTTCGTTAATCTATTCACTTGAAAGTATCGCTCTATCCATGCTAGCCAATCTCAAGCCTTATTTCCTTTAAATAATGGCAAGTCCAATTGACGGTATAGCAAATCCCTCTGATTTTCTCTAACCCTTTCTTCTTTCCTTTGTTCTTCATAGGTCCTTCTTCCTTCCATTTCTTTAATTCATTCAGGCAAAAGAGGAGGTAGTTCTTTCCTCGGAGGTGAATATGAAGGAGAAGGTTCCAAGTGCATTAGAGCCTTTTCTTTATTGCTTTCATCTCTACCGAGGGTGGCTTCTCTTAAGTCTCTCAAATATTCTTTAATGACTTCTATGTCAGAACTCATAAGCCTCATCCTATTGTTCAACTCTCCTATCCAAAATTTGGTTTCCTCTATCCCTTCTTTCATAACGTTCATGTCCTTCTCTAATGTTTCTACCTAGACTTCTATCCTCGTCATGCTCTAATACCAATGTGTCAGGTACCCAAAGCTCCTATTATGGAATATCTTAACACTCTACTACATAACTATGCCAACAATTACACTTTTCTCCTAACAACATGTAATGCAATGCAACAGCCAAAAACAAGACAATAGTTTCTAAATTGTAAAATGATTCAATATATAATGTGAATATTATAATGAAATAGTGTTTGAACAATGAAAATTATATTGATTTCTGGAAAAGTTTACAGATGAACAATTATACTTCTCCTCATTTTACATATCCAGCCACAAAGTCAACACAACCAAAACACAAAAGCAAAACTAATTCTAGCATTCCAGAGTTGGCCCTTCCTAGTTTTACATACAAAAACATAATGTCTTTCTCTCTCACTCAAACCCCCCTCATATCTCATCTTTGCCCTTATTAATGCTTCTCTAATCTGGTATTGCCAAGTCAGCTTCTAGCAACTTCTAGCATGTAGATTGTCTTTTCTTTCAACTACTTTGTGCAGTACCTTCTTTAAAAGAAGGATAGTTTGTTGTTTCACCTTTTTCTTACTATATTCCATTTGTTTCTTTCATCTTGCTACCAGATGTCTTTTTTATAAAGTTTATTCTATTTTTTCTTCTCACATACATGTTGACTCTAACAAAATCATGGACTAGGCTTGGATAAATCCAACATTGTACTTTCTCACATATAACTCTAACCATACATAATTATTTTATTTTAGCCCCTAAGTATCATAAAATATACTTTTGAGTGTAAAGGTTTTTCCAAAACTAAAAACCTTTAATCTAATATCTAGATTAGAAACGATATGAATTCGACTCAAAAAATGCTACACTGTAGAATTTGATCAACTCCTTTTTGTGTGTGACCTATAGGCTCTCTATTAAGTTAGTAGTGATCAGATTTGTTTCTTTTCAGCAAGGCATCCATCCAAAAACAGATAAAAAATGATCGCTAGTAAGACATTATAACAACTCAATTTGTTAATATGTCAGTGATACAATTATGTTAGATCTCTAAGTGTTTTGATTATGTCAAAACTAAGTTTAATATTGTTAATTTATATTTATTAAGCTAATTAAGTTTATCCATAAAATTCTTATGACCAAAAGATGGGTGAACTATATGTTTTTCATCTTTTCAGACATAAGACTCCCGTCCCCAAATGTAAGACACCTATTCCTTATGGGACGTCGATTCTGTTGCTTCTCCTATGACCATCCTTGCAAGTCTAAAGCTTTCAAGAATTTTTACAAAATGAGTAGGGATGTCCATTCCCAAATTAGGGACACCTATTCCCATGATAAGAATGCCCATTCCTCTGGCAATCCCTCTGCTAGTCCCTTCCTGTCTAAAACTTCTAGAATTGAATTTTGAATGTGCAAAAAAGGATGTCCATCCCTAAAATGGCACCCTAAAGTGGCGTGTTTCAAGAATTTGATTGTTGGACAATTATTTCAAAGTCGTCAAAGTTAGAATATGTAAAAAGACACTCACCCCTCAAAATAAGATGCCCGTTATATCGTGTTTTCAAGGTCAAAACATCATTTTCAAAGCTCAATGGATACATTATCCCAACCAACAGTCATTTGAGCCATTCTAACCATCTAAGACTATAAATTGAAGACTCTTTAATAGGGAATAGGTTAGAAAATATAATGTAAAAAACTTATACTCTTTTCTTTTCCAATTCCTTTCACACAAGCTCATAACTCAAATTTTTTAAGAGATAAATTTATGCTCATTTTCTTGTATCAGCGTTGTAGAGTCATTCATAAACTCTATTTTCTATGTTCAAACATTTGGGCAAAATCTTAAATAACTATTATAATGGGCGAAATCTCGGATAATTATTTAGTTAGGCGTAATCCTAGATAATTAGTGTACGTTGGTGAAATCTCGAAAAACTATTATAAAGAGACATCATTTTCACGAGTAAAACTTCAAGCGAGTTGCTTGAAGAAGTTGACGTAAGAAACTTGGAAGAGAAAGTTTTGAACCACTATAAATCCTGAACATTTCTTTTCCTTACTTTCCTTACTTTATGTTTTATACTTGTGTTATATGTTTTAATAATTTGTTGAATAATGTCTGTGATTAATTACTTGAGTTTAAATGAAGAAGATTTTGGTGAAGAAGATTTTGGTGAGGAAGATAAAAAATTAATGAGTTTAAATACAAGGGTTATGAATATGTTATTTTGTGCATTAAACTAAACTGAATTTAATCGAGTTTCCTCATGTGATTCAACTAAAGAGGTATGGACTATTCTTCAAACCACTTATGAAGGTATAAGTCGAGTGAAAAAGTCCAAAATTGAGCTTATCTTCTAAGAATATGAATTATTTCAAATGAATTCCAAAGAGAATGTAACCGATATGTATAAGAGGCTCTCAAACTTGATAAATGATCTTAAAGGACTTGGAAAGAAGTTTGAGATCATTGACCTTGTGAAGAAGATTCTTCGATCATTGCCAAAATCATAGAGCATGAAAATGACCACTATCGAATAATCAAAAGACTTAAGCGAAATGGGTATGGATGAACTCATTAGAAGTCTATTGACATTTAAGATGAAGCAAAAGCCCAAGGAAGAGGAGACTAAGACTAAAAAGAACATGGCCTTGAAAGTTGAAACAGATGGTGATGATTCTTCGATTGATGAGAAAGATGTAAGTCTTCTTGCAAGAAAATTCAACAAATTCTTTTCAAGAAACAAAGGCAAGAACTTCTTCAAATCAAAATATAAGGAGGATAGTGAAGATGAAATTACGTGTCATAAATGCAAAAGGTCTAGTCACATCCGACAAGAGTGTCCTCAAATCATAAATAAGAGAAAGAAAAAGAAATTCAAAAAGAAAGTGTTTGCAGCTACTTGGAGCAGGAGTGATAATTCTAGTGATGAAAATGAGTCAGAGCATAAGAGAACCAATTTATGCTTCATGGTCATGATCAAATCGGAGGAAAAGGGTAACAACTCTAACTCTTACTCTTTTAATGGATTGCAAGAAGCATTTGATTGTTTAATGGATGAATATAAATGCACGTGTGCTAAAAATAAATCTTTGAGAAAGCAATTGACATGCATTAAAAATGATCATGAAAATTTCATTAGTGAGCATGTTAAAATCAAGAAAAAAACTTGAATTAGTTAAAAATGAAAAGATTTTAACATCAAATGAGTTGAAAAAGCTTATAAGTGAAAATGATGCATATCATGTGAAAATATCTAACTCAAATAAGATTTTGAATAAATCTAAAATAGGCATAAAAAACTAGATCAGATGTTTACATCTCAAATATGTACATTAAATAAGGAAGACCTAGGATATAATGGAAATAATTCTTTTATTAAAACATATAAGCCATTGAAGAATAATCATTCATTGCATTTAAAATGTAAGTTTTGTGCTTTTATTGATCATAATATTGGAAAGTGTTCAATTAGGAATGACAAACAATTTAAGATAAAAAAGTTTAGATTCCTAAAGGGACATTAAAAACTAACCTTGATAGACCTAAAACCATTTATATACTAAAGAAAATTTGAACTTCTTCTATAGGTGTGTCTTGTAGCATTGAAATCAAACGTTACAAAATGAATGGCTATGCAAGGCACATATCCGGGTAATGAAGATGAGAGCACCAAGGTAGTTTGAAAATTACAATTTCTTCAAGATGAGAGCTTAGGATGTCAAGTTAGTACATAAATTTTTCTCTTAATTCAATAACCATATGAGTTTGATTGTTGGTTGGTTGATTGTTTGAATATATATATTCTTTAATATATTTTTGGTTAAATCCTCATTAATGTGATGATGATAATATTTGAATAATGCATTTAAATTGATTGAATGACAAGTGTATCTTGGTAAATATGTGATGATATAGATATATTTTTCAATTGGTATCTTTGTAACATTTGATATAAGTTTGAGCACCTAAATGTATTTAGTGCTTATTACAAAATTGAGTCGAATTAATGCAAACTTGTGTTCAAAATTGTTCATGACTTGATTTACATAAATTCTTCTCAAAGTGGATCAACATATCTAAGATTTGTGTTTTGAGGTATTTTGATTTCATACATAATTCATTTGTCTCATTGCATGGTTTTAGCTCCAAAATTCTTGAAAAATCATGTGTCTCTTTTTATATATATCTATTGATGATTGTTTTTTTGGCCAATCATTTTATGCAAAATATTAAAGGTTTTTCAAATTTAAGTTCTTGTATATCATGACTCTTTGAGGAACATGTTCTTTTCATAGTACTCAAACTTATTCTCATATTGGTTATCATGTTTAATTGAACATCATATTTATATTTATTGATGATGATTGATTAAATAACTTTTGGAATCATAATTTTAAACATTGAGTTGTGATGAATTGATTATGGATATATTTTTGGATGTGTTATTTAAATATTGCATGTTTGATGGATAGATATAAGGGTAAATGGATAATATCTCCTCTTGATTCCCTTTTGATCAATTGATTTTAATGTCTTTTGTTCATGTTCATTATCTTGAAATTGAATTGATGAACTTGACATGATATTTGTGGATTAAAATTGAGGTGAATTCTTCAGAATAAATTGATGGTATTTGGAAAGAAGTTTGGATAGATTAAATGGATTTTATTGGAGTGTATTCTTTTATATTTGTTCTTGACTGAAAAAGGGATTTATCAAAAATATAGGGGACACTATGCTAAAATTTTTCCAAATATCAAATGAACTTGTTCTAACATCAAAGTTTGGTAAATATTTTTGTTAAAGTAAAGGGGAGCATGAAGATATTGATTAAGGAGGAGAAAGTTTTTAAATTGGTATTGCTTTAGCCTTTAATTAGAGTTCAAATGAAAATTGTGCTTCAATTTATTTTTCCTCTATTATTGTTTTTAATTTATGACCGAAAAAAGGGAAGAAATTGGTTGAGTTTAAAAGGTTTAAATGGTTTATAAAATGAAAATGAAAAAAACAAAGATTTTTTTTTTAATGCCAAATTGAATTGTATTGTTAAAGTTATGAGAACTCTTTCAAGTGAGGGGGAGCTCTAAACTCTTTTAAACTCTTTAAATGACTTTTTTAATACTTAAATTTAAGTTTTGTTATTAATAAAAAAAAGGAAGATTGTTAGACCCCTAAATATTTTAATTATATCAAAATTAAGTTTAAGGTTATTAATTTATATTTACTGAACTAATTAAGTCTATAACATAAAAATCTTATAACCAAAAGATAGATGAAATTTATGTTTTTCATCTTTTCAGACATGAGACTCTCATCCGCACATGTAAGTTTGCATTCATATACCCTCTCTATTATATATATAATGGCCTCTAGATTTTGGGAAAATTTTTTTGCAATAAAAAAAATTAACATTGTACTATTTCCTCTACCTATGTATGACAGAATAAGGATTGCAAAAACTCAATAGTGTTATCAAAGTCATAAGGTGTTTTGTTATACATATAATTGTTTTTGGGTGATTTTATTCAATGTTTGATTTTATAAAAAAAAAAAAAAAGAAACTTATAATTTGTTGTATGATCACTTCAACAAACTCGAGGTTTGTTTGATTTTATTTTAAATTTAATTTGTTGTAATTTAATTGTTAAGTTATTAGTGGTAGTTTCTCATTCGGTCTTGTGTTGCCATGTAATTTTTCATATGATAATTGATCAAGACATTTAAATATAAGTGTATTTAGTAGTAAAGATATTGACACTAGAGTTTGACATAATCTAAGTCAGCTTGATTAGGTGTTTGGCTTGAATAAGCCAAACTTGAGCAAGGGGATCAAGTCATTAAAAATTCATCAGTAAATTTATTTTTTCGATAATTTTTTATTAATTTTTTTACGACTTATCTTCTTTATATAATTCCTTCTTCAATAATATCTTTTATCATCTTTAGTAACCTCTTTTCTTCTTTCTCAAATATTTTTTAGTCAATTCATCATCAATTGGGTGAGCCAAGTTTGACTATATCATTGTTTGGATTTAACTCAACTCAAATCCACTTTCAACTAATCACATAAGTGGGTGCTAAAAATCACTTCCTTAAATCAAATTTTTAGGCTTTCCCATTTTAGGATTCTTGGGCCCTTCAATTTCTGCTATGTTAACCCTCCAATTATATTCTTGGGCCAAACCCATCAGAGAGACCCAAAAATTCTTGCATTAGAATCAAAACTTTGCTGTAACAAATGCTGGGTTAAATCTAGCATAATTGCATGCGAAAATGATTACAGAGGGGGAAACATCTACCACATTAGCCTCACATCAACATTATATTAGTTTGTGTTACGGTTAGATTCAAATCAAGTTCATTCAAATTCGAGTTTGAACTTGGTTTGAACGAACCCGAAATGAGCTAGCTTTATACAAGCTCGAGCTACTCATTAAATTTTTCAATTAAAAATTTTGATACAAAACAACATCGTTTTGGTCAATATGTATAAAAACGGCATCGTTTTAATAACAAAAAACGAGTCAAGCCAAATTCGAATTGAGTTTTAGTTAGCTTTCATGAGCTCAAGCTCGATTCAGTTCAAATCTAACCCTAATTTGTATAATTTTTTATGTACAAAAATTATATATATAGCATTATTATTCGTATGAGCATCAAAAAATTATATAATGATTAAAAAATAATAATTTTTAGTGTTTGTATTCATTTATATGAGCACATTATATACTGTCCGAAAATTAAATTATATGTATAAATAAATTATATAATTTTTTTGTGTATAAATTGATATAACAACTTATGATTAGGTGTAATGACTGTTTTTTTTTTGTCTCATTTTAAAAGTACTCAATCGAATAGAATAATATTATGTATATCTATTTTAAGTATATAATTATGTACATATTTATATATATTATTATATAATTGAATGTTACTTTATATATATATATATATATATATATATATATATATATATATATATATATAGTTTTATTGAATTAAATATTATCACATCAAATTATACATAAAAAATTATATAATTTATTTGTACATTTACAAAGTTGATTAATTTGCTAATTTGAGCTTGATCATTATTAAAACTTTAATAATTAGCCAAAAGAGTAATACTTTCAGTGTGAATATATAAATGTTGCTTAATTTTCTTACCGACTTAGAAAAGATAACACACAACAGTAGGTTGTCTTTAGGGTTGGACTTGAACCGAGCCTGTTCGAACTTGAGTTTGGCTCAAATGAGCCCAAAACGAGTCAATCCTATACGAGCTCAAGCTCAAGCTATTTGTCAAATTTTTTAATTAAAAATTTTGATATAAAATGATATCGTTTTGATCAATATATATTAAAACAAAATCATTTTAATAATAAAAAATGAGCCAAACCAAATTCAAACCGAGTTTGAATTTGATTTTCATGAGCTCGAGCTCGACTCTGCTCGAATCTAGCCCTATTTGTCTTCTTAACTAGTAAAAACACAAATTATAGATGTTTTAAATATATTACTTCAATTTTTTAAACACAAAATATATTAAATACATATTTTTGTTATTTTTTATATTTTCTATTTTTTATAAAATTTTTAAGTATAAAAATACCTCTAATATTTTTAATTAATTATTATAATATCATAACTATATAAAACAAAAATTATTTTTTTGTCATCCAAATCCTTATCCTCTTCTGATAATTTTTTATGATGATTGAATCTTAATTATACATTAGGTTATATTAGGTTTAATAATTAATTAGATATTTTATATTTGAATTGTAAACCAGAAGATGTAAAAAAAAGTGTTAAAATTATTATTAATATTATCGTATTTTTAAAAACGTATTATTGATAATATGTCATATTAAACCTATATATACATATTTCTTATCTTTTCTATATTTGAATTTTATGGGTTTTTAATTTTTATAAACATACCTTTTACTATTTATCGTATTATATCCGTGTAATTTTTGTACTATTTTTTCTTGTTTCTATATTTTCTAGTGTTGGAAAATTACATTTATAAATTATAAAAAATTTATAACTTTTTTATGTTTTAATTATTACTCTTTTAAATTAGATATAGTATTGAATCAAGTCAGAGTGACCCATCGTGAACCTATCGGTCAAGCCTACAATACGCGGGAATGACAACACGATCCACTATAATAGCATGTCATATCCTTTTAAATTGTGCTATTTTAAAGGGGCCTCAGGCCAGTCCACCCTCTGCTCTATCTAGAGAAGATATTTACAGCAAAAATGTTAACACTAAAAAGGAAATATTGAGCACAATTATGAATGAATAAAATGGCAAAAAAATATAAATGCATTTTCCATCATATACAAATACAATGAATTATTGGGTACTTATCAGGACCCAATTTCTTGTCTTAATTCTCACAAATGTTTCTTGTTAGTACATGCATGCCTGGCCCCTAATCACACTGAAAAATAATTATTTCCATAATTTAGTTTATTAATTTTGCATAAAATTTAATTTTTCAACTTCTTCATTTAGTCATCAGTTTAGCTAAACAATGTCTACACAGACAAGAGAAAGCTCAAAATTAGGTCATTCCCTTCTACAAATACAGCCTAAACAAATTTCAACTAGGGTTTTTTCTTAATATATATTTTAGGTAAGGACGAAATTATTAATTAAAAAATTCTTTTGAAAAAAAATATTTGAAGATTGAAATCATCGTTATCAGTATCTTATGATACAGATATAAAATGATATGTATTATGAGGTGTATCAAATTAATACAATATGATAAATATATCATATAATATACTTCTTAAAGAAAATGATGATATTATAGAGGTGTATATGAGAAATTTTAAATTTTCAAGAATATTTGTGATATTTTTTAAAATTATAATCTTATTAATTGAACTCTAATTAAACGATCAATTTTTTTATTATTTTATTTTTTAAAACTCATATCATATGAGATAATATGATATTTGATATATGATAAAAAAATTAAATATTTTATACATAATACGATATATAATTCGACTTCCATAATTGAATCGACAACCAATGATGCAAATTTAATTTGTAAGATAGACTAAACTGCTCAAACTTGTTGGCAATTTATAGACCATAATCTATGGTACCATATGTCTCCCACTACTGTTTTTTGTTAGATTCCTTCCATGTCAATAAAATGTGATCTTCAATTTAGTTAATTATCATATTTTCCAAAAAAAATATATAATTTCCTAATTTGTAATTAAAATCTAAAATGAAAAATTAGACATGATAATCATGTTAAAAAAAAATAAAATTATGTACATAAATAAATGACATCACCTTTTGTACATATTTTGAAGTGATAGATTATGATTGGATAATATAATAATTTATTTTTATTTTATTTTAAAATTATTCAATTAAATATTATTATATTAGATTATATACAAAAAAAATTATATAATTTATTTTTATATATAATATTATTCTATATAAAATTTTTGGTGTCACTAAATTTATAAAATAAAATTCCAAAAATAATAATGTTAAAAAAAATCAAATTCTTAAATTCTTAAATTAAGAACAGGGTATCAGAGGAAGGCAGTGATGTAATCATAATGTCAATTAAAATAGGGAAAAAATATATATAAATATATATATATATATACATATATATATATAAAATAGAAAGGGATGAAAAAAAATCATAATGTTTCTATAGATAATTTGAATAATAAATAAATAAAATTATAATTTAAATTTTATTGATAATATTTTAAAATTAAAATCTTTAATTTTATATATAATTAAAATTAAAACTTAAAAACTGTCTTATCAACTCGTACAAACACACATGTGAGAGCACCAATTCTTTCAACACGCAATTCCATGGTTTTGATTGACAAGACCTCTGCAAATGGATCCTACGTTAATGACACCATTTCTCTCCTCTTAACTCTAATTTTAAAATTTTTAAAATAAAAATAAAATAATATTTAATTATATAATAATATATTATTTTGTATATATAAATTATATAAAAAATATATGTAAATATGGTGTTATTCTTTCAATGATAACCTGCAGAATTTTGAATTCATGAAAATCTAGTTGCTCATACATGTATGTGGGATTCGTTGTTTCCATTAATATTTAACACCAAGAAAATTCCCACCGGCGAGCTTATTTATTTGAGCTCATTATTCAACCTCTTTACGCCATTTTTCTTATGTTTAAGCTTCAAAAACAGCAAAGATATGAACAGAAAATGAAGAATAAATCCCTGTAATTAAATCTTAAACCAAGCTTTTGATTCTAATAGTAATTTCCATGTACATAACAAATGCTCTAGGTGGAAAATTCATGTAATAGTGCCTATCTTTGCTATTTACATTTGGGAAGAAGAAAAGAAATAATAGCTAGAGCTTCAAACTATTTCTGCAAATTCAAAGAAACAATCTATGAATATATTATATATCTTCTTCTTCTTCTTCTTCACTTGAACTTTAGTCATGCCAGCAAAGGAGCATCACTACGCATCTTCTGATAATGTATACCCTTCCTTTCTGTTGTTTAAGATACCCTCCAAGCCGCCTGCATGACACCTTCTTCTTCGACTCTTTCACCGACGACGTCGCATTGCTTCTTCTCATCTCCATTTCCTCAGTAAAATAGAGAAAAAAGCCAGGAGCTTGAGCAGAGATAAAGCTGGAGCTAGCTGATACTGAAAATGCTTGAAATGGAATAAAGAGAAGAGGGTGGTTATATAATGAGAGAATGGTGGTGTTGGTGGTCCAAAGAGAGAAGAAAGTGAAGAGTTCAGGCCCTCTAAAACTCTACTGACAGAGTGCCACGTCATTTTCTTCACCAAATTTAAGAGGGTTTTTTTTCACCCACCAAGAGAGTTGGTCGGCCATTGATGGAAAATGGTGAAAAAATTCAACTATTTTAAGAGGTTAATTTTAGATAGGCCAAAAGACAGATTCCCACGCAAGGTTTGATGCAAAGCCATCTCCCACCCACTAACTATCAAAAATTCAAACTCTCACCCATAAGTGTTAAAATTAACAAAATTATATAACTTCAAAAGTAAAATAATCTTTTGACTAA
The DNA here is from genome assembly GCF_011075055.1 of Mangifera indica. Classification (NCBI taxonomy): domain Eukaryota; kingdom Viridiplantae; phylum Streptophyta; class Magnoliopsida; order Sapindales; family Anacardiaceae; genus Mangifera; species Mangifera indica. The sequence goes on along the minus strand of NC_058151.1, from coordinate 11,902,205 downwards.
TAATATAGTAAAAATAATAAAACATTATTCATTCTCCCAAAATTTAGAAAACTAATAATTTCTCTTCAAGATTAAATTTTGAAATTTTATATTTCTCCCCTAGGGTTTAGGGTTTTTCTCCCCCTTCTTTTCTAGTGTTAGAACCAACCGGTTTCTCTCTCTCTCTCTAATGTTTTCCCCTACCATGTATTGTCTTCATCCCCATCTTTGTCCAGTGACAAAGACGAATCGTCTTGTTTGATGATGAAGACATCTTCATCACTAGATGAAAACGATTCATAGTGAGAAGGAAGACGCTAGAGAATGGCCAAAAACGGGGAGAGAGAGTGAAGCCAATTGGTTCAGACATCGAAAAAGGAAGAGAGAGTGGCCAAAAATTGATAATATTTTATTATTTTTAATATATTACTAGTTAAATGATGATTTTACCTTTAAAATTAACTATTTCTATTAATTTTAACAATTCATAGGTAGAAGTTTAAATTTTTTATTGTTAGTGATAGAGAGGTTGAATTTTATCAAACCTTGATTGGGAAATAGTCATTTGGCCTTTTAGATATTTGGAAATTAAGCACTATCACTGGCCTGCCCATCTGCCATGTTTTCTTCACCATGTTTATCATATTTTCTCGAATAAGCTTGCATGTTTCCTTGTCATTTCTTGTTTGATTGCTTATTACAATTGCCACGATGCTATTATTATTTACCGCCAATTATTATCTCTTCATGGCCAAAATGTTTAATAAACCCTAAAATTGTAGCTTGTTGATCCACCGCTAAATTTCATTATTTCTTTATTTTAAGCATTCATTCTTGTTGAATTCCTATTTACACTAGCGTCCTATTTGGGATTGCTCTTTTCTTTTACAAGTTAAAGATCACTTCATTTGTAATAAAAGAGTAAATTAGTCTTAAGTGATTTTATATATATATATATTATTTATTTATATGTATGTATGTTGTGTCCATCTAATTTTGATTATCTAATTGAGTATTTGTATTATAATATGATTAGGTATTATTTTATTATTAATTTAAAATCACTCAATTACATAATATCACATCATCTAAATATCTATTTAAATACTTAAAATAATGTATCCAATTTTAAGTTTTCAACTAGGTATCAGATGATATGTTATCCTGTGATTAGATGTTATTTTATTTGTAATTCAAAATAATTTAATCGTCTACGAGCATATCATTAATATATTCATTTGGGTACTTAAAAATAGGGATACATAATTTTACTGTATGTTAACCAATAAAATTATGTGCATAACTTTATGCATAAATAACAACATATCATCATGTGATTAAGTATTATTTTATCTCTAATTTAAAATTATTCAATCATATAGTGATATATCATTACAAATGCACAAACTTATACAAATTTTTTTATACACATAGCACTATTTTATGATAATGCATTATTAACTCACTACACCAATGTACTTATATTTAGGTATATTTTTACTTTGTTTTTCAAAAAACTTACCAAATCTTTTATGAAAGTTCTATTTCTCAAAGCTCTCATTTTCTAAATTTTATGGGAAGAATAATGTTATACATGTCTTTTTTTTTTTGTATATATAAATAAGTATATATATAATATGTTATTATATGATTAAATATTATTTTATTTTTAATTTAAAATTATTTAATTATTTAATAATATATGAAATATATATTTATTTATATACTAAAATAAATATATATTGTTTTATTTATAAGGAAATATATAAAATGTAACAAACAATCCTTTGAGGTGTCTCAAAAAGCATTATTTGACAGACTAATTATTTCTGCAACTCTTTTTATAACTTCTGTATCTCTGAGATTGTGCATGAGATTAATATAAAAATGAGACTTGATCAGTCTTTATAATAAATAAAATGGAGAATTCGTATGAGGTAACGTTGGTAACAGCTCATAACTTGAGGTATTAATAAGCAGAAGCAGTATTTCTTTCTTTCATCCTCGATAGCATAAAGCGAAGGAGACAAAGAAGGAGACAATGAGGAATAGTTTTATGAGAGAGGCTCAAAACTCAATAAATTTGCAGAGAGAATCTGAGTGACTTGTTTAAACCCAACAAAAACTGAAGTGGGAAATGGGATTTTACAGCATAAAAATCCCACATGTTTTGTCTTGTGCTCATCCCATTCCTCTTTTCACGTCGGGAACTTCTCTAGGGCTTGCACCTGGACCAGTCTCCATTAATCTTCATTCTTATTTCTGTACTTCACTTCCTGGAGTATTCAAGTCTCTTTGCAGCCAACTCTGAGCTTATAATTATATTCAGAATTATCCTTCTTTAATTTGTCAATGTTTTAATATGCACACTTGCCAAGAAATATACATGCTTCTCCATCAATTGGGTGTTTGAAAATTCTCATACGGGATCACTTTAACTACAATTTTTATCTAGTTAGATAACATTAATATGGATTGTAAAATTTATTAAATTTTTGATAGTGCCTAATAACTTAAAATATAATGGTTAAATTTCTCTCTAAAATCTATATAATATAGTTTTACCTATTAAATGTTTTTATTTAAAATGGTTTTATAAGTGAAAAATCAATTACGTCAATGTAGATAATTTTGAGAGCTCTATGGATTCAGATTATATGATATTTCATATATTTCTATAATTTTAAAATTTTAATTTAATATTTTATATCATGTACATAGATTCTACATATTAAGATTGCATGACTTTATGCTTATTTATGTAAGTGAAATATTATATGGGGCGAAACTACAAAACCACTGCAATGCAGTCAGCACTGTTATATGTCTTCCCCCTTACATTATGGCTTCATTGTACGCCCTTTTTATGCCTCAATTCTTCAAAGCTGATACGACTAAAGAGTTTTAGTACAAATTTTCATGTAGACTTTGTTAGGTTAATTACACAAATTCATATAATATATTCATGCGATTAATCAAATAAATCACAACAAATTTCTACACATAAAGGCTATAGACTACTTGAAATTAAATGATTTAGAGATTCTAACAAATTTGATACATCATAATCAATACGATATCAATTGAATCTAATTGATTATCGATCTGATGAAATTAGTCTTTCCACTCGTATACTCCTAGAATGATAATATATTAATGGAGTGTTTTCCATGTGAGTATTGGAAAATGGAAACCTAACTTCCTTTTATGATATTTTATTAGGTCTTCTCATCACAAGTCCAATAAACTCAATTAATAACTCACATTTGTATTGTAATAACCCAAATTTTATATATAAAGTGGATGAGATATTCGACATAATGAATCACAGTATGTCGATAAAACTTAATTCACTAGAGTATATATTTATCAGGGTTTTATCAAATTAAAACAACATTAATATTTGCCCATATTTGAAAAAATTTCTAACAAACTTTGGATGAATCTGTCCCATATATCTCTTTTTTAGAAGATAAAATTATCTAATTACATAGCAAGAATCTAAATTTATAAAAATTAATGAGTAAGTAGATCACTGGATAATATTATATATACATATTTTTTAATAAATAATTTAAATATAAAAATGATATGTCTGTGTAATAATACATAATTTAATCATATAATAATATATAATTTAAATATATGAATTATATACTAAAAATATATCTGTATCGTTTGATTGGTATAACATTATCGGGGTTATGAAGGATAGATGAGTCATGTGAGGTAGGGTCATAAGTCACTAAACAATTTATACACAAAAAGAAAGAAGAAAAGAGAAAGCTGAAAAGGGGTTTCAATTAAAGCAGACAAGGAACATTAATTTACAATTAGAATTAATTACTTGATTAACAAATAAAATGGGGCGGTTTCTTTCCTCCTGGCTGGCAATTCTTTGCACGTAATAGAAAATTACAAATCTGTACGATGGTCGGCACGTGATAATCCCGTGAGGGACATGCTGCCTGGCGCCTGCCTGCCTCTCTGTCGGTGTTCCGATTCCGTTAATTAATCTCAAGTTAATTGTAGGATTAATTAGATTAATTCATGGGATTAATTCTATTTTTTTTTTTACATTGAATTGATGACCGTATCTTTGTCTTGGTTAATTCAAAAGATTACGGACGTTACTAAATTGTACGGTTCAACGCATACTGTTGCATTGGAGTCGGATTAATTTTAATTAAGTTAAGCATGAGATTCCACTAAATCTTGAGAGCTGGCATTCTGTGTACCTGGATGAACGTACTGGCTGAGAAATTTGTTCCTTCATTTTCACTCAATGACTTTGTAAGTAACTAATTATACTATTAATTCACTTCTTACGATATGATACGATTTTAATAAAGAATTATATATATTATAAAATATATTAAATTAATATAATATAATATATATTATTAATAATTTTTTTAAAAAAAAATAATGGTACAATAAAATTATATATAAATAATTTAAAATTTATAAAAATGTTTATAATATTTTTTAAAATGATAATATATTAATTATAATTTTTTATTATTTTATTAATATTTTATTTTTTAAAAAACATATTATTTGATGTGATATAAAATATTAGGTTTTTTATATACAATATAATATACGATTTGACTATCATATTCTATAATACTTAGGAAATCTCGAAAATATAAATTTTGAGCTTGTGTTTTCTATTTCAAAAGTGTTTTTTTTATCTTGTAAGTTTAAACTCTAGTTAGTAAATATGGAAACAAAAAATAATAATATATGAATTATACGGTTATAACATGATAAATAGTAAAAAATATATTTAAAAAAACTCATAAAATTCATATATGAAAAAAATACAAAACATATATATACAGGTTTAATATGACACATTACCAATAATACGTTTTTTTTTTAATATGACAATATCAATTATAATTCTAGCACTTTTTATAAATTTTCTGGTTAAAATCAATATAACAATTTAAATGTAAAGTATCTACTCGACTATTAAATATAATATCACATAATATATAATCAAGATTCAATCATCACAAAAAATTATCATTTCATGAATTTTTATCAAATCATTAGCAAAATATTATGATTTGTTGATGTTTGAGTTAAGAAAGTAAACGTGTATGGGAGATCCATGAAACATCTTTATAATACTATTGAAAATGTAAAATTATGCGTTAGAGATTTGAATGACAAAAAATTAAGTTTTTTCATTTATATAGTTACGGTATTGTGGTAATTAATTAAAAATATAAAAAACAATTTAACACTTTAGAGGGTCTTAAAAAACAAAAAATTTATAAAACAGTAAAAATACGTATTTAGTATGGTAAACATATACTAAATTTAAAATTTAAAATAACATGTTTAATAATAAATTAAATAAAAACATAAATTGAAGGTAAATAATTTACTGTTTTACTGATTAGGGTTTAAAAAAGATTTTTTTATTATTCATTTCTTCATCAAATATTAATCTTAATCCGGCTGAATCACAATTTTGCAATTTAAAAAAAAAAAAAATTTAGAAGTTACAACATTTAAGCCCATAAGAAGGCCCAGAAAAAGTTACATCCCATCTATGTTTTCCTAAGGCCTCTGAGGCAAGAGAGATTACCTATTATATTAAATGCTAAATTGTGATATTTGGCCGCCTAATGGCCAGGGTTTACATTTTCAAACGGCCAAAAGACTATTTCCCACCCAAAGTATATTGATTTCCCAACTTTCCTTGGTTAACTTTAAAATTCCTATTTATCTACTCATAAACAGTTAAACTTAACATTTTTAAAGGTAAAATCATTATTTTATCTAAAATATTAAAAATAAACTGAAATTTTATTTTATTTTTCCTCCTTAAATCCTAAAATCTAACAATTTTTCTCAACCTAAGTTTTTAAAAATAACATTTTCCCCCTTAGGGTTTTCAAACTTTCAGATCTAATTTTTTCGACAATAACCAGCGATCTCCAAACACTTACTCTTCCTCTCTAGCACCTCCTCCTTTTGGTTATGCATCTTCCGATGTTGTGTGGTATTATTGTCAACGAAGACAATGCATCTCCATCTCTGAAAGAAAACGATTCGTCTTCATCAACGACGATGGCACATGGTGTCAAAAGATATACGATTGAAAAAAGGAGGCGTCAGAGAGGAAGAGTAGATGCTTGTAGATCGTCAGTCATCTTCAGAAGTGGATCTGAAAGTTTCAAAACCCTAAGGAAAAAATACAATTTTTGAAAACTTAGATTGAGAAAAAAATGTTAGTTTTTAGGGTTTAGAAGAGAAAATGATATGAGTAACAGACTCAGTTAATTTTTCCCACTTATGAGTGAGTAAATAAGATTTTCAAAATTAATAAGAGAAAACTTAAGAAATCAACATATTTTGGGGGAAATAAGTCCTTTGGTCTTTTCAAAAGTTCAAATAATTATCAAAATGACTGAGATATCACATGTCAAGGGGGTCAAGTTACGGTACATCCTAGACCCTTTTTTTTTTACGCAACATACTACAATAACAGTTCATATCTTAATCGGCCTAGCCCAATACAGTTTACTATATTTTAAAAAATATTAATTATTTATTATTATATGAGGAGTTAGAATAATTAACATGCGAAATTTAAATTATTTATTAATGTTATATAAAATTAAAAAAGTAATAATAAATTATTAAGGTAAACCCAAACCTATTAATTGTTTGTTATTAATGTTGTAGTAAATACAAAAGATTAATACGAGAAATCCAACTTATTAATGGGTAAAACCAAAAAATTAACATGTGAAATCCCAACAGCATTAATAAATAAAATAGAAAAAAAATATAAAAATATATAATTAAGTGGACCTAGCACAGTCTAAAGACTGTTAGGTTATGTCATGGACCTTCAAATCCTGACCGGTTGACCTAACCCATTAGCATGACAGATCACACCAACACCAACACTACCAATTGACACCTTTACAATGACTATTTTTTATATATAGAATCTATAAATAAATTATCACTTATAAAAGTACTAAAAAAGTATCTCAATAAATTATCAAAAGCCTCTTTAGAAAAAGATACTTTATGAAAAATAATTGATATTTCTATATTAATAAATAGTTAGTAAATTAAAATGATATAAATATTAAAAAAACTATATTTTAAAAGTTAGTAATTAAAATTGGAAAGTTCAAAGTCAAAATTATATAAATTTCATATTAGAAACTCATATTTTTTAACATGAAATTCAAGTTTTATATCTGTGAACTAAAAATCCTAAATTCCACACTAAAAGTTATACTTTTTAATATGAAATATAAATTTTATATCTTATATTTTATATCCTAAAATACCGAATGTCAAATGATATGAATCTTAAGAGAATCATACCATAAAAGTTAGTTATTAAAATTAAAGAATTCAAAATCGTATAAATTTAATATGAGATTCAAATTTTATACTTTACACTTAAGATTCACTTATCTGTTAAATTTTATTATTATTGTCAGAGATAAAATTATCATTTAAAAATTTTATTTAATAAAATAATTTATCTCCTTTTTCTTATCTTAGTTTTAAAAACTGATAATTTTTTCTTATTCTTATATTTTTCAGATTTAAAAACTGATTTTTTGCCTCTAAAGTCCTGTAGCAACCTCTTATATTTTTCTTATTTTAGCCACCCCCAACTTTCTAAAAATTTTCAACTTCACCCTTTCTTTAGTTTCAATTTCTAGGTTCCCATCATTGTCCTTCCTTCTTTGTCTTTGACATCCTCTTTTGCTGAGCTTGAGTCACCAACATATTCTCCCTTCATTTCTCTCCCGTTTGACATAAAATCTGGTTGAAATTGCGCAAGATTCAACCAAGTATCAGCTTTGAAAGTTACTTTTACAGTAGCAAATCATTCAAATTGGAAATTTTATTCACCAGTCTCTATATCAAGGTATGGAAGATAAATGATTAAAATTGTGAAGATTAAGAAGCATATGCAGAAGCCAACAACTTGCACTTATTTATGCAATAATATCAGTACATAGAGATGTGGAAGATGAAATTGGAATATATACCAAAGCCCTTTAGCTTTGCCAAGTGCATGAACGTACAGCAGAACCCCCTTTTGGATTATGCAATTTGTGATTCCATCATGGAACCCATGTACTTGGAGAATTTGAACTTGGATAATAAGACAACGCCCGTCTGTCAGAAACTCAGACTGTGTTGACTCTGCGTCAAGTACTACTTCACTTCTCTATATTCTTGGAAATTTCAACCAATATCTTCCCTCCTTTTTCCAGAGACTCCGCAAACAGAACCCCACATAGATGAAATGAAAACTTTATTATAAAAATAATATAAGATAAGACTGAATAAAGTGACAATATGGAAAAGGCCATGACCTGGGGATCAAATCAGTCTTCTCTAGTACAGTGCTTGGTCGAACGACTATCTCACACCCAAAGTTTACAAAAACGACAAATTCTTGTCCATTAAATTAAAAAAATTAAATTCTCATTTATTATCTATTTTTATTAATAAATTTTATTATGTAAAATAAAAATTATTTCACATAATTTTTTCTATTTTATCTGTCCTTGTCAAAATTTGATAAGTTTGGGGTGAATTATAATTTTGAAAATATTATAGATGTTAATAAAATTTTAAAGGATTTTAAAAATTCAGAAAAAGTTTTGAGTTTTTTGAAATTTTTAATATCTAAATGTACACCTTAATAGTTTCAAAAACAATAGTTATAATTCTTAAAAATGAAATAAAATATAATATTTTAAGATTAATTAAAGTTTTGATATTTTTGAAAGATTAAATGATAAATTGCTTAAATTAATAAGAATATATTGATATTTTGATATTTATATTAAGTGTTAATAGCAGTTTTATAATTTTAATAAAAGGGTAAAACAATAAGTTTCAAGAAAATAAAACAAAAATCACAATCGAAAATGAGTGATGGGTGAAAATTTTACTTTTTGAAACTTAAAGATAGAAATTGTCATTTCATCAAACCTTGGGTGACTTAGCATGTGGCCAATACAACTAGCTTACTTTCATGGGGGGATGAATTTGGAGAACAGCTTCTGCTTATCCTCATGTGAACCCATCAATCAGCTACCCCACTTTCCTATTCTTAATCTTTCAGCTGTATAAATCATCTTTCACCTCATCAAAATTTCCAACCAAACTTTACTTTATATTTCATTTCATTTTCACTTTCTTGATTAAGAAACATGGATGAATATGAAAATGGTAATGAGGCAGAATCCAAAAAGCTGCCTTCTTCAAGATACAAGGGGGTCGTTCCTCAGCCGAATGGAAGATGGGGAGCTCAAATATACGAGAAGCATCAACGGGTATGGTTAGGGACTTTCACTGAAGAAGAAGAAGCTGCTAGGGTTTATGATATTGCAGCGGTGAGGTTCAGAGGCCACAATGCAATAACAAACTTCAACGTTTCTTTTGACAACGACGAAGATTATCATATGGAGAAGCTTTTCTTGAGCTCTCATTCGAAGGCGGAGATCGTTGACATGTTGAGGAAGCATACGTACAAAGAGGAGCTCGAAGAGAGCAAGCAGAATCATGCATGGCATGGGACCGGGTTCAACCGGGATCCGTTTGAGGAGACCCGGGATTTGTTGTTTGAGAAAATGGTGACACCCAGTGATGTGGGGAAGCTAAACAGAATGGTGATACCAAAACAACAAGCTGAAAAGCACTTTCCATTGAACACAGAGGTTGCTTCAAAGGGGGTGTTGATGAATTTTGAGGATAATTCAGGGACAATATGGAGATTGAGATACTGTTATTGGAGCAGCAGCCAGAGTTATGTGTTGACAAAAGGGTGGAGCAGATTTGTGAAGGAGAAAAGCTTGAAGGCAGGAGATTTTGTGTGCTTTTGGAGATCAAATGCTGGGCCGATTCCAAGGCTTTTCATGGATACTAAGCCTAGAAATGGGTCGGGTTCTGATGATCAAATGGGGAACCGGAGTGAGGAACAGAACCCGGTTGGAGCAGTTGAAACAATGAGTGAGGTTAGGTTATTTGGTGTCAACATTTTAGATGAACCAAGTTGATATTATGTTGTAAATAATTATAACTAATATTAGAAGTAAATTAGAGTGTTGTGAAGATGGATAGAATTGTAGATATACAAGAGTAGCTAGTGTTAATGCTCTCTCTCTCTCTCTCTCTCTCTCTCTTTTGCGAAGACGGGAGTTTCAAGGTTTAGAGTTTAGGGTTATAATTTTTTATTAATTAGCACCTTTATTATGTGTTGTTTTCTTTACATGTTAGTTGAAGAAAATTAAGAGGTTTTAATAATCAATAAAACTATGTATACTCTGTTTCGATTATTCAAATAAATATTTCGATAATAATATTTTTAAATTAATGATAAAATAACATTAAATCATTATTTAAATACCTAATTGGATATTCAAAACTATATAAACTTAACATAATATGATAAAGTTGAGAATGTTAACATGTTGATATCGGAAAATTAAACTCATTAGCCTAACAAGAGGAGAGAATCCTAATCATAATTTTACTTCTTTTTTTTGTGATGAAAAGGGATTATTTGATAATTATATAATTTCAAAACACATCAATTTGTATAAATAAGTTTATATGTTTTACAATATTGGTTATTTTATTTTGAGTAATATTATATATATCTACTTTTAAGTATATAAATACATATATATTATTTTATTTATAATTTAAAATCATTCAATCATATGATAACACAAATTAAATAGTAATGTTATATATATAATTTTTATACACAATTTTATGCATAAATAACAATATGTCATTATATGATTTGATAATTAAAATTTAAAGATAAAATAATATTTAATTATATAGTAATATATTATTATTTGTGTATAAAATTTATGTATATAATATTATTATAAATTAAATATATATTTATTTTTACATTAAAAATAAAAACACATAATTTATTATTTTATTTTTCCACGTATGAGATTGCCGGTAATATTTTCACTCAATTTCTTGAAAAGTACAAAAGATATCAAAGTCCCACCGGCAATGCCATTGGCAAGATTCCCTTCCAAAATTGTTTTTTTTTTTTAAAAAAAAAACAACCCACCTGATAGATAAGTGGGTACGGATCTACCACTTTCTGAACAAGCAGATAGGATTCATTGTAAGGGATCTTAAAGGAAATGACAAAAAACCCAGGATTCATTGTAAGGGATCTTAAAGGAAATGACATAAAACCCTAACGAATTTGAGAGTACTGAAGATTGATATTTGGCAAAGAAGAAAAGAATGAAGGTATGAAGAGAAAACTTTGAAAATTGAAATTAAAGATAAGAAAGATATAAATAGAGAGGGGTCCCTTCATTGAATGAAGCTCTATTATTCATGATTGTTGGTTATGGATAAATTGGCTATGCCCGCCGAGCCTATATTTACAAGGCCAAAGGACTTATTATCTCTTAAAGTATGTCGTTTTCTTAAATTTGTTTCTGTTAATTTTGAAAATCTTATTTATTTATTTATAAATAGTTAAAATTAACTGAATCTATTAGTTATATTTTTTTTAAACTTTAAAAACTAATAATTTTTTTTCAATCTAAGTTTTTAAAATTAGATTTTCCCCCTAAAGGTTTTTAATTTTTTAGATTCAATTTTTCGATGACGAACAGAGTTCTCTGACGATCTCTAAGCAATGTCTCTTTCTCTCTTATGTGTCCTCCTTTTGATATTGTGTGATGTTGTCTTTATCCAGAGACAAAAACGAGGTCTTCATCTATGATAGATTTTTTGTCAATAAAGACCTTGTCTTCGTCTTTATCAGAGATAAAGACAAGTTGTCTTTGTTGATGATAATGACGATGTCGTACAACGTTGGAAGGAGGACACACCAGAGAGAAAGAAACGTTACCTAGAGATCACCGGAAAACTCTCTTCATCGTCGAAAAATTGAATTTAAAAAATTAGAAATTTTAGAGGGTAAAATGTTGTTTTTAAAAACTTGAATTGAGAGAAAATTATTAGTTTTTAGAGTTGAAGGGGGAAATGAAATCCAATTTAAGTTTATTTTTAATATTAAATAAAAAATAACAATTTTATCTTTAAAATTAATATATTTAACTATCGATGGGTGAATAAATAAGATTTTTAAAGTTAAGATGGAAAACTTGTCAAAGCAACATATTTGGGGTGGGAATAAGTCCTTTGGCCTATTTACAAACCCATTTGTCTTGTCTGCCCACAATTGTCAAAGATTCCAATTAATTTTGTCAGACTCTTATGCAGTCAGTGGTACAACTTGTACAACATTATTTAATTTTTCCACGGTCTACTTCAACACCTTCATTCAACCAATAATGTCACATTTTCAACACAACAACAAATTAGGGACTAGAGGAATGCTACAGTACCTAAATCAAGAGACATATCAATGGTGGAGGTCGATTCAAGACTGAAAGATCGAGTGAAGATGGAGCAAAGTTGTGAATATGGAATATACTGGAGATTAAGTGTTCAGGAATCAAGAGTATATTTGTTAATAAGAATAGTTGAAATAGAAGAAGTTATATTTGATGAGAGAGACAATACGGAGTTTTTTTTTTTTTTTTAACAATAAACCTGATCTAAATTAGTTGATCTTTTATGGTTAAATAAATTATATTAAAAAAGATAAATTTGAGTTAAATGATCAGACTCACATCACTAAATCAGTTAAATCAAGAGTTCTATATTAACATATTATAGATAGGACTTGAACTCAAGTTTTTTATTTTGAAAGTATATTCTTTCATCACTCAAACCACTCATAGAGGGGGGAAATTAGAAGTTGCGATACTCAATTCAATTGTCAAAATATTGCCATTTAATATATATTCCCTCCTTAAATAAATAATTAACAATACGGGTTTGTTCTCTCTATGCATATGTTTAAATTAGATGAAATTCATTTGGGAAGTGTTGGAAATAATTAAATATGTCATGATCAAATTCTGTGAATTATATAAACACAGATTTTGCATACCCGTTTCAAATTTAGATGAAGCGTTTTCAAATACTGCACGAGATGTTGACGTTAATTTATTTTCACGACGTCATTTGCTTACGTATTGCTTTTCATTTTGGGAGACAAGATTTGTGCATTGGTTTTGCAGGAGAGGAGAGGGAAGAAGAGTTTTCTTCTGAAAAATAATGTTTTGTGCATAAGGAGGCAGTTCCTCTTAAACTAGGTCGGGTCGACCTGTCATGGGTGGACCCTATCCAATAGGAAGGAAAACAAAAAAAAAAATCAGTTGGGACTTCAATTTCGAATTGTTTTTATGAATATTAATACATGATCAAAAGCAATTATTGTTACTAATTAATTGTCCAATTTTAGGGATTATGATGTTGTGGTTTGAAAATTTTTTTAACAAGTCAAATTGAAAGTTTAATTTTAAAATATTATCAGATAATTATATTAAAATTTTCACTTTTTTATTATCCAAACTACTACTTAAGAGCAATGTTGTTTGAAATGAAGTTACAAGAAATCAATATTACAATTGTAATGTAATTTGGTTACTAGAAGGAGCAAAGGAAAGTTGAATGTTGGAGTCTCACGGTTATTATAAGATTTGCTGACAACTTTTTTACATTAACAAAATTATACGTATTTATTTTAAATATATACAAATTATATATACAAATTATATTATATATTATCATATGAATTGATAATTTTGAATTGTGTTGCTCTGAGCTTTTCAATAAATTAGAACATCCATCCTTAACTCAACTCTTACCTAAACTTTTCCTAATTAATTAATTAGATGAAATGATGCTCATAAATTTTAGCGTACTTTTGTTATCATGTCTTCAAATAACATGAACTTAAGTTGTTTTCAAGTTTTGAAAGGCCTGTTTTTTTTTGCCTATAAATACTTTAATTATCCAAAAAAAAAAAAAAAAAGAGAGAAAACCTCTCGTCCCTCTTGTTTTTGTCATCACTTAATATATTTTTTCTTCCCAATTTATCTGTTGTTGGTTAAGATTTTGCCTCATCCATCTTGCCCAATCCTGGATTCTTACTAGGGGCATGGTGACAGGGCTCACCCAATAAGTATGGGTTTCACTTTTATTATCCCTGATTTAATGTATCGTTTATCAAGGTAGTATCTGTTTTAAATATATATAATTGGTCATAATTTTATTTTTAAATTTTATAATAAAAAATGCAGCTTAACGAGTTAGAAGTTCATAATTTATTTAATTCATCTTATTTTAACATCATTAAGTGATATAAGTTACATATGTAAACCCAACATCTATTTTCTGTAAACTTCTAAACTGTTTTTTAGATTGTAAAATGCAAAAACAAAACCATAATATTTTACAAATACTCTTACTTGAATTATACCGACCCTTGGAGACTAAATTGACCACTATAGTAATCGAATCGTGTATCGAAAACTTAATTTATCTTGTCATATATCAAATATCGTATCATATGATAAAACTTTTAAAAAGTAAAATATCAAAGTATTAATAAAATACTAAAAAATTATAATTAACATATCATTATTTTAGAAAATATCACAAACACCTCTAAAATTTAAAATTTTTCATATACACTTTTACTATATCATCATTTTCTTTAAAAAAATATATCAATTTGTATCAATAATATATATCGTATCATATTATATAATATATCTACTATATCGTATTTGATAACAAAAACTCTTAAAGTTAATATTACTCACTTCTTTTAATTTGGCTTACAATCCCTAAATTCAAGATTATCCATCACCTAAAATCAAGACATCAAGATTATCCATTTTCTTTTTTAGATATTTATTAACCTTATGTACACTATTTGTGTGTGTGTGTGTGTATATATATATATATATATAGAGAGAGAGAGAGAGAGAGAGAGAGAGAGAGAGAGAGAGAGTTTTTGTATGTAATACAAAAATAATATAACTCTTATTTTAAACTATTCCACTTTCCCACTATTACTCTTTTTTTTTTAAATCATCATAATATCAATGCGATTCTTATCCTGTCGAAGGTAAGAATAGGCAGTATGCAAATATGTAATGTAAAACCCACATTTAGCTCTCATATAAAAGCTTTTAGGTTTTTTTTTTTTAATTTTCTTAAAGTTTCAATTTTTTAATTTGTTCTATTATACATAGTATTCTGTTATTATGACTCGCACGATCAAGTCTCTACCCTCGTCTCTTACACAACTGACTGTTTGCTCTAATCTCTTGCACGATTGAGCCCTTACTTTCGTCGAGTCCTTGGTCTCATCTCTCGCACGATCAAGCTTTTACTCTCATCTCTCGCACAATCGGGCCCTTACTCTCATCAAGATCCTACTCTCATCTCTTACATGATCGAACCCTCGCTCTCGTCTCTCGCATGATCAAGCCTTGACTCTCGTCTTTCGCATAATTGAGCCCTTACTCTCGTCTTTCGCACGATGGAACCCTTACTTTTGTCCCTCATACGATTGAACCCTTACTCTTGTCTCTTATTTTCAAATTTAAATTAATCCCTACTCTACCATATTAAGTTTGAGGGGGGTGTTAGCATGATTCTAGCAATCAATCAACATGATTTTAACAATCAATTACCCTGATTATAACAATCAATTAACATAATTTCAACAACCAATCAGTATGATTTCAGTCATAATTTTAGTCATTAATTAACATTCATACCTTATATATATTTTCATTATTATATATAAATACCTCTTTATGTAAGCTTTTAGATATGAAATAATATACAAGAAATTAATTTATTTATAATTTATCAATATTAATTTAATACATCTTATAATATATATATATATTTTATATTTTATTATATCATATGATATATATTATATTATATATAAAAAGATACTAATAAAACTTTAGATCAACTCATCAGAAAACTTAAATCGATCCTCTTCAAGTCTAATGTCTCACTAATTAGATACTTGAACTTACCCGTTCAAAGATTTGTAATGCAAATCTTTTACAGAAAATATGAGCAGGCGAAAGTGTCAAAGAGGAGGGTGGGGTGGCAGGCTATCCCAGTGCCCAGTGATTAGTCATTTCAGAGTACGAAGTAGCATTGGCTTGCCTTTGAATAGCTAGCGTAGCATCTTTCTTTCCCTCTTTCTCTGTACCTGTACTTTTTTCAACCACTTTTGATTCCTTTCTTCCATCCCCATTAGGGTGCGTTTGGTTAAAGGTTTTAAAGATTACCTTGATAATTTATCTTTTATTTTTTTGTTTGGTTTGTCAGTAATAAAATATTACAGTAATCTTCTATTACCAATGCTGACGTGACAGGTAATATAGGTGGTAATCTGATTACCACCTTCACCTTAGGTATTTAAAGATTACTAGGGTAATCTTGAGTTTATTATAGAAAAATTATTATTTATTAATTTTTTGAGATAAAAATAAATTTATTTTTAATTAATATGACAAATAATATAAAAAATATTTCAAAATAATTATATTTAAGGACATTTAAGTAAAATATTTTACTAGTAATCTTTTATTACTTTTAACCAAACACAATAATTATTTATACCTATCAAATTTTATCAAACATAGTAATCATTTATACTCAATAATCTTCTAAGTAATCTATCTTCAAGGTAATCTTTCTATTTTAGTAATCAAACATTACCCAAACTAAACGCCCCTTCAGTGTCTCAAAGCTTTCCTTTCCCTAACATTTATGTAACGACGATTTGACACCCCTCAATTCACAGCCATCTTTCTTCAACGTTTAACTGATCCCAAGTTCCCAAACCCCTTTAACTCTGCCTAATTCGTTAACAATTCTCATCATCTCATGCTACTGGTTTAAACCGGGTTGGTAACGGGTAGGATAAAAATGGAATTACCTAATCCCCACTCCATCCTTAATTTTTTCTGTCCCCGTCCCCCATAAAAGAATGATGAAAAATCCCCATTTTTTCTTTGAAAAAAAAGAAAAAATTCTCTCTTATTCTTCTCTCCTCTCTGCGTAAAAAATTTTCAACAGTTTTTCCTTCCTATTTGTAAAAAAAATAATAAAATATTTATTAAATTTCAAATCATAATTACAATAATTAAAATTTTTTTAAATAATTCAATAAAAAAGATGTAAAAGAAAGAAAAAGTCAAAAAGAGAAAAAATTAAAAATATATTTACTCTCATCTTCACTCTATTATCAATCATAGAGATTTACTTACCCTCAACTTGTATTATATCAAAATTTCCTTTTTATTTATAAATAGGTGAGCCAACTACCCGATTTCGTTGACCAAATTTCCACCTCTATCTCAACCATGTTCATGGTGAAATAAGGACTATCATCAGTAAAAGATGCAAACAAAACAATAGTATTAGTATCAAGGTTTCAAGGATCATTCTTTTGAAAAAAAAAAAAAAAACAAGGCTAAAAGCTGATTTAAAATGCAATATTGATCATCAGAATATTTCGTTGTTATTAGCTTTGGCTAGCTAGAGCATATCCTTAATTTAATTTGGGATACAGAATCCATTTCCATGGCAACTGTGAACACCAAACTGCTCAATGAGTGTCACCAGTTTAACATGTTTATTACACCAAGCTTTCATTAGTTTTGCCTCTTTGCTTTCGGCATCTCTCTGCAGACTAGTTGACTGTTCTCTATATTCACTCTCCAGCTTTCCAAGAAACGCCATTTCTTCTTCTCTTAAAGATCTAATCTTTGCCTCGGCTTCCTCCGTTTTTTCTCTTCTTTTCCTGGCTTTCTCTGACTCCAATTGCTGCTCCAATCTACTCAGTCTCCATTTTGCGTCCTTCTTGTGTTGCAGCCGGCTTTGTTCACCTTCTTTAACCTCCTTACACCACTGTATCAAGGTGCCCATTTGTTGACCAGGTATGAACCAGGTCATGTCAACCGGGTCAAGAGTAGGAGGTTCAGACGGAAAAAGAGATAAACTCACAGAAGGAGAAGCTGTGGTTGTGGAAGAAGCTGAAGATGATAAAGATGAACAAGTACTATGACTATTCATCCATAAAGGAAGCACATTTCTGGAAGCTGATGAAGGACCCGACCCAAGTGAAAGAATCGGTTCAGGATCCGGCAATGACAGCTTCGGTTGAACGTACTTCTCCGCAAAAGTCTCTAAAATATGATCGTACCTTCCCTGAGCAACCTTTTCGGGCGAAGAAACCGACGCTGAAGTTACTCGAACAACATTATTCCCTTCTTCATCCGAATAATCCCGTCTCTGTTTCTGCAACTGTTCCCATTGCTTCTCCTTGAAAACTTCCCACCACTTGCCAAGTCTCTTGGCGGTTCTTCCGGGGACTTCACCGGCAATCTTTTTCCACTTGTTGCCGCACTTAGCCTGTAGAGAAATGACTAACGACTGTTCTTCCGGGGTTAAAGAGCCCTTTCTGATGCCGGGTTTGAGGTAGTTTTTGCAGCGCTTGAGACAGGATTTGGGGTCTCGATTGAGAGGCTTTGGCATGCGTTGAGAAATGAGGTTCCATTCTTTTGGGCCGTATTGCTTCACGTATGCTCTCAAAATGGCGTCTTCTTCTGGTTGCCAGCGTTGCCTCTCCATTTCATCATTATCGTTTCCTGGTGGGGCTTTGGGATCCTTATGGATCTGCATAGACACGTCAATGCGTTGGGCCGGGCAGAGCTGGCTCCGATTCAGTCTATCTAGTTTATGGGTTAGCACTAGGCCCATACAGTAATAGGTCTTCGAACCAAGCTAGCCCATGAATTTTTGAAGACCCAAAGTTCGACCCTACATATATAGGGTCTGCATAGACACGTCAATGCGTTGGGCCGGGCCGAGCCGGCTCCGATTCAGTCTATTTGGTTTATGGGCTAGCACTAGGCCCATACAGTAATAGATCTTCGAGCCAAGCCGGCCCATGAATTTTTGAAGACCCAAGGTTTGACCCTATATATATATATAGGGCTAGACCGTAATCAAATCGGTTCGACTTTATATATATAGCTAAACCTTAATCGGATAGGTCCATTTAAACAATTTTTCAAATTTTAATTAAAATTTTTAAACACAAATTATTTTTTAATTATTAAAATTGAGGATAATATCTCAAACATTTTATTTATATTCTCTCACTTATGATAGAGGAATATTGTAGTTCCATGATAAAAAATATTATAAGTTTATAACACAATACAAATAAATTAATTTATATATTATATAATTACAAACATAAATATAATATATATATATATCATATCATTTATCTACTTGTCTTCAACGTCTAAATTTCTGAATTTATGTGACATTGAATCTATTTGTAATATTTTGTAATAATAAAAATGAAATTATAAACCTAAAGAATTATTATTTATAAATTCAATTAGTTTCCAAAAGAGAGTTAATAAGATTTATAAATAAAATTGAAAATGAAAAATATTTGGATTTGTTTATATAAAAAAATTCAAAAAATAAAACAAGCCAACCAGAGGAACGCTTCTGCCATAAGGAGAAGCAACTAAAGGCTTCTACACAGAAGCCTTGCTTTTGCCCTTTTTTTTTTTTAATTTTTAAGTAGTATTAAATTGGATTGGGTTGGTCTATCAGCCTAATATTAAACCCTACAACTTGATCCAAAAGGCTCATGGACCTGACTCGACATGTTATAGTGTTAGACTAGGCCCTTTTGGTTCAGGCCTTTGACCTAGCGCAATTGACATGTCTAGATCCGTATATATTTGGCTCTATTACAAGAGGTAAAGTAGC
The DNA here is from genome assembly GCF_011075055.1 of Mangifera indica. NCBI lineage: Eukaryota > Viridiplantae > Streptophyta > Magnoliopsida > Sapindales > Anacardiaceae > Mangifera > Mangifera indica. The sequence goes on along the minus strand of NC_058151.1, from coordinate 11,882,468 downwards.
TTAAACAAATCTCTTTCCCCCTTGAGGTCTTGTCATTACAGGGATGGGAATGGGATATGATCTCTCTACTTGCTTCACGTCTCTGGTGAGAATAGTAGTTCACTCTAGGGATAGCAACAAGAAGGGGATCTCAATTCTAATTTCCATCATTGCAGGGAATATTAATCTCCATTCCCATTATAGGGATGACGGTATTCTTCGTCTTTTCCCTACGAAGAAAAATTCTCTCTCCATCTTCTCCTTGTCCTCACAAGGAAAAATTCTCGCTCCATACCCACAAAGAAAAACTTTCTCCTCATAGTCTTCACACACAACATAAATATATTAAATAACAAAATTAAATATAATTAAAACCGAATCACTATTTCAAATGTCACAAATATTATTTATTAACTGTTTTAATATACACAACAAAAACTTAAATAAATTTGAAAAACATAACTAATGTAAAATTCTAAAAATATGTTAATATTTTAAGTAAATATATTAATATAAAGGGTCAAAATAGGAAGAGGTCATCTGCATCCTCATTCCTAATTGTAAGGATTTTTTTTGTCTCCATTCTTGTCTTTTTTCTCATTTCTATAAAAAAAAATTCCCCCGTTAGGGTCGGACCCCCTAAATTTGGGGTGAAGTTGTCATTTCTAGTTCACTCCCAAATTAACAAATAAAAAAAAAAATTTAATGAGAAATTAATTAAAATACTCTAATTTTATTAGGATAAAATGATATTAGTCAATATTATATAAAGACGGCGGTATACTATCTCCGGCTTTGGCACAACCCATTGCACTTGTGGGCTGTGTTGGGACTAAGACCCATATAGTGACGGGTCTTTGTGTCAAGTCTATTTGTAAAAATAGAATAGCCTATAGTACGACTTTATATATGTACGATCATGCTATATCCAATCTTAAAGGAGAAAAGTTAAGTTTTTAAAGTTTAAACTAAGGAGAAATTGTTAGTTTTTAAAATTTAAATAAATAAATAAGATAAAATTTTATTTTTTTAATATTACAAGATAAATGATAATTATACCATTAAATTTTATTAACTTTAATAGCTAATAAATAAATATTTTAATTTTTAAAATTTAATAAATAAAAATTTAATAATAGACTAAACCTTAATAAAAATAAGTCGTTTGGCCATTAAGTATGTTACAAAGTTAACATTAACATCAAATATCAATATTAATTTATATACTTTAATATTGTTCTACCCATAAAATAATAAAATTATATGTATATATTTTTAGTATATAAATAAATATATAAATATATTATAATATGATTAAGTAATTTTAAATTAGAATAATATTATATGTATATATTTTAAATATATAAATAAATATATACTTAAATATGTTATTATATGATTAAATATTACTTTATTTTTAATTCAAAATTATCTAACCATATGATAATACATATAAATGTGTATTCAAAGTGGATATTTATAGTTTTCTTATTTAAATTAATGATAAAATAATATATTCAAATATATGTTAATACATTAATATATTTATAAATTTATGTATTTAAAACGAGTACACGTAACATTGTTATGTGTAAAAACACGTTCACTGTCCAATATCTTAAACATGTTAATTAAAAATTATTTAATCATATAATAATATATAAATATATATTTAAAATATATTCATATAATTTTATTATTTAAATTAATAATAAAATAATATATTTACATAAGAAAAATAGATACGAGTAAAATTGTTATGCATAAAAACACGTTCACCGTCCAAAATAACATCTTAAACACGTTGAACAGCCATCTACGCATTTGACCACAGTCAAAAGATGCCACCGTCCCTTCCTACGCCACCTCTTTCCTTCTGTATAAATCCATCCAACTTTCCTTCACCAATCCAAACACCCCCTTCAAATTAAAACTTACGGAGAATTACAGCTTCCTTTCTTCCTCCACCAATGGCTTCTTCAACCGCCGCCCCTTTCAGAATTATCCCTCTTGCAAAGAAATCAGCCAGTTCAACATCACCCTGTATTTCTTCATCAAAATGTTCATTTTCAGTACCTTCCAAGCTCACTCACCAACCCCTCAAAACTCAAGCCCTCAATCTCCGTAACATTACAAGCTATAACAATTTCTCAGTATCTAAGAGGCCGTTTACTTGCAGAAGCCAGGCTGAGCATGATCATGATCACAGACCCTGTTAGTATTTTTACTGTTTTTCAATATCCAAAAGCTAGGAAGCACGGATTCGAAATGCTTCTATTTCCAAAACACCTCGAAATTGGTACAAAACATTTTGAGGGTATTTCAAAAATATAAAAAATTTCGAAATGTTTCTGGAATATCCTTGCGTTTCTGTTTTCGTTTCCGTTTCCGTTTCCATGATACATACTTCGCAAGTCAAAATATGTAATTAATGACATTACTGTGTTTGATTTCCTTCTTGCAGCCGAAGTTCAAGAATTGTGTGCATATGAAATCAACGAGCTTGATCGTGGCAGCCCAAAATATCTTCGTTTAAGCAAGAAATTCTGGGTCAATTCCCTTGGTGATCTTGTCCCCTTTACCAACAAAGTAAATCTTAAGCCATTTCTCCATCTTCAACCCTTCAATTTACCACAAAATAATCAGTTTTCATTTTTCTAATTGCAGTTATATTCTGGAGATTTGAAAAAACGGCTGGGAATAACGGCTGGTATATGCATATTGATCCAACACAAACCGGAGAAGAAAGGGGACAGATACGAAGCTATATACAGTTTTCCCTTCGGCGACTACGGTCACATGACGGTGCAGGGAGCGTATTTGACCTACGAGGACACGTATCTCGCCGTGACCGGCGGCTCGGGGATCTTTGAGGGAGTGTATGGGCAAGTTAAACTACACCAGATTGTGTTTCCTTTCAAGATTTTTTATACTTTCTATTTGAAGGGGATTAAGGAGTTGCCGGAAGAGCTTCTGGGGACACCAGTGGAACCCCACCCTAAAGTTGAGGCCAGCCCGGCTGCGAAGGCTTGTGCTCCTGGTGCAACCGTTGCTAATTTCAGTAATTAAGATTTTGGGTAATGTTTGGAATTACAATAATATTATCTATGCATATTTTTTATACATAATTTTAGTATAAAAATAATATATCATTATATAAATACTTTTTAATTCAAAATTATTTAATCATATGATGATATATAATCTATATACCCAAATTATATATCAGAATCCCCAATCTCCCAGGCCACTCAACCTCATTGTGGAAGAACACCATCTAAGAGTTAGGGGTAACCACCTATGGCCCCTAATTAAGGCGGCGACCTAGCTAGCTAGTTTAATTGATGCAACTCAAGCGTGTTTGCTCTATCATAGACTTAAAAATATCAATAAAAATAGTGTTAATTTTAAACATAGCATGATATTCATCTACAATTAATCAAGATTAGTTTACAAGACATTAATATGCATAACATGTGTCTTAAAACAATGATATAGGGTTTTAGGTACTTACTCACGTTTGAAGACTCATTCGTCTGTTAACGATGATCTAGTGTGCATGTTGCTTTCCAATCAAACGAAGAATTGCACTGATATGATCCACACAATACACATAAACAAACAAGTGATGAAAGGACACAGGTGTCTACTAGAACAACTTAAAAGTGACACATTTTTAAAATGTGTATAAGGTCGACAAAAGTCCATACAATGCATAATATAATTTATACACAAAATGATAAATGAGTGTTTCAAGGGAAGGAATGCTTGTTACAAGCATAATATGTTTGATATAGTTATATCACACATTATTAGAATAACCGTTGTTTAGTTATGCATGATTATTCATGCGATTTCGTATCAATCAATATTTATTTTACGATTGATCATAAGGATATGCAATAAGACACTGAATATGATAATTCTTTTTTTCTAATATAGATAAAGTCAACTCTCTACTATTTTATTTCAACATTTTCATTAAGTTGATAAAGTCACACTGAAGTCTAACAATCTTATGGAACTCAAAACCGTTATCTTAGATTCCAAATACAATTCACCTTGCATATCTCAAGGGGTCTAGATTTTGTGATCTACTTATTTTGTGTGTAACTTATAAACCATCTATTATGCTGGCAGTGAGTGGATTCGTAACACATGTATAATCCACCAACAAATAATGAAGTAGAATAGCAAGGGAACATTGATGCCTTGCCCACTGAAGAGCAAAGAAAAGGTCAATATTGCTAGAAATTGGTCGGGACCTATTCCTATGCTTGTGCTCTCCACCCCTAGTTGAATGTGGGGACGAATTGATGGCAACAATCTTGCAACCCGATCCTATTTTAAAATTTGAAAGACAGTTATTATACAATCAAAACTCTTTCTCGATCAAATTTATTAATGTGATTCAATAATTAGTAAATATACACACACCAACTTATAAATCAAGATAAGATATGGATAAAACGCGATCTCATTTAAAACAAACAAAAAGAAAATATGAGTAAATATTTATCACGACTATTAAAATCTCTCCAAGCATTAAATACCGATACCCTATTAGTGTAAAACCATTTCCCACAATTTCAATAATTGTAATTAAAATATAATTAATTTTTTACTATATCGAAACCGCGTAATGGTAACAACATTGATCAAGATACGCAATTCTATAATTTACTAATTTAATTTCATATCTAACTTCAATCTATATTAGCGTAAATTCAAGATCGTAAAAAAGTTGAGGAGAGATTTTTAAGTATTTTTTTAGCACAATTTTTAAGTATTTTTTAGGATTTAATTCTTAGGAAAACGTGTTTTGGATGCCAAATTAAGTTTTTATTTTTATTTCTCCAGTAATTAAAAATTGTCTCCACGCCACCTAATTGATAAAGACTTAAGCCTAATTAAAGAGTCATGTCATATTAAACATATGGAAAAGCTGGATATTTTTATTTTTATTCCTCTAACTACCCATAGAAATTTTTCAAATTAAAAAATATTAAATTTTGGATAAAATATTAAATTTTACAATAATACAAAAAAATATTAAATATTATTTGATGTATGTTATTATTTAATTAAATAATTTTAAATTAAAAATAAAATAATATTTAATTATAAATAACTTTTTTTTACAGATATTGGGAACCTGAATGGAATTGGATCTGCCTGCTTGACTATGATCACCAAACATGGAATTAATTTACACAAGACTAAAGACAAAGACCAAACCAAACTCAATCTCTTTCTACTTGAACCTTCCTAACTGGGATTGAATGCTTCTTTCTTACAACAATCTGAACTCTTTCTTCTGCTTGTTGTCTCTAGACTCTAATGGTGGTGGTTTCTCAAGCTTCAAGCCTTCCTCTTCCAAACCCGTCTCTTCCTTCATCCCCTCCCCACATCACCTCCCTTTTATTTGAACCAAATTCCCTCTCTTTAGCCCTTATGCACTCTGATTCTTCCATATCTCTTTACCCTTCTCTATCAATTCCCTCCCTTTCTTCTTTCCCTTCAACCCCTCAATTTCTCATCCCGTCTCCCTCTTCTTCCTCTACTTTCCTTCTCCTGAATCCTAACCCTAACCCTAGAGTTGTTTTTGTTGTGGGAGGCCCGCATAGAAGTGGGGCTCAGGTATTGCTTCGGTTCTATGTTCTCCAAAGGAACAATCTTTATGGGAAAGCTCAAGTCCTTTGCTCGCAAAAGGGTGTTTGTTTTGATCACAAGTTGGGGGTTTTATTGGATGTCAAACATGGGGTGTCTGTTAAGCTTGTTGGGTCAGTTAATTTCTTTGCAATGTACTCGTTTTCAAGCTCTAAAATTTGGGTTTTCGGTGTGAAGTTGATGGATGATGATGGGGGGTTGAGATTGAAGTTGACGAGGTGCGCTGTGATTGAGTGTTGTAAGCCAATTTGGTCGATAAGCTTGTCATCTGGGTTCATGATTTTGGGGGAGGAAAATGGGGTTAGAGCTTTCAATCTCAGAAATCTGGTTAAAGAGAAGACGAAGAGAGTGAAGAATTTTAAAGTATCAGGTTCGTCAAATGGAATAGTTGGTGATGGTGCTTTTGCTGGATCAAATCAAGAGGTTGCTTGCAATGGTTACGTGGTTGGGAGGATTGATAAGCATTCTGTTTCTGGTAACTTTGTGGATTCTAGCTGTATGCCATCTTTGACTTATTTATTTATTTTCGAATACAGATGTTATTGGAAAAACTTGATACTGAGACAATTAGTTTATGTTGAATCGATTAGAGTTGTGACATTAATATTTTACTTTGTGAGGTTCTCAACAATTTTAATGCTTTATTCAGCAATTCGATGAGCTGTGTCAATGATCCTCTGTCTATTAGTTTAGTTTATGAATATGGACAGTTGAAAGATTGGAATAATTTCTTATCCTTATTCATAAAATTTAGGATTTAGTGTTCTCAGTATCTGTAATGTCCCTAACGAGGAATTCGGCTCCTGCAATTTAATCTATGTCTACACCTTATTGTTCCTGCAAGATTCTATCTTCAATTTATGTTAGCTTAGATCTGCCTTGCAAATTTTGCATTCTGCTGTGATTTAGATTTGATCTCGCCTGTGGGCATGGAACTATAACTTAAGAACTTCATTTAATTCAGGTTTCAGGGTAATTATTCGTTTATCCGAAATGCTCTTCCCCCAACTTATTCTCCTTGAAAATTAAGTTTCCATCTTGAATTGCCTCAATTGCTGTTTTTTAATTTGTGTTATGCAGATTCATTTGTCTCACTGTGCCCTGCAGTCACATTTAATACTTGAGAGCCTATAACAGAGATTGCAATTTTGCTCTTCAGCAACATTTATGCTAGGAAAACATGCCATAACTAGAGTACTATGATAATACTCTGTTCAAATAACCAATTATGGGTGGACTGTGGGAAGCACAAGAAAAGCTGAGATATAAAACTCTTTACAAGGATTAGGATATTGAGTTTCTATGATGATGTGGTGTAGTTTTGAATGACATTGTTAGACAGTGAGAGACGAGCAATTGTTCAGATACAGGGTATCTGAAAATAAAATGGAGAATATTTGTATACCTATTGAAGCGATAAGCTGTACCTATGATTGAATTGATAATGCTCTGACTCTTTAAGATCGCAGCGATTGTTCAAATAATATGTGTATGTTTCCCATGCCTTACCAAAATCAACAAATCTCTGGAACAACCTTTAAGCCTTATCACCCATCTGCCTACAAAAGTTTATTGCAAAAATTCAGAGATAGGTCCGCGGATAGATAGGTGAATAATAGTTTTGCACACCACTCAACAGGGAGGGCTTAGAAAAAAATTAGACCTCTTTCAAACTAGGTCACATATGTTTTAATTGTTTTATAAGCTTACCTAAGAAAGTATTCGAATCTTGCTTCGAATTTCTCTTTCCAAATCATTCTAGCCAACTGAGTTAAAGGATTGATTCGTTAGTTTGCATGTAAAGTTTCCTAAGGAATAATTCTGCTTAGGTTGCAGTCTCTCTTCAAACTGCTTATAGATACATTAACTGAATGAAAAGAAGAATGTTGTGTGACTTTGATACGAACCTTAGGAGGACCACATCTCAAAAGCTAGTTATTGAGATGGGAGAGCCCAAGGCTATATAAACCCCACACTAGTTGGCCATACTTTTCAATGTGGGATTCAAGTCTCATACCTTGCACTTGGGATCTTAACATACCACCACACTCTGCAGCCCCGCGCCCACGCGGGTTGGCTATGTGCTAGCTCCCTGCTAGCCCCAGGCGAACACTGCAATGTCGGCGTCACCACCCACACCGCACAATTGCGACTGGAAGACATGGTGATGACTCTGATACCAAATGATACGAACCTTAGGAGAATCACACTTTAAAAGCTAGCTATTGAGATGGGAAAGCCCAAGGCTATATAAACCCCACATTAGTTGCCCATACTTTCCAATGTGGGATCCAAGTCTCATACCTTGTACTTGAGATCTTAACAGATTTCCAACACCTAGAGTAAAACAATAAAAGTGCCCTACTTCTAATAGAAACTTAACGGTAGTTTTTTAGTCAATATAGAGAGGATGCAACAAACAAAAAAGCGTCTTCCCCAACCAGCAATGCTCCTAAGAGTTATTCCTTTTCGGATTACCTATCATGACCTCTTTCCATTTTCTTTTAACTGCTCTAAAGCACTTTAACATGTAAATTGTTGATTGTTTTTTGTGCTTGCCATGTTATGGTGTTGTATTACCCCAAATTAATGTCTTTATGATCGATATAAGTGCCTCTAATCATGGACTTTACTCCTTGTTGCGAATTTTGTATCAGTATCTCCATTTCTTGTGTCTCTAACTTAGATGTTGTTAATAGACACTTTCAAATTACTTGTCACCAAGATTATATTTTTTTTTTATTGTTCTTTGCTATGATAAATTGTATGTAGGTATTTATTTTGATCCAGGAAATGTGTGCTACTCATTTTAAGAGAGGTGCTGTCCTTTGGTTTAAATTATGAGGATGCTCTAGATGGTAATTTACTAATTAGAAATGTATCTTTGATAGCAGTAGGCTTATGTGTTTTCTTCTCTTTTTGTTGGTTGGGTCCCTGACTTGTTTAACTTGTCATATGTGCAAAGAAAAATAAGGAATATTTACATGATCTGATTGTCTATATCTATACAAATCCAAAGATGCTTTGATGGTAGCAGCTAACATAAGAATCCTGGTCTTGCATTATCCTTTATAGTTGATTGTTCATTCAAACTTGCAGTAAAACAGAGGTCTGTTAAATGCAGACAAGACTCCAGTGAAGCATATTTTGTGGCATTTAGGAGCAAGAAAGCTGAAGGCTTGAGTTCTACAACATCTGCTTTCATGTCTTTGAAGGCAATTTCTATCCAGGCAGTGTCTGCAAAAAAGTTTCTGATATTGGATTCTACTGGAGATTTACACATCTTACACCTTTCCAACTCTGTTGCTGGATCAAACATCATTGGTCACATGAGGCAGTTGCCTCATTTTATGAATGTGCTAAAACTGGCTGTTCTCCCTGATATTTCCTTACGTATGTTGCTCTAAATTCTTGTACTTTTTGGCTGCTTTCATTTTGGGAAATGCTTTCACATGCATCAGTTTTTGTGGACTTTCATAAACTTGTGTTCAACTTCAAAGAGAGACATGCACATCTACTGATAACTATTGGAAATGGACTGTCTATTGGAATTTAGAGGTGGGGTATGGGGATCCTAGCCTCTGTTGGTTTTTTAGCTATGCTATCAGAAGTAGGAAATGGGAACGAGAACGAATCTGCACGTATAATTGGAAAAGAAATTATAATGGATTGTTAAGAAGGGAGGGATTTCTTTTTTAGCTTAGTTATATATTCTAATTTTTTTTCTTCTGTTTATGACCTTGGGGCATCAGCTTCACCGGAAAGGCTTGACAATTGGTCTATACAGATTGCCTTGGTAACTAAAGAAATTTGAAATTATGGTTCAGGAACTCAAACTATTTGGATTACAGATGGACAACACTCTGTGCATGTAATGGCTGCATCTGATGCAGATATCACTGTTGGCAAAAATGGTATAAACGAGATTGAGGAGAAGCTAATGCAAATGTCAGGTAATCATAGTTCTTTGTTTTGCCTGTCTAAATATTGTGAAATAGACATTAAGCTTGGTAATTCTTTTTCTTAGCATATGAGATTGCTTTCAGGCAGAGCATTTACCATCATTTTTCCTCTATACTTTATATGATCTGTGGAAGTTGGTTTGAAATAGTTATTTGCTGCAGATGTTTTGTCTTCAAAAGCTATTTACGAACTTCTTTTTCCAGAGAAAGAACATACTTAACTTCTGTTATGCATTCTAGTTCAACCATTCTCCCCTTTTTGTTTGAATTGAAGCAATCTGAATGACTTTTGTTTTGGCCTCTTAGTTATTGAAGCAATCTTTGTCGGTGAAAAGATTCAAGACATTGTACCTTTGGCAGCGAATGGAGTTCTGATTCTTGGACAAGGTAATATCTTTCTGTTTCTTTCAAGATCCTCAGTGGCTAAAACGCAGTTCTGAAATTTGAATATATTTAAAAGTGTGGGCTACTTTACTATTTAATTTGCTGAAAAAAATATGTTTGACCTTTATTAATTCTCCTCTGCCCGTTAGAATCAAATTTTAAGAATTGAAAGACTTGTAGCAATTGGATTTGCATTTTTTCTTTTGTGCCAGTGCCCAGTATGATGTAATGTCTAGTGAATTTTAATGGGCTATTACTTTGATTCTAGATATCCAACTTAGTTATTGTTTCGATTGTCTTTTTTTCTGTCTTCCAGAAGCTACTTTCTCTAACCTAAATTTTTTGATTGTCTGCTAAGCAGGAAATCTGTATGCTTATGCAAATTCTTGAAGTTACATTGATAATAGATCCTTTTAGTGGTGAGCTTTTTTTTTTCTTTTCTGTGTTTTATTTCCTTACAAAAATTTCACTCTGTTCTAATCAAAGTTGATTACGATATAGAATCTCAATGTTTCAGGAAATATTGGATGATTACACCAGTTTGGCGGGGTCCTGGTTGAATGTTCTATTTCGATGGTGAGTATTTTTTAATCTTTTTGTATTTTGATTATCTCACTGTAATAACCCTGTATTCAGAACCTGACTCATTATAGCTTGATTTTCAGTTGGTGATTACCTGTGTTGCTATGGTATCATTTGTCATTATGTTTCTGAGTTTTGAGCTACAGTTGTCTCATGTTTAATTGTGAAAAAGGCTTCGAGAAGACTGAGCTTTTGAAGGTATATATGGTTATCTAATTCTTAATTAGTTAAAGTTTTATTCAAAGCATATGACTCCATATTAAAGTTTATCAAAACTTTAATCTTATTTTTTAGACAAATCATTGGACAAAGTTGAGTGCAAGTCATGAATGACGGATTTCTGATTCATGAAGATTGACTCGAACAACTCTGATACCTCCATTTCCAGCCTGCTTTTACCTGTTGCCAGCCAAAGCTGCTGCAAATGTGTTGAGAAGTTGGCTGTTGGTTTATCTGTTTTTTCAGCCTTTGTGGAGCAAGCATGCACGGTTTTAGGCTATCAAGGGATCACAATACAACCTGCTAATAAAATGTCATAAAGATTTAGACAACCTCAAAACGATATTCTGCTGCTGGTTTTGTACAAAACTCCATCAACATTTATTCTGCTATCAATTTGTGCAAAATTGTAAGGTTTTTGTTATTTCTCCAACTTTGGCTCAGTCCATATTTTGGGTTTGCTGGCAACTCACCATCGAATTGCTTCATTTTCTGAACTGGGTTGAGCATGATTTATTTATGGAAATGAAATTCTGCAACTTTAACCTTGGTTTCTTCTTTAGTCTCGCATGATAGAATGACCAGTAGCTCTACAGAAACATCATTGGCCCTTGATGATTTTAGATACGCAAATTCTTGAGCACTGAGCAATCACATTGTTGTATATTTTGAACTTCTTTAAGCAGGCGGGGCATCCCTTCACATTGAAAAGCTGCCTCAAGATCTTTTAGTATCACATGGGTTTGCCTAATTTCTGGCAATTTACCAACTCTTATCATTTTATTTTCATTTGGTTTCATGTATATCTAAAACTAAACTTAAAAGCTAAATGCAAACAGGGCTATTCAATCAAATTTAAGTGTTTAATTGGGTACTTAAATTATATGTTATTAGGTGATTGGGTGTTATTTTATTTTTAATTTAAAATTATCAAATCATAAAATGACACATAATCTGGATACTTGATTGGGTATTCAAAATTGGAGGCACATAAAATTTATGAATAATGTTACGTGTTTCTACTTTTGTGTATATATATGATATATCATCATGTAATTAAGTATTATTTTATTTTTAATTAAAAATTATTCAATCATTTGATAACACATATCAAATATATATCTATTTGTATATTTAAAATAGGGATGTATAATTTTATTAAAATTTTATTGTATTAAGAAAAACCCAAAAAAAGGAACAGTTCAAAACAAGTAGCTTTGAGAATGAGTGATGCTAGAAAACAGAAATTTTAGTTACTGCAAAAAGGATGCAGAGAAAAACAACCTTTGTTGTGTCTTACTATTTATGCATGTGTGTGCATTTGTTATTCCTCCTTTTGAATCATTCAGTGATTTTAAGTTTAAATATTTAGTTGAATATCAAAATAATATATTATTATATAAATAAATAATTTTAAATTAAAAATAAAATAATATTTATAATACAATCAACCAAGATGGGATGCATCATTTTTAAGTGTCGAGCTATGCCGGGCAAAGATGAAACAGAAGTGATGGAGAAGAAACGTGTTGAAGTGTGAGAGGTGGTGGACCATCTCTCACCATCAAATGACACCTACATTGCAGAAATATCAGACAAAATCTGACGGTGATGATCAGCTTAACCAGGCAACCAACTTTCCTTGGAGGGGCCCCCTCCACACCATGCCTGCCTTCTTCACTCACTTTCTTATGGATGATGACAATCATATCCCACATGCCCATCAACATCCATGACACTCTCAAACACAGCACAAACCACAAACCACAAACCACAAACCACAAGCATTGTTTTTCACATTTTCCTCCCCATTTCCTCTTGTTTCTCTATTTTGTGGGTTGAAAACAACTGTACAATGGCATTTACCAACCAACCCAATCTCCTCAAAATTTGGGTTTGTCATCAGTGATTGTATTTTCTACGTTTTTTAAGTAGGTATACTTTTTTTTTAATTAATAGCATAGGTCAAATCTTTTTCAGTGTCATATCAAAATCAAATTTTAACTTACTTGATTTAGTAATTATAAAATCGATCATTAAAATTTTTTTAATTACTCTTACTATGCGTGACTCTCGTGTCTATAACTTAACGTAAAATTTTATATAAACCCATCATGTCTATCATGTATAATATATATCAGTTAACTCCATCACCTACATATATTTCCACCATGTGTGACTCGTGTACTAGAAGTTGATCACATACAGTGGAAATTTTGGAAAAAATCATTGAATTTTATGTTCGATTTTCCTTTTACTTGAACCATTTTTAATTATAATAACATTCACGAAACTAAACAAAACCACAATTAAATCAATTTCTTTCACAAATGAACCCTAAACTTTACAATAAAAAAGCTTCAATCGCATATTCATAACATTTCTATTATCAATATAAACACAAATAAATCACCATACCATAAGTATTAAGCAATAAAAGATGAATATGATCGACATATTAATCCCTTTTTCTTTTTTATATACCTATATAAAATTTCACCAAACCCTAATATGTTGAAAGCATAACCCGAGTTTAAGGTAATTTTTTTAAACCAATTAAAAAAATTATTAATTTAACTTATTTTATTATCTCTAACGTTTCATATATAAATATATAGCATGAAAAAAATAAAAAAAAAGAAGGGACATGTGTATATATTATTAGTATATAATTTATATATATAATTAATTTATTATTATGTAATTAAATATTATTTTATTTTTATTTAAAAATTATTTAATTATATAGATAAATTGTATATTCAAAATATGTTGACATATTTTATTAATAAAAAAGTATGCACGAACGAGCTGATGCAGAGGGAAGAGGAGAGCGGTGCAACTTTAAAAGCCTCGAACGTCATTAATTGAACTTCATTCATGGCTTCTATCATGGAGCAACAGCAACGACACGATAAAGGGCATCATCAACACAAACACGAACACGATCCTCCTGACTTCAACTTGCGAGAATGGGCTCTCAAGGCTCGCCTCTCTCGTGACTACACAAATTCTCGAAGGTTTTCAGCTTCTCATATCACAAGTTTCCGAGAAGACGCCCCGTCTTTTAGATCAAACTTCACTATTTCTAGCACTGCCTCTTCTCCTGGCTACTCTTTAAAAGGTACCCACCTTTTTCTTCTTCTTCTTCTTCTTCCTCTTCTCTCTTTTTCTTCCACTCTTTTCTCAACCTCTTTTCTCTTTTATTTGCAGAAGAAATTGACCCGTCAACCTACTCCTTCACCACTGCTCTCAAAGGTAATTACTCAACTCCTTTAAAAAAGGATTCCGTCAAATGATGATAGCCCAGGGAAGCTTAAATGGCAAAAGAGGAACATTAATATATAAGTGAACATAAGTTAATTTCTCTTCTCTGTCTTTTAGATTCTTGACTTATATAGTGTTAGGACAAGTCAGGATTTTACCTGTTCAGTGTGGATAAGATTCTTCATAACAGAAAAAAAAATGATGATCTTGGAGATTTTGATGAATTTTCGTATGATTTTGTGCAGCGTTGCAAGCTAGGACGGCTTATAATAGTTGGGAATGTTTATCACCAGATGGGTTTGCTTTGAATTCTAAGTGGAATGAAGCTGAGAAGTATATATGCAACCCTCTTTCAGGAGAGTTTCCAATGGAGTGTTTATCTGCAAAAACTCTCAGTGGAAGATCATTTCGTAATTTGACTAACAGAATTACCATGTCTGCTCCTCTTGTTTATAACTCGTCTCACCATTCAAGAAATATGCAAACTAATAAGCCTTCTTCTATCACTATGCTAGAAGAAGATATTGATCAGTTTCCAATTCCAGGTCTTAATAATCTTAATCAAACATTTTGTTTCACTGCTTCTTTTTAATTTTAAGCAATTGAAATACAGAAAGTTGTTTATTTAAGCAGAGAGCAAAATGGAGAAGATGACTAGAGATGTGGGAACTCAAAGCACACCACCTGAGCTCAGTTCTGCTAGTCCAAGCCCTGCTTCCGCCCCTTCAATCATGGAGGGATCGTTGAAGCATTGCGAAGCAGAAGGCAATGGAGATTCACCTATTTCTAATGCAAAGATAAAATTTGAGGAAGAGGTATGTGTAGTTTTCCTCATCAAAGACAATTTCATTTACTCATTTGTGAAGTACAAGCATACAGAACATTCATTTGCAACAAAGCAAAACAAACACCACCTGATCATTAATTATTCAGAAGGGTTTTTAATTTTTACCCCATTTGAGTTATGAAATCAAGATTCTGAAACTTACTGATGGTTTCCCTTTTCAGTTAAGGTTTAAATTAGAGGTCAAAATTATAGTTCCCAAACATGAATGACAGAACTGCCCGTGTTGATAATGGAGTTTAGGTACTTTAGTAATTTGCTAGCTTTCTAGTTAAAACTATGGTAATATTCTTCTCTTATTAAAAAACAAAGTTATGGAATTTTTCCCTTGCCTTTTTCCTACACCCTTGTTTGTGTTATTTATCTTCTCTTTGTTTTTATGTAAAGCCACAATAATTCTTCCCTAAAGCCAGTCAAAGCTACCCTACACTTTTTCTGCTCTTTAATTATTGTTCTTTGGGGTTCTCAATCAGAAGTGCCATATCACTGCCACGAGATCAGAATTTTTTTCAGAAAAGTAGCAATGTTTCAGGGCTGAATTCTCTGGTCATTAGGTGATGGTTTCATGTGATAGATAATTTGCTGCATTATTGCAGTTGCCATTCACAATGAAACCACACCAATTTTGTACAATGACACTTGATAATTGAAGTCACTTTGATAGTACATTTTTATTAAGATAAATACTTGCCATTGGAGTTGAGTCTATAACTCTTCAGGTACTCTCAGGTATACACTACCTAAGTGAAACTGCTTTTTGTTGAGATAGATGAGGCTACTCTTCTAGGCATAGGGTTTACTAAAGATCCCAACAACAGAACATGCTGATATATATATACACACACACACTTAACAACTGTCATGAAAATGATCTTTTACACCAGTCTTCCTTCAAAGGTGGAATGGGGGATGTGGGTTTTAGATTTACAATGAATTAATGGAGTCTTAATATCTTTTTGGTAATTGGGTTATCATAATAATACAATTTCTAGGTCCTTATAACTCCATAATAGCTTCTTCATGTAGCAAATAAGGCAGGGAAGACATTCATGCAAATATAAATAAAGCAAGCATGATATTGATATCAGTGTTGTTTACTGAAAGTAGGTTGAACTGAAAGAAACAAGAGATAAAGAAGAGACAAAAGGGGATAATAAAGAAGAAATGTGGATAAAGAAAAGAGAAGGGTGGTGCTGGCGCAGCAGCAGTGTGCAAGGTGGGTGCTTGTCATGGATGAGAAAAAGGCATAGAGAAAAACACAAA
Organism: Mangifera indica; assembly: GCF_011075055.1. Taxonomy (NCBI): domain Eukaryota; kingdom Viridiplantae; phylum Streptophyta; class Magnoliopsida; order Sapindales; family Anacardiaceae; genus Mangifera; species Mangifera indica. The sequence goes on along the minus strand of NC_058151.1, from coordinate 11,866,298 downwards.
CCAAGAAGAAATAAGCACAGTATCTTTCTTCCTCCTCTTAAAGGGTGCTAAATTAAATAGCTGGAAATGGTAAAAGAATATTGAAAGAAAATGAAGTTTCTCTCTCATTCTCCATAAGTGATTGTGCTGTGTGTGTGTGTTTGTGTGATGGGGAAAAAGAGGGCAATCATGATGTGGCAGAGGTGAAAGATTATTTGTTTCAATGGTAGAGGTAGGATGCTTTTGCTGTAATATTTTTGTTGCTGTTATGGTGCAAATGGCTGACAACTTTTTAGCTTCACGTGTATGCCTTTTGTTTTGGCTTTAGAATGGTAAGGTTCTCTAGGGCCACCCCTCCTTTTTTTAACTTTCCTAGTCTCTTTCTTGCTCACATATTTTACCAGGAAGAAAAATTACATCTCAAATTAGTGGTACGGGGAAGAGAAAATGAAAGGTTCTCAGACATTTCTTGCAAAAAAATACTTTCCCGATTAATTTCACCAAGTGAAGAAATAGGGAAAAATGAATTCGTTTGGATGATGAGTTTGGAGAACATAGTGACCCACTTATTTAATGGAAATCTAAATTTTCTAATTAAATTGACGCTAAATGACTTATTTTCACAAGTTTAGCCTATTTTCAAACTTTTATCTATTAAATTTTAAAAACTCAAATATTCATATATAAAATATTAAAATTAATAAAGTCCCTTAATTTTAACAATAAAATTATCATTTAATCAAAGAAATTAAAAAAATAAAAATTTCTTTCATAAACCCTCAAAATTAACAATTACTGTCAAATTTAAGTTTTGAAAAATTATATTTTCTCCTTAGGATTTTAATTTTTTCATAACAATTTTTTGACAAATTGTCACCTTCTCTAGTGCTCTCCCGACAATGTTTCTCTCTTTCTAGCATTGTCTTTTCTTTTTGTCATCTCTCTTGATGTCTGTTTGATTATCTTTAAATGAATCATTCATCTAGACAATGAATGACTCATCCAAACAAAGATATTGTCTCTTTTTAGCCTTGTCTCTTCTTCCTGTCATCGCTCTTGATGTCTATTTGATTGTCTTTAAATGAATCATTCATCTAGACGATGAATGACTCATCCAAACAAAGATGATTCATCTCCAAATGAACAATTCGTTTGAAGACAATTGAGTGAGACTTCAAGAGAGATGATTAAAGAAAAGAGACAGCACTGTAGAGAAAGAGACATCCCCAAGAGAGCACCAGAAAAGATAACTGTTCACTGAAAAATTATCACTAAATACTTGAAACTCTAAAAAAAATATATAATTTTTGAAAACTTAAACATATGAAAAATTATTAGTTTTTAAGAAAAAACAAAATAAAGTTTTATTTTTATTAATATCATTGATTAAATTACAATTTTATCTTTAAAATTAATAAATTTTGTTAATTTTATTAACATATAAATATTTAAGTTTTTAAAATTAAATTAAAAAATAGACTAAATTTTGAGTAAAAAGAAGTTTTTTTGACATTAAATTAAAAAATAATATTATACTCCAAATAGCCATTTCAATTAGAGCAAAAGAATATATATATTTTCAAGAGACAGTTTAATTGACAAAAGCAGTGAAATCCCTATTCTTTCCCAAAAAGTTGGGGTTCGCCACACATCACCTGCACGTCTTGCGTCATTGCTCCAACTCGATTTCTTCACTTTCAGTTGGATGTATGTTTAATAAAATTAGATAAATAATTATTAAACAAAAAATGTTATTTAGTTTAGGGTTTCAATTTTCATATTTGTAGATAATATATTACAATAAGACATCAAAGTACAAGTTAAATGACAGATTTAATAATCTAAAATATTTTTAGATACAAATCACAATGCATCCAATCAAAAACCAATTAAATCGAACGATAAATTTAACAACTTAAATTATTGTATTTAAACATAGATATTAGAGACTCAAATTTATAAAAAAAAAAATCTCATAATTAATAAATATAAGTTGTATATAAATGTAAAAAATTAAACCTTAACACGAACCAATTGATTTTATATAATATAAATTTCAATCTCTATACTTGTAAACCTAATATATAATGACAACCCTTAAATAGACTCATGTATATTCACAAATTTTAAAACTTAAAATCTCGTAAGGTATGCAAAATCAAATCAATCCCAAAAGTCCTAAATCATTTGTCATTCATGAAAAACAAGAAAAATGAAAGGATTCTAAAAATATAATAATAATCAATGAGAACCCTAGATTTAGTTTAATCATATTGTAACAACATTGATCAATGAATGTAGTGGTACATTATCAAATTTCTATACTAGACTGGCCATTGCCGTTGCCGTGGCCATGGCAGTCGACACTTCAATTTCTTTTTCACAGTAACCACTGAGTCTATTACCTCAAATACAACACAAAACATTACATGATGATACATTACCTTAATCATAGAGGACTTTGAAGATGACATGTCAGCCAATCAAACTATGCTATGAGTTTGCTTCATCATTCCCACTCTCGTTCCTATTCTCGTTCTTAGTCAACAAGTCAGTACCCCTTTGAATACGAAGCCTTTTTGCCCTGGAAAGTAAGCAAATCAAAGATTCAAATGGCAAAACATATCAGTCAGGAAAGAACAGCCATGGGACAATCATATAACCATAATCAGATTTTCAAAAACTCTCCTCTTATTTATCTGACTGCACCATTTCTAATTACTTTAGCAATAATTCTGCAGGCACAAATAATGAGAGGCTTTTGATTCAGAGTATCCAAAAAGTGCTCTAATAATCTATCTTATTATTTTGTTTGATTTGTAAAATAATAAAAAAATTTGCTAATCTTCAATTATTAATGATAATGTAACAGTTAGATATTAAAAAATTAATCCTAATTGTATTACAAATCTATCATTAGTTAATAATTTTAAAACAAAAATATTCTCATTTTCAATTAATATAATAAATAATAATAATAAATATTTTAAAATAATTATACATAAAACATTTAAATAAAATAATATATTAATATTCTTTTATTTTATCCAATTAAACACAATAATTATTTATATCTATTCCTTTTTATCAAACATAATAATAATAATATTTTTTCTTTTCGGAAGTCAATACTTAATTGTGTGAATAAATTTCCATAGATATGTAATAAGAGGATTCCTCCTGTATAATCACGCCAAACTTTGACACAAGGAGAAATTAAAAGAAATACTCATTTTGGCATATAAGCAATTAATATCTAACCTCAATGAAGAGATATATTTCTCAATTTCTGGTTTCTGGTCCACATCATAGGTAAGCCATTTTTCATTGAGTGAAACTGCATCCGGGGCTCCCTCCAGATCTGCTCATTGAAGGAAAAAGAAGAGAGAATGATAACTTTCAAATTCATACACTCTGAAGCAAAAACAACAGTTTTTAAATCTGGTCAACAGTATAATGAATTAGACTAACCTTGAAGCAAAATCTGTGATTCACCACTGTAGCCTTTCAATTTCCAAAAGGTGCGAGTTGCACCACCACCATCTTCTAGTAAAATAGGTTCTGTTCTAACAGCATCAGATCTTTGACTCTCTACAGGGATTGTAAGCAATGGTCAGAATATTATCTAAATATCACTTACTAATGCACCTATTTTAGATATATAATTTATACATCAGAAAAACCTTTGATAGCACAAGCAAATTGCAATGAACGGTTGACAATAATTTAAAAAAATTCAGAAACTAGTAGGCATTTTAGTCCACAAATATGTTTTGGCTTCAAGTTATATCACAAATATGTTCTTCTCACAGTTTAAAAGCCAAAAATCAAGCCTTTAAGACTGGTATTATGAATGTCTCCCCATAATATTTTTGTATAATAGACACTTTCAACCATTAACATCCAACAATATTTTAAAAAATCAGAAGGTTGTTAAATTTCATCCACTAAAAAAGCAAAAAACAGAAAGAAAGCAATAATATCCTTAGGTCTTTAATGTTAAAAAGTAAATAGAAAGAGATATAGAAAGAATATATCAAGTAACTAAAAGAAACAATTAACAGAAATCCTGAACATACTCTTGGGTACCAAGCCCACTGCCTCAAGCATCTCCGAATGTGCTTGAGCTGCTTCACTTTTTACTTCTGAAACAATTGCTTCATGCTCAGAAATAGACAAAGGAGCACTTTTTTTAGCAATAAGAGCTTTCGCAACCTCATCTTGAAATTTCTGTTTCAAGCGTTTCTCCTGCATGAAAATAAGAGTTACTTATACCACTATCACTGCTATATCAGCACTACTTCACAGACAGAAATATATGCTTAATCCCTTGTGTCACCTTATCCTTCACAGCAACGACACTTTCTCTGGCTTCTTTCATTTTTTCAACATATTTTGAATTTTGATCATCAATCCAACTCCTTAGGGATCTGCAATGAATTTAACAAAAAAAGAAAAAGTTTTTTATTATATTACTTAAATGGAAGAAAAAAGCATTTAGTTAAATATAATATCAACTGAATCTCACCACATTATTATTTACTTACGTGCTGCCTAGAGCTTCATCACATAAAAAGTTCAAGAGCTTGAGCTTTTTTACATTGTCTAACTTATCATATCCATCGTCACCACCATTGAAACAATCAGAAGGAATATCATTCAACACACATTTGGAATCAGTTACGCATTTCCTGAGAGCCTGCAACCATGAATTTTTTCCACTTGTTGAGCTTAATGATGGAGACCTAAACAGTAAACAATGCAGATAGTTACTATCCCAACCCCACACAAGCAAAAGCAATAAAGTTTGTAAAAAACATTTCGAGGGATTTATACTCTTCTCCCATATCCTTTAGTATCAAAGACAACAATTTGATATGAATTTGAATTATTGGAAAGTATTGCCCATGGCGCCTACTTCGCCCACAAATCAATTCTTTAACAATGCACTCAGCTTGTCCTTTCTTCAAACCAAGAACCTAATAACATAACAAACATGAGAAGAAGAAATATTTCCAAATTAGAGATGCCTCGCTAGGTTATCATGAAAACTTCAACTATCTTTGACAATCAATATTATTATTGCAGAACCAGAACAATGATACTATTTTTCCCATTAAAGCAGAGCCCCACTCAAACATACCTTTCCAAAAGCTGCACAAAATTCTAAGAATTGTAATGCATGGCCAACGTCTTCAGAATTTAGCTCAATTCCAGCTACAGTTGTTAAGCTGGCACCCTGAGGCAATTGAATATGGGCAGCAAAATTTTTGTTCAAGGTTTCTGTAGCACCCTTTTTGATATTGTGAGAATCAAAAACTGTCTTCACCTTCAGTCCAACGTTACCGATTTCAACACCAGCTGGAAGTCTTACATTCTCATGATTTGCATCACAGTTTCTTTCCTCTGTAATTAGATTCAAGGAATCATCCTTTAAAACACGTGTCATACAATACTTTTTCTCAGCAAAATCAACACCTTCATTGTCATTTTTATCCACTTCTTTCTTCAAAATTCCATATGAATTCTTAGGTTTTCTAATCTTAGAAATTTTCTCTAAACTTCTAAATTTTTCTTTCTTAGCAATTTTCTCAGAAATTTTAGGGTTCTTTGAAGTTTTCTTCCCACTATCAATCTGAAGAATCCCAATTTCTTTCTCGTTGGAAATCTCCTTAGAGACTTCAAGCTTCTTTTTCTCAGAATATTCTCGGCCAACTTTTGACATTTCATTATTAGCAATTTCCTCAGAAATCTTAGGCTTTTTTGAAGAAACATCCCCATTGCTATTACAGATTTCCTTTAATCCTTCCCGTTTCATTTTCTTAGATTTTTTCTCATTCATTACAGCAGTTTTGTTCAGAGAATTCAAGTTAGCGTCACAGTTTCCATCAAAAGAATTTTCCTTTCCTGGATTTGGTAATGAAGCAGGTACAGACCCCTGTCAATAGCATGGATTCACATTAAAACATGTAGAAATAGTAAATTTCATTGATAAAAAGGGAAAAACTGAAATTCAGCCACATGATAAAGTTACAAAAATGGTAATACACTAAACAACCTTCTTTGGGGTGCCAGGCTTTTTTGGAGAAGTAACCGCGTCTACAGCAATCTTCTTTTCATGACTCAAATCAGCATGTCCTTTAATTTGAAGCATTTCAACAACGGAGGAAAACCCAGTTGCTTTGGCAGTATAAAACAGTTGACCAGTGGGCTTTTGCCCTTTTTTCTTCCTAAAAGCACATAATCAATTAGACCTACCCATGCACTAACAATACCAATCAACAACCAAAAAGATAATTATACAATGGTATTGCACTTACATGCAGCAGCTGCAATTGCAAATGTCTCTACACTTGGGGCAATTCCAATCATCTAAAAGTGCCACATCTTCAGCTTTTTCCCCATATCTAATTTCAAAATCACCAAAAGGTATTCATACAGATCAAGAAAGCACTCTTATGACAATATACCCACTAAATTTATCCATTAAAAAGAACCTAGAAAAATTACAATGCCAAATGGTACCTGTTTAAGAGGCATTTGTGACAGAACATAATTGTGCATTGTTTGTTCCTCTTCTGATTCTTACAACTTGCCATAAAATCCCTTGTTTTTTGCCGGCACTTCAACATTTGATCAGCGAAAAAATCAGTAAAACAGCATTCAGGGTCCATTTACAATTTTTTCCAAAACAATAACTATCTCAGTGATTGAGAAAACAAAAATCAATTAAACGGATTTTTTTTTGGCAAAAAATAGCATAAGGACTTTATGGTTATCATTGTCCAGCCCTAACAAAGCAGTTGATCAAAGATAAGCGGATAATTCTACATACTCAGATCCTAAAGAATCAAAATGCACTGACTGGACACCTTTCATTTTTACTACCTTTTCTCACAACCAATCCAAACAGAACATCAAACAAAATAAAACTAAGACGAAGATCGGAACAAAGAAATCCCATATCTGTTCAGTGGTCTCAGGCACCAAAGTTTTATACGACTGCTACTGAAAAAAGAATTATTAAGAAACAAACCATTTCTTCTCTAATTTCCCACAAATTCTCACAAAACAAACAGAATAAGTAGTGAGTAATTTCCATAAACTGAATTTAAACTATTGCTTCCCAGATCCCAAGCATCATGAATCAAAAAACCAACCTCAAAACTCACATTTCTATTCTGGCTTATTCAAATTTCAAATTATAAGAGTGAGAAAACAGAATAAACCTGGTGACACGTCCTTCCATTCTCAGAATCATAGATTCTTCCACCCACAACGCGAACTCCTGGGGTCTTGATTCTCTTGGAAGCTTTGACTTCTTTAGCAGAACTTGAAGCCACAGCCATTGTTCCCATCCCGTATTTTGAAAGTGATTTCTAGGACAATGCTCCAAATTTTCGGAAGTACTTAAATCTGGATTTGGGTCATTTTAAGTTTCCCTCTTCTTGCAAATCAAATGGCGGGAGAGATTTGAGAGTAATCAAAATGTGTGGGAGGGATCTACAAGCGCCAAATGAACTATTTTGGGGAAAATATTGACACCCTCGTGTTTACAAAAGGGTTAATGTTGTCCGTATTTCATAGAGATGATGTGTTTTCAAATGAATAAATATTATTTTATTTTTTATTTAAAATTTTTTCATCAATTAGTTATGTATATTAATTATATATATATATATATGAATATATCTTTAAAATAAATATATATAATTTTATAAACTTTTATTATTATAAAAACGACAAATACTATTTATATTTGGTTTTACTTAAGTTTTTAATTAAGATAATAAATATTATATTATCGTACGGCTAAATATACTTTAAAACTAATTTTATATCATTAATAGATATGAATAATTTTATTATTATAAACAAAATTGAGACCATATCACAAAACAAGATGATATTTTCACCTTCTTCATTGATATATTTTTTATATTTATAATATTTTTTTATTTAAATTGAAGTAGAAATATCTTGATCTTAAAAATTAACAAAACTAATAAAATATTAAAAATTTTATGAGAAAGAATTAATTTTGAGTCTCTATAATATTTATAAAATTTTAACTATAGATCTGATCATTATATCTTAATATTACTGATTTAACTAATACATACAGAATGTAATTATTTGATAAAAGAAAGAATACACATAAATTAATAACTACATTATAAATATAAGTATTTCACTTATTCATTCGAACCATATTAAAAATTTTGTATCATATTTTATTGTCGTCATTTTTTATTTAATTATCGTTACAAAGTATTTGGCATAAAATATCTTCATATTCTAATGGCATTACTTTAACCCATTTAGCACAAGATTCTATTCTTGTTATAGGGATTGATCCAAGGGTAATATAGGTATTTGATTGCAAAAACTATGTTCATTTGCCAGGCTAAATCTGATTAAAAATGTATTGATATTAGGGAAAAAAGATAATTTTTTATCCAAGTTTTAGTTAAAATTCAAAATCATACTTACGACAGATAAAAAACCTAAACACTCACTTATGGACTAACTATTGTTTAAATTTTCGGTTAAAAACAGAAGTAAAATTATTTTCCTATAAACCCTAAAACCTACAAAATTTATATGATTTCCCCTTTTAGTTTATAAAACTCACATTTATCCTCTATGATTAAACTTTAAAAAATTCACTTTCCCCCTTTTCAACTTTATCTTTGTTGTCTTGGGGAATTGACTAATGATTGGGAAGAAGCAAAGACCTTTTCTAATGTCATCCTTTGCGTGTCATCCAAACGTGACGATAAAAGACGATGAAACATTGTCCTTTGTTGTCTGGATGACATGACAAAGAACGACACTTCATCCTCCTTTGTCGTCGTATTTGGACGGTTGTTTTTCGTTATTCTTTGTAGTCAGATCTGAAAAATAAGTGAAAAGTATCAACCGTCGATTAAAATGATAGTGGTTGGAAAAGGAAATAAATTCTATAGGTAAAATCTAAATCTTTTAAACTTTGAAAATTGGTTAAAATTTTGTTTTTAAAACTTGAAAGGGAAAACAAATATAAATTTTAAAATTTTAGAATTTATAAATAAAATAATAATTTTACTCTTATATTTAATTAAAAATTTAGATAATAATTAATCTATAAATAAATATTTTAATTTTTTACCGGTTATAAATATAATTTTATAAGTACGCTAATATCTTTGAGGAACATAGTCTTTTACCCTTATTATTATTATTATTATTATTTATTGTTAATAAAATATATTTTATCTAGGCAGAGGTATTTACTTGTACGCAATTTCTTAATTCATATTTTAAAATTTCCCCCGTACCTTCCCTTGCCGACTCGTCTAATCTGTTAAATCACCGTTTCTTCCCAACTTAATATATGGACTAAATTTAATAAGAATGGTGCTATTGGAGTTCCACCTTTTTAACATATAGGTGAAAAGCCTTTGGCCACCCAAAGTTTCATGTAAATCCTATTTTATATCAATTAATTTTTAAAAATTTAATTATCTATTGATCTATTGGATTTTATTAATATTATTAAAGAAAAAATTATTGTTCAAAAAATTCTTTTAAATTCATATTTTAAGATTTTTTTAAGTTTTAAAATTTTTATTTATATCATAATTTCATATTTTTCAAATTTAAAAACTATTTTTTTTTCTTTTTAAGGAGGTTATAAACTTTTATCATTTTTTAATATATATTACCCCTAACTTTTTAAAAAATTTCAATTTGACCTTCTTACTGTCTCTCGGTTTCTAAATCTTATATCTGACAATTATTTATTGTCTTTAATAGACAATTCTCTTCCTTTTGTCTTTTTTCTCCTTTTAGACTCTTTCCCCCTTGGCCGCCATTGTTGGAGACAAAAACAAAAATTGTGGCTGAGTTTTTGCCAGACGAATACCAATTGCATGAAAACTAATTATAAATTTCATTGGTCAATTCAATTTTCAAATACGAACTTTAATTTAATTTTAAAAGGATAATGTAAACTAATTATTTATTAGTCTAATAATGAAAAAAGGATAAATTTAAAAATTTGAGGTTAAAGCTGGTTAAATAGAGATGAAGATGAGCTGAGGCTAACTTGGGGGTAAAATTAGGTATTTCTGAAACTAATGGGGAGTAGAAATAAACGAAAGCTTTGGGGGCACAAAGTGATCATGACTAAACAGTATTGACCGTTGACTCAAAAATGTTGACGTGGCTGCGAAAGGAACCGTTCAGGAATCAGCGCTCATAAAACTAACACAGGTGGGACCGGGAAGGATTATGTTGGACATACGTGGCAAGAGCCTAGTGGGCCATCAAAGATAAGGCAAGATTCGTCAGATTTCGAGTTGCGTCTTTTGAAACCAAATTTAGCAGGATTAATCACCCCAGGCTCTTGGGACATAAAAAAAAACGGAAACTTTCTTAATGAAACCGGATGCTCAATAGATGTAAAGACAACATCAACAAGCTTTGCTCAGAGCTAGCTCTTTCTTCAGTCTTCAATTTCAGCAACCATTTTGTCTTCCTTAAACGGTACATACATAAATGCTCAACTTTTCATTTTGTCCTTTAAGCTTTTTGTGTTTTCCCAGGTCCACTTGCTTCTTAATTATCCTCAGTTTCAGTAAAATAATGGACTTTTTGTATTTGTTTTAAGAAGCCAAATGTGGACTAATGATATATGTGGAGACCTTTTGTGCCGTGTATATGAAAAAGACCAATGCTGGTTGCAAATTTAGGAACATTTTCAGTTTTAGTGTTGGTGTCTAGGAGCTCTATGTAGCTTATTGTCTGGGTTTTTGAAGATGGTCAGTTTTACTTTTATTGAATTCAGTTGACTGCTGATGTTCATTTCATCAAGGAATCTAGATTATCTGCAGAATTGTGTTACTTGAGAAAAAATTAAAGCTAGGATACTATAATTTTGCCAGACAATTAGGATTTCCCTATCACTGTTTCTCTGTTGAAAGTAAACCCACATGGTTCATTTATTTGAAAGCATGTTTTGATTTACATCTATCTTTGTGCAGAGATGAATGATTCTCCCCTCATATCTGTGTGGCTGAAATTTTAATTTGCTTCAAAATTCTCTCTAATGGAACTTCTTCCAATTTCTTGTTAGTTGGAGCAGTGGTTGAGGCTTCATGTACAGTTGCATTATCCTCGCCGGGGGTTGTAAGATCTCTTCAACTTTCAATGAAGACATTTGTAAGAGATGGAATGTGTTATATCCTGTTGCTGATTCTTTAACAAAAGCAAAGAAAAAGAAGCTAATGAATTTGTATGGTGGAGTAATTTGTTATGGAAAATCTTTTCCTATGCAAAATGTGGCTGAAACGCCCCTCCTTCAGAGTATGTATAACATGACAAGTAATGTACGGTCCTTATCTATGAGAGCTTCACCAGTGGATAAAATGCGCATGGTATGCTATGCATCCAAGTCTAGTAACAATGAGAGACAACTGAGATTGTTGGAGTCCTATTTTGCTAAACTCGAAAATGAATCATATCAGACTTCTGCTGATTCTTCAAACAAGAAGTCAGAGTTAAATCATCAAAGTGGTGATATCAATGCAAAAAACACATTGGGCTCTCTAGATTCTTATCTGGAAAAGCTTAACAAAGGTAGCCCTTCACATGCCAAATACATTTATTATTCCCTTCTTTTAGTTTAGATGATTTTTTAAAAATACTCTACAAGTTAATTTTATGCATATTTTTCTTTGCCTTTTTACATTTTAAGTAGTTATCTTTGGGTCCTTTGTTCTTTCAGATCCAAACTTCCTGAACAATGTGTTATCTACGTCTGATGACCAAACCACTGAAGACAATCAAGTTGCAACACCATTTTCTGGCAGCAAAAGTTCTGAAATAGGTGTCAAGGGAGAACTGAAAGGTTATAAGAAGTTCAAAAGCAGAAATGGTGTAAATCCTTTAGTGAGGCGGCAAGCTTTACCACAAAATGACGAAACCTCTGATTTCTATTTAGTGTAAGGCATTATTTCTTTGACAATGTAACTGAAACTTGTTCAATATTGATGTTTTTTTGTTCTTTCTGAATGCAGAAGCACATTGGCTTCAATAAATATCGCAGTTTATTTGTTTGAAATAGCCAGTCCAGTCAGCAACTCTGAGTTTGAGCTCTTTTCTCTTCCATTGTTGTATGGTGCAAAGATCAACGATCTGATCCTGGTTGGAGAGTGGTGGAGGCTAGTGACACCCATGTTTCTGGTACAAGATTGACAATTGGGTTCGTCTTCTTTTTCTGTTACTGTTCTTGCATTGCATTTTACTATCAGCATGAGACCGGTTCTGAATATTGCTCAGATCTAATTGGCATTGATTTCATTATTGCACTACAGGAGATGCTCTTGTAAATTAAAACGACTTCATTTTATCCATCAAAAAACAAAAATTCCTTCATTAAATTTTGAAGTTAATTCTATAAGAACTTGGATCATCATTGTGAAATGGAGCCATTAAATATGAAAGTGGAGTTCTGCATGACCTGAAGCATTATATGAAATGAACTTTTTCTAATGTTGTATGCAATGAATTGAACTCATTCTGCAAGTCGTACAATAAGTTTTGACTTGATTTCATTCATGAAACTTTCATTAATGCCCTACAAAAGCAGGAATTGGTTTCATTTCATTATGCTGCCTTATGAATATAATGCAGCACTCAGGGCTTTTCCATGTAGCTCTTGGTTGCTGGGCACTTCTCACTTTTGGGCCTCAAGTTTGTAAAAGTTATGGTTCTTTTACATTCTTGTTGATTTATGCACTTGGAGGGTTTTCTGGCAACTTAACAAGCTTTCTTCACACCCCAGAGCCAACTGTTGGTGGAACCGTAAGCATCGTTCCATCTTCATCATTCAGTGTTCTTTGATACCTTAACAAGATGGACCATTAAGCTTTTCACTTGACAAGTACATGGTTGCTTCTTAATATCTACATATATTTGTATTTATATTCAATCTGTTGTGAATTTTCATGTTGCAGGGACCGGTTTTTGCCATAATTGGAGCTTGGCTCATTTATCAAATGCAAAACAAAGATGTGATTGAAAAGTCAGAGAGTATGTTCCAGAAGGCCATAATTGCCACAGCTCTTAGTTTTGTCATAAGCAATTTTGGACCAATTGATAACTGGTAAGACCCTACTGTAATTGGTTACTTTTTTTCATACTAAATCATTAGTATGTTGTTAGGATTCTAAGTGCAAGATATGAGACTTTGATTTCACATTGAAAAGTGTAACCTTTTGGTGTGAGGTTTATATAATTTTGGACTCTTTAATCTTAATAACTAGTTTTTGAGGTATAGTTTTCTCAAGTTCATATAGTCTAATGATTAGAGCCAAATCCAATACTACTCGACTATTTGAGGTGCCAAACCCTCCTCAATACAAGTTTCCACTCAACACACAAAACTGCTCTTCTCCTCCTCGCTCTACCTATAATCTCACCAAATCATTAGTTCTTTCTTTTTTATACCCTCTTCTGCCACGTGGTTGCTTTTTGTAACCGTTTTGCCCTTCAATTCTCATCCCTCTACGCTTGCTCCGCTCCTTCTCCTTGTAAATACTTTGAGAGGCCTATCGTATGCTAGGCCTTAAGATCATGACTAAATTGGCTACATCATTAGGATAAAATTTCAAAAATGTTCAAATTGATTTGCTTCTAGTTGTTTACCTCATAACTTGGAAAATTCTGCCATAATGATTAGTTCCCTTGTTGATAAATGTTGTAGGACACACTTTGGAGCTGCTTTTACTGGTATAATATACGGCTTTTTCACATGCCCTGCTCTGCAAGTAGATGATGCACCTTCAAGAACAAGTCAGGAAGAAAGAATTAGAATTTTTAGGCAATATGTGAACCCCTGTAAATCGCTTGCTGTGTTTGCTGTCTTCATAATCGCTTTAAGCTCTTTCCTTTTTGTCATTGAACCTCCTCTTGATACGCTAGCACCACCTTAGGTGATTCTATAAATATTCATGGAGTTACATTGGTGTTATATTGAAGTTGCATCTCAAAATTTGTCTCAAACTGATTTGGCATTATCTCACTGATGACAGACTACGATAGTAAATATCGAAAGTGTAATATTCCGTGTGCACAATTTTGAATATTTAAATAATATATCATCGTATAATTAAATTTTAATTTATTTTTAATATAAAATCACTTAATCACTTTATAACACATCATTTAAATATCTAATTATATACTTAAATTTTTATCATATATATAATGTTAGCTTTACCATTTAAAAGAGATTTCTTAATCGTATAGTATACGCATGGAGTCCTCGTAATATGGGAAAAAGTAAATTAGAGATTAAGTTACACCAAACATGCTAATCAAATCGTATATCGTATCATATATTAAAAACCTAATATTTTGTATCATATATTGTATTATAAGATTCGCCTCTAAAAAAAATGTATCAATTAAAAAATAATAATGAACATATCATTTCATAAAATATAACAAACATATCTAAAAATATAAAATTTCTCACATATATCTCTATTACATTATATTTTCTCTAAAAATTATATCAACTTATATCGATGATATGTATTATTTTGTATAATAAATACATTGTATCATATTAATTCGATACATCTTAAGATACATATTATTTTTTATCTGTATCATATCATATTATAAAATATGAATAGTATATCATAAGATACTTATACCATAATACCAAACACAAGAAACTGTTCTTACGTTATGAGTTTCATGTGTTGGTGGAATACTACAAACCCAGTATTATAGGCTTATTACCAGACATTTTAATATCATGAGTTCATATCTCCTTGGATTCCTAAGTCTGCCATTCTACTAAAGCCAGACTGTGGCGTCCCCCGCAAGCGACCAGCTTAGCGATCCAATGTCCCTCAGCTTCACTTTCACCTGCATTTCTTGGAGGTGGGATATTTATAGGAACTTCCATTGGTTGGCCTGTTGTTACCTTCCTACCATATCCAAGACGTCCATGGTCGCCTCGTCCAAACTGCAAATTGGAAAACCAGTCGTCAAGAATGGGATTTTATTTTGTATTATAAAGCAGCAATCTTATTTACATCCTTTCTAGAGAAATTACACTTTTAAACACAACGAAGTTTTCTCCATAGCTCACATTTATGCCTTTTCGAACAATTTTCGAACAATTTTGTTCAATGTTCTAAGACAAATCCCCATATTAATCCAATCACAAACACCGTAGCCCCACGCCTGCACCTGTTTCTATCAGTGTTGGTAAATTAAAATACATCCATTTCCAGAGACACCATCTTCAGCAATTATTGATATTCAGACACAGTCAGCACCACTTTCAACTTCCATCCTATATTTGCAGCCATCACAGCTTATTTCTTCTAAAACCTAGAATAGAAATGGACAAGAAAGAATACTCACTGAAAACATGCGCCCGTCATTTGTCAATGCTACTGAATGTGTTCCACCACAAGAAATCTGGATCACAGAAAAGTTAATTCAACCTAAAAACATATGGGAAAAAGGGAAAAAGAAAAGGACAAGAAAAACAAAGAGCATGGAAATAAGGTGGGTTTAAACATCCCAGGTATCCACCCAAGGTTTTGTACAAGAGCAGAGGCTTGGAAAGATTTATTCTCCACTGATCATGCAATGACAGTCATCAAACCATTAATTTGGACTAACATACGCATCAATGACAAGCCTTTTAAAAGTCCCTTGATCCAACTAAACCAATCAGAGAGAAATTTAGAACAAGTAATCAACACTACCTGAACAATGTTCTCCCCAGCTAAAAGATGAACCCGTTGGGGCACCATTTTACTGCTCTTGTCATTGTCCCCGAATCCAAGTCTCCCATGTTCCCCTCTTCCCCAACCATACACCTGAAAATCAGACATCAATAGAAGCTTTTTTCAATTGACAAACTACACATCTGAGAAAATTCAGAACTCAATATCTATTTGATACAAATATGCACCACAAAATTCAGAATTTAGAATGTTCAGTGAATACAATAGACAACCAAGGTGACAAATTATATCCGTTGTTCCTTGAAGTTACTAGAATGCATTACTTTATAGCTGCAAATGAACAGGAAAATAACAATCCTTAAAACAACAAACAATTAAATCATAAGTAAACAAGAATTTCCTCAACAAATAAAAGAAAGCAGTACCTCCCCGTCATCAGTCAATGCAGTAGAATGCCATCCTCCAGCAGCAATATCGACCTAGATGTGGGAATGAATAGATAGTCAAACAAACTTATAAAAATGAAAAGTAACAGTACTCATATTGCAGAAAAGATTTGTCATAGTACGTCATCTTAGCAACATATAGATAACCAAAATTCAAGACAAGTAAATTGAAACTACAAATGAATAAAAGATCCAGGCCAAAACCTCTGAACCAAAAAAGCCATGGGGAATCAAAGTGACTAGAAAAATAGACAACACATCTTGTCAGAGAATTTGACCAAGTTTGGCACTAATCTATTGATAAACCACAGCTCTACATCAATCAATCCATCCACCATATAGATATATTATAATCTTACAGAAACACAATTTCATCATAATCCCTTCTCAAATTTTTAAGGTTGTTACATTACAAAAGAAAAGACATATTTATGTTCACAAACTTGTATCTCTAAGGAGCTCTTAATAAATTCCCCAGATTAGGACATGGCAGACAAGGTAAAAGGTCAAGTTTGTATTCAGCCATGGAAACTTGATTAATGACCAACGGGCAAAACACATGGCAATGTCAGAAGCCCAACAATGATCAAACCTTAGGCTCTAATTATGCATTCAGACTCCAAACAGCTGCATGTTTAGTTGCAAGATTTGGCATTCGCACTGGTCGAAATAAATCCAAGGCAAAATGCAGACATGCAACACCCACTCTGGCATTTACATCACTTCAACATGATATTCTAAATTAACAATTTCAACAACCAATTTTGTTCAGAATTTTCAATCTTGATAAAACTTTTCTAACAATGACGAAATCTAAAATGGAAGTCTCTTTTTTTTTTTTTTTGAGACAAGATCAAGTATACACAATTTTTGTAAAAAACAACTCAATTTAACAAACAAGTTTTCCCAGTAGTTCACACCAATAAGCAATTATACACTAAGATGAAACCAACGGTATTGTATGCATGCTTACTTCAAATGATAATATTGACAGAAAAATGAATACAGGTAAAAAAAAAAAAAAGCAAGGCTCTAAGAATGTAAAACATACCAAAGTGAGATCAGAGAGCCCTTGGACAAGAATAGGTTGTGATCTTGGTTGTGTATCCCCAGTACCGAGTTGCCCATACTCATTGTTACCCCATGCCCACAATGTTCCATCCTCTTGAAGAGCCAAATTATGAAAAGCCCCAACAGCAATGAGCCTCACCTTTTCAAGCCCTTGCACTCTCACAGGAATGAAAATTTGTTTTCTGTAAGGAAACCTTTATTAGAAGCATGGAGCATGTAAACAAGGAGAAGCCCGCATGAACATAGAGTTGAAGAATAAAACCAAAGTTGACTATACATGTCTCCAGGAGGCCATGGTTGACCCCAGGTCCATACATGTCCCTCACGTGTAAGCACCACAGAATGAGTTCCACCCGCAGCCACCTATCATATTAGCAATTAGAGAATAGCAAAAAATTGATCATGGGCAAGCCACTTCATAAATTACAACCACACAAAAGAAGTAATTGCATAAGTCAGGTTAAGGTGAGGAAATTCTTACACCATGCCAGAGTGAGAGGCTTATTATTGTTATTGATATTATTTTAAGAATAAAAAAAATTTTGTTAACAGAAAAAAGATTCATGCTACTATTGTGGTGTACCAGTGGTGCATAATGTGAAGGAAATTTATACCAGACTAAACTGGCTAAGAATCCATGGATGAGTACGGTAAATCACAGGTTAAAATCAATTCTATCATCACAATGTCAAAGCAATACTGTAGAATATGTGAAGCACAGCTATACATCAACTAAGCAGGTAGACTTTAACCATCCACAGTGTTATCAAAATTGAAAATAGAACCAATGCCAAATGATTGGCTCTGCTACATGGTTTCACTCCAAGAATCTTCTAAAGAGAACAAGTAAGTTATGTTAAAAGCATAAATTGACAATAACCCGAAAAGATATACCTAAAAAATTAACCAAAAAAGTCACTTAGAAACTAGAAGACGCATGCATGCAACTACTCTGATCCAAAATACACAAATTAGTATGAGCAAATCACCTGCCGAACAACAAGCTTTGGGGCACATCGCTGAGGAATCACAATGTCTCTCCTCAAAGGCCTTCCAGTGTCATCTTTTCGCTCAGGTTCTTCACCACACTGACCATACTCATTCCCACCTGCACCAAAAATACTTCAAAAACTTAATTCACCATGCTTACAGACCACACCAATTCCCCACAGATAAGCCTTTTGGAACCCTCTTCAATTTCTAATTGATTAAAACAACTTTCTCTGCCATATTACATGCATTAATCTTAAAGTACTTTGTAATGAATAACAACAAAATGAAGAAGATTAATAACACATACATACCCCAAGCATAGGCTCGGCCTTGATCATCAACAGCCAAACAATGCCATCCACCAATAGCAGCCTAAAAATAAAGAAACCAAAAGTTTCAAATTCAAAATCAATTAACTTAATATTAATTTTATGTATCCAAAAAGAAGGGTAATTACCTGAACAATCTTGACATTAGCGAGATCCTTAACCTGACTGGGAACATTTTCAGTCTTGGTCTCAGGTGGGTGACCCAAAGTCCCTCTCTGGTTCCATCCCCACGTAAACAACTGGCAAAAAACAAAACAACACCCATATCACTTACTAAAACATCAAAGATACAATTTAAAATGCAAATATCCCACATCATTGCAGAAGAAAAAATCAACCTTTCCGTCATCACAGATGGCGAGGGAGTTCCGGCTACCGGCAACAACAGAACGGACTTTATAAGGCTTGAGAGCTTTGACAACGCAAACCCTATCTTTCTCTTCGTTGTTTCCTATTCCTAATTGCCCATCTTCTCCCGAGCCCCTGAAATGAAGTATACAGCGTTAAAATGGGAGTGACAGCATTATCAAAAGAAGAAGAAGAGAAAGTGTAATATAGAAAAAGAGCGACCAAGCAATAAGAGATGTAGTGGCAGCCATGAGCAGTGCAAGCAAAATTGAAAGGAGAGTGGATATATATATATATAAAGAAAGTGGAGTAAGTGCTTGGCGGCTAGTTGGGTTGTGCGAATTTGATTCGATGGTGCTGCGTGTAATCTCATCTAAGTGGGTGCTATGGACGATTGTTGGCAAAGGCTGATGGACTTATTCCCACGTTTTTTCAAGTTTTTATTGATTAATTTTAAAAATTTTAAACATTTACCCACCTGTTTATTTTTATAATTAGTATTAAAGATAAAATTATTATTTAATAAAAATATTTAAAAAAATAAAAAATTTATTGCATTCTCCCCTTAAATTTAAAAATTTAATAATTTTTCCTTTACCCTTCACCCAAAGTTTAAAAAATCACTATTTCTCTCATATGGTTTTGATCTTCTCTCTTCGATGATAATCCCTTCTCCAATCGTAAACTCTTTCTCTCCTTCTTAATTTCTCTCTCTTCCAATTTCTCCCGATCTCCTTACCATCTCTCAAACCATTCATCTTCATCACAGATAAAGATAGCTAAGACAAGGCAGTAGAAAGATTGGAAAAGAGAGATAAGTCAATGATCGAAGAAAGAATTGTCACCAGAGAGAGGAGATCAAAACCCTAGAAGAAAAATGGTGAATTTTCAAACTTATAGTAAAAATAGAAAAAAAACTGTTAGATTTTTAAACTTATAAAAAAAATACGATAAATTTTTAATTTTTTAAAATATTTTTACTAAATAGCCATTTCACTTTCGATACTAACTGCAAAAATTAATATATGAGTAAATGTTTGAGATTTTTAAAATTAATATATAAGAACTTAAGAAAACACTAATATTTAGGTAAAAATTAGTTCTTTGGCAGAAAAAGAAAAAAGTTGATGCCATTTAATTGAATTTTATCCTAATCCTTATCCGGTTTAGTGAATCATCCACCATCGTTAATTAAGATAATTTAAAAATTAATCCCAATATATTATTAAAAAGAGCTTAAATTTATATAGATATGTTTCACATCTCACTCCATAGCCACTAAATTTTAACATTTAACAGGCAGGGATATGCTGTGCCATACATTGACGTGACCTTTTGTAAAATTTTTGCCATTTCAGGGAAAACATGTTCTACATGTCAGCGAGAGATGTGAATTTGTATACAAAACCTTATCTATACTTGAACTTAGTAGAGCAAAAGTAGGCCTACTGTCGAGACTTAGGCACATTTAATCTTAAAGGATGAAACAAAGGTCATCAATTCGGCAGAGCAAGGAAGTACAGGGCATACCGCAAGCTTTCCTACCAAATGGTCTCAAAAGACAACTAAAAACCAGATATACAATTGACATCACATGGCGTAAGTCCATAGCTGGGCAACCAGGCAACCACTGGTAACACCGGTGACGCCAGTTCCAGCTTTGCCTTTGCGACAATCAAAATACACCAAGGACCGAATCATCCATTTTGTTAAAACCCACATTACTAAGCTGAAGATTTACATAAATCAATCAAGTAGTTGAAGTTCTAAATGTTAATTTGAACTCAAGAACACCTAATTTCAACAAACCACAGCATTGCACTCAAAAAACTACACGATAGCCAGATCAAATTCTTCTAATCAATAATTTAAGCTAGTTTACGATCTGTTGAAAGATTTCAATCCTGTGTGTTGTCAACACTCAAGATTATCAGTTCATGAAATCCTGCTACAACTGTCCACATGGCATGCATGTAGACTAAAAGCCACAAGATAAAAATACATAGTACATATCCTATAAACTGAACTCATCACTGCTGTGCTTCGCTCGAATCACGTTTTGATGCTTCCTTAATCTCATCCCCAGCTTCATCCTATAATCAAGAACAGCAAATTCATCAAACAGGAAATGGAATTAAAAATAAATGGCATAATAATGCAGTTTTTTGCATCAGAACCCTTTAAGAAAAAAATGATTTAGTCATTCATAAACAGAGTGGATAGGCATGCATCTCAAACAATGAGATCATTTAACATCTGTCTGATTATTAATCACATAAGTGATAAACAAATTCAAGCCAAATTTAAATTATGCATTTTCTGGTACTTGGACCAAATAGTGATAATGCCCTATTTCAATCTGACAGACAAAAAATCACACCTCAGTCTAGTTGTGGTGCAATGAGGGTTATCAACCAATTCTGACTAGGCCAAACTAACACATGCTACTCACACACAGGGAACTAATGATTGAGACATAGCAGGAGAACATACAGGGATATCGGAAGTCCAAAGTGTAAGATTATCTCGGAGAAGTTGCATGATCAATGTACTGTCCTTGTATGATTCTTCACCCAATGTATCCAGCTCAGAGATAGCCTCATCAAATGCCTGCCAAGCAAGAGTAGTAAAACTATTTCAGTACATGAAATATTGTAAATGATTTCCTGCAGTTATATATGCTTATTCCCACTAATTATTAAATCCTTCATGAAAAGGTTTGTAAAGCACCAGACCCAAAATCAGAGAGACCAAATGCAAAACATAATCATCAACAGTTTGAGTAGTAACAGCAAGACACATACAAATATGAGGCAGGAAATAATACTAATGACTACAAGAATCACTCTTATTTTAAAGAATCAACTAATTTTAAGTCTTATTTCATGCCGTATGCCATGCACTCAATTTAGACTTTTATAAACATAAGTATCAGGGTACATAATTTATATGATAGATTACTCTATATTCAATGAGATTCTTAACAGAGTAATTCCAACAAAAGGCTTATATTTAACAGGGTCAGGTAAATAACAGACCATCTTTTTAAAGCATATAATCATTCAAAGAATTTGTTGCAAAGGTAAAGAATTAGCCTTTATCCTAAATTTATTCTTTTTCACCAAAGTTCAAATTATAAGCCAGTATATCAATTAAAGATAAGCACAGAAGAACCCAGAAATAAACAATGGAACCAAAATTTACCATTATGAGTGACAAATTCCTACATCAGCCAGCATCACATTTTTTTCCAGATTGTCGAAATACGAACATATTAAAAAGAATTAAAGTAGTTAAGTATACACACCTGCTTGGCGAGATTGCAAGCACGATCAGGTGAGTTAAGGATTTCATAGTAGAACACAGAGAAGTTGAGGGCAAGTCCCAGCCTTATTGGGTGAGTTGGAGCAAGTTCAGCCAAAGCGATATCCTGTACAAACATCAATGGTAGCTCAAACAAACAAATCCATGCTGGAAAAGGTAAATAAAATTTTGCCGCAGAAAGAATGAAATTTTATGCTTAGACAAAAGAACATTATCAACACCTGAGCAGACTTGTAGGCCAACAAAGTGCTCTCAGCAGCTTCCTTCCTCTCAGCACCAGTCTTGAACTCAGCCAAATACCTGTGGTAATCACCCTTCATCTTAAGATAAAACACCTTGGACTCAGCAGAAGAGGCTGAGGGAATGAGATGTGACTCAAGGAGGTTCAAGATTCCATCACAGATCTTGCTCAACTCAGCCTCAATTTTGCCTCTGTACTCCTTGATGACTGATACATGGTCCTCATTTCCCCTGCTCTCTTCCTTTTGCTCAATGGAAGAGATGATCCTCCATGAAGCCCTCCTGGCACCAATCACATTCTTGTAAGCAACAGAGAGAAGGTTCCTTTCTTCCACAGTTAACTCCTCAACATCAACTGTCTTTGCAACTTTCTCCATGAACTCCACCATTTCTTCATAACGTTCAGCTTGCTCAGCCAACTTGGCCATGTAAACATTTTCCTCACGAGTTGAATCAATAGGCGACATCTTCGCTATATTAATCTAAAACGCAATTCTGAAAGCTAATTCAAGTTAGTTTGACACACAAAAAAGATTATGCCTTATATATCAGTAAATCAGATGTCTTCTGACTTCATTATATACATGGTGTCACATAACAATAACAATCTATCTGTGAACAGATCTAACAAGTTCATCAATTGAATGCTGTTAACATCAAACAACTTAAAGATCATTCTTTTATTAATTAATTTAACAAAGAATGAATTCCATCTATTTTCAAAGACTTTCTCAGCATGCAAACAGATCACAGTACACTTCTCTAGTCAACATAACTAATTCAATACCGGTAAATCTGATCTTATATCATATTTTAAACTCCCAAAAAGAAAAAAAACCTCAAGTGAACCAAAAAGTTACTTTAAAATCATTAATGAAGAGATCTTCACAGTTCCGAATAGATAACACTATTCTTTTCATTCTTAGCATTTTGTAGGTATCCAAACAGCCAAAAACACAACATCAGCTCAAATCGAGTATCATGCAGGTTAAATAGTGATCTGACTAGTTGAAACCCTAAACCTCTTAGCCTCAGTCTCAATATTTGCCAACCAAGCCAAATAATCAATTTTCTCAGCTTACAATAAATTTTCGGCCAATAAAAACATAAAAAAACCTCAAATCATCTAAAGAAGAAATTTCAAACTAATTTCAAGTACAAATTTAGCTTCTGAGTCTCAACAACAAAAGAAAATCAAAGTCAATAAAAAATTTCCCTTCCCCTCCAATATTTTGCTGCAGCCAAACAGATCCAACGAAGAATAAAAGCAATAACAAGACTAATTTCAACTCGGAAGTTCTTGTTCCTCCGAAGAATCAAAGTCAAATAATCAAATAAGCAATTGGTCTTCACTTCCAACAGTTTCTCGGCAACCAAACAGATTTCAGAAAAGAAGAACTAAACAGATCTACCAAATGACCACCTCTCAACGGATCGAATCATCAAACACTAAAATCAACTAAATCAGGACCCCAAACAAGAGATCAGTCAAGCAATACCTTCGGATGTAACAAAAAGAAATCACCAACAACAAACGAAAGGCAAATAATAATATTAAGTAAAAGATCTGAAACCCTTGAGCAACCCTAAAGGGGAAAAAGAGAAAGACAGAGAAGAGCGTTAAACGCACCGTATAAGGGCACCGTGTGAGGACGGGAGTAGATTGTTGAGAATAGAAATGCGAAGTTTAAATAAAGAAAAGCAGTGGGGGGAGGAAGGGGTCCAATGAGAAGGCGACAACTCTTAGGCAGCGGAGAATCCGTGAAGGTCGATCAACCTGGATGTCAGCCACGCTGGCGTTGACCGTCAACTCTGAAAACACATTTACGCACGCACACTCGCACTAACTCACGCGCACGTTATGCTTCTGTCTTGTTCTTTCACAGGTTCCACCTAGGGATGGCAATTTGGACCCGACTTTAGGGGCCCCGACCCTCCCCGACCCTAACGGGGAGGGGATTCCCCGATAAAAACGGGGAAAGGGGCGGGGATGGGGATAAAAAAAATCCCATAATCGGGGACGGGGATACATGTGTCCCCGCCCCGCCCCTCCCCTCCCCGCCCCGCCCCTCCCCGCCCCATCCCCTCCCCTCCCCTCCCCTCCCCATCCCCTTCCCACCCCTAAATCTAATATATTAATATAATAATTTCTAAACTATTAAGTTTTAGAAAATTTTACATTATGATTTATTAAAACTATAACTTTAATTTTACTAATTTTTTAATTATCAATTATTAGTTTTTACTAATTTCTAAACTATTAATCTAATATATTAAAAAAAACCTAGAATTTCATTATCATAAAATGTAAATGCACCAAATTAATTTTATTTCAACTTCAAAACTTAGTTAGTCAATCCACTAGGTTTTACACACAAAAAATAATAAATTATAAACTTAATAAAATCAATTGAAGTGAATGAAAAGTGTTAAATTTAATGTTATTATAAAATTACCCTAAATCACATACATGAAGAGCTACTAATGAAGAGATTGATTATTGTATATTGTTAGATTTTATGAAAACTTTATATTTGAACTAAAATAACAAAGAATATTTTATAGCTCTTGTAGCAAGTGATATTTTGAAAAAATATGATTTATTTTATTTATTGAAATATATAAAAGAATTAAAATTTATATTTATGGGTATGGGGAGGGGATTTTTCCCCGCGGGGACGGGGAGGGGATGGGGAGGGGATTTTCCTTCGCGGGGAGGGGACGGGGATTATTTTTTATCCCCGCAACGGGGACGGGGCGGGGACGGGGATTGAGATACCCTACGGGGACGGGGACGGGGATTGATATCCCCTCCCCGCCCCTCCCCATTGCCATCCCTAGTTCCACCTAGGGATGGCAATGGGAGGGGTCCCGTCCCCATATGGGATATCAATCCCCATCCAGGATTCATCTCCGTTATAGGGATAAAAATGATTCCCGTCTCTTCTATAAAAAAAAAATCTCCTTTTTATCCCCTCCCCATCCCGTAGAGAAAAATCTCTTTCCCATACTTGTAAAAAAAATATTTTTTTATCTTATAAATACAATATAAATATATTAAATAACAAAATTAAGCAAAATTAAAATTAATTTATTATTTCAAATATCATAAATATAATATATTAACTCTTTTAATATATACAACAAAAATCTAAATCAATTTGAAAAACATAAATAATTTAAAATTATAAAACTATATTAATATTTTAAATAAATATATTACTATAAAGGGATAGAGACAGGAATAGGGGCGGGGAGGGGACACATGCATCTCCATCCCTGGCCCGTCCTCGATTGCGGAGATTTTTTTCATCTCCGTCCCCTTCCTCGTTTCTTTTAGGGAATTTCCTTCCCGTTAAGGTCGAACCCCTAAAGTCAGACTCAAATGGTCATCCCTAGTTCCAACCATGAAAACAACTTTTAAAAAATGTTAAATATCCACTTACAAATTATAAATAAATTTCAATATTTTTAACAGGCCAAATTCGATGTCTCACCTAAGGTTTGAAGAAATTACCGTGTCCACCTTTTAGGTTTCAAAAAGTCAAATTCCAATTTGTCATCCATATCCATTGTAAATCTATTTGATTTTTCTAGAAAATATTTTGTTTTTTTATTAAAATTAAAAATCAATTATTATTACTTAATATAAATATAATTTTTGCCGGTCTAAAATTTTCACTTAAACTCCTAAATTAAATTAAAACTTTAAGCTCAATTTTAAAAAATTATGTTTTAATCATTTTTTTGAGATATTATAGTTATTTTTTAAATTAACAAAACGTATGTTAAAATTTTAAAAATTTCAAAAATACTTTTAAAACTATTTTCAAAATACCAAAACCCCCTAAAATTTTTAGTTAAAACACTTGATATTTTCAAAAATTTTGACTCATCCCTAAACTTTTGAAAAGGAAAAATAGAAAGGAAAATAAAAATAAAAAGAATAAAAGGAAGAGGAAAAATTAAAATAAAAGAGGAAAAAAGAAAATAAAAAAATTCATAAAATTACTTTCTTATCCTTTCACAATAATTGGATTATATAATATGAGTATATGATAATTTTTAGAATAAATTATTAATAAGTTAATGTCAAATCTATTTGGAGAAGAAAGTGTTAATAGTGAAGATAAACCCTAAAATTTAGACTCTCCACCAAAAATTGAGACACAAGCAAATGCCCCAAATTCAGGCCATAAGACTAAACAAATTCTTAATGAATTCATGCAATTTGGACTATGACAAAACTTGATTAATTGATAACAAAAATGGCAATGAGTGAACTTTAGTTTATTGTTAACCGATTTAGTGAGCTATTTCAAGTATTTCTTAAAAGTTTTAAACTTTATATTTACACTGATACAATCTTATCTATTGGCTTTAAATTATAAACATATTAATAAATATATAAAGGCCAAATGACTTATTCCCACCTAAGATTTAGTGTAAACCCAAATTTACCTCTGCTAATTTTTGAAAATTTAAATACCTACCCATCTATTAGTTTTTGTTGTTACAGTTAAAGGTAAAATTGTTATTTAGTTAAAAATATTTAAAAAACTAAAATTTTATCATATTTTCTCTCTTAAGGTTTAAAAACTAACAAATTTCCTCCCACCCAAATTTGAAAAGTAACCATTTAGCCCCTAGGTTTTCTCTTTTACTTTCCTTCTCCAACAAACTTTCTCCAATGACAGTTAACCTTCTTCCTCTAGTGCGGATGACCATCGACACCAATTACAACATTCTATGCCATGGACGAGGTCGAAATGGTCAGATTTTTGCCCATAGAGTTTCTAAAATGGTGACAAATTGAGATGAATATTGGCACAAAATGCCAATCTTTGACGTCCTTGGTTTTTAGGAAACTCAGATCAATGTTTCTCAAAGATGAAAGATGTCAAAGATCAACATTTCGCTCCGATCTTTGTCACAATTTGTCATTATTTTAGGAAACTCAGTGCACAAAAATATTATCAAAAACCATTTTGACTAGTTTTTGATGGTTTCTACATCAGGAAATTACCAGGGAGAGAGAGGAGATGTTGCAAGAGAGAAATGCTAGGAAGAATAGTTGTTGGAAAGATGAAATGAAGTTTTTGAGGGGTGTAAGTGCAATAAAGTTTGAGGGGGACAAATTCATTCTAAAATATAAAACCCTAAAAACCATATATGGTGGGGTGAAAGATTAATTTTTTTAAAATTAAGTTAGGAGAAATTGTTAGTTTTTAAAACTAAAAAGAAACATAAATAACTCTTTGTTTAAATAAAAATTTCTAAATGACGATTTTACCTCTAACTGGAACAGTCAAGGCCAACAGATGGGTAAGTATTTAAGTTTTTAAAATTTAGTGAGGGTGAGTTTAGATTTATACTAAACCTTAGGTGGGAGTAAGTCATTTGGTCATATATGAATTATAAGGTTTAAGTGTAATTTTTTTCATTCTAACTTGAGTTGATCATTTATCTTTCAAATTTGAGCTCAAGCAAAAAATTTCTCAACTTGACAAGTTCAAATTTACGCTTAGTTTGAGCCATATAATTAAGCACAAGCTAAGTACTATTTAATTCAATCTACTATGTTTGGTTTGGGTTTAGGGTTTAGGGATAAAATTCAATCTACAAATTTTATCAAACATAATAATTATTTATACCCAGTAATCTTCTAAGTAATCTATTTCAAAGGTAATCTTTCTATTTTAGTAATCAAACATTACCCAAACCAAATGCCCCCTAAGTGTAATAAATTCGAAAGAGAAATTTTTGCACCCCTACTTCAAATAGTTGGACTCTCAAAATAACATTTAATTGAAAAAAAATAATGAATGAAGATAGAGTTACAATATGAACACTCTTAGGGACGTTTGTTTCTTGGTAAAAATGGCCTTAATAATCTATCAGATATTACTTGTATTACTTTATTTAGTTTGTAGGTATTAAAAGATTTTAGAAATATTTTTTTATCTATAGTGATGTGACAGATAATATAGATAGTAATCTAACTACTATCTTTATCTTAAGTATAAAATATTACTAAGGTAATTTTAATATTATTACAATTATATTTTTACCTAATAATTTTTTAAGAGTAAAATGTCATCACTTTTAATTAATATAATAAATAACGTGAAAAATATTTTAGAATAATTATACTCAAGGCTATTTGGGTAAAATAATATCTTAATATTTTTTTATTATATCTCATCAAACATAATAGTTGTTTATATCTACATATACTTATCAATTTTTATCAAATATAGTAATAATTTATATTAGTAATATTTCAGGAGGTGTTTGAATTTATTATAACTATATATTTATTTATTAAATTTCTTAAAGGCAAAAACAATCTCATTTTCAATAAATATAACAAATAACATAAAAAATATTTTAGAATAATTTTACTCAAGAACATTTAAGTAAAATAATATACTGGTATTTTTTTATTACCTTTAACTAAACACAATAATTATTTATACCTATTCATTTTTCTCAAATATAGTAATAATTTATATCCAGTAATCCTCAAATTAGTTTTTTAATTTTAGTAATAAAACATTCTTCAAATCAAATACTCTTTTACGATAATTTAACTTTATGGTAATTTTCTGTTTTTTATAATAAAATATTATTTAAACTAAACAAAAACTTAAATAAATTATAAAATAATTATTATTAAAAAATCATAGTGATAACAATTCTTCTGAATATCATTTTGATTAAAAATTCTTGTATCCACAAATTGCATACAAAGAGTTTTTTTAAAATTAAATATGATAAAGAATTAAGTTCAAATTGCATGTATAAAAATAAATAATAAAACACATAAATCAACATATATTTTTGAAATTGAAAGAAAATGAAGTCAATGATGAATAAATATAAGTGGGGCAAATGATGTGATTGAAAGATTGAAACTAGAAGTGAAACATCCTTTATCATAAATGGAGTGTGATGAGCTTTGAACAAGTCTTCTTATAGAAAGGATGTTCATGGTGGGGATGACTATGACAAGTTTTTTTTTTTTATTTAATTGAAAAAAATAAACCATAATGCAACTTAATGCTATGTAATAATAAAATTTAAAAATTTAAAAAATAGGTTGATTATTAGAGGGAATCTACACCCGTTGTTATGTTATTATTATTTTAAAATTGTACCCCCGAAAACAATTACAAAGAGTTTTACTATGTTAATAGTTTTTGTTTGTCTCTCTAATCATTGAGTAGGTCAAAAAGATTATGAAAGAGTTTCAAGAAAAGATCTGGAAAGATTCCAAAAGATCCCTTGGTCGAGCGATGAAGATATTGTGATGATTAGGGGGACACGTAGAGTTGGATGTTTTGCAATCTACATGTCTAGCTCATTTGGGTAACACATATGGTTAAAATTGGTACACATTAAAGGTTTATTGGGTGTTGCGTCACCACTTTATATTTGATATGATATACGTGGATTGACTCAATTACTTTACATTTAATACATTATTTGAAAAATACAATCATTTTGCATTAAACGTGAAGCAGACTACCTATTATGCATGGTGATGATTATGTCTAATTGTACATTATGGCAACTTGAACACCTTTTTTGATGGTGGATACATGACCATACATTGGACAATTTATATATTTTTTTCCTTATTTGAATGAGATTCACCACATGTGTTACATCAAGTTGCAACTTGCATATTCACGTTTTTGTGGCAATCTATATTTAGATAGTGTGAGTTATCTACACGCTTCTGATGACATATTAGGTTATTAGAAATTTGAGATATTAGTCGCAAGAGCTAGACATTTTTTGAGGCCCCATTCTCAATGAGTAAGTTATCTACACTATAGTTCCTTAAATTTTAATTGAAATTTAGATATATCTATTTTAATAACTTATAAATTTATGAAGTTTACATTCTTTCTAATTTATTTAGTTCTTATCAACAATTGAATTTGAATGATGTTATGGGTTATAGTATTGAGTATTCAAAGAAGTCGTTAGCTCTATTATTGGTGAAAGGCTTGGTCAAGTCAATTTATGGTCTCAAGCCTTAATAATTAAGAGAGAGTTTAGCTTTATTATTACTATAATTATAATTATAGACTAATTTCTTTTTAATTTGAATAATTAAAAATTAAATATAAAATAATACCTAATTATATAGTGACACATCGTTTTATATATATATATATATACATAAAGTTGCGTATATAGTTTTATTATTAAATTATCGATATAAAAGTTGTTAAAATGAGAGATGATTGAAAGTCTTTTTTTATACGAATCGAGTTGAGTCAAATGCAAGAGTAGCTCGAGTTTGTCTAGTCTCTAAGTTTGAAGTTTGAAGTTCGATTTAAATTCATGATTCAAATATGTGATTTATTAACAAAATGTTGTGGCTCATCCAATAATAAGCAAAATGAAGTCATTTTGATAATAGTTGACATAAATTGAATTGAACTCAAGTCAAATCTGAACCATATCAAATTATTCATCCAATCAACGAGTCAGACCAAATTAAACTCTTTTTAACTCAAGTTTGACTCAATTTTAAATATGAATTGACCCTCTTAACTTAACTTCAATTTGAATTTGACTCAAACAAATTCCAATCAAACTAACATAACATTCGAGAACAAACAAATTTGGTTAAGTCCAACTCTAGAAATGATTACCTTTCTAAACCAACTGAGGCTTGAACAGAAGACTCGATAACAAAACAAATTCAATTGACTCTTCTAAAAACAGTCTTTCAATCCTAAAAACTATAAAAACTTCCTTTTAAAATTCTTTATAAAAATAAATTATTCAATATAAAACTAATGCATATATACTTTTGTTATACAACTTGGGTATACTAGATGATGTTTATCATATAATTGAATAATTTTAAATTAAAAATAAAGTAATACCTAATTATATAATGATATATCATCTGTATACCTAAATTATATATAAAAAATATATACGTATAATATTACTCGTTTATTAAATTACAACAACCCTAAACTGGAGATTGTTGGGCTTAGCCCATCATCTCTCGGGTTATTAAACCGGGCTTAATAGGCCCAATCTACATTTTCAATCGGGCTTTTTACAAAGCCCAATAAATAAATTAACCTTCACATCTCCCTCCCCGTCGAGGACTCGCGGCTGCTACAATCCGAGCAAGGGGCAAAACAAACATCACTTTATCAGAGAAGCTTCGTCGAATGGGATACGTTCAGGAAGCACGCGAGAATCACGTGAAGAAGAAAGTAGAAGAAGGTACTGTTTATACGTTGAAACTTTGTTTGATTGCGCAAAGTTTATGCTGAAAAAAAATGCAATAATGGGTTGCTGCCTTTTTTTTTTTCTTTTTTTGAATAAAAATGGTAGCTTTACGGAGTAAAATGAAGCAGAAGGCATTAAAAGAATGTGATCGTTACACGTCCAAGTATGCTGAGTGTGCCATCGGAAAAACGATTTCGATTGTGTGGCAGTGTCGCAAACAGGCGAAAGAGTTAAACAATTGCCTTCATCAATTGTAAGTTTTATTCTATCAGAGAAACAAGTATGTATTTATTTATTTATAAGAATTTGTTTGGATGAGATTATCTATTGGGTTGTAGCTATATGATAATGCTGCTGCTATCAGAATTAGTATTAGAGAACTGAGTAAGGGGCACTTTTTGGCTTTGAAATAGACAAGGGTATGATTTAGATGATGAACGGCATCTAAAAATCCATTTTTATAAGGTATTTAAAGTGACTAGATAAGCACTTGATTGGTTTTTTTCTATTAAGTGTTTTTCTATAAAACCTTTAAGATGCTTTGCAGAAGGCAATTATGCTTGAAAATGCTTTCCATTTCAAGCACAAAATGCAGTTATTCTTTTTTCGTTTGTGGGAGAATTTTGATTTTTTTTAAAAAATTATTTAAAGAAATGTCAAAAGGATGTTGGCATTTTCAGTACATTTTTGCATGGTGAATGCCCACAAGGCTGACCTTAAGACTCTTGTGCATGTCCGGCACAGAGTTTTGGTGTTCCATGAGGCAATGTTTCTGCTGTCAACCTATGAATTTTCGAGGAAATGCTTGTATGAAAATTTAGTCAAAGTTCTAGAAACAATGAAAATGTTCTCGGTCAACTTTGTGCTGACATTAGCTTCAGATATTTATAGATTTCATTTGGATAATCTCCAAACTATTTATGCCACAGACTAGCAGAACTTGTAATTTTTTCTTTTATACATAAAATAGAAATGTATTTCCGTGATTGAAGGTTTCACTCTTGGATCCTAAAATGTATCCAAGAGAAGTCCTCTTTTCTGAGAAAATTGTGTTATATGATGATTATTTTGATACTTTAACCAAGATTGGTCATAAATGTATTTCGTTCTCTATGTGTTTTGATTATTAAACATCTGAGCAAATATTTTATTTGTTCATAGATTCTGTGCCTGGTCACTGTTGTACCATCAGGTCCTTTAGCGTGAAATGTAAAAGGTTTTGCGTCTCCTGTGCCATCTTATATTGTATATATACATGTTATACCTACTAATTATTAATCTGAGCGCTTTTATTTGGTATATTAATGCGCTTCTTTCGAGGGTTGGTATTGCTTGAGTATATCATTATTCATCTAACATGATTAGATGTGCTTAGAGATGATAGGGGAATGATGATTATGTATGAGATTGGTTCCAGTCCATAAATATAAATACTTGGCAATTCATTTGCACTGATTTTCACCTTTTTGTCAAGTTCCATATAATTGTTTCTTTATTATCGCTTTTCACTGGGTACCTAATGAACTTGTTGAAGCATTTTGTTTTTGCACTTAATCACTCTAATTATCTTTAGTTCAATACACTTTGTATCTCTTTATTGTCTCAAAATTGTTGTTTCTAGCATTTGTTTGTTTTTGCCGAGGCAGCATAATTGCTATCTTTGTTCACGTAAAGCTCAACTGGTACAACAATATGAATCATATCTTATTAATGGTACATAGGACTAATGTATAAGAGTAAGGGAGGGTTGATTAACAGAACAGCAGCCTTAACCCTGTTCGTGCAGTTGATTTACAAAGCAGATAAAAGAGGGAAAAAAAAAAGGATGTTACATCTATGACTGGCTGTAACTGTTGTGTGGGGATGTCGATTTCAAACGAGGCTTTGTTGGTTGTGGTGTGGAGATTTTATCACATTCATAAATCTCTTATTGAGAGAAATTGAAACCCAAAAATAGAAGATGAAATGTTGGGAAGTTCAATCTTGACATTGTGGGCTTGCGTAAGTTCAAGATAAGAGTTAAGAAATGATAATCATCTTAAAGACTAAGCTGATTGAACAATTGAGTTCTGAATATTCAAGTATCTTACATGGTTTGTTTTTGCAGCACTAATGATTCTGCCTTGGAAGAAATGAAAAGAGAATATATGCTTCAGCAGGATGGGAAGGAGGCTGCAAGAATCTAAGCTCGACTTCATTGATTGCAGCCAATTAAGACAACATTTAGGGTGCGTTGGGTTTGGATAATCTTTTATTATAAAAAATGAAAGATTACCACAAAAATATATTATCTAAAAAATTACTAGATATAAATTATTGAGTAGTGTTATATGCACAATTTTATACATAAACAACGATGTATCATTATGTAATTGGATAATTGAAAATTAAAGATAAAACAATATCCGATTATATGATGACATATCGTTGTTTGTGTATATACTTTTACTGTAAATTATTATTATGTTTAGTTAGATGTAATATAATAATATTAAAATATTATTTTACTTTGAACTATACGCAACCCCCTAGTGTATGGAATTCCCACAGTGGAGCATCTGCTGTGTGAGGTTCTTCTCCTCCTACATGTACAAGCTACACTTCTACACTTCTGTAGGAACTTTTTTGGTTCTATTTTGGCATTTGTGGAGCATGGTTGGAGGTGGTTGGTGGAAAAAATGATCTTGTTTTCAATGGAGCTTGTGAAACTTATTTTCTTTTTATTGGGGACAAATACCTTGATGCATAATACACAATTTGTTTAGACCTATATTCTTTGCACCATATAAATCAAGACTAATTCTGGCATAACAACTGTCACAATAAAACTAGCAATGGACAGTAGTGTATGTGACTCGGCTTGAATTCGTTTTCTTATTATTCAAGCCAGTAATCTCATGCCATTGAAAAACGTTGCCATCCTTCTTTTCTTTTTAGCAGGAACCAAAAAATTCTATATTGGTTTCTTGATAACATTAGTCACTGAGGCAATTTCTAGAAGGAGAGAGGGATTTGGAGCGAACCAAACTTAAACAAATGAACTTAAAGTTGTTCATACTCAATTCAAGTTTAAGCAAAACTGAGCTTTGTGTTTGATTTTATGCTGTAGTTAAACAAAACGATATTATCTTGATGAATATATATTGAATATATATCAAAACAATTTTATTTTAGTCAATTTATATTAAGTTTGTAAGTTTAACAGGTTAAATATCCCTCAAATTGAAGTTCAAATTTGTTTGAACTAAATTCATTAAACTAAATTTATTTTTTGATCTTGAATTAACTTAATTCAAATATAACCTTAATTTAATAAAAAATATCGATAAAATTAACAGTAGCACTTCCCCATGAAAAGAGAAAAAAAAAATCCTCTAGCATTTAAAAGACAACGCCGCAGGATGATTTCATGAATCATATTCATCCAAACACTTTATTTTTTTGGCTTCCAAATTCCATTTTTTGCATGCTGCAGTATGGGGCACATCAACTAACACATATTTAGTTGCA
Source organism: Mangifera indica (assembly GCF_011075055.1). Lineage (NCBI taxonomy): Eukaryota > Viridiplantae > Streptophyta > Magnoliopsida > Sapindales > Anacardiaceae > Mangifera > Mangifera indica. The sequence goes on along the minus strand of NC_058151.1, from coordinate 11,831,027 downwards.
AGATGAAACATAAAAAGACAAGTTCATGGATAACTGGCTTAATCACTAGATCGCACAAAATTAGTTTAATTCATGAAGAAATTGAACATCTAAATGGGGATTCTCTCAATAAAAAGTTTTAAATGGATGCCTGTGTTCACAATCGTCAAAATGACCACCCACTTTCACATTCTATCAGTTCTTGACTATCCATAGAACACTACCAGAGAACCTCCATTTGACAAAATTTATATGCTTAAGTACATCAAGAAGCTACCTAATTTGGCTTCCGCATATTTCGACCAGCACGAATTACTTCATCCACCAATAGCAACTGAGATGCAATCACAGGCCTGCAAAATACAGTAGCAAGTTCGTTGCTCAACCACAAAAACCCATTAACTGAAGTATTAATAAACTATTATGGCTCACTTTCTTGAAACAAAACTTAAAAATGTTAATCTACTACAAGTTTCAATAATCAAGCGGTAAATAGTAGAATAGAACAAAGGGCTAGTAGTGCAAAACACAATGGGAGTGACATTAAAACATATTTTTGCGTACCCTGAGTTTATAATTTGGCGCTTGACAGAGTAATTGTCACAGATGCCCTCCATCTGGGGGTCAATAGGGTCTCCTGAGTGCTGGTTTAATCCCACAACATTCCCTCTGTCATGCTCCGCCTGAAGAAACGTCCAAAAGATATACAACATGATAAATCTTATTTTTTGCTCAAAATTCTAAAAGGTAGAGGTACATTACAAGCAAAAGAGGTATGAATACCTTGAGGGCAATGATCACGTCCTGAGTGTCAAGCCCAGCATTCTCAGCAAGTGTCTTAGGGACAACAAGAAGAGCATCGGCAAAAGCTTCAACACCCAATTGAGCACGCTATTCCAAGTTGGAAAACATTAGCAAAATTTCAAGAGACAAACATTGTTGAATCAAATCTTTTATGCAAGGAGATTAAACAAAATATACCCCTTGAACAGTCTTTTTCACTTCATTGACTAGGTATTGTCTGGCTGCAACTTCAAATGCTCCTGCCCCCTGAACCACAATCAGGAATGTAACTCACCCCAAAAAAAAAAAAAAGGTACACAAATAACATTATTAATTTTTTGAAGGCAAAATTAATAATCAACACCTAAAATATGTCCAATGCCACCCATCCCACTCTTTCACCACTTGTGCTAAAGCTTATGGGCAGCAGGCAATCCATATTTTATTAACAGCTTATATAAGCATGCATTGACAGCCTATTTCTTAATTATTCAAATAAGTGTAATCGGTTGAACAAAGCAATAAATTGACTGTAAGTAAGAGAACAATAACCGCTCCTTAAGAAAAATGTGCCAGCACATCTTCAATTTTCATTGGCAAAATTAACAACACAAGCCAAATAAAAAAAACAGTTGTAGTTCCTGCAAAGTGCTCAGCCTTTCTATAACCTAGCATGAGCATAGTTCTTCCTTGCTAACTATGAGTTAATGAATCAATTTTCATCTGATTAAATCTTAGGAAAGTAAACATAAAACCTACCATTTTAATAAAAAACAATTCACAGATCTGACCAGATGAAAAGAAATACTGCATCCTAGATCACAATTTTAATGCAAAAACTACTAATAAGATTTCTGAGAGAATATCAATTAAGAATAAGTTACCAAAACAATGGCTTCATCTTCAATGGTATTTTTAACTGCTCTCAACCCATCACGCACAGCATCCTTAATTTGAGCAATTGTGTGGTCATTAGGTCCTACACATTTTAAAGATAGAAACAATATAAGATAGCCATAAAAGGAAATAAAATGATGTGTGTGATATCAGAAATATTGATGAGTTAACTCAATTAGAATTATCAACAAATTTCTAGTACCTTTAATTAAAATTGTACAAGAATAAGGATTTTTCACTTGTTCCACAAATGTATACTTCTCTTCGCCTAGCACATGCTCATATACGAGTCCAGCCCAACCAAGACAATCAGGAGTTAAATCATCAACAGAATTTACAGCATCTCCTCCACATGCTAATACCAATCGCTCCATATTTCTTCTCTTTGCTCTTCTAAGGGCAATTATCTGCACAATAAATTAGAAAAGTGCAAACAAAATAAGGATATGGTCAGAATAAATATCTAAAATAACAGATTATTCTTTTACAAGGAAAGCCATTAATCCACGACATAGTTAACAGTCCATAACTTACCCCTGCTCTAGCAAGAAGGTCTAGTGATGGGGGATCGATACCCTTCTGATTGATAACAATGAAGTTTTTGTCATTACCTGAACAAACCTGCATATGAACAGACAGAATGTTTCAGTAAAGCCAAGTATATCTGCCTCAAGAACATCACAAACACATTGCCCAAATAAAATCATTTGAAGTCAGTACCTTATTTTTCAGTTCAATAATCTTATGAACTCTTTCATCAACCTGACGTCTTTCGGCCGCAACCATTGCCTCTCTCTGTTCTGCATTGGAGTAGAAAAATCCTGCATTTATTTCACTGTGGATAGAACATTATTAGTTTTAGCATGTTTGCACACAACATCTAAATGTATACATATTTGCATGTAAACCTCAATGTATGCCTATAAATGTTGACATAAATATGTAAACCTCAATGTAAAGCTAAGTACGCTGACAAAAAAAGGAGTATACTTCCTAGATGTGTACCTTTTATCATATTCCAATGACACGTTGCATGTTAAGATGTAACAGTTCTCTGCTCGCCGCTTCATATCTGGATGTCTAGAACCATGATCAAGAACAAGACCCTCTACCTGAAAACAACATAGCCAAATTGAGGAACAATGATCTGTAAAGAGAGCACAAGGGAGAGGAGAATGAAAAAGGAAAGAAATTTTATTATAAGGACTATGAACAGGTAGGTTTAATTAGAATGCTAAAAAAAAGGAATCTAATTTGAGTCAAACATTCAAAATGATTACTTATATTTTGAAAGCCCTGAGATATCCACAAACAAACAGCCTCCAAAATAAACATAACTGTAATGAATTGTCTCTTAGGTCTTTAAGCACCAATAACATCAAAACGGCAAAGTGAAAGCGGGCATGACTAAATAGTAACCACAATTGTTACTCCATATTACAACCACATAGACATTTACCACAATATTTTGTTAAAATGAAATATAATTCATTAAGATTTTAGGAGAGGGCAGTATACATAAAAGAATCCTAAAATAAAATTTTCAAAATAAAAACAAGCATGAAGAACCGAGTAAAGAAGCAGGAAAAAAATTAATGCATATAAAAAAATAAAAAAAGAAAGAACATCATACAAGGCGTGTGTCCACATCAAACTTATGGCGCATGTGCATTATTTCCACCATAAAAAGATCAATTGCTTCTTCAGGCTTCCGAATGCAGAGAACCTGCCATATTCAACCAGTCTATTATACAAAAGGTTTGCCCTTGACTGTAAAATACAGTGCTAGCTGACTAGCAAAAGATGCTTTAAAAGGCAATTGTAATATGTTAGGCACACTAACCGCATTAGCAACTATGTCAGTCAACTGGTCTGCCAATGCTTCGTATAGCTGTAGAGAAGAAAATAAAGTAAGAACTAAACCACAAATAAGAGAAAACTAAATCAGATATAGAAAAGGAAAAAGAAACAAATAATACCTTTGTTCTTAGTGTTGTTCTTGCAACCATTTTCAGAATCTCTTTATCAGGTTCATCACCCATCACAACAGGAGTCTTGAACTTTTCAAGAAACTGGAGAGTCGCTCTTTTGGCAATCTCAAAACCATCAACCAAAACACGTGGATGCATACCTAAAAAAGACATGAGTCCCATGCAGAGGATTATGATAGCACTGCACATTCCTAACTTATATTTTGAGCCCCAAAAAATATGACTGCTAGAATGCTATGTTCTATCAAAATAAAAAGACATGCAACACAGAAACAAATGGCTTGTTACTGGTTTTATAAGAACAAGGTGCCCAGCATTGCAACCAAACAAATCACACATTTTCCATTAGAACCAGTAAAACTTGAATTTAAAAGAAGAGATTCCGTGTCACAGAAATCCATAACTAAACCAACTCTGAGAAACACTAATTCAAGAAGTTGAAGTGAAAAAAACATTTTATAAACCCATCACCAGGATAAAATAAATGGAGCCAAAATATCATTTATTCTGAAACGAGATAAAACAACAGTGAACCATGTGTCTGCTACCAAAAAAAAAAAAAAAGAGAACCTGTCTAATCTGATAGAGTCTACAACTACAAACCTTCATCAATGTAGCGCTCTGATTGTTTCATCAGCTCGCCAATAAAAATAACTGTAGAAGTTGTGCCATCTCCACTTATATCATCTTGAGCAACAGCTGTCCTTGCAATCATGATAGCTGTTGGGTTTTGAATTTGCTGCAAGCATTTCAACAAAAAATTCTATCTGTAAGCTTTGCCAACAAAATGTAAAATCAGTAGGAGCAAAAGCATACTGGTATTGATCCGGCATCCAAGGTTCAAAGACAAGTTCCCCATCCCAATTCAATACCAAATCATATACATTACAAGTCATGTTTATATTAGTTTCTATATAAAAGAAATTATCTGCATTTAGAATGTGCAATGCTTCTTTGCTACTTTATTAACCTAGTCATTCCATACATAACCAACAGTAAAACCCACAAAATGATTCAACTTCCAGATCCCAAAACCTAAAAAAACAGAGTAAAGATCTAGGATTTTAGAAGAGGAAAACTAACCATTTCTTTCAAGAGAGTATTACCATCCTTGGTGAGCTTGATGTCTCCGGCTCCACCAACAAGCCTAGAAAACGAGAGAAAATGAAACAAAATACATTCACAATGAAACTGAAAAAAAAAAAAAACAAAAACCATACATTTTGATTGTGCCTTTGGGACCTAGGTTGGTCTTGAGAACATCTTGAAGGCCCTTGGCGGCGTTAATGTTCATGTGAAGTGCTGCTGATTTGTTCAGTACTTCTGCGTTTGGATTCAGCACTCGAAGCGACATCTTCTCTCTTCGTTTTACGAAACAAGTAGAGAGTTTACTGCTTACTGGTTGCTAAAAGAGCGTTTGGGTTTTGTACATTAACTCAACTCGACTCAAACATGAAGCAGGAGAGGACTTTAGGGCTTTCTGGAACTCGAGTAAAATTTTCCTTCAAATTTTGTATAAAACGCACCGTTTTACCTTTAAAAAGGACGCTGTCGTTTCATTGCTGGGATTGGCAAATGTTTTCAAATAGGCCGAATCACTATGTCGCGCCTAAACTTTGAAACACTGCTTTCGCTCCCTTTGAATTTGAAAATTTTATTTTCCTATCCTCAAAATCAGAGATTAGTTTATCGATCAAATGACATTTTTGTCAATGTATTTAATATATAATATGGAATATAATTAACATTTTTGAACAATAATTTCAATCAACTTATAATTCGATTTTGCTGTCAACCTTTGGGAAAGGGGTTTGATTAACATTTTGAGAAAGTATTTTGAAATGGCATGGGGCTTGGTACGCCATGACCTAGCTTAGACCCCATTGTTGCTATAATTTATAAAATTGCAGATCCTGTTAGCATTTTGGATTATGCAGATTATGTTGGGGGTTGGGGGTCTTAAAGCAAGGCCAATAGGTTAATCTAATTCGATCCTTTAAAAATTATAATTTAGTAAACAAACCTACAAAACATATGACCTACCCTATAAAAATGCGTGGATAGACTCATTAAGGGTTTCCAAAGGCACAATCCAAAGACTCTATATGCATTATGTTACTAGTCTTGCCCTGTTAGTAGGCCAATCCCTAGACACAATGGATTGCACCGAAATGAGCCTGATACAACCTACTGTTGTGGAGACAAATAGTATTATATTGTTACATCATTTAAGCGTAAACAACACTAGTAAAATTTAGCATACGTGAGGCTTGAAATTATAAAGCTATTTGAAAAAAGTGGGCAACATCAACGTACAAATACAATATGCATTACTCTATGGGAAGGCCTGTTATTTTTACACACATTCTGTTATTATAAAACTATTTATGCTCTTAATCACAGCTGAATTTAAGCTTGTTGAAACAGTACTAAAAGCTAAGTATTAGTGGACAGAATTAATCCTGATGCCCTGATGAGCCATCACTCCAATGGCCACCTTTCAGGCTTGATATGAGGAACTAGTAAGAAGGCTAAATTTGTTATGAACGTTTCAAATGCTTGCTCCTTTTAAACATAAAAAATTCAGCATCAATTTAGACAATTAATTTGCACATTCATCTTTGAAGATCAGCTCAGCCCAGATCAGTGATGAGCTCTCCCATATCGAATGCCGGCACAGCTTCCCCTTTCTCTGCCTCTACCTCGTCCACTGCCTCTGGCAGTGTTAGCCCCAGAGATGATGATACAGTACAAGAATTTCTGACTCCTAGAACACATGACAGTAGAGCTAATACAGCCACTGCCACTGCGGCCGTGGTGGGCAGTGTTAGCCACAGGGAGTTTGATAAAGTGCAAGATTTTGCCAAAAGAAACAAAATGGCAATATGTTTGATAGCACTTGTCATTGTTCTGGGGACAATAGTGGGTTTGTTGCTTCTGCAGCCTAAATTCCTTCGCTTGGGTATCAGTACTGCTCATGCCTTCAAAGGCTACAAATTAAACAATTAAGATGTTGGAGGATCTTTATGGGAGTTGCCAATTTCCAGGAAAGATCCCGATGGCATTCTTGACATGGAAGGCATCGCCGGCTAGGTAGGAAAAAACAAGAGAAGCACTTTGTTTTGAGCGTTAAATGGCCAACTTTTCAACTGATCATCAAGAATTCCTGAAAAGGATGATCTTTGTGGTTCAGTATCCTCATGAAAATGGCACATTCTGAAGCAGCTTCAGCTCCTTCTTTCAGTTCTTCTGATTCTCGGAATATTGATCACCATGTATCTCGCTCTCAGATAGCAAACCCACAGACAGTTTCACTTGGCTTTATGCAATCTATGCAGTCCCCTCCTCAGATCCGACCGAGCAATCTGATTCAGGTTACATACCCTGTACCAAATCAGTTCACAAATCCGCCTTCCATGGCTCATCAGCCAAGTCAATACCCAATGCAGCCAATTCCGAGCAACTACCATTTTCAATCAAATCCACAACCTGTACCACAATATGTGCCTGTCCAGCAAACAAGTATTTATGTTGCCAAAGCAAACACAGTTGCTTGGACGACTGGATTATTTGATTGCTTTGACGATCCTGTGAACGGTGTAGCATTTTTATCCTTTTTTAATAGATATGTGTGAAGATAACATTGATCAATTGTTTTATTTTCATGTGTTTTCAGCTTTTGTGACATTTTGCATCCCTTGCTTGACATTCGGGCAAGTTGCAGAGATTGTTGACAGTGGCAACACATGTTATTACTTATCCCACAGCTATAAATCTTAATATTCTGCAATTATATGATGCCTAATTGTTTTCCTCCCCCTTGTTCTTGATACAGCCTGTGCAACTAGTGGGTTGATTTAGGGAGCAATTGCGTGTCTAGTCGGATGTCCATGTTTCTTGTCATTCACTTATCACACAAGGCTTCGAAGCAGATATGACCTGATTGAGTCTCCTGCCCCGGATTTGATCACTCATTGTCTTTGTGAATACTGTGCTTTATGTCAGGAGTATAGGGAACTTCAGAACCGAGGACTTGATACTTCAATAGGTAAATATTCTAAATCATAACTCGAGAAATATCGCTGATGGCAGTGCCTTGTATATGCAATAATCACCAATCTATAACCTGGGTAAGGGCATGTAAAGGCTTAAGGTTTATTAATGTAGTTAATATTGGAAAAGGACTCGAAGCTAATCAGGAATCAACAACAAACACATAACCTATCAATTTAAACATAGAGAGGAGACTCATTTCAATAACTTCATTTTCCAGGAAATTTTCGGAGCCCTTGAAAAATAATCATATGTTTTTGTAGGATGGCATGGAAATGTTTTAAGGAGTCAGAATATGCAGATGTATCAGACTGGTATGGTGCCCCCAACAAATCAAAACATGACGGGATGATGGAGAATGAGATCAACCCAGCCACCAAATAGTCTTTTCCATACTTCTTTGCCATGTCGAGTGTGTCATATTTATTAGCATTCTTCATTGCTTAAAGAGTTACTAGAATGTGTTTACACATGAAGTTCTTAAACTTTCATCACTTGTCATGTGTAATCTACTGTTGTAGACTACAATAACTTCGAAAAGAGATGAATGATGAATATAGAGAAATGTCTTTAATTTAATTCTGCATGAAGCCAAAGTGTATCGATTTTAATTGAAAAATGTTAGCTTGTAGATGAGCAGCCGTGTCAGATGCTATGGCTGAAACGACCAGCAGGACACAAAAAACTCTCAAGTTTCCAGATGATTTACACATATCTGAGATGTTGTTCAAATTCATTTAGTCACTGAGGCCACATCAATAGTAAGTAATAGTAAAGATGATCAAATGGACTACTTAAAGTTTGGCAGCCTTGTGATCAATGTAACCTGTTCTTACAGAAATATACGAAAAGGAATTTTCAATGAATGCCTGATATCCTGATTACTTTTAGTGACCCAGAAGCAACCTCGGGTATTTAGTAAATGTTGTCAGTGAAATTCATTTGGCAATTGACTGAATGAGAAGTCTTGATACACAAAACTTTATTCCTGGTCTAATATCCATTTGTGCAGATGGAATTGGTCATTAGTCAAAAAGGAAGACAAGAAAGAAGGGAATGTTTCTTGAAGAATAAAGAGAGCAACACCATTTGGATATCTTGAAAGACTTATTTCTGGTGAAATTTGATCAGTATGAATGAAAGGAATCTAAACTTTTAACTTGAAGATGGTTAAGTGAAAAGAATATGACCCATCATTCAGCAGCTCCCGAGAGCACATTGTTTGAGATATATATTCTGGTAGCTCAACTTCCATGGATTGGAACTTTCACCAAATGTTTTAGGTAAGTCTGTCTGGCTGGATATTTGATATGAAATCTTTCAAGATCTTCCACCAAGGACCTACAGAATATTGCATACTTTAGAGGCATCGAAGATCAATCTTCGCGCACTATCAAAAGTCTCTCATCTTTCCGGCCTGCAAAACAGTATTCTGCTTCTGTAAAATATGAAATGCTGCAGATTAAAATGGAAGGTTGGCATTTTTTTGAAAACACTTTTAGGCCAATTCACACTGAGAATTGGTCAAAATTCAGTATGGTGACATAGTAAGCTTTAAGACTGTAATTTTCAAGATTCAAAGGTAACAGAATAAGTGCAGCTATTGTTATTAAAAAATCACCCCATGTCCCCATGTTTGTTTCACTTGTACAGTTAAAGAAAACAAAAATTGGACAGCATATTCTGACTGGTACCAAGCATTTTGATGTACATCCAAAGCATAATTCTCATAATGTCCCATCCCATAACATTAAACCTGTTAAAATCTATGTAGCACGGAAACAAAGACGAGAAACATGAAAATGTAGAAGAGGAAACGTAGAAACGTATTTTTTAAAAAATATAGGAAACGAAAACGTGGAAAAACTTATAAATATGAAAAATATAAGAGTTTTTTTTATAAATACTAAATTTTTTATAACAAAAATATATAAACTTCTATGATATAAAAATAAATAATAAAAAAAGAATAAAGAGAAAGAATATTATAAAATAAAATCATAAAACTTATTGTAAATTATTCTTGAGCAAACACATGTAGATATTTAAGAAAAAAACAACAATACACACTAATATATATGATATGTCGGAGAAGAGATAAGTAACACATTGAAGAGTAGAGAGAAAATAAATTCAATATGAGATTTAAAGACATTTTCGGTTTAAAAATATAAAAAATATATGTTTAATCGATTTCACGATTTTTCTTCTAAGAAAAACGTGTTTTAAAATTTTTCAAAAATTTCAAAATGACTTCAAACATTTCCTATAAGTTTTAGGGAGTTTCAAAAATGGAAACGTTTTTGAAACATGAAAACGTACCCCATTATAAGTTTCCGTACTACTTTGGTTAAAATATACCCAGTAAACTTATCTCCCTAACTGCAAATCAGAGAGTTTTATTTTCTTCCTGATACTAAAAACTGAGCAGCATCCCATGTTTTAAATGAGCTTGATGAATTGAACACCCATGATAAAACATCCATTAGAAGAGTAACTGCAACTGAATTATTATAAGGAGTTCCTTTGAGCAAGCTGTTGGGATAAAAATGTAGGCCAATGAGTGTCACATCCATCAATCATCATAGGAAATGCTCTCCTTAATTTCTTTTCTTTTTTTTTTGTTAATCTTACAAGATGAATCTCTCTTTTGGCAAAGCATGCATACAAGAAATCTAAGTGAAAGGGGGAATTATATCTGCCACTAATGAATATGGGCACATTTCATATCTTTATAAACTCTAAAGGTGGTGTATTCAACTCAATTATACATAAACAGTTTGAAGAGTATTACTATGTATACTTATTTTGAACATACACTTATGTGCATCATTATATGATTAGATATTATTTTATTCTTAATTCAAAATCATCAAATTATAAATGATGACACACATCAAATGTAAACTTATTTATATATTTAAAGTGGTTATGCCTAGTTTTATTACCAATTTAAATGTCATATTGCAAGACAAAAAAAAAAAAAAAGAAACTGAAAATTGCAAGAAGATAAACCCATTTTTATTCTAAGTTTTACCATTTCTTATACTGAAAGTCCTCTAAAAGTTTCGAGGGCGTCATAAATCTCTTTGACAATTTTCTAACTAAAATGTCAAAATTTTCATAGAAAGTTTATTTTTATAAACATAATAGTCAAATTACATATCAAAAATCTAATTTTTTGTATTGTATATAGAGTCTCGTATTATATTGTATATTACAACTTTAAAAAAATAAAATAACAAAAAAAATCTAATTGAAATATTATTATATTAGGAAATATTATTAACATCTTTGAAATTTTAAAATTTTTTATATACACATTTAGTATCTCATCATTTTATCTAAAAAATATATTAATTTGGTATCATATCATATGATATGTTTTATATAATATGATACATCTATTGTATTATATTAATTTGATATATTTTATTATATATATTATTTTTTATTTATATCATATTATAAAATTATATTATATATTATAAAATACTGATAATTATGTTTATAAGTTATAGGTGAAGAAGTTTGTATCAAATAAATTGAAATTGATAAATGCATTGCTTTTTTAAGACACGATTGACAGATGATCATATTATGGAGAACCCTTTTTGTTCTGACAATAGTTTTATTCATATTCCATTGCCAGCCAGAAATAAAGTGATTAGACATGAAAGAGTTGAGGAATGAGGCAATGGTTCAACTCAGAAAAATGGCCAGAAAAATAGAACAGTAATATTAAAAAAATAAAAAACTTTGACAAAATGTCTGTAGAAAGATGGAAATCAGCTTCATTTTTTATAAGGATTTATTTTCCTCCCTACACGCTACAACTTTCCCATATTCTAATTTTGGGTTCTTATTTTTTTTATTATTAATTTCAAATAAGGTCTCGATTTATTCGAATCTCTCTAGTCACAAATACTTGCCGAATAAAATTTATTGTTGTACCACGGAGAGATGTAATTTTTTAACTTATCATAAGGTACTGGCCTAAGGTGTGACAAAAGTTAAAAAAGGGAATTGTTGACTCGTATTAAATGCTCTTTTTCCTTTTATTAAGATTGGATTCACCAATAATAAGTTAACTCGATTTAATTATATAAACTATTATAAACCATTCGAGAATGAGAGTTGAAAGGCCATTAAGTAGTTTTAGGGTTTCAAATTTCTGTAAATTTAATTTAAGATCAAACTCACATATCCTGATTGTAATTCTACGAATTAGGATTTACATAAAATATTGTATATTAATTCTAAATTTGTGATTTCGACCTTGAATTCAATTTATTGAAATTGGTTTGATTTTCCAACAACCTTTATATGCTACTTTTCACAATTTTTTTTTTAGATTATCAATATAAATTCATCTAGATTACCAAAAAAAATTGCATTGTAACCGATTGAAAGTTCAATAAAATAATTCATTAATAAGATAAATTCTTTGTTTTGAGCCTAAGACTAGATTAAAATCAAACCAAACTTAAATTTTGTTCGTAATTATATAAAAAAATGATTGAAATAATGTCATTTTGATATGTATATATTAAAATAACATCATTTAGTTGATTCATATTAAAATTTTAAAATTAAAAGTTTGTAGAGTTGAATACTCTTAAAACTTTAATTTAAGCTATAAAATATTTAATTCTTATGTTTAAGTCTAAATAAACTCAACTAGAATTTTGCCACATTTGAACCCTTCAGCAGAAAGCAATTATCCCTTTATTGCTTTGTCTGTTAATAGTCGTAAAGGGTGTACATAGAAGATCGAAATATAAAGAAAACTTTATCACGAGAAAATTCCTCTTTGAAAAATCAACCACAAGATGGATAGAAGGTAAAACATTCGAACTTGTTTTCTCTCACCTGTTTTGTTTTGTTAATCAAACTAATTAGTTTTATATCATATGAGTTTCGATATTCATATTTATAATCCAATATATATTTTAATATGGTATCAGAGTATAAGTTAAACGATTGATCTAACAACTTAAAGTATTTTTAGAAATAAGTGAAAACATATTTAGTTAAAAATTAACTAAGTCAAATGATCGACGGTTGCACTTGAACGAGAGTGTTGGAAATTAAAATAAAAAGAAAAAGAGTCACACATCTAATAAAATTGAGTAAAGTGAGTAATATATAAGTATGTATATTAGACTTTAGTATAAACTAATTGATTTTATGTAATATGAGTTTCAATCTCTATATTTATAGGCATAATATATATTTCGACAATCTTGTTCAGTTTGGTTAAACTGATAAACCTCAGATACAGTGATTAAACTCATAACTACTATATCAGATAAATCATAATCTTATCAATGTAGTAAAAAATTAAATTCAAACTTACTACTCTACTAATTTTATTAACCCTATAAATCTTCATTTTAATGTATTTTATTTTCTAATTTTCTAGTTCATTTGAATGGTTATATATATCCAAGATAGGTTTAGCCCCACAAAAGAATACAACCATATATGATCCATTTTCACGATTTGATTTTTATTCCGATTGAAGTCAAATCAGGAGAGGCATTAATCTTTGCTTGACAATCCCATCAAAAGATAACGAGAAGAGACTGCACAAGGGGATGAAAAATCAAAAGATATAGAAGATACGATGATATATATATGAGGAATATTTTAAAGTTGATTGTCCATTTGCATGAACATTATCAAAGGATAAGAAGCAAACTCTCTCTCTCTCTCTGTTTGTAGCGAAAAACTGACAGTAGCTGCAAGCTTCTTTGAAAATTTTGACGTGTAGAATGAAGGTGATCTTAAAATAGGTTATAATTATAGATATCTTATAATATATGATATATATTTTAAGATATATTAAATTATTATAATATAGTAGACGTATCATACGATATAATATATATTTTATGATATGATACATATTAAGATACAAATTAATATATTTTTTAGAGACAATAATGATGTAATAGGGGTGTACAATATATATTTTTATTTTTCAAGGTGTTTCTCATATTTTATAAAATGATGATATGTTAATTAAAATTTTTTATTATTTTATTTTTTAAATGTTGTTTTATGTGATTTTAGATATACAATACAATATACAATTTGACTACCATGAAATTAACACTAAGCTATATCTCCTTGTGCATGTGCATGCACACACACATATACATAAATAGTATTATACACATAATTTTATACATAAATAATAAAATGTTATCATGTCATCGGATAGGGCTAGATTCGAACAAAGCCGAGCTCGAGCTCGTGAAAACCAAGCTCGAACTCTGTTTGAATTTGGCTTAGCTCATTTTTCGTTATTAAAATGACATCATTTTAATACATATTGGTCAAAACGACATCGTTTTGTATCAAAAATTTTAATTAAAAAATCTGGCAAGCAGCTCGAGCTCGATTGAGCTGGCTAGAGTCTGCTTGTCTCAGGCTCGTCCGAATTGAGTTCAAGCTAGTTCAGTTTGAATCCAGACCTATCATTGGATGACTTTAATTTAGAGATAAAATAATACCTAATTATATAATGATATATTATTATTTATGTATAAAATTGTGTATATTATTTTATATATATAGTTTTATTGATATACATATATATAAAAAACAAAATTATATATATATTTTTATATATAATTTAAATAAATAAATAAATAATATATCATTGATTATACTTAAATTTATGTATATTATTTGTGCAAATATTTTTACTTTAAAGATGAATAGAATGTTTATTATATAGATATTTTGTAATTATAATCTTATTCTTCTCCAAAAGTTTTATGCTTTTGCTCTTTTAGAAACAAAATGTCAACAAAATAAGTGCATGAAAATGAAAAGAGACAAATGGAAAACAAGTCAGTAAGTTTCAAATTGTTGACTTTTATTTATCACCAAGTATCATTTTCAACAACGATTTTCTAGCTCTGAAGACTTACTGATGCAAGTGGCTCACTATAAGTCAACTCTTCACAAATAATTGTCGAATCGTATCCAGTGAATTAGATTACGTTCCCAAAAAATAATAATATTTCCAAAGTTAATATTGAATAAAATTATGTGTAAAAATTCTTTTAAAGGATAACTTAAGGGGGTAAAAAAAATAAATTTTATGTATAAAAAAATATGAGTTTAAGTCTTTTTCTATAATCTATCAAAATAAAACTTTTAACTTACCTAATTCAGTAGTTGTGGGAAAATCAAACTCTTGATTTAACTAGTTCAGTGGTTGTAAAATCGATCACTGGACCTAAGATATCGGCTTGTGATTGAATGATATAGTTATTTATTTTCTCAAATTTTATGCTCACCCAATCAAATACTATCATATGATAGTTGTGAGGTCAATCAAGTGTTAATAGTTGTGAGATCGATCATTAGATCTGAGGTATTAATTTATGATTGAATAATGTAATTATTTACTTAAACTTTAAAATCATCCAATAAAATATTATTATATCGTGATTGTTGGGTCGATTATTACACCTAAAATGTCAATTTGTGATTGAGTGATGTAATTATTTACTTTTTCTAAAACTTTTAAAATATTCAATCAAATACTATAAGTTTATATAATTTAGTTACACATAACATTTTTGGCCCGAAGGTGTAGCTTGGTTAACAATGGAAGAGTTCAATGCATAAGAGTGTATAAATTTAAATTTGTTTCGAAAATATTTCAAAGATCAAATTATTGACCTAAAGGAATGGCCCAATTTGGGTGGTATGAACTTCAATACAGTGGGAGTGGTACAAAATTTTATCTGATAAATAAAAGAAATGAAAATGATCAGACTTAAAGAGAATCCGTATGATGCAATTTGGTGAAATCAGTTGCCCACTTGTCAGATGAAAAAGAAGAGGAAGCTTCCTTCTTCCTACAGAAATTTTCCTTTTTCTCTGTGAATCTTGTAATTCATTCTCTATTTAAGGAGGTCTTGGAAGATCACCAAAACTATACTTCTAAACCATTGTTGAATGAGAAGTCAAAGAATGGCAGCAGTTTTCGTTGATCCAAGGCTAAACCAGCCTCAAGCAGGAAAGAACAACCATGGAGTTGTTATTGAAGAAATCGAAGGACTCATAAGAGTCTACAAAGATGGTCATGTCGAGAGGCTTCCAGCCATCCCTAATGTTCCCTGCAACGAGGCGTTGGAAGCGCGAGTCACAGCGAGAGATGTTTTCATTGATAAGTACTCCAACTTATGGGCACGGGTTTATCTTCCAAGTAGCCCTGCCGGCAAACTGCCTTTTCTTGTTTACTTCCATGGCGGTGGATTTTGCATTGGCTCCGCCGCTTGGAGTTGTTACCATGAATTTCTATCTAATCTTGCAGCCAAAGCAGGGTGTGTGGTTTTGTCAGTCAACTACCGTCTGGCCCCGGAACATCGTCTCCCGGCAGCATATGACGACGGCGTGAACACTCTTATGTGGGTGAAACAGCAGGCTTTAAAAGGGTACTCCAGTGAGCAGAAATGGTGGATAAACCAGTGCAATTTCTCCAGCTTGTTCATCGCTGGTGATAGTGCTGGTGCCAATACTGCTTACAATGTCACCACCAGATTGGGCTCAGATGGCGCATTCGATAGCAAGCCATTGAGTCTCAGAGGCAACATACTGATCCAGCCTTTCTTCGGAGGAGAAACAAGAACTGCGTCCGAAAAGCACATGATTCAACCGGCTAATTCTGCGCTGAAGCTATCAGCTGCCGATACCTACTGGCGGCTGTCGCTGCCGTTGGAGGCTAACAGAGACCACCCGTGGTGCAATCCTCTGGCACATGGCGCGGCGAAGTCACAGGAACTGAAACTTCTTCCATCGGTGATGGTTTGTATATCAGAAATGGATATACTTAAAGACAGGAACGTGGAGTTCTGCAAGGCGGTGGCAGGCATCGGCAAGAAGGTAGAGACGGTGATGTACAAAGGAGTTGGACATGCCTTTCAAATTCTCCATAATTCTCAGCTCTCCCAAATCCGAATACAAGAAATGATGGCTCATCTCAAGGCGTTCATCAACCAATGAACAGTAGAAGAAGATCTATGTACACACTTTTGATAATAAGATAATTTATTATCGTATAATAAAACGTTATTTTATTTTTAATTTAAAATCTTTTAAACGTATGATAATATATTATCTATATATTTAAATTATGTATAAAAATATATACACATAATTTTATTATTAATTTACACATGTAATTTTCATAGTAGAGCATATTAATAGTTTTGAAAGCAGCTGGTTTATTCTCATACAGTTGCTCTTTGTAACTTATTTGCATTGTATTTAATACTAATAAAAAATAATTAAAAGCTAATAGTTAGTCTGTTGGCCAAATTTATTTCCCACAAAAGGTTTGATAAACTGACATTTCCCATCCATAAAGTTTAAAAAAGCTAAATTCCCACCCATTTATTGAAGTCAACAGTTAATTTTAATTAAAAGGTATTTATATCTTTTTATTCAAATATTATAATATAAGGTGTATTAAGGGGTATTGATGTTATTTTTTAAACAGCTTATTAAGGGTAAATTAATATTTTTTCTATCTTATTTAGGAAATTATTATATTCATCTTATATATTTTAAAAATATAATATAGTCTTAGTAGATTGTATTATGATTTTTGCATCTCTTATTTATAATGCATTTTGGGGGTGTAATTGCCAATTTTGAAACTATTGAGTGACATATAAAAATTTTAAACATTTTAGAATACCCTAAACTTTTTTCCAAATTTCAAAAAAACCCTTTAAAATTTTTTATTAATACCTCTAATATTTTTAAAAATTTATAATTTATTTCTAAATATATGATTATACATTATTGTTACCTCTATTTATACTTGTATCAATAATTTTTTCTTATTTTTAATTAAAATTAATATAAGTTAGGGTATGAAATTATTTAATATAATTTTCAGGATAAAATCTTATTTAGTTTAAAGACTTTTTTTATCTTTTCGGTAATTTTATTATAAAAACAAAGTTAACAGAATTTGTTAAAAAATTTAATATATCAATAGAAAATTGGTTTTTTCAAATTTAACAAGTGAAAATTTGTCATTTCATCAAACTTTGAGTGAGAATTAGTCATTTGGCTTACTTTTTATGTTGCATAGATTATTTATCTTGTTTGAGGAGGTCCTCCAAAATTGACTGATGTGAGTGGGGAGTTAAAGTTCATAACAGAAGCTTGGCTTTTTGACCAAGCATAAAAATTTCTGTGGTTGAATTACAAAATGAGTGAATTTAAGGATCTTTATCCATAGTCCTTTTGGTCTAGAAGAGAAATAATAAAATTGGGGATACTTTCTTCAAAGGGAAATGTGCCTTTTGTGACACCAGAAAATGGTCAAGTAGAGGACCAAACTTTGTGAGATCACTATTCAACCCTCTTCTACTATATTTAATCAACACTTTATGTATAATAATAGTAAGTTAAATGTATGTATAAGAACCTAATAGGCTATTGCTAAAATTTTTAATAATAAAAAAAGGAGATTTGAATTGATCTTAATTGGAAACTCTAAAAGATATTGTTTTTGGGCTTAGTAAAATCCTAGTTCGTAAAAACAAGTATAATTCGCATATTAAACATGACATTTCAAAATTTTGAACCTGAAACATATTGAATATATATTTTATAGGTTTTTTATATCAAACACGTATTAAACAATTATTTTATTCGTTCTCCCTTTTTTTGAGTTTTTAAAAATAAAAAATGACGTCGTTTTAATATCAACTCTAAGGTATAAAAGTGTTCCTTTAATTTTTAATTAATTACCATAATACCAACGAAAAAAAACCTATTATTTTCAAATCTCTAATCTCTTTATTTATTACATTAATTTTGTATTTATAACAACAGTAAAAAAATTTTCACATAATTTTTTTTACTCCAGATTGATGCTTTTCTTTTTGTTAGGTTCAACTTTTCATTTCCGTTATTCTTATAAAAAGTAAACTTTTATGATTTTTTCTTTGTTTGTGTAATATTCTCAAATTAATAAAAAGGACAATTTAGTCATTTCGTTATCATTGTCCAATTATTTTGTTAGTATTAAAATTGTGTGTGTATGCTTGTATCCAGAAATTATATACATCAAGGGAGAATTCGAAAGAACATTTCGTTGCTATATTTTTTTAATATACGAATTAAATATATGTATATTTACACGTTTAGTTTTAAAAGTCACACTGATATGGGAATTTAAGGCCACAAATAAATTTTTGTTCTGGAGGCGTTTTGGAGTGATATCAACGCCGGAAAATAGGGGCAGAGAAAGGGAAACGTCTCCTTTTCATTATTAAAGCGGTTACTTTCCCGGGGGCGAATACTTTGCTGCTTCCTTATATAAAGAAAAGAAAAACAGCCATTTTTTTTTTCTGGCTGCTACAGTTAACATCTTCACAGTTTTCTTTTCTTAAAATCGATTCTTTTGGTCAAAAAGGGAGAGAGCTGAACCTGTTGCTTGTCGACCAGGAAAGGATTTAGAGGAGGAGATAACTGCCACGTGAAGACCGACATAATCGCCGGAGGAGAGGTAGGCCATAAATTCCATGTAAAACTTTGCATGTCGTAAACTAGATTTTGAAAGTTGGTTTTATATATATATATATATATATATATATATATGTGTGTGTGTGTGTGTGTGATTATATGTTTGTATTATGTGGAGGTAGCGTACAGTATTGATGATAATGATTAGTTATGGGATGTTTTGATGTTTGAAAGTTAGAGAGAGAGTGATCATGGATCTTTGATGAATAAACGGAGATCGACTATTATATGCGTGGCAGTAGACTCTAGGCGTATTTGCACGAAACTGATGTAATGGTGTTGTGACTGAGTCACCACCTGAAACTGTTAGGAAGCGAAATCTGAAAGAAAATGCAAGTTACCGTCATCTTCTTTCCAGGAAGCCAGCTTAAATTACGTAGTCTGTAGGTTGAAGAAGAAATAAAAGAAAAGGAGAAGGAATTAAGCATGTGTAAGTTATTTGGGTGGATAGGATACTGTGCATGCTTCCACACTTATTATATTGCACCTGCACCATTTTTAATTAAATCACAGAAAGTATATTAATTAGTTTTATGGATAGAATAAGTTATATGATGATTAATTTATGGTCTTGATTATTAATTTTGTAGACTGTTATCCATATTAATTTTATGTGCATATATATATATATATATATATATATATATATATATATATATATATATATATATATATATATATATATTCATGAGATAATATAATCATACTAATTGAATCAATAGCATCACTCGTAATTAGAAATCAGTGGATGAGATGTCCTGATCTGGTTAATGTTTGAACCGTTTGATGAGACGTCACGGTTTCAGTTAATGAAAAATATATATATATATAGTTATTAACTAGTTTGGTGGTAATTATGTAAACAACATCTGTGATGGATGTTCGAAATTGAGAAGTATGAAATAAGAGGTATCTGAGATGGATGCCCTAATACGTTGGCGTAAGAGACGCCTGAGATAGGCGTCCAGCCGAGCGCGTCAATGACGCATGTGATGGTAAAGTTCCATCGAGAATAATCATAAGAGATGTCGAATTTATTCTAAAGGCCTATTGAGTTTTATAGCTCATTTATATTTATTTTGGGGTGTTGCAGGTAGGAAAAACAATGGGGCAGGCGGGGAGGCGAGCAGATCAACACGTTGAAATGCGCTTTTAGCTACACTTATTTTTACAGCTAGTTTGGTTTGTTATTATGATATTTAATAGAATTTATCCATTCGAAAATTTGTTAGCTTATTTATAATTTATGAATTTCTTTTGGGAGACTTTGAGACACTCATTGATTTCTAATAAATATTATGATGGTTTCTCACAAGTATTGAATTTTATGGCTATCATATTATTCTCTTTAAAATAATAATAATATAGATTGTTGCCAAGGGTATGGAAAAAAAAAAAATTTTTTTTGGGGTATTACAGTTTGTTTGTAACTTCTTTATGTTTGTAATTTCTTTAATATTTGATATATAAATTGATTTGAGACAACGATCATTTATCAATCTTGTTGCATATTCACTTATTAATACAATGATTGAATATAATGCATTATATTGTATTAATTTTAATAGTCAATTAAATATTTTATATACGAATTATTATATTTATTTTATCCAGGGATCCTATAAAAGTGTTAAAATTATTATTGATATTGTTGTATTTTCAGAAACTTATTGTTGACAATGTACCTTATTAAATTTGTATATACACGTTTCAAATTTTTCTCGCATTTGAATTTTATGACTTTTTTTTTATAAACATATTTTTTATCATTTGTCATATTATATCCATATAATTTCCGTACCATTTTTTCAATACCCGTATTTACTAATTAGGAGTAAAATACACCCGAATGTTTTGAAAATGACAACCATACCTAATTTTTATTACCATAAAGACTCAAATGTCCTAAATTATCATTAAGTTTAGTATAATGATATTAAAAACATTCACTCAAAGTTATTTATATATTTATTAATTTATATTAAGTAAAGTTTGTCATGCTATAAAATTTCTCTTTGATCAAATTCGAGGAACGATATATAAAAGGCGACAAACCACTTCGAAACAACAAATAATATGCTTAGCGACTATGACACATCTCCTATACATGAATCAACTTTACATGTAAGTACAAGTTTCTCCATCCAAAGACAATGATAAGGACAAAAATTAACAATTTAACTCTTAAACATGTATGAAATTATCTTTCTACTTTATGTTGTGTCCATATTCCTATCAAATCGAGATTATGTAATTGATATAATTATCTTATTTTTGTAGAGTTGAAACATGAATAAAATCTTTAGATTCATTGTTGTATTAGGAAAACAATGTAGTGTACTTACACGTAACCATATCACAGTGTCATATAAACATAAAAGATTGTGCAAAGGTTAGATGAACACATCAATAATCTCCTAGTTAAGCCTGTATATGAATCAAACTAAATCGATTTTGAAAGTTAGTTTGATTCAATTTAGCTTGAATCAAATTTGTTTGATTTAAATTGAGTAAAGAATTTGACTCATTTTTTAAATCGAGTCAAACTCAAACTAGGAAATATTCAGTTTGAACTTATAATTCAAATTCGTGATTTAATTCGGTTCGAATAAACTCGAATACATAGTTCAAGTTAGTGGTTCAAATTCATAACTTGAATTAGTAATTTTAAATATTATTTAGGTAAAACATCATTGTTTATCAATGAACTATGAACTTAAGTCATGAATTCGAATCATAAAAATTTGAACTATCAGTTTGAACTACGAATTCGAACTGAAACGAGCTACAAATTTGAACAATTGACTAGAGTTATAAAATAGAGTCAAACTCGAATTGAACTGAGTTGAATCAATTTTCATTTGAGCCAAAAAGTGTTTGGATTTGATTCTGTTTATATTCACCCTTACTTCTAGTATTACAACTATTGATACTCAATTTTTTTTTTTAAATTATAAATAATATAATTATAAATATAAACTCTTGAATAACAAGGCTAACCATATTAAAAATACAATTGTTTTCATCCTTGATTTGTATTAATTTTATGGTTAATAATTATAAAGAAACAAATTAAAAATTATAAAAAAATTATCAGTGAACTAATTAGGTGTGAGCTTTGCCATATTTTATGAGATAGTGTAATTTATGCTATATTTGATTAGATCACATCATCTGTCATCTGAAGTGCAATTTTAGTTAAATAACACCATAATATATAATTTTATATATAAATAATAATAATAATTATATTATTAAATAATTTTAAATTAAAAATAAAATAATCGGCATTTGTGTAAATAGTTCTGAATCTTTAGTACAGTTAAAATTACAAACTTTAGCATGGTTGTTTATTTGTTTTTGAAAGGTTTTTAGCTTAAAAAAAAAACTTCTTCACTTGATCCTTCTTCAAGCACTGCGAGACTGAAGGAGTTTGTTCCTTCGCAGATGGCGAGGAACTACGTGAGAGACAACGTGCCTCTCTCGCGATTCGGCGTGTTGGTGGCGCAACTAGAGTCTATAGTCGCCTCCTCGTCGCAACAATTTCCTGACCCTCTCCTCTGCTTCGATCTCCTCTCCGATCTCATCTCCGCTATCGACGAAGAGCCCAAGGTTACTTGATCTAAACGCCGCGTTTTCTCTCTGTACTCATTTTTATGCCTAATGTGATTTTACTATACGAATCGATTCGTTGATTATTATTTCTTTCGCACTATACTTTTTCCGTTTCTTTTTTAAACAATGAATTTGATCTGCATCGCTTGTGTGGGAAGTAATAAGTTAAGTTGAGTCTTAGCTAAATGCAGTATCTATTTAATTTACATTTCCACCAGTTCTTGTAATTTTATTGAATTTGATTAATTCAGGAATCAATTTTGTTGTGGCAAAGAAAATGCGAGGATGCATTGTACTCTTTGCTCATTCTTGGTGCTCGCCGCCCTGTGCGACATTTAGCTTCGGTAGCAATGGGAAGAATAATTTTAAGGGGAGACAATATTTCAATATATTCACGAGTGAGCAGTCTTCAAGGATTTCTTTCTGATGGGAAGAGGAGCGAACCTCAGAAAGTTGCTGGTTAGTAAAAAACTCTAAATCTTGTACCTTGATACTTGCCTATATTTATATCCTATTTAGAAAAGAGATGAGAGTTGTTCCTCAATCTATGCATGCGAGAAAAAAGTATGGAGCGAGCACTGTTTTGCTAGCTATATCTCTGCAAAAAAATAAATATTTTTTTACTTTATTAGAAAAGAATGGACACACAATTTTTTTGTGAAGAAGGAGACCAAATATTTATTTATCTCTCTATTTGTGTATGATGTCCAAAACAGGTTAATATAATATTGATCCTTCTGTTTTCTGCCTCACTATCAATATCCATCATTGTAAAAATACCACATGATAATTTGGAGTTGCTTACATTGAGTTATGAGAACTTTTTGTTGTTAAGTGAGTTATGAGAACTTGGTGAAGAGGAGGAAGTTGATTAATAGTTGGTTTTATGTGTATAAGACACAAGCTGAAGCAGTAATCATTATTTGCTTAATTTGTTATATCGTATGGTAGATTTGATACATGAATTTTTGTTCTCTTTTTGGAGTTTTTTGCGTTGTGCTTGATGCAACTGTAGGATTTTTGGAAATTTTGTAGAAGTTTAGCTTATACGTGATTCCATTTTTTGAGAAATTTCCACCTTCCTTCTTTATTGAGTATCTGGGAGAAGAATATGATTGGGCTTTTGAATGATTGAAGCATTCTATTATGGTGCTTAATGTATGTTTTTGAGTTTTATTATTTCTTTTGTATATGTGTGTGTACAGAAAATTATTAACCTATGATTAAAAAGAGATTATAGGGCATTACTGCACTATAAATCACAAAGAGATCAACAAATTAGAAAAGAGGAGCAATTCTGTACTGGACAAGGACAAAATTCTGTCAACGATCATCGTTTCCTTGGACCAAATGAATTAACCCACACAAAGATCAAATCCTCTCCCACATGTATGTAGAATTAAAAAAAAAAAGTAAGAGTTGTGAAATTCCTTTGAAAGTGATTCTGACATAGAAGCAAAGAGTCTAACTCTGCCTCACAGTCCCTTATTGTTGCTGTCTTGTTTCAGCAAAAGAGCAATTATTTCTTTCTTGCCATATTATCCAAAGAAGAGCTGATACAACACATTTCTAGAGAGATATAGCTTTTTTTTCCTTCTTGAAAAGCAAACAAATTCCTAGTAAAGAATCTGAAGAACTTGAAATAGTCCATGATAGTCTTAATCATTTACAAATTCTATACCATGATTTTGAAGCCATAGGCCAATAAAGGAAGAGAAGATACATAATCTACAACCTTTTGGACTCATGACACACCAAGATGGAGAGAGACACATCAAGAGATACCATCTTCTAATCACATCTCTCGTATTGACTGTGCCTTTAGTTCCATAACAAGGCTTGGACTTTGGAAGGGATTTTGGTCTTACATAGCATCTTGCAAGGTTTATAGTCATTAATGAGGAAGTATTTAACAATCACTCATAAAGGATCTACAAGAGAATTTGCTCGAGCTTCAAAGTTTTATAATCTTCTATCCTTTTCAATCTCATCAATATTTGCATTTCTATCAACTCCAAAAGCTCAATGATTTTTCATAGTTCTCATTCAAATTGTGTTTCAAATTGAAGTTCCAATTATGTATTAGAGAACTTGTTGAGAAAATCATAGCAGAGTTGATGGAAACAATTCTACTAGCACAAAGCCTATAAAGATGAGCAAATTATCACCTGTAGTGGCATCTCAAAATTCCTTACTAATCTAGCCCTTTATTTTATATAAAATTCATATAGTTTGTTAGTCTCATGCATATAGCCGTTATTAGCAGATACCCTGTTTGTTGGTATAATGGATTTTAGATGTTAAGGTTTTGTATCTATTTATTTTTATAGGTTGTCTTTTTTGTAATACCTTCATCCCATGATTTCACCACCTTTTTCTGGAATTTATTGATGTCTTTTTCTTTTTCATAATAGTTGTTAAAAGTGCGCTTTAAGCACGCTTAAGCAAGAAGCTCTTTAAGGCAATAGGTCCATTGCTTTTGGATATGCAAGGCCAGCGAAACTCCAAAAGTACAGCTTAAGTGCAATTTTTTTGAGTTTTAGAAGAAGTAAAAAATGTCAGAAAAATGTGATTTTTAACCAAACCTAATTATATAAATATAAGTTTGAAATTTCTTTTTTTTTAAACTCTTTTATTTACACTCACTGTGATGGTTGAACCCATGACAAAAAAGGCCAAAATCTCTTCTTTATTCAAGCTAACCCACCCAATGTCTAAGGATAAAGTGGTCTTAGAATACAAGCCCTCTGATGAGGAAAAATGTTTTGATGAAGAAATGAATAAAATTGGAGGTGAAAAATTTGATGATGAGGAAGAAGATGTGACCTTTGATGATGAGGATGGAGACTTAGATTTTGATTAAAATGCATTGATAGAAATTTTTGTAAATTGAAGAGTTTTAATATTATTTCATGTTTCATTATAAACATTTATTTATGCTTTTAAGATTTCATCTATGATATTATGTTTTGGTATTTAAGTGATTAGTTTCTATATATTTTTTTTCGCTTTCGATTCAAAAGCAATACCTTTGCCTTGCTTTTTTCGCTTAGGCAATAGGATCCTTCATCGCTTTTAGGCGCTTTTTGCCTAACAACTATGTTTTATATAGAAAATTTCTTCTTAGATTGCTTACATTAATGTATAATTGTGCTCCATCTGTATTAATGTCATGTGCTTTTGGTGTATACATGCTTTTTGGTTTTTTTTAGAGAAAGCATATTTCTTATTTCCTTGCAAGTTTGCATAACCCTTCAGCTTGCTTTGCTGCTGATTGTATCTGATAATCAGAATTCCTTCTTTTGG
The DNA here is from genome assembly GCF_011075055.1 of Mangifera indica. Taxonomy (NCBI): domain Eukaryota; kingdom Viridiplantae; phylum Streptophyta; class Magnoliopsida; order Sapindales; family Anacardiaceae; genus Mangifera; species Mangifera indica. The sequence continues at coordinate 11,804,832 of NC_058151.1, read as the reverse complement.
TAGGTGCTACACAATGCTTGGGAGAATTATATCGACATTTTGGGAGAAGAATTACTTCGGGTTTGCTTGAAACAACTATAATTGCAACCAAACTAATGAAGTTTAATGAGGTAGATACATTTAATAAGAAACTTTAACAATTCACTTTAGATTAATAAAAACAAGGTGTGGAAACATAGAAGGGAGAACTGATGTAGGATGATTTCTTTTTTCAGTCTTTAATGAAAGACTTAAGGTTTTTTCTTGGTTGGTAAGCCATGGAAAGATTAGTATAGTTGATTTGATTCAATCTGAGTGTCAAGGGTTTATCTGTCTCCAAATTCGTGTCTTATGTGTAGAAACAATGCTAAAAGAGTCATTTGTTTCTTCATTGCTCTCTATTCTGAATTTTTGTGTCTCATTGCTTATTGAATTCCATTGAGAATTTGTGGAGGTGAAAAAGCTCTTGTCCTTTGTGGATGCTATATCCTGGCTGTGATGTGGTTCATTTAGTTTAAAAGAAAAAAAAGTTCTGAGAAGCTGAGGATTTGGATGTGGAACTACCATCAGAGACAGTTCATACTCTTCTATGTGGGCTTTGGTTATAAAGGAATTTGAAGATTTATTTTTTTCTTTTTGTTAAAAAGGACTGAGCTACTGTATTAAACTAATTTTCTGAATTCTTGAATCCTGTTTGAGTTTTATATGTGGAGTTGCTGAATTTTTGTTGGTTTTGTCTTCTATTTGGTGGAATGTCAGTCCACCTCTTTGTAAATTGATTTAATTTAAATTTTAATATTTATTTTTGGCTATTACAGAAAAAGAAAAGAAAAGTAAAAGGCAGGATGAGGTCTACCTTTTACTAGGAGAGTGTGAAAATTGAAATATTATTAGTGTCCAGAGATGAGAATCTGTTGGCTGAAGAACTGACCGGGATTGATGTGGGATAGGTTCCCTTTTGATTTTGAATTTGTTATTAACTTGAATTTTGCAAATCTCAAATTGCAGGAGTTTGTGAGACAGGAGGCCCTTCTTTTGCTTCAAAATGCTTTGGAAGGCTCTGGTGGTAGTGCTGCAGCTTCAGCATATTCTGAGGCATTCCGACTCATAATGCGGTTTGCCGTTGGGGACAAATCATTTGTTGTTAGAATAGCTGCTGCACGTTGTCTGAAGGCCTTTGCCAACATTGGAGGACCAGGTCTTGGAGTTGGAGGACTGGACAATTCAGCCTCTCATTGTGTCAAGGTAGCTGTTATTTGTTCTCCTTATTCCCCTATTTATTCTATTATTCATTAATCATCAATTCTGAGAAGCTGATTATATGTATATCGTGCATGCTGCTGCTTTTAGTAGGCTCTTGAGGATCCTTTATTGGCTGTGAGGGATGCATTTGCTGAAGCTTTAGGATCATTGCTTGCTCTTGGAATGAATCCTGAGGCACAGGTGAATACGTGTTAGTTGCCCATGTTTTTTTTTTTATAAAAGGTGTTACAATTGTCTTTCTTACAATGTCATGCTTTGCATCCTTACTAGGTTCAACCAAGGGGAAGGGGTCCTTTTCCTCCGGCAAAGAAACTCGAGGGTTGTTTGGAAAGGCATTTAACTATACCCTTCACCAAAGGTGTACTCTTGTTTGAATCGCTAAGATCGTAAATTTATTTACATGTTGGAACTGAAATTCATAAATTTAGATTGTGAGTTTGATTAACTAGTACAATATAGATTGCATTTTGAGTGGTGCACTTAGAATGAATTTGATAAGTAAGCGATCCTGAAGGTTAGATGGGAAGAAGATGCTCTCAGTTCTTCTTTGATGGTGATAGATACCTAGGCAACACCTCACAGCCAACACCCCTTCGGACAATATCTCTCCCCACTGATTTAATCACCAAATTGGAGCAACTGCAGATACTAATAAATTCCAGCCAAGACAGAACACGCAAATGTAAATAGCACAGAAAAATATGTGTTGTATTGATGGAGTTATAAACTTGATTACAGCAGTTTTCTACCAATACAATGACTATCTCTCAGCTGTTACAATTGATTAACACAAATTTACAGAACAAATACAAATTTCCAGCAAGGCACAACTCAGTAACACTGAACTGAGTTCCAAAAGTATTCACAAAACAACTCCAAAAACCATAGCCAAAGGCTCCCTTGTTCAGCTTTCGAGAGGCTGACTCTCTCCCGCTCACTCTACTCAAATTTTTCCCTCCTTCCTCTTCCGCTCAAAGTCTCTTTTTATCTCTCCATTTCCACTGCATTCCCAATCCAGCATTGCCACCTGATCTTGGGATATCTTGGTGGTCCCACATTCTGATTGCGTATCCTGATCTGGAGGCTTCTGCTGTGCTGCATGTTCCCCTGCAGGTTGAGTATGTTTTAGTACAAGTTGACTTGCTAGTTGACTGCTACTTGTTATCCTCCTAGCGTTGCCACTTGTGTTTCTTCTTTTCTTCATATAAACATAATCCCTAACAGATGGAAAGTACATTATCATTCTGTGTTTGTGTGGTGTAGTGTAAGGTACATATGAAGTGTTGAAGGATTTATATGCAACAGTTAGCCAACAAATCATTGGCTTAAGCTTTTGGATATAGGTGGCCTCCAATTTGTTATATGCAAAACCCTCCCATGAAGGTTGAAGGTTCTGCTCCTCGAGGGCTTTTTGTCATGTGTTGCTTACTGTAAAAAGAAAAATAAACAAATTTCTGTTTGTGCAAGTGATTATCAACAGAATAACTTCCTTGGAAATAATCTTTCTTTACTTTTCCTATTAACAACTCTCTCTTGTGCTGAATATAAGAGTTCTTTTCATGTGACTGATGCTTCTGTTAGTTTGTGACTTCAGTTACTTGTAAAACAAGGGTAGGTAGCTTGTGCTACGTTCTATTAGGAAATTTATCATTTCAGTTGCAAGCTGAAGTTGTTTCTGAAGTAGATGGAGAAATTTTCTTGGTGATATTAAAAAGACGTGTTTTGATCCAACTCAAGGAGTTTGAAATCCCTTTTAAAGTTTTTAATCATACACACACATGTATAGACAAACCTTTAAATACCTTGATATATATTTTCATTGACACGGACACCGAAAAAATGGATAGACAGATGTACTGAATGTGTGATCCAATGGAGAGCAAATCTTGCTCTAAATGACATCTTCACTTGTTGGTTATGTTTCACTATGAATCTTTTGTGAATGCCGTGCTGTGAGCAGCCTCTGTGATTACGTACTAAATTTTTTTCCTTCATATTTATAATATAGTCATTTAAATTTTCATGTGATTCGATGTTTTATACTTGGTAATCTATTATGGACGTGTTCTCATTTCCTTGTTTTTCATTTCCAGCATGGGAAATTGTGAAGAAGCTGTTCACTGGCTCTGCTGTTTTTCTGTTCTATGGAAATAGGAATTAAGGCTTAAAAGAGAAATGGAGAAAACATATTAAAGTTGTTTTCTCAATTTTTAAGTTTCATTAGTCCAAACAAAAGTCAAACTTTTTCATTTTATATCAAATTTGTTTTTTGGAAGCAAAATACCAAAGACAATAATGAAGGCCTCCGATATTTGAATCGTAAGCTTCCATACAATGGCATGCTTTGCACATGAAGAATATAAATGTTATTTCTTGTTTATGTTTGTTTTTTTTTTTTGTTTTTACTTTTTCTGGACTTCTAGTTCACCCATTCATATAGTAATTTATTTTAGTGTAACTTTTATTGTCTTAAAAATAATAATTCTAGTGTACTCTCTTGTATCTAATCTGGAAAGTGCTGTACATGCTTTTTGCATGCTATTATTATTCCTTACAAATGGTTCTATTTGCAGCTAATGGTGCTCGGTCAAAGAGCTTACGCGTTGGCCTTACCTTATCTTGGGTATACTTTTTACAGGTATATACTCACAATCAATCTCTATCTTTACCAATCCCTGCCTTTCTCTTTTCATCCTCTGTACCACTATTCCTGTATTTGCAATTATTTTGCAGAGGCATGGATATCTGAATATATAATATATTAGCTTTGCAGCTAGCGGTGGCATTTACCTGAAAATTTGTGGCTCTTTTTCAATCTGTTCAGATTAAATAGATCGTACTGTGTATGTTGAATTGCTTGAGACAAAATTGATAATTCTTCAACTGCTGCAGTTGCATGCTATTAGTTGTTAGATTTAGAGGTTTGAGTTTTCGCTTCACTTTGTAAGGTTTTCCTCTGATAATTACTTCGAGTAATGGAACAGTTATTATGTTGAGGTTGATATTCCTGGAAAACTAGTACAATTTGTCTTAACTTATAGTTTCTAAATACGTTTTCCTGCTAATTCAGTTTACATTGCTATTTGGATGTAATGGATTTTACTAATATTTCTTGCAGGCTATTCGCCTCAAGTATCTGCTTCCAGATAGTGAACTTCAAGGCTATGCTTTGCAGGTTATGGACATGCTTCGTTACGATGTTTCTGTTGATGCCCATGCATTGGTACAAGCAACACTTCTTTAGCTTTTCCTTCATTTGCTTTGATTAAACTATATGAGAATGTGCCATTTTTATGGTAAGATACTAGTATCATCACAAACTTTTTTTCTCATTAGTTTCTCTTTTAACAAATTACTTGGTGATTTTGATGCCTTATTATGGAGGAAATTATTCTGTTACCAAAAAGGAAAAAAAGAATTTTTTTTCTTGTAGATAGAAAAATATCTATCAGTGTGAGATGTGGAATAATTAAAATCCTGACCTCTGGCTGTTTCACTATTTTTGTGCATAAACTGATTTCAGGTAGGAATGAGTTGTTCTCTTCATTTCTAACCTCATCTCTCTCTGTTGAGCACTTGGCTGGCCGTTTACCATAAGCTTTTCTCATCTCTGTATCTTCATAAGCATACTTCCTTGTTTGTACTTTACATCACATAATTGTTTTTAGGTTTAGAACCTCCAAACTTTAGTTGTCTGAAGGGATGACTGATATTTTCTATGCATACCCTTTGATTCAATTCATTGACTTTTTACCTTTTTTTCCTTTCTGACATTATCACTCACCACACCACACCACACCACATTCTTTTCCTTAAACAAGTTAAATTGATCCACAAGTTCGTATGAGAGATTTAATTCTTTGGCCTTTTTCCTGATTGCAAGAGATTTAACTACTGGACTATTCATTGAGTACAAATTCTCTTAATGATTTTATCAAGATAAGATTTAAATTTTCCATATGCATGTTGTAATGCACATATTGCATTTTGTTCCTTGATTGATATCCTATCATTGAGCTACTGTTTCTTCAGCTTCATAATTCTTACTAATGGCCTTGATTTGTTTCTCAGAGCCTAACCAAAATAAGAAAATTATTTTCTAGCCCTTCTAATTTTACTTCTGCCTTACAGTTAGAAGGGTCTTGCATCTCATTTTAGTCAGCACCTTAATTGCAAGTAGACTCATGGATGCATGTGTTATGCTCATCTGTTCATGCAATCCAAGTAAGGAAATTTGGCTCATTCAAAGTTGATGGAGAACGATCCTTAAATTGATATTGGGTTTATTCAACGGTCAAGAGTTTGTGGTTTAAGGATCATACAACGGGCTGTTCTGGTAGTGTGAACTGTATTGTGAACAGTAATTTGGATTGTTTTATTTTTTTCAATAATATTGACTATGGGTTGAATTTAATTTGTGGAATGAGAATTATAAGATTTAATAAAATCAAATTTGAAAGGTGAATGTGGCATTTTGTATCTTTAGGACCTGCGTATGATTTTCTAAAAGATCAACACACTGACCAGTGTATCTCTTTCTTTTCTGAAGGCATGTGTTCTTTATATCCTACGGGTTGGTGTAACTGATCAGATGACGGAACCTACTCAACGGAGCTTTTTGGTTTTTCTGGGAAAGCAGGTTTGATAAAATGTTAAAAAATAGGCCTCCTTTTATTCACGTTTTCTTTTTTCAAATTTTTGTCACAACATTTGAAAGTTTATTAGTATGAGAAGTGAGTTTCAAACTTCCAAAAGAAGCTCAAAAAAAAAAAAAAAAACAGATGTCAATCCACATATGTGTTTTGAGTTATCATGAAATTGTTACCTTGCTGGCTATGATCTTCTGTAGTCTGTTAACTTCTTCGTTGTATCTGTAATGAAGCTAATCTTTTTGGGAAACTTGCAGCTTCAGTCTCTTGACGTCAGTCCGTCGATGAAAATTGCTGCTTTACGTACTTTGTCATATACTTTGAAATCGCTAGGAGAGGTGAGTCATATTTTGTGTGATAATTTGGAATTATTATTTGTTGTTTGCATGCAATTGTAAGGTGGAAAAGGTGTGCTCCATTTGTTTACCTGATTCTGAGTGCATCAAGCTTGTTAAAAAAGTAGGAAAAGTTTGCTTTTTTCTTTTATTAAATTTATTTGTAAATTAATTTTAGTACTCATTATTATAATGTTTTCTGACATGGACCAATGTGATAATTTTCTTGTTATCTGATATGAACCAGTATAAGCATGTTATCTTATCTGGAAGCAACATAGACAGCCTGTCAGTTTTACCCAATAGAACAATAAAGAATAAACCTGGATTTGTTTGTGCCCGTATGGATGCCAAAATAAATATAAGAATTTTATTATAATATTTTGTGTGTACGGCCTGTATAATCAATTTGGTTCTTGATTTGCCCATTTGCAGGTTCCATCAGAATTCAAGGAAGTGTTTGATAGCACAGTTGTTGCGGCTGTGTCTCATTCATCACAACTTGTAAGATCGTGATTTTTCTCTTTCATTTTCCTCTTTAGTTGTACTGAGACAACACTTTTTTTACTGTTGAAACTAATGAACAATTTGATAGTAAACAAGAAAATTTATCGATGTAGAAGAGTAGATACAAAAGTGAACTGGACGTCCACAGGGACATAAAAAATGTCCCATGAATCCTAACTTGTGTACTTTACCATGATTGTCTCATCAATTTATTTTTCAATAAGGGAAAATTCCATGACTTCTGTAAAGACAAGAAAAGAATCATTTTATTCTGAATTTCAATATTAAATGAAATTGATGCAGCAGAACAATGGGCTCATAATTCCACCGTGTGAGTTATAGATTGATGCAACAGGCACGGTACTAGAATTTTATGTTTTTTAATATTAGGGTGATGATGTTTTTTTGTTTGATTAGATTTTGTGATGCCCTATATGCTTTTGATAAGGCTGTCTAATTTGACCAAAGCCTATAGGTAATGGTCACCTTTTTTCAGTATACCAAAGCGTATAGAGCTTATGATCGCTCCACTTTCTGATTTATTGTTTCATGAATTTCTTTTTATGAGTAAATCACTTGACTGTTTCTCCTTACTTGCCTTCTCAAATGTATTAAAAAATGTCGGGAAGTTATATTCCAAACATGGTTTCTGGTGAAGAACTGGATTGACTTTACCCTGGTTTTTGAATATTGGTTAACTCATGACTTTTTTGCCGACACAACATTATGCGTGGCAACGAGATTATGTCTTGTAATGCTTGAAATGGAATATATGATTTCATAGCTTCTGTTGCCTTATTTATAGTCTAGTAAGGCTATACACTGGCCTTGTGCTTTCATTAATATAGTTTTCTGGAAAACTGGAATTTTAATTAGAAACTTATTCTTAGGTTCGGATTGAAGCAGCTTTGACATTCCGTGCATTGGCTGAAGTTGATCCCACCTGTGTTGGTGGTTTGGTTTCTTATGGGGTGACCACACTGAATGCTTTAAGAGAAACTATTTCATTTGAAAAGGTAAAGTTAATTTTCTTAATAATTTGTTATTTAATTCAATTTATTTACACTGCTGTCTGTCCTCTTGGAATCATTTTAATCTTCTGCATGTTATTGTCTAGGTTGGTTGTAGCTTCTTAAAGTGTGTAATACTGTTTAATATTATTGATGGTGCCTGGACAAGTAATCCTTGTTTGTCAACTTCTTCTCCATCAAAACTGTCTACTAAGTGCTCTGCATTGATGTTGTGGTTACTCGAATTTGCTTCTTAAAGCAACACTTAATTATTTATTGCATCTGTTAAACTGCTATACTTTATACATTGGCTACTGAATGTGTTTGCTCTTACTTGTTTTGGTAGTAGGAATGTGATATAGTCCCACCTGTAAATCTGCAATTCTACACAGCAGTAAACTGATGCAAACCCACAACCAATTACAACAGATGAAAAGACAAATAAAAGAAGCATCTGATTCTTTTTGATCCCACAGAGCAGAAATTAGACAGTAAATCTTCCTCTGCTACAATCAGATCACTCTAGCTATCCTCAATCACTCAACTAATTAGAAACTCCAGGCATTTGAGGTGCGGGTAACCTACCTAGCATAAGTGCCCCACAACCCATTGCTTTTCTAACAACCTTCCTAGCTCCTATCATACTGCCAAATCTCTCCACTCTTTCCATTTCCCTGTTGCTGCCACGTTGCGCTTCTATAACCGTTTTTCCCCTCAACCAATTTGCTCCCTTTCTTTCTTCTAGTTTAGACTTTGAGAGGCCTATCAGAATGTCACAGTGAGGGACTATGAGCTGAAATGGATAGAAAGGGGTTACAAGCTGATTTTGTGTAATGACGTATAAAAACTGTTTTCTTAGGGGTTTGCTAAGAAGATGCTGTTTATGCACTTTGGTGGGGTAAAATTTGTTTTGAATCACATCATAATTTTAATTACTTAATGGCTTCAACAATGCTGTAAAGATCATGAATCAGCAGATGCTAACTTATGTGAATCTTTTGCTTCGTCCTTGAACTTTGCAGAGCTTTCTCCTTCTGTAAGCAATCTACTTTGTGAATAAGACATAGTGCATGCACATGCATGATTTAATTTGGATAAATGATGACCATGTGAAAAGTTGCTTATTTTTTCTATTGATTTATGCTTTTTGCAGATTTTAAGCATTATTTTCCACGAATATTTTAATTGTTAGATTAGTTTATCGATGAATTCGTATTCACTAATGATAGGGAGGCAATTTGAAAGCTGAGCTGGACTCATTTCATGGACAGGCTTCAGTTTTAGCAGCGTTAGTTTTCATTTCTCCAAAGTTACCTCTTGGTTATCCGGCCAGGTATTGATTGTTTTTTGTATTAAGTACTTCTTGGGATGCCATCTGTATACTCTTTTTGCTGGTTTCATATAGCCAGGGGATGCCTTTGCCTTTTTCTTTCTTCTCTTGACTCATCTACTTTATTCTTTATAAGCTACTCTTTGGGCATCTATTAATTCAGAGTTCCAGGAGAAAGATTCATCTTGAGTTACTTACTTAGCATCACTTCACTTTTATTGAATTGCACTTGAGCCAAATCCCACAAAATAACTTGGACCTTGTGAGGGATTTATCCTTCCAAATCATTGCCCAGTTTTTAGTTCTACTGAAGCGAACATATGGTTCTAGACTTCAAAAATAAAAGATGATGGTGATTTTGGATAGTGTCTGATTTTTGTTGCTTGGTTTTCTTATCTGTAATATTTATGTTATCTGTAGGCTTTTTGTGCTAAGCTCTGAATATAGTCATGTTATTGTGCTCAGATTACCTAGACTGGTGCTTGAACTATCAAAGAAAATGCTAACTGAATCTAGTAGAAATGCTGTTGCTGCAACTGTTGAAAAAGAAGCCGGATGGTTACTTTTATCATCTTTATTAGCTTCTATGCCAAAGGAGGTATCCAGTCACCTCTATACTCTTGCTTTGATATAATAATAATGTGTATGTTATGGAAATATCTTTGATGCTTGCAGGAGCTTGAAGACCAGATTTTTGATATTCTTTCCTTATGGGCTACCTTTTTTAATGGAAACTTGGAAAATGTACTGATGAGAAATGGAGAGTTGGCATCTAGGATATGGTAAGCCATTTTATGAGTGCTTTCCTCAAATTATGTTCTTCTCAGGTGGGATTCTGACAAATCTCAGTAGAACTGCAGGTTCTAGCTTCTTTGGTAAAACATGCTAGATATGTTACTTAGACTGTTTATGAAATTTCTTCACCGTACAGTTATATTAGGAAAACATGCTTGATTTGTTACTTAATCTATAGTTTACTTGGCAGGACTTTGAACCTTGTCTCAAGTTAATGTTATGTAGTCTGTTTAAGAAATTTCTTTGCCCTACGATTATAAGGTTTTAGATAAATAAATGAGGCATTTTAATTGTGAGCTTAAGCATAAGAAAAGTTTTAGAGAGAACGGGAAATCAAAAAAATATTTTATTGGTGCAAATTTAAGCAGTACCTGACTTTATATAGTTGTATTTTAAATAACCTGCATGTCAGTTTCCCAGTAATAACCTATATTTTGCTCAAAAATCTTTACGAATTTGAAAAAAATATCAGTACTGAGTACTAGCACTAATTTAATAATTCTAATTTATATGTATACATATTATTTGCTTGTGCTTGGAGCCTTTCTACACCCGGCAGTCCGAAAATCTTTTCTTAATATACATTTGTTTCCAATTTGTGTTTTTGAGAGTAATTTTACTCTTCCCCCCTCAAATGTTAACTTGTCCTTTGGTGGTTGACTTGCTGGTCCTTCGATCACTTTGCCTGAACTCAGTAAAACTAACCAATGATTACCCACCCCCTCCCCTCTCGCCCCCCGGCGCCCCCCACCCCCCCACCCACCCCCATGTATATTATAATAAGTTTAGTGCCTAAATTTCCTTTTTTGTTTTTCAGATAATATATATCTATAGCCATTGGGCTTCTGTTATATCTTTTGCTTGTTGATGTGAATAGTAATACTGTGGTTTGGTGGTACAACTATAAATGAATGTTTGGAGTGTTCTGGATTCATTGGCCTGTTTTGGAAGAAAAAGTTATTTTATATCTAGTGGTTTTCTTTTGGCAATTATCCTTTTAACTTGTTATAAAATAGAATATTCTTATTCATTTTTATCTATTGCTACTTTTTTGTACTGTATTTTCAGTGTGTAAAAAGGCTGATTGTTTTATGTTGCCTGGCCTGATTGTCTTTGTAAAGTAAAAGATATCTGATTTTCTTTTCTTTTTTTTTTTTTTTTTTTTTTTGGTTTTTAGTCTATTGTCTACTGCAATTGATGCACTAACAGCATTTGTAAGATGCTTCATTTCTCCTGGTACTGTGAACAGCGGGATCCTACTTCAACCAGTTCTCGTATATCTGAGTAGGTATGGCAGTTAGTGGATTTTTAAAAAATTTTTGGTGCTTTTTTTTCGTTTAGAACTTTTTTGGATATGATCTTTATATGTGGAAAACAGGGCTTTGTCCTACATATCAATGACTGCAGTTAGAGAACTACCAAATATCAAGCCTGAAGTGGACATATTAATCATAAGAACCTTGATAGCCTATCAGTCACTCCCTGATCCTATGGCATATGAAAGTGATCATCCCCATCTTCTTCAGTTATGCACAATGCCATACAAGTAATGTTGCCTGTTGTAATCTCTTTTTCATCACTTTTATTTGAGGGTGAAATGCTATATAAATTTTTTTTCCTTATTTGAAGATTTATGTTTGAATGAATAAGATCTAATATATGTCTCTCCATGCTGGGTAAATATAAAAGGGATGCTTCTGTATGTGAAGAAAGCTCATGCTTAAGGATGCTGTTGGACAAAAGAGATGCATGGTTGGGTCCTTGGATTCCTGGCAGGTGTTTAGCTTTTCATTTCCCGCCATTTATCTCAAAATATTCTTAGAACTTTTAATTTATTTTGGTTAATCTTCTCTATTTATTATTTACAACCTTGATGACATCAAATGCATTATCATCTTTTTATTGTTTTATGTATTTTCGCAAATTTCTAATTTCATAAAAAAAGTCTGAGACATATCTTTTGTTTATTGCTTTTATTCAGAGATTGGTTTGAGGATGAACTGCGGGCTTTTGAAGGTGGAAAAGATGGTCTCATGCCTTGTGTATGGGAGAATGAAGTTTCTAGTTTTCCTCAGGTAACTATTTTTTCTCTTGTCAATGGGTTCAATAGAATTCTGTTGCACTTCCAATACTCTGTCTTTTTGAAATAGAACAAATTTTTCTGTGATGTTAAATTTGGTCTATTATGAACATGGTTAAGGTCATACTAATGAACAACATATGCATGTGGGCTAATGAAACCATAACTTTTAAGTTGGCTTGGCTGGATTGATCTTGTGAAGATGTGGACTTGATCAAAAGTTGAAATTCAAAATTTTTAGGATGTCAGCAGTTTTTTCATATGATTGTGTAATGCAGTGGGCTGGGATGACAAGTGTTTGAACAATGTAAATGATTTGAATCTGTGAGAACTAATGCACCTGTAGCTGACATTTCTCAAGAAGCAATTTAAGGTCTGAATAATTGTCTATGATTTCAAGTTTAAAACTGAATTGCTCAGTAAGTAACTAGAAGGTTGTATGCCATAATATGCTTTGAAATCTCTCACCTAGATTCATCATTGTTGCCTCATTTATGGTGTGTATATGTTGGGAGAGGGGATTGGGATTGCCAAAAGTTAATTTGTATTGTTCCTCTACCCAAGAGAAAATTATTAATGGATTCTTGTCCCTTACCATCTGCTTACAACCTTGATCCAATTTTTTTTTCCATCTGGGCCCAATTGGGTTGAGCAGTTCCACTTTGGTCATTGTGGGAAATGGTTGCAATGGGAGTGTACTTGATGTTGGAAGTCTTGAAGATGTTAGTTTTCTTGTTTTTTTGTGTTATCTTGACAAGTATACCATAAAATTCATGGCAGATAGTCATAGTCTATGCCATGAATATTGAGATTGCTAGATTATAGCAGGTAATCTTTCTATAACTATTTGCATTGTGTCTAGCTGAATTTTGAATTTCATTTAGTTCCACCACTCATTCTTTGAGGATGTCATCCACCTTTTGTTACATGATACTAATGAAACAAGGAATCAGAAAGGGCAAATCTCTTAATGTTAATTGTACATGTGATTGCAAAATTCTATATTGACAAATAGATCATATTATGCCTAGAGCAATGGACTTCATTTTTACACAATGAAATATATATTTTTTAATATCTCAAGCGTATGCTCAAGTAGTCCAAATATATTTATCACTTTGCATTGTTTTTTCATGTTTTTTTATTAATTCCCTCTATTATTATTATTATTTTATTAAAGTCATTTGCTGTTTCATTTATTTTCATTAATTACTGAAGAATGGTTTTTATCTTGAAGCCGGAGACAATAAATAAAACTTTGGTGAACCAGATGCTTCTCTGCTTCGGAATTATGTTTGCTTCTCAGGTAGTTCATTATTATTGGATTGTTCTCTATCTTCTTCATTGGATTTGGTTTGGAACTTTAATTCTTACAGGAATTTGAATGATTGGGAGATAGGTGAATTATCTTCAATTCTTTCAATTTTTGATACTACTTCTTTAAATAGAGTGCATGAGGGTGCTAGAGTGTGGAAGTTTGAGTCTTTAGGTGGATTGTCTTGTAATTCTTTATCCATTTGTCTTATTAATGATCTTTCTCATCCTTAAATCCTTCTAGACTCAATGATTTGGAAAGCTGAAGTCCCTTCTTAGGTTCAATTTTTTGTTTGGTCTTTGGTCTTGTAAGAATTAACATTCAAGATATCATGCAAAGGAGATGGACTATCACTTGTTATCTCCTAAGTTTAATATTTTGTTAAAAGATTTTTTGTAAGCATTGACCATCTCTTTCCCCATTAATCTAGTGCATTGAAACAGCAGTGGAAACTCTGTAGAGAAGTATGAATTTCTTTGGGTTTTTGATCTCTTGTAGATTTTTATTGGTTGAAGTTTACCATGCTCTTGGTGAGGGAGAGAGCCAAAATTTGTTGAGGTGCCATGTTTTGGGTTATATGGTTAGAGAGGAATAAAAGATTTGCTGAAGAAGCTAGTGAAGATGAGGATAATTTTCTATGGGATAGGGTTAGATTTTGTGCTTCTTTATGCTCTTGAGGTTTAAAAAAGTTTTAGGATGTTTTGTGTTTTCTTCAATTTTAGAGATTGGAATTCTGTAGTGGCTCAAGTTTATGCTCTTTTTTGTTAATTTGACCATTGTTTGATATGTTTCTTTTGAAAGGAAAAAGAAGAATTATTATGTTTATGCCCCTTTGTGTGTTTTTCTGTTTCTTTTTTAATGATGAACTACCGGTTCCTCTTTTTGGTATATTTCTTATTATTAAGATATTGAGTTCTATGTTTCTATTAAAAATAAAGAAATTGATAAAACATTACACTGTAACCTTGAATATGATATCCCAGGATGGAAGTGGGAGGTTGTCGCTTCTTGGAATGATTGACCAGTGTCTGAAAGCAGGGAAAAAGCAATCATGGCATGCAGCCAGTGTAACCAATATTTGTGTAGGGTTACTTGCTGGGTTAAAGGTGCTAACCTTCCCTCTTTCATATGCCTAAAAGGACTTTTGTGTGGGCTATAAATTTGTAACTATGGCTTGATTATTTACCTTAGGCTTTGCTTACATTTCGTTTTCAACCGTTGGGATCAGAGGTATTGAATTTGGCACAGGCTATTTTCCAGGTACTAAATCTTGTTCTTGAAGAAGCATACCTAAATAATTGATTTGAAGTTTCTATATTACTGTATTTTCTATACATAGTGATACAAATTGAATGGTAAATTAATCTTATTATTCTTTAGGAATAATTTTGGTTTACAATTTATAATAGAAACATAGAACTGAAAACTAGGAACTAATTGTGGAAATTAGTGACTGATATGATTGATTTTTCTATTTAAAAATTGTAAATAAATAAAGAAAAATAAATTGAATAATAAATTGGAACTAAATCCTAACAAAATATTAATAAGCTATGGTCTTCTAAGTACGAGGAAAAATCGTATTTCTCAATTCTTTTCTGCAAGCTAGTGAGTGGATGTCTTCCATTCTAAGTTTGCTTGTTAACTTTTGACAAACTGCGTTAGGTAACTCTTTTGTGAAAATATCTCCAATTTGACCACCAGTCGATGCAGATGTTTTGACAAACTGCATTAGGTACTTATTAGGCCACTATCCAACTTCCCTATAAAATGTCTATTAACTTCAACATACTTTGTCTTGTCATGTTGTACATGATTATGAGAAATGTTAAAAGTTGGTTTATTGTCACAATAAACCTTTATTGGACCCTTCCATTTAATTTGAAAATCAACCAAGATTATTTTAGGCCATAATAGCTCATAGATTTCTAACACCATTGATTTGAACTCGGTATCTTTGCTTGATTGACCCATAACGTTTTGCTTTTTACTCCTTCATATTACGAGATTGCCTTATAAGAAAGTGCAATATCTGGTGGTTGATCTCCTATCGATAATGGATCTTGTATAGTCTGTATTAGTATAAGCTTCAAGTGACAATTCCTCTCTTTTATTGAGTAAAATTTATTTGTTTGATGATCCTTTTAGATACTATAAAATTCAGTGAATTGCCTTGAGTTCATTAGGATTATGCATGAATTGATTTACAACGCTCACAACAAAAGCTATATCTAGTCTAGTGTGGGACAAATATATGAGTCTTTGTACAAATCTTTGGTAGGAGCATTTATCTACCACAGTATCATTTGGGGCATCCTCCAAGTTTGAAGAATAGGCTCTATGGGTATATCAATTGCCTTACATCCAAGCTTCGTAATTTCAATCAATAGATCTAAGACATATTTTTATTGTGATATAATATTCCTTCTTGATAATTTGCAACTTTAATCCCCAAAAAATACTTTAATCTCGTAAGTTCCTTGATTTCGAACTCTCTCACCAAACAGTTCTTCAAGTTCTCCATTCCATTTGAATCATTTCCCATCACTATAATATCATCCACATACACCAATGTTATTGTCACTTCACCTGAGGCTAAGTGTTTCACAAACATGGTATGATCACCCCGATTTTGTCTATATTCCCATATTGAGCATAACCTTGATAAATCTTTCAAACTAAGCTTTAGGAGATTGCTTTAGCCTATACAAGACTTTCCTCAATCTACACACTACATCCTTGCCTGCTTTTGACTTAAAACCTGGTGGCACTTTCATGCAAATTTCCTCCTTTAGACCACCATGCAAGATTGCATTTTCACATCAAATTGTTGTAGTTTCCAATCCAGATTGACAACTAAATACAATAACACTTGTACAATATTCATCTTAGCCATTGGAGCAAATGTTTCATGATAATTTATTCCCTATATGAGTGTACCCCTTTTCCACTGGCCTTGCCTTGTATTGTTTTAGTGAGCCATTTGACGTATACTTCACATTGAACACCCATATCACCCTATGGGTTTTTTCGGGTTAGCAACTTCACCAACTCCCATGTTTCATGTTTTTCTCTAGAGCCTCAATCGCCACTTTCATGGCAACTTTTCAATTCTTGTCACCTAGTGCCTCAAATAAAGTCTGGGGTATAAGAATTGTGTTTTGGTTGGCAAGAAAAGGTTTTTGTGGTTGGGGGAAAACTGTTTGTAGGCTAGGAACAAATGTAAAGGATGCTTGGTGGATGTTCTGGTACCTTCTCTAATGACAGTAGGAACATCTAATTGAATGGTAAAATAATCTTATTATTTTGTAGGAATATAATCTTGGTTTATATACAGTTGATAATAGATTCATAGAAGTGGAAACTAGAAATTAATTTGATTGACTTTTCTATCGAAAAATAGAAAAATAAACTGAATAATGCATAGGAGCTAAATCCTAACAAAAAATAAAAATCTATGGTTTCCTAAATGGGAGGAAAAATTGTATTTCTTAACACATGTTTTACTTTTTCAATTAAACAGAATATTCTAGCAGAAGGAGACATTTGCCCATCGCAACGTAGGGCATCAGCAGAGGCTCTTGGTCTATTAGCTCGCCTTGGAAATGATATCTCTACAGCAAGAATGGTTAGTTATGATATGCGATTCTATGCATTTGATCTCAATAAGCTTGGTCATTACAATTTTCATATTTAATTTTTTACATTCTTTCATTGAGATGTGTTGTTTATGATCCACACAAACATATGCATACATTCACAAATATACACACTGGTCTTTGTCCTGTGGATTGTTCAAATTTGTGATGCTTGATGCCACATGTCTATGAACAATATGATATTTGCAGTCATGTTAATTTGTACAGCTAGTCTGCTCTCTAATTGTCTTTTATATTTGTGTTTTTTGATGGAGTTCAATTTTGGGAATTAGATTAAATGGAACTGGTGGGTGACCCTCTACTTTTTTCTCAAGGAGACAACTCCATTTCCAATTTCTCAGTCAAATTCTTTTTCGCCAAATGCAGCTCTGTAATTCTTTAGCATAGAAGCTGTAATTGTTATTGAAGAGGTTGAATCACTATGTTTGTCTGCTATTGAGAGCCTCTGATGTCTCTATTTAATTTTCACCATGTATTCAAATTTAACATCTTCCTTGCTCTCTTTCTGCATGCTATATTGGTGATAATTAGACTCGATTGCTTCTTGGTGACCTAGCTGGAGTGACTGATTCAAATTATGCTGGATCAATTGCTTTTGCTCTTGGTTGCATTCATTGCAGGTAAATATTAAGTTTCTATCCTTGCCGTCTCTCTTCATTTCCATCATTTGTATATGTCACCTATATTCTGTTGTCTGATTTATAATGCTGAAAACTGGAAAGCAAATGCTGAGTTGTTAAAGTTGTTGCTGTTGCTTGCATATTTGAGTTTAGAATCTAATTTATTTTCTTCTTGAGTGAAAGGTGTGGGTTTAGGAGTTATTTCTATAATGTTGTCAAATCACAGAATATTTGATGTTATTATTAATGAAGATATTTTTTTAGATGCTAAATAATGTTTTCCCTTTTTTAAATGGTTAAATCAATGGTAGTTGCCTACTATTGGTTATAGTTTGTCTAACGTCAGATTGCTTTGTTGGACACTATGCTGACTTACATACTTTTTCATGGTGTTTTTCTCTCTCTCTGTTTTTTGTAATGTGTGTAAACACTGTTCATGTACCAAAGATATGTTTGTTATCTGTCTATATAAGTATCTATCATAAATGCAGTGCAGGAGGAATGGCCTTATCAAGTTTAGTGCCTTCAACTGTGAGCTCAGTATCTTTGCTGGCTAAAACTTCAATTCCAGGTTTACAGATGTGGTCTTTGCATGGACTTCTTTTGACCATTGAGGCTGCAGGCTTGTCCTTCGTATCTCACGTCCAGGTAATAAATCCCTTACCTTTGCAGTGTTTTTTATGTGCCTTCTTAACTGTCTCATAAATAACCATTCCTGTGTTGAAATTTATTCAATCTGGGTGATGTAGCAAAACTGTTGTCTGATTAATAGAAGTTCATTTTGTTATGTTAAATTGTTCTGACATCATTGGTTAGATATAAACAAATTTAAGATTGGTATCATATGAAGCGGGAGGAAATGTTATTTTGAAGACAATTAGCTTTACTGTTTTAGTACTTGTTGAGCTGTTTTTGTATTCTGTTTTTAAGGAAACTGTAGTATATGAAAATAACATGAGAATTAGCTTCTTATTATTGGAAGAATATCTATCATTTAGGGAACCATGTGTAACTCCTAGAATATTACCCAATTCCTATTTACTATATATACAAAATATCCTAATTAAGAACAAGAAACAATTTCTGGAAAATTAGGAAATTGAAATATCTGAAAATTAGGAAACCTAATCTGGATTTTGTTTCTTGCAACTGATCGAAACTCATTTTCAGCACTACTCCTAGTTAACACATTTTGTTTCTTGCTCGTCCAAGTAACAGGATTTCCTCCTAGAAAGGTGCAAAATATTTATGCAAATATTTACTTCCAGTAACAAGATTTCCTCCTACAAAGCATATTTACAATGCAAACAAAATATCACAGAACACACAAAATATTCGAAAGTAGATTGATCATTTTCTTTGTATGTACAATTGCATTTCTCATAACACAAAATTATCAAACAATTTCAAGTCATAATTCATAATTCAGGTGATGCTTATATGCCTTTTAACAAAGTTTTCAAGGCGCTATAGAACTGAAGCCTACTAAAATAGCGGTGGATTTATAATGAACCTTGGTAATCAAGAACACTGGTGCTGCAATTGATTATTCTTAGGTAATTTTGTATCAATGAAGCATGTCTTTATGATTTATCACACTGGTATTGCAGTTTATCACACCATACCTTTAGATTGAGATTCACTGTGTCTCTGTAATTTATCATTCTTAAAATCTGGTGGACTAAGTTGGTGCAGCTTTTTGATGTGACACATAACCACATACTATAAAGGACTTTAATCTTTCTCAAACTTTAGGCAGAAGACAAAGTGTCCATCCCGACTTTACGTCAGTACTTTTTAATATTATGTTGCAACTTAAAAGGAGAGTTGTCATAACGGAGCACTAACGATGATGAACATAATTGACAGCGGTTGGAGAAGCCGCAGATAGAGAGGAGTTGCTGAAGATGAGTTTTAACATGCTTGAGAAGAGAGGAGAAATCAGTTTGTGAGATAGAATTCAAAATTGCAAACAAAAATTAGATATGTGAAATTGATTTTGAAATATTCTGTACAATGAAACTCGTTCCAAACTTTTCAAACCAAGCCCTAGGTGACCGTTTAAGACCATAAAAGATTTTTTTAGTCTACATACCTTGTCTACTCCTAGGTCTTCTTCAAAGCTAGGTGGGAGATCCATGAAAACTGCTTCTTCCAAAACTCCATTCTAGAATACATTTTTTACATGTATTTATGATATGACTGGTATTCTATTTATCATATAAGACGCAATTAAAATTGTCTCTCCCTAAAGAAATTTTGGAACATGCATTGAAAGCATAATAACCCAAGCATTGATTAAAGTACTCTGTTCCATTATCTGATTGAAAAATGTTGGTTTTTGGTTTTAAATTGTGTTTCAATCATGTCATAAAATTCTTTGAAAAGTTTTTGCATGTTAGATTTTTAACAAATGAGATCAAACTAACACAATCTAGTATGATTATCTTTAAAAGTCACAAACCATCTTTTTCTATTCATGGTGGTAACCTTGAAAAGCCCCCAATCGTCGCTATGGATTGAATAAAATGCTTTCGAAAGGCTGTACAACTTTGAAAAAAAAATTAACACAATAGTTGGAATCTTCTGAAAATTTGCTGACTGATAAGAGATTGTAGGCAAGTTTAGTATCATGGAGTTGTTGATCAAATATGCACAAAAAACAGAAAAAAACATGGAGTACAAACTTAAGAATCATATTATTAGAAAGTCTAATGAGACCTTTGCCAACAATGGGGGAAAAATTGCCATCGAAAATCCGAATTTTTACATTACTCAGACAAGGAGAGTAAGACTGAAACTAATTGGATAAACTAGTCATTTGATCAGAAGCTTTCAAATCAATGATCCAAGGAGTGGAATTTATGGCAGTAGATAAAGCAAAAGGATTTCTACCTGAATGTATTAGTGAACAATTATAAGTCCCAGATGTCAGATTGGATTTTAGAAGTTTCAAAAGTTGATCAATCTGCTCTTTGATAAAAGGACCTGACTCGACTTCTTTGGCAGTAGATTATGGTCATTTCTGGTTTGATTTCCAATTTGCTGGTTTTCCATGAATCAACCTATAAGTTTCTCAAGTATGATGTCGTTTATTACAATGGTCACGCCTCTCCACCTAAGGCTTCTCATTTGGTTTCTTTTGATCTGTTGTGTATTGCCCACCAACATGAGCTTCAGTAACAATTAGGGTTGACTTTTCACCTGCACCAACATTCCTTTTACCAAGCATAACATATCTACAACTTTCCTTATGACACACCTCCGAGAAGACTTATTGATGGAAGGCAGAGGATTTCTTTCATTAATCTTTCCTTGTACATCATCAAACTCTATATTAAGACTAACAAGAATTTTGAAGACTTTGTTGGCATTCACAATTGTTTTGTAATAATTATAATCATTTGGGCACTTCCACTCATAATTGTTGAACAAATCTAATTCTTGCCACACTCGTTTGAGAGAATTGACGTATTTGGGGATCGTCTGTTAGGATTTTAAGTGTAATGTATGAGATTTAGACCTACATTAAAAAGTATGAGTTTTTGGTGTGAGATTTAAATGATTTTGGACTCTCCACTCTAGTTTTTGAGGTGTAAGTCTCCCAAGGTTCATAACATTTGGTATCAGAGTCATCATTACATCTTTCAGTTTTAATCGTACAACGTGGTGGTAATGCCAATATTGCAGTGTTTGTCTAGGGCTAGCACAACCAATTTGCAAGGTTGTTGGAGCTATGGAGCTTGGTGGTGTTTCAATATCTTAAGTGCAAGGTACGAGACTTGGATCCACATTAAAAAGTATGAACTTCTGGTGTAAGATTTATATGACTTGAGACGTTCAATCTCAACAATTAGTTATTGAGGTGCAGTTCTCTCAAGATTCATAACTGCATCATTTCCTTGATGGATTTCACCAAGTTTGAAGGTGAGTTCATAAACTTTAAATTGGTTGCCCAATTTAGAATACATCTTAGTAACATATTCCCAAAGTTCTTTAGCCGTATAGTAGCACATATAGTTGAAACTAATATCATCTTTCATGGAATTCATGAGCCATGTCATAACCATAAAATTTTCAACATTCCAAAGTTATGGATGATGGATTTGTAATGGCTGGTTCCCAAGTATTCCCTATCAAGTAACTAAATTTTCCTTGTCCTCGGATATACATGTGAATTTATTGAGACTGTAGAAACTGAAATTAAGGGTTTATTTTCATTAATTAATTTACTGTTACAGAGGTACATCTATATACACATTAGGTATTCCGTATTAGGAATATGAATATTTGATTCCTATATTTGATTCCTATAATCAAGCTCTATATTCCTATAAGTAAGCCTTATTCACTAATTTACAGATTCTGCAACACTCCCCCTCAAGCTGGAGCATAGATATTAATCATGCCCAGCTTGTTACAAAGATAATCAACTCGAACCCCATTTATAGCCTTAGTGAAAATATCCCCTAACTGTTCTCCAGTCTTCACATATCCTGTAGAAATAAAATTCTGCTGAATTTTCTCTCGAACGAAATGACAGTCAATCTCAATATGTTTAGTTCGTTCATGAAACACAGGATTAGAGGCAATATGAAGAGCAGCTTGATTATTACACCATAATTGCGCTGGTAACGATATCTGGAAACCCACTTCAGTCAAAAGTTGATACACCCACATTATTTCACACACAGACTGAGCCATAGCTCTATATTCTGATTCTGCACTAGATCGGGACACAACATTTTGCTTCTTACTCTTCCATGATACTAAATTTCCTCCCACGAAAACACAATAACCAGTGGTAGACCTTCTATCTACCTTGGAACCTGCCCAATCTGCATCTGAGAAGCACTCAATGTTAGTGTGACCATGATTTCCATACAGTATGCCACGTCCAGGAGCACCCTTTAAGTAGCATAGAATTTGCTCTAACGCTACCCAATGATCAACCGTCGGAGATGACATGAATTGACTTACAATACTGACAGAGTATGCAATGTCAGGACGAGTCACTGTAAGATAATTTAACTTTCCCACCAATCTTCTATACTTCTCAGGTTCTTCAAACGGTTCCCCATCTTTTGTAAGTTGGAGATTAGGAATCATTGGAGTGCTACATGGTCTAGCTGCCAATTTACCTGTCTCAGTCAATAAATCAAGCACATATTTTCTCTGAGATAGAAAGATACCTTTCTTACTTCTCGTCACTTCAATACCCAAGAAATATTTCAACCCTCCTAAATCTTTTGTTTGAAACTGAGTATGAAGGAATGATTTGAGAGAGGAAATCCCCACAGTATCACTTCCAGTAATGATGATATCATCAACATAAACAACTAAAAGAATACTGCCAGCTTCTGACTGTCTATAAAAAACTGAATGATCACATTTGCTCTTTATCATGCCAAACTTTTGAACCGCCTCACTAAATTTTCCAAACCAAGCACGAGGACTTTGTTTCAAACCATACAGGGATTTGCGAAGACGACAAACCTTTCCATACTCCCCCTGAGCAACAAACCCAGGTGGTTGCTCAATATATACTTCCTCTTGAAGGTCACCATGCAAGAATGCATTCTTGATATCCAGCTGGTGTAAAGGCCAATTATAAGTAGCTGCCAAAGAAATAAATAAACGAACAGATGTCAATTTAGCAACAGGTGAGAAAGTATCAGAGTAATCCACCCCATAAGTTTGTGCATATCCCTTAGCAACCAGGCGAGCCTTAAGACGAGCCACTGATCCATCTGGATTAACCTTAACTGTAAACACCCATTTGCATCCAATGGCTTTCTTCCCCATAGGGAGATTGACCAAGTCCCAAGTACCATTATCAGCTAAAGCATTCATTTCATCTATCATAGCCGCACGCCAACCAGGATGAGATATAGCTTCATGAGTGGTATTAGGAATAGAAATAGAATCGAGTGATGCAACAAAGGAACATGAAATAGGGGATAAATGACCATAAGAAACAAAAGAAGAAATAGGATAAGTACATTGCCTTTTACCTTTGCGAAGGGCGATTGGTAGATCAATGTCAGTAGAAACTGGATCCGACGAAGAGACTGGTTCAGGACATGCATCTGGGGTTTGTTGACGTCTAGAATAAACCTGTGTAATGGGTGGTCTGACAGGGTTTGATTCTTCAGGTAGAGAAGATTCTGAAGAACTAACAGTTATAGGGCGAGATGAGGTAACAGTATACACCAACAAATCATCATCCTCCCCCTGAATGGTGTAAGCAGGAGAAGTGGAGAAGAAAGGAATGTTCTCCGAAAAGGTAACATCAGCAGACACCAAATATTTATTTAAGGTCGGACAAAAGCACCTATAACCCTTTTGAAGACGAGAGTAACCAAGAAACACACATTTTAAAGACTTGGGGTCTAATTTTGTGACATCAGGACGAATATCACGAACAAAACAAGTACTGCCAAATATTTTAGGTTCAATAGGGAATAAAGATTTATTTGGAAAAAGAACATTATAAGGAGTCTGACCTTGAAGAACTGAGGATGACATGCGATTAATCAAAAAACAAGATGTTGAAACAGCATCAGCCCAAAACTGTTTGGGAACTTGCATTTGAAACAAGAGTGCTCGAGCTGTTTCAAGCAGGTGTCTATTTTTTCTTTCAGCTACTCCATTTTGAGATGGTGTGGCAACACAAGAAGATTGATGAAGAATGCCATTTTTTATCAAATATGACTGAAAGGATTCAGAAAAGTATTCTTTGGCATTATCACTACGTAAAGTCTGAATAGAAACATTAAATTGTGTTTTTATTTCAGCATAAAAGGCACAAAAATGAGAAAACACTTCAGAACGATTTTTCATTAAGTAGAGCCAAGTCATACGAGAATAATCATCAACAAAAGTAACAAAGTATTTAAATCCAGCTTTAGACACTATAGGACAAGGACCCCAAACATCTGAATGAACTAACTCAAAAGGAGAGTTAGCTCGTTTATTGACTCTAGACCCTGAAGACAGACGATGATGTTTGGCAAATTGACATGACTCACAATCAAACGAAGATATATGACGAAACTGTGGACATAAAGTCTTCAACACAGGTAGAGAAGGATGTCCCAACTGACAGTGAGCTTCGAACGGGTTTAAAACACTTGAACAGGCAACAGACCTTGGTGTTTGCATATCTAGGATATAGAGACCCCCAGATTCATGTCCTCTACCAATAATCTGCTTCGTCGTAAGATCCTGAAATAAACAATGATTAGGGAAAAATGAGACACAACAATTAAGAGCACGAGTGAGTTTACTCACAGAGATTAAATTAAATGAAAACTGTGGTAAACTCAAAACAGATGACAATGAAATTGATGGAGTTGGATTAACAGTTCCAGAACCAAGGACAGATGACATTGATCCGTCTGCTAAAGTAACACTAGAAGGGGATGTAAATGACTGAAAGGTTGAAAAAACACTAGGATTACCTGTCATGTGATCTGTAGCACCAGAATCAATGACCCATTTGGAGGAGGAGGAAACAAGACATGTATTTGATTTACCTGACTCAGCACTGGCAGCGATAGAAGTCGATGAAGACTTTAGTGAGTTTTGGTACTGAGAGAACTTGGCATATTCTTCTGCAGAAATCATAATAGCCTCTCCAGACAATGAACTGGTAGCAGTGTTAGTTGCTGCAACATGTGCTGACTGAGATTTTTAAGCACGATTTAGCAATTTTCTACAAGTGCGCTTTGTATGGCCTGGCTCATGGCAATAATAGCACACAATCCCTCCTGATTCCTGACTCCGATCAATAGCCCTGTCACGGTTACCACTGCTCCCTCCTCTATTACCAGTTCTATTATATGGACGTCCAGTTTCAAGGGCTCCACTTCGACTAACAAGAGCGCTGTTATTCTGAAATGATGGGGTGTTTTCTGTGCGAAGTACCCTAGTAAAAGTGTCATGCAAAGATGAAATCTCAGGACTAGCAAGAATTTGAGACTTGGCAGTTTCGAACTCAGATGGAAGACCCGCTAGGAAGCTCATGATGGCCATTTGTTCTCGCTGGACTTGTTGAACCTTTACATCTGGACTAAAAGGTAACAACATATTAAGTTCTTCATAAGTTCGTTTAAAGTCCATGAAATAAGAAGTGATAGTCCTGTCTTGTTTCTCTGCACGATAGAAAGCTTTGCACACCTCATATATACGAGAAAGATTACCTCTTCCAGAATACAAAAAATCTAAATACTCCATTAGCTCCTTAACCAATTCACAATGATTAATTAAACTGACTACCTCACTTTCAATGGAATTCCGGATCTGCAAAAATAATCGAGCATCATCTCGCAGCCATGCTTGTCTAGTACCATCCGCAGGAGGAGCTTGCGTAAGGTGATCATCTTTCTCCAGACTCAACAGATACAATCGAACCATTTTACTCCATTCGAGATAATTGGAACCATTAAGCTTGTGTTCAGTGATTTTTGACATTACAGGAACCATCTCCGTCATAGTTATCGGTTTAATATCTGCCATAATAATACTCAAAGCAACAGAATAGAATAAATAGCAAGAAACTATTGGAGAAATTGATTTCTGTAGCACCTAGAGCACGAATATACTGCACAAACCCCAAAGAATAGCAAACAAAAAAAGGAATGAGATCTGATCAGAGAGAGATTCGGCGACAGCAACTGTTCCGGCGACGGCGTCGGAGCGTGCGATGGCGAACAGCGACGAGGTTATGGGGCTCTGACTCGCCGGTGTTGTCTGAGACTGACTGTAACGGCGGTGAGATCTAACGCGCCTCCGAACAAGAGATCCAATGCGCAAGTTTGCAGAAGAAACGGGCGGCGCGTGCAGGTCACGCGCTGAGTTTCTGGTGATCGGATTCTGGGAAACTGCCGATCGTCGAAGTGTACTCCTTCTTAGTGCAGCGGTGAGAACTAATGTTCACTCTACAAGGGTGAACGACGAAATTGCTCACTAGGGCTAAAAGAAAATTTCCGAATTTGCACACTAGGGCAAACCTTGCTCTGATACCATGTAGAAACTGAAATTAAGGGTTTATTTTCATTAATTAATTTACTGTTACAGAGGTACATCTATATACACATTAGGTATTCCGTATTAGGAATATGAATATTTGATTCCTATATTTGATTCCTATAATCAAGCTCTATATTCCTATAATTAAGCCTTATTCACTAATTTACAGATTCTGCAACAGAGACCAATGTATAAAATTATCTCTATTGAGACGATGGTGGTAATTTGAATTGAGTGAGACTCGATATTGGAGCATAATTGCTAAAAACACGCTTAGTTGAGAGGCTCCTCAAGGCAATAGGTCCACCGCTTTTAAACATGCAAGATGAGCGAAAGTCTAAAAACATAGTTTAAGCGCACTTTCATTGCACTTTAGAATAAGTAAAAAGGGCCAAAAAAGTGTGCTTTTAATCCAAACTTACTAATATAAATATAGGTTTAAAATTTCTGTTTTTTATAACTCTCTTACTTGCAACTTACTGTGATGGCTAAGTTTTTAGATGTGATATTCGATGATGAAGATGAAGACTTATATTTAGATTAAAATATATATTTGATAAAAGTTGATGTAGATTGAAAAGTTTTAATATGTTTTCATGTTTTATTATAAATATTTATTTGTGCTCTTGAGACTTCATCTATGATATTATATTTTTGTATTTGGATGATTAGTCTTTATTAATTTTATTTTTTTATCACTTTTGGTCCAAAATCAACGCCTTTGCTTTGCTTTTTTGGCTTAAGTGATGGGACTCCTCATTGCTTTTAGGCGCTTTTTGCCTTTAACAACTATGTATTGGAGGAAATACAAGGAAAGTGGGCTACACTGGTCAAAACAGTAGTAAACTCCGACGAAGTTTTAGACAAGGTGATGATAAGTGACTAGAATACCAAAAGAGCAACTTAGGGTTTTGACATAAATTGCATATCGATAGCAGTTGACTTTCCGATTGTTTTGTACTTTCCAGAAGCTTTTCCGACAACTTTTTGCTGATTTTTGTTTTGATAACATATAAACAAAAGAATTTTAGAATATGAAAATTACATGGCAATTAGGTTCTTCTCATTGGGAAGAAGATATTTAATTTAGGAAGCTATATCTAATTCATAGAGTATTACACAATTTCTATTTACTAGATTTACAAGATATCCTAGCTAAGAATAGTATATAATCTATGGAAAATTAGGAAATTGAGATATATGAAAATGTGAGAATTAGAAAACCCAATCTGGATTTTCCTCTTTCCACAAGTACTTTTTGTGATTCTTCTGGTTTTCGTTTAACAACCTATCCAACATTCTTTGAACTACTTTCTATTAACCATGTCTTTTTACTTCTTCCCAATAATAATAACGCTTGTAAAAGACTCTATGTTAAGAATTAAATGCATTGTTAGTTAATTGTCTAGACAATTTCAATATTTACAATTGTCAACTGCAATATTTCTTTTTGAATGAGGCATCTTATAAAATATTAAATAATGGTTTTTTCTTTCTATTTTGAAATGAGCCAGAAATTTCATTCTTTTTTATTGTATTAAAATATCCTCAAAGTTAACATACAATGAAAATTTAGTGAAAATTCATCAATTACAAAAGTTGAGGGTAAAAAGAGATTATAATCATCAAGGTTTCAACAATTTTTGGATTGTGGCACCGAAATATCTTATTGAACGATCTACGAATCCCATGAACATGCCATAAAGTTCACCATATGGGATAGTGGTGTACATTGTCCATTTTTGGTGAGTTCTTTATATGTAATGGTGTAGAATTTTGAACAGTAACATGTTGTGTGAAATATATTGCTTGATGAAGGTTAATTTAGTGTTATCTTCCATGTTCTGTTTTTGCCCTCTCATTTACCATTTTTTGCAGGCAACACTTGGTCTTGCTATGGAAATTTTATTGTCTGAGGAGAATGGATGGTTTGACCTTCAACAAGGGGTAGGACGGCTTATAAACGCCATTGTTGCTGTTCTTGGCCCTGAGCTTGCCCCAGGCAGTATTTTCTTTTCACGCTGCAAGGTATTAATATATGCTTTTCTCCTCTGATTTTGTATTTCTTAATGGAGGATTCCCTTTATCTATATATTAAACTGACTAAAGTTCTAAATTATTGGATTCTAAATAAAAGATTTGTGCTTTGTGACCTAAAAATAATTTTCAAAAAGTTAAAGATATTTAAAAAATCAATACTTGTATGTCAGTATTTTTAATATTTGACCACATGTTTGAGATAATATTTAAACACGATTCTCAAAGGTAATAGGAAAATAACTTTTTTCTGTATTCTTATTTTATTCTAATTTTTAAGAACGGATCTGAGATGTCTTTTTAAAACATTTCTACCAAATACTTTGTCATAAAATTTATAGTATCCATTGTTTTTAGAAACAAAGACTTGTATCTATATTCCGTATCAAACAGACCCTAAACAATATATAATTTTTCATATATGGTTCTTGGTAGTTCTTTATCATGGATTAAATTCATTGAATTTCATGTGCAGTCTGTTGTTGCAGAAATTAGCTGTGGGCAGGAAACAGCAACACTTCTTGAGTATGTCTAACCTTTTTTTCTCTCCTTTTCCATTTTCTGGATATCATATGACTACAGTTGAATTGTTCTTCATTGTTTTCTCTTTTTCATTCTTTGTAATATCATTCGTTAATAGCCTATGAATTTGTAGGAGTGTTCGTTTTACACAGCAGCTTGTTCTCTTTGCTCCACAAGCTGTTTCTGTGCACTCCCATGTGCAAACTCTTCTTTTGACTTTATCGTCAAGACAGGTTTTGTTCCTCTGGCCACTGAATGAGTTTTCTCATAAATGATATGTTTTTGGTTTCTTTCCCTTAATACAACCTGGTTTCTTTTGAAACAGCCCACTTTGCGGCATCTTGCTGTCTCTACTCTAAGGCATCTAATTGAAAAAGATCCTGTGAGTTATTATCACTTTGTTTTTGTACTTATTTCTTTTCATGGCATATTTTAATGTCCTCTTAGCTTGCTACTCTTGAGCTGACTGTAATCTTTATAGGTTTCTGTGATTGAAGAGCGGATAGAAGACAATTTATTTCACATGTTGGATGAGGAAACTGATTCTGAGTATGTGAAGAACATGTTTCATACTAGTTAACTTAGTTTCTCTCTCTTCATGATTTGTAACATACATCTTATGAGAAATTAGTGTGGTTGGTTGCACACTAATGCATAGGTTTGAATTCCTTCTATCTTACAGGATTGGGCATCTGGTACGTACTACAATCATGCGGTTGCTCTATGCATCATGCCCTTTATGTCCATCTCATTGGATATTAATTTGTCGCAACATGGTGAGTTCTTTTCTTCTAGAAATTATCATTATCATATATTGACTACATAAGTAATGGGTTTTCATGTTCATGGACAATGTGTTTTGTTTTTTAACACAGACATGGTTGGCATGATCTTCAGTTGAGGCCCTTAATATATTTGTGTGTTTATCCTTTTGTTTGTTCATTGTAACATGCAAAACAATAGAGAACTTTTGCAGCTAAGTTGATATTCTGCATCCTTCCAAGTGCTTTGTTTACTTTTTTTATTTTTTTTGTAAATAGGAAACAACAAGAAGCATGCTAACTTTGAGAATTAAGAGTTTGTATACGTGTTTTATTGAATCTGCTTAGACCTTTTTCTTTCTTTCATGAAGGGTTTTTCCTTTGTTGATTTTGGTCTCTCAGTTTTTTTTTTTTTTAATTTCATTTAAATGGGTAAGGATATTTTAGATAAAGAAATATGTTGACATGAATTTGGAGTTTTTAGAGTGCTGATTGGAGTATGTGGTTTGCTTGAGGTGAAATAATGTAAGCATGGGGATATCATATTGGCTCATAGATTGGCACTAAGACTTACTTTTTGCATGACAATATATAAAAGGAACTCTTGGGACTTGTGTCATAAAATTGCATGGATCCATTTAATGTAGTTCATTACTCTTGTATCAAGATGTATGAGGTTTTATGCATATGTATATTTTTTTAAGTTCAGGGTTTTTGCTCCTAGAATGATTACACTGTATTTTGACAAATATGTTTATGCATGTTATGATTTTCAAAATGGTTAGTCATTGTCAAGTTGTTGTAAATACTCTATTTTTAGATGGGAAAGCTTTAGCTGCTTTAGTTTAATTGATTGTATTGTTTAACTTTTGTGTAGGTCCTTGCTACATCATCAAGAGGGAAGGCAGAATTTAATAATTCAGAAAATGATTCTGTGAATGTTCTTGATGGTGACGCAAGGTTGAATTTTGAAGATGATGGTGAAAATATGGTCTCTAGTTCCAAAGAAATGGCAGTTCAGGGCTATGCATTTGAAGCTTCTAGTTTGAAACCTAATAGAGATAAGCATCTGCGTTTTCGAACTAGAGTTTTTGCTGCAGAGTATGTAATTCTGTGTTTTTCTCTTATGTTTTCTTATGATATATAGTTTTCCAAAATAAATCCATGATCACTTGTCAATGTTTTTTAATAACTGATCAAACATTTTGTGCATGATAAAGCTTTTCCTTCACTTGGTTATTCAGTCTCAGTTATATCATTATATATCTATAGTATACTGGTTCTGAGCCTCTGGATGATTTAGTCTTTAACACGGATTGAAGAAGCTTTTGATTACAACATTCACCAATTAAAATCATTATAGATGATGTTCCACCTAATTTGTATTGTCTTTTAATATAAATCACTGAAATCATTTCTGCATACTATAAAAATAATTTTTTTTTTTTTGGTTTTGTGTTATTTATAGAACTTGTTAAAGTTCAAAGTCAATTGCATCAAAGTGGGGTGCATATTTAGGCCCACTGTAAATAATGCCACAAATTCAATGTGGAGTTGTATTCCGAGAGGTAGAGCATCATCGGAGTCTGGTGTAATGGTTGTCTGAGTGTTGATGTGTGGTGGAATTGTTGAATTGGTGAGTGTGGAGGTGAAATTGGAGTGTATGAGTGGCTGGTTAGATGAATGATGACGATGGATAATAATAAATGGGCATGTTAGGTGTTTGATGGTCGTCAGGTGATGGGAATTGTTAGAACCTTGGTGTAATTTAGGAATATTGCAATTAAATTAGGATTTTTTGTAATTTAGGAATCATATGATTTAATTAGGAGTTTATTAATTTATTACATACCATTAGAAATATTATATTAGAATTAGAAATATTATATGGAGTCCAATTTAGATTCAAATCAATTATTGCCCACTAGGGTTATTGATATAAATAGTAAGATGTTAGGAAGATTTGCGGGAGCTTTTGAGAATTAAATTTAACATAGCGTTGTTTTATGGGAGGTGGACTGGTGGAGCACCACCGAAGTGTTTTGGCAAAGCATTGGAGATTATATCCTTTAAATTGTAATCCTAATATTTTCCTTCAATAAAAAAAATCATTACATTCAGGGTTAAAATTCAGAATTCCAATCAGAATCCGGGGTTTGCAACAATTGTTATTAGAGCCTCGTTTCAGGTTTATGCTTAACTCAAGGATGGAGAATAGAGTGGAACCCGAGGAAAAGGAAATCAAGGAGTTAAAGGAGCAATATCAGAAGGTGGAGGAGAAACCATCAGAATTTCTGTTAGAATCCCAAGTACAAGGTATGAGACTTGGATCCCACATTGGAAAGTATGGACAACTAGTGTGGGGTTTATATGGCCTTGGGCTCTTCCATTTCAATAGCTAGTTTTTGAGGTGTGGTTCTCTTAAGGTTCATATCATTTGGTATCAGAGCCATCACAATGTCTCCCAGTTGCAATCATGCGGCGCGGGTGGTGACGCCGGCATTGCAGTGTTCGCCCGGGGCTAGCAGGGAGCTAGTGCACAACCAGCCCGCGTGGGCGCCGGGACTGCGGAGCGTGGTGGTATGTTAGGATCCCAAGTGCAAGGTATGAGACTTAGATCTCACATTGGAAAGTATGAGCAACTAGTGTGGGGTTTATATGACCTTGGGCTCGCCCATTTCAATAGCTAACTTTTGAGGTGTGGTTTTCTTAAGGTTCGTATCAATTTCCATTCTAGAAATTGCAAGAGAAATTCTCGGAGATTTTGGTGATAAAAGACATGTTGGCTGCGATGGAAGGGAAATAGGCCATGACCGAAGAAAAGTCAGGCAGGGGAAAGCACCAAAGAAACACCAAATAAGCAATCCTCAACACAAGCCTCCCGGTATCATCCGCCAGCTGACCACCATTAGACCACCCCCAATTTGACCACCTTAAATTACCCAGGGGTTCTATACCAACCCAACAAAAAATGCCCTAAATTAAAGGAAAAAACAATTTGAAGGAAACCCAATTATATGCTTGCCTTGATATAGAGTCTTGGCAGATACAGGGTTCCTTGACTTCCACTTGGCACCTCAATGCATGGTCTGATCTTCAAGTTGACGAAAATTCCTTGGAGAAACTCTTTTATATGGTGGTGATGTGTTTCTGTGTTGAGTATTTGTGTGTTCTTGTTGCTTGCTTTCTTTGGGTTCCATAACAACTCTGAATGCAAAAAGGCTTGGAACTATTTGGAGAGGCATTGGTCATGTATTGAATTAAATTTTTTTTCCTGTAGATGTTCAACTTTTTTGTGTGCAATGAGAAGAACTATTATGAAGTTTCAATTCTACTATAAGTGAATTGAAAATGCATCTGATTCAGTTATTTGATAAAATTATCTTGTTTTAGGTGTTTGAGTAATCTGCCAATAGCTGTGGGAAGTGATCCTGCTCATTTCGACCTCTCTTTGGCAAGAAAAAAACCTTCTAATGCAGAAGCCTCTTGTGATTGGCTAGTCCTTCGCATACAAGAGCTAATATCGCTTGCTTATCAGGTTCTTAATGTGAATTAGCTAGCATACCAGCATCATTGCATTGAACTGCTATTAAACTTGTGAACTATGCATTAAACCTGACTTGATTACATACCATTTTTCATAGATAAGCACAATCCAGTTTGAAAGCATGCGCCCGATTGGTGTGGGACTTCTGAGTATGATTGTGGACAAGGTAAGTAGAGATAGTTCTACATAATGTCTTGTGAATGTGTTTTTGTTTATTCTTCACCTGAGTTTCATTTTAACATCAAAATGGTGTGGTTATAACTAGTGACTATTCTATTTGAACTTGTGATGTCAGGCTTAAGTATTTAAATTATATTATTATGAGATGTAGCTACAATGCTCTGTAAGTTAGATTTTAGCAGATACCAAATGTTAAGATTAGTGTCACCTTATATTTTTACCTGAAGATTATACTAGCAAATTTTGTGTGTGCATTTGCATACTGGTCAACATCTGTCTCCTTGTATCTGTATTTTCTCTAATTAAAATAAAAGAAAACTCAAATTTTCTACTTTTTACCGCTTTAGTTGTTTCATGTTTGATACTCAACTTTATTTCAGTCTCGCTTATTTTGCTACCATAAAAAGGCAGAACCTTTTTGTGGCATCAGTTATATCCTCTCATTTAATTCTTATTCATATTGTTTGATGGCGGTTATTTCTGAGGAAGTATTTTTCACTTAATGTTGGACCTTTTTATATTTTGGTCTCGGCCTAATTTCTTTTTGGTTGTTTGGAGTGAACTGTTTGATTTCTTAATAAATTTCTATCTTATATTTTTGAAAATGCAGTTTGAAATGATATCTGATCCTGAACTTCCTGGACACCTTCTAATGGAACAATATCAGGTATGCTAATTTAGTTTCTCTAAATTTTCTTCTCTTGTTCCTTCATAATACCTAATTCAATTGAACTTTTTCCTATTTTAGATAGAATGTTGTCTTATGCATATAGCTATATCTCATGAATTCGATGGATATATTTTGATTAATTATGGCTGTATAAATTCAGGCACAACTTGTATCTGCTGTTCGCACTGCATTAGACGCATCATCTGGCCCTATCCTTCTGGAGGCAGGATTGCAGTTGGCAACTAAGGTTTGGAAAGATGAGATAAATGGATTTTCTTCTTTCAGTTGTTTCTAATGTTTATTGACACCTTTAAATTTCAGTTAATGACTAGTGGAATAATTAGTGGTGATCAAGTGGCAGTGAAACGCATATTTTCATTGATTTCACGTCCACTCAATGACTTCAACGACCTATATTATCCTTCATTTGCAGAGTGGGTCTCATGTAAGGTACGTAACTTAATCATTTTTGGTTTTCTTTTTCTTTCTTTCGTTATTTTTTTTCACTTTCCTAAGTTTCTTTTCGGGATCAAAGTGATTTGTTTCTGCTACCTCTGTTTTAGATAATCTGGCAAAACTTTGTTTATTAAAATGAATTAGCTTTTACTAACATGGTGAAAATGAAATAGATCAAGATCAGACTTTTGGCTGCTCATGCCTCTCTGAAATGTTACACATATGCATTCTTGAGGAGACAGCTTGGCGGGGTTCCAAATGAGCTTCTAGCACTATTGCCATTGTTTTCAAAGAGTTCGAGTACACTGGGGAAGTACTGGATCCAAGTTTTGAAGGATTACAGTTATATTTTCATGGGCTTGAATCTCAAGAGAAATGTAAGTTTCATTTATGGTAAATCAACTAGGTTTTTTCTTTTGTAACAAATGATATTTTCTTTCCTTTTTAGTTAGATGTAAGTGTCACATGAAATTTCCCTGTGGCTCTTGCCAAGCTCATCTTTGTTGCTTGCTGCTTGCAGTGGAACCCATTTCTTGATGGAATCCAGTCACCCCTAGTTTCATCAAAGTTGCTGCCCTGTTTGGAAGAAGCCTGGCCTGTTATTTCGCAAGCAGTTGCACTGGATGCAGTTCCAGTAAATCATGATGGGAATGGATATTCCAAAATCTCTGATGAAAATATGTCAAGAAGTAGCCTAATATCTGGATATAGCATGGTGGAATTGGAGTGTGAAGAATATAAATTCCTATGGGGTTTTGCTTTGCTGCTGGTATTTCAGGGGCAACATCTAGCCCCTGTTAAACAACCAATGGCATTGGGTTCTGTGAAGGTGAATTTTGGTGGAGACTCACCAATGAAAGAGATGAATTCACTTGGCTTGAAGTTACATGAAATTGCATTACCTATATTCCGGTTCCTCTCAACTGAAAGTTTCTTCAATGCAGGATTTCTTACTATGAATCTTTGCCAAGAACTGCTGCAGGTTGTAATCTGTCTCTTCATTTCTTGTCCTGTACTGTGTTTGATTTTCTCTTAGCTTGTTTATATGCTGATGTAGGACAACATTCTCAAGTTTGTTCATTTTCCCAAATTTATTTTCCTATTTTAATTTGGTTTTTACTCTAATGGGTCATGTCAGGAAGATATTCTTTTTTACTAAGGATTCATACAAGGAATTTATTGTTACCTTTTTTTTAATTTGGTATTAGGAATTATCAACTATAAATAGGCTTTTTGTTTCAATTTATTCAAAATTTTGGTTATTAAAATTTTATATAATTTTCTCTTTTGCGGTTCTTGCCATAGATTCAACTTATGTCATTTGAAGGATTTAGGAGCTTTGTTCATAAATTTGAACTGTATCAAAAAATTATCTGCTTTACCGTAAGATATGGCAAATTATTTATTTATGTATTTTAGAATCTTAAGTTTCTAGACTTGCTAGAAGAAAGGCTGTTATTATATGATGCTATATTTTGGAATATATGTTTTGAGCCCACTTTAGCATATTGGTGGATGTAGGTTTTCTCTTATTGTATATGCATGGACAACTCATGGAATAGTCTCGCGATATCAGTTTTATCACAGGTAAAATGGAGAATTTTATGCTTAAATGCAGATATTTGCTTTGTAATGCACCTTGTTAATTTCTGGTTTTGTTAAAACTGGGCAAGATTTGTCTGTCACTTATTGTTCAATTATTTTTCATACTTATAAACTTCTAATATTATTTAACATCACATATATTGAGTTGTACATTTTTCATCAACAGATTGTACAGAACTGCCCTTCAGATTTTGTTGAATCGGAAAATTTTGCATATATTGGAATAGAACTTTGCTTGGCTTACCTCTTCAAAATTTTTCAAAGGTAAACTCAATTGATCAGAATATTTATAAATGATCTTAGATGTCATTTGTTTTTTATCTGAAAACTAAATAAAACTAAATTGGTTTATAATCTGAATAGATCTAAATGGTAATGTTCATTTTTTAATATATTATAGTATGATTACAAGCATCAGTACAAAGCACTTGACAAAATGCATTCATAGAGTATCTACTACTAACTTGGATACTTTTCTGTGTTTCAGTACTGATCTGATATCACCAGATCTCCCAAATCAAGAGGATTTACTATCGCCATTATTTGTAACTGCAAAGATGCTGGTTCAGCATATTGAACCAAAGGTGAGTTGTTCTGTCTTCTGGATTTCAGTCTTTTGGAATTATTTCTTTTTTCGTTTTTTGGATTTTGATTAAATATGTTAGTCAAACATATACATTCAGTATTATGATCCATGACATTGGTCTACATGTGTTAAGATGCAGAAACAGTTTAAGTCAGTGACATTGGCGTTTCTGTTAATTGGTTACAAGTGCGTTAAACAGGCATCTACTGAGTTATGCCTTTCAAAGGTTATTGATTTTGTCAAGTTTGTCCTTTCTGCATTGAAGAAACTTGTTGAGGGTAAGTGACTTCATGCCACAACTGATATTGGCGTTGTTGTTTCTGTGTAGTTTTTGCTTTTCTCAGTTTCTTATCAAGGCATTGAAAGAGATGATAGATAAAGTAGATTCAATTGATAAGTAAACTGATTACTTTATGTTTTGTTACAAGGGCATTATATTTATATACTTTTTTGTAAAATTCTTTAAAGAAAATAAAGGTGTTGTGGTGCTAAATTCTTTGTCTCTAATCAACATCTTTGGAATGCTGTGTAGTGGTCCAAATGGCTGATATGGATAACTACCCATATTGTAATGAGTTAAATGAGTTTAATTTATTGAACGGTGTTAAACATTAATTAATAGATATATCTTCTGACATTACATTGCACCAACCTACAACTGGGAAGCTAATGCCTAATAATTTTTTTTTTAATTTTTGCAGATGTTCAAAAACTTGAAGATGATGAAATTAACCATCTCAGAACTATTTTCGGTACCTGTCTGAATGTAATTGCTGATCTGATGAAGGATTGCATCAAGGGAATTCGCCAACTAGAAAATAACAGATCTGATTTCTGGAAACTACTTCAGTTAAAGCTTGCATTCTCTCTGGAGCAAATTGTTTCATTTGCCAAACTAGCTTATGAAATTGAATTTCCTGAAGATGAAAAAGATAGTAATCCCATAGGTTTTGCTGTTTTCAAATTTTGTGCCGAATGTGTCAAAACTGTACTCAGGGATTCAAATACAAAGGTAGTGTGAATTGTAAGTGTGCAATTTCTAAGCAGGTTCAATTGCTTACCAAGTAGCAAAAGACAGCTAATGTATATTTCACATATACAGGTGCAAGCTATCGGGTTGCAAGTGCTAAAAAGCAAGGTGCAGAGATGTACCAACAGAGATGAAAACAAAGTAATGATGTTCTTCGTTGGAGTGCTTGTTAGAGACATCTTCTCTCTAATTCAGATGATGCTGAAGGTGCTTTTTTTCTCTTTCTTTCATTCACTTGAAAAATCAGAACAATCTCCCTTTTCTGTTTTCTTATCTCTTTGTTCTGTTGAACTTTTTTTATTGAGCTTTAATAATGATGATTTTGAATAATTTACTATGCTACTAATGACAGAAACCTTTAAGTAAAGAATCAGCGGCAACTGCTGGGGAATGCTTAAGAATCTTGATGCTTCTGCAAACTGTGTCTAAATCTGACGAGTGTCAAAGAGGTTTTATGAAGCTGCTTTTGGAAGCCATTGTCATGGTATTCTCAGCATCAGATGGGTCTTCCCAGGTACTGTTTTAAGCTTCCTCGAAGCTAAAGTGGAACTGGATTGTATTATATCTCCAATCTATGACATTCTTCTTACATGTCTTGCATGACAGGAAGCTAATGATATAAGAAGCACTGCTGTGAGGCTTGTTTCTCATCTTGCTCAAATTCCTTCCTCAGCAGTTCATCTTAAGGATGCCTTGTTATCAATGCCTGTGATGCACAGGCAGCAACTTCAGGTTCTTTTTTTTTTTTCCCTATACTAGTGTTATATTTCTAAACTTTGGTTAAAGGATTTATATGTGCATATACGACACACACATGATACATAGAATAAATGGTGTATGTGTGCTTTATCAACATTTCTTAAGACCTATTGTTTCACTAACAGAAAATCAAAGCTTCACATTTTCATCATAATTATTTGTCATCTTCCAGTTGGAAAGCTTTATGTACAACCACATTTATACTATTGCTTATTTCTTTCTATTTTCTTTTCTCTCTTGTTTTTTTTCTTGGGAAGTGGGGAGGGAGGGTTAAAAATTTTGAATTAAAAACAGCTTTGAAATTTCCACCATTTTGATGTATGTAAGATTGGAAATTTCGTATTTGTCACCTCAAATTCTATATGGCTCGAGAAGCCAACCTACCCCTATGGATTAAAATTTTGAATTGATTGAATCATTGTTGAAAAGTTTCATGTGCATACATTTTGTAAGTATTTTTTGCAAATTATATATTTTAATAAAATTATGTATACCCGCTTTATGTATACAAATGAGTACACATTTGACGTGTGTTATCAAATGATTAGGTGATTTTGAACTAAAGATAAAATAACACTTAATCATATAATGACACGTAATGTATGTGTGCATTTGTGTACCAAAAAGTAGGTATACATAGCATTGCTTTATACATTTTATAAAACTATGTATATCCGCTTTATGAATACAAATGAATATACATTTGATGTGCATTATCAAATAATTGAGTGATTTTGAATTAAATATAAAGTAACACTTAATCATATGATGACACACAATGTGTGTGTGCATTTGTGTATCAAAAAATAGGTACGCATAGCATTGCTCTATATATTTTATAGAGGTTTTAAATTAAAACAGCTCCGGGATTTCCATAATTTTGAAGCACATTCGTAAGAGGGATTTTTGGTATTTGTTATGTCATTTTTTGTGACCATACATATTCAAATCCCTCGGCTAGCATATTTTCTCATTTCATTGCTTTGGATATAATTTACTTGCATACGGTTTTTTATTGCTTATCGAGAAATATTTCATTTGGCTTTGCATTATCTTCTTCCAGGGTGTCCTCCGTGCTTCCGTAGCACATGATCAGAATGCACCACAAACAAAACCTGTAGCACCATCGTTAGAAATCAAATTACCAGGGCCAGCCGGTGGAAAATTAGAAAAACCTACCTCACCATCAGCTACAATAATACAGCTAACAGAAGTGACAAAAGAAAGAGATTTGCCACCAACAGCTACCTCAATGGGCACCAATGAAGACAGTGTAGGAGAGAGCGAAGAGGAAGATGATGATTGGGATGCTTTCCAGTCGTTTCCTGCTTCAACAACTGCAGGTGAAACTGATACAAAAGTAGAGATGATGGAGGAAGAACCCGATCGGGCTGAAGACTCTTCTGCCGCTGAATTTAGTACTGGAAAAGGTTACTCCCTAGAATCCAACACTGATTTACCTCTCAAAGATGTTGAGAAGAATGACAATGCAGAGAATCTGGAGACTGTCGATCACGATTTATTATCTGAAAGTCCAGATGACAGAAATGACATCAAGGTAGTTCAAGAATTTGAAACACAAGCCCGGCCTAGTAATGATCAACTTCAAGAAATAGAAAATGAAACAGTGCCGTCAGTGGAAGCTATTCCAGTAGAAGATCACGAGCAGAGAAAGGCGCACGGAGATGACAAAATTGATGAAGTATTGTCCACAAATCTTCAACAGGTTGCAGACGAAGAAAGATCACCTGAGACAGACAAGGATCAAGAGCATGAATCAATAAAGGGTAGCCCCGATAATGAAACTAATTTTGAAGCATTGGCAGATACTCTACCTTCCAAAGAAATTTCAGAATTCAGATCGCAGGTAGAAGTTGAAAAAACTGATAAAGATGAGCATAATAAGGCCAATGAAGATACTGAAAAGAAAAACGCCGCAGAAGAGGGTCTTGAGGATATGAAATTACCAAAAACTTAATATAAATGATAATTTGTGTGAGGTTTGAACTCGCTAACGTGTTTCTTTTGTTTCATATTTCAATCTTGTAGCATCGTTTAGTCATTTGTTTTGTATAATTCTTGCAACGAATCTTGCACCCTTAAAACATGTTTGAGCCTGGAAAGAAGCATGCGAGTTCTTTTGTTGAAGCCAAAGAGTTCACTTCGTGCAGGTCACTCTTGTTTTTAGTTGCTAAGATCTTTTCCTGCTTGAACATGATGCTTCATTAGGCTGAAGCAATACAATTAAAGCATTATAACAGGTCACTCTTGTTTTTACATTGACATGAGAGTGGTTTTTAGCATGAATCATGATTTTTTTTAATCTTAACTTCAATTATTTTTAAAGAACAAATTATACAAAAATTGTGAAATAATTTAAATCCACCCGTAATTTTTTAGTTTGGTTTGGTTTTTTTGAACACATGTTTCTTTTAAGATTTTGCCAAACTTTTTTTTTTTAAATTTGTCTCCTTTCAAACAGTTGTGCATCTTATCAATAGGACCTCCTCTTCAGTGTTGTTCAACAACTCACCATATGAAACAGTTGTCCTTTTGATTGTGTTTGTTTTCCATTTTTAAGGCTTTACAACGAACATAAGTTTAGTTTTCATACTTAAAAATGTATGTTTTTAAGTTATAATTTAGCACACAAAGGTCTTAATTATGATTAAAATGAATTTCCCTTCTAAACTAATGCAAATTTGCTAAATTGAACCATTTAAGTATTAATTTCTTCAAAGTCCACCGAGTAGCTTTTAGGCCAAAGGACTTATTCTCACCAAAGGTTTAGCGTATTGCTAAATTGATACCCGCAATTTTTCGAAAATCCAAATACTTACTTTTCATCAAACTTTTGTTAAATTTTGTTGTTAGTGTAAAGGGTAAAAATGTTATTTAATGATTTTATTTAAAAAATAAAAATTTATTCCTTTTTTTAACTTTAGTTTTGAAAATCGACAATTTTCTCCTCTATCTTAAGTTTAAAAAATTATTTTTTTGCTACCATCTAATATTTCCATATTTTGTGGTTAACAATTGCTCCTCTCCAAGTTCAAAACATTGTATTATACCCTCACAAAATGTTTTCTCTCTTTTCGACAACCATTTTTATTGATAATTCAATCCCACTACTTACTCCCTCTTCCTCCTCTTTAGTTTTCCCACGTGAAAACATTGCCTAAATTGACCAAAATCGAGTGAGAAATTCAGCTCAATTTTGGTCGATTTTGCGCTGTCATCGACTTATCATCAATCTTCTTACATATCACAAAAATCTTTTTCCACCAACAATCAAGAGGTGGTTTTTTTCCAAACAAGCTAGTCTAGAAATTTTGAAATCTGATTGTGATTATCATTTACCAAAGTTAGTTGAAAATGTCATTCCAATCTTTGTTGTCAACTAAGAGGCAGTAACAACACCTATGTTGATCTCATATTTATCACCTACTCACACATCTTATGATCATCATATCCAAAGTTCAAAAAACTGATAAAATTTAAAGCTTTGCCAACTAAACTATTAACTTCTCTGAAAACAAAATTCAATATTTTGTAGTTTTAGTTTTAGAGTCTGGAGTTTGTGAACTTATTAATAGGGTTTCAGACACAATAAACAACCCTTCTTGGTTCAAGGCAATGTAAGAGGAATGCAATGCACTTCTAAGGAATGAAACTTGGAATCTAGTGCAAGTGAAAACTGATATGAATTTTGTAAGGCACAAATGAGTACTTAGAAGTAAATATAATGCAGATGGAACTGTGTAGAAACAAAAGGCTAAATTAGTTGTAAAGGGTTTTCAACAAATACTTATCATACAATCAGAGTTATTATAGTTATAACAGTTTCTCTGAATTGAGATATACATCAAATAGATGTAAACAATGCATTCTTGAATGGAGAATTGGAGGAAGAAATGTACATGATATAGCCTGAAGGTTTTGTCTCTAATGATTATCCAAATGCAGGTACCAATGGTCAAATTTGATAAGTTGAAACATGTTCTACTAGAGAGGGGTTTTAAGATTTCTATTACATATCCTAGTCTCTTTATTTTCAAAAGTGAAAAGTTGATTGTCAACCTCCTAGTTAATATATGTAGATGATATATTATTAACATGCTCTGATTTTCAATATATACAAGATCTTGTTCGAGATTTAAATGCTTGATTTTCATCGAAACTTTAAGGAGATTTGAGTTAAGTTTTAGGACTAGATGGACACAAAACAAATCAAGGTTTGCATTTGTCACAAGCAAAATTTGTTACTCATCTTTTAGGTAAAACCAAAATGAGCAATACAAATCCTTGTTCTACTCTAATTGCATTTGGTTTCAAATTATATGTTGAAGGTAAAGAGTTATTTGAAGACCCCAGCTTTATAGAAGCACAATTAGGCCTCTACAGTACTTGACACTTCCTAAACTTCATCTCTCTTTTGCCATAAATAAGCTGTGACGGTTTTTAAAAGCTCCCTTTAGAGTACAATGGTCTACACGTAAAAGAGTATTAAGGGCGTTTGATTCAAGTATTACTGAAAATAAAATATTACCATTAAGATAAATTATTAAAAATATTATTATGTATAAATTTATTACTATGTTTGATTATTTTTGACAAAATTAGTATGTATAAATAATTATTACATTTGATTGAAAGTAATAAAATAATACTAGTATATTATTTTATTTATTATATGAAATATTAATGTGTATACAAATATTTTTCATATTATTTATTATTTTAATTAAAAATTGATAATATTTTTGTCCTAAAAATTTAATAAGAATTAAATAGTAATTAATAATTAAGATGCTCTTGCTAATATTTTAATACCTATAGTAAACGTGATAATTAGATTACCTTTTTTATTACCTGTCACATCACTATTAGTAATGAATTATTAAAATTTTTTATTATTTTGCAAACCAAACAAGATAATAAAAGTAAAAAGAGATAAAATAGTAAGGTAATAAAACATAACTTCAACCAGACGTTCCTTTAAGGTATGTTAAAGTCACACTGTAGCATGGGTTATTTTTTACAATAAAATTATGTGCATATTTTTGTGTATAAACAATGACGTATTATCATGTGATTAAGTGTTGTTTTATCTTTAATTTAAAACTATTTAATAATATGAATATATATCATTATTTGTGTACAAAATTATATACATTGTTTATGTACATAAGACTAGTATATTTTTTTAAACCAAATTCCATTTCAACATAGAAGCTTATACAAAGTTTGATTGAGTTGGATACATAGGTGATGAAAAATCAACTAGTGGCTATTGTGTTTATGTTAGTATCAATCTAATGCAATCAAATTCAAGGAAACAAAAGGAGGTTGCTCTATCTTCAACATAATCAAAATTTAGAGCATTGAATCAAGCTTCAACGTAAATTGTCTGGCTAAAGAATCTGCTAAAAGAGCCTAAGAGAAACCTATAGGGAGTGTTGTAGTTTTGTGTGACACTCAAGAAATACAGTCACTTGCTATCAATCATATTTTCCATAGTCGCGTAAAGCATATTGAATTGGATGTCCATTATGTTTGAAAGCAAGTCGTAAGAAGGAATCTGATAGTTCAATATGTCCCAACAAATATCAAGTTGTTGA
The DNA here is from genome assembly GCF_011075055.1 of Mangifera indica. NCBI lineage: Eukaryota > Viridiplantae > Streptophyta > Magnoliopsida > Sapindales > Anacardiaceae > Mangifera > Mangifera indica. The sequence continues at coordinate 11,760,483 of NC_058151.1, read as the reverse complement.
TATCTTTACCAAGCCCTAATCAGTGGCTAGATTTAGCACGCCTGAAGGCAAGATTGTGAAATATTAATAAGTTTAAAGGGGCAGCAATGATTTAATTTTATGAGAGGGATCAAGAAAATAAAAGGAAATTGAATAGCTTATAAAAGGACCTTGGGGGTTGCCTGTTGTTGTTGTTTTCATAAGAGATGTGGGTATCAACAGTGCTCCATTAAGTGTTGCCAGGACAACACCATCAAGTCACTGGACAGCACCTATCAAATCAACTTTCTCAGCCATTTACAATTATTAGTGTTTTATTATACCAACCATATATAATTAATATTTTATAATATAATATATGTTAATATAGTAATTAATATTTTTTTGTAAAAAAAAAATTAATAATATTATAGATATATAATTTTTAAAAATATTTATAATATTTTTAAAATAATGATATACAATTAATTTTTTTATTATTTTATTTTTAAAAAAATATATTATATAATATAATATATGATAAAAAAATTAAATTTTTTATATATAAAATAATATATAATTCAATTATTCTGGTATCTACACCTTTACCCATAATTAGTTTTCTCCATCAACAGTAATGAGTTGATCTTGAGAAAGGGAATTATGATTTGGGTTGACACCTCAATAGCCAGATGCCAATAATCTCACCACTAGTTAAAAAAGAAAGGTTAGATTTGAAAAAGTCAAATTTAAATAAGGTTTAACTCTTTTTCGAATATTTGGATTTGTCAAACTCAGTAAAACACATTTTTGTATTTAATAATTTTATTGTTTATGATCAATAAAATTAACAACTTCAAGAAACATCTTTTTGAACAAGAAGAATTATATCCTATGACTTTTATGTGTTTCATCAAGCCATTATATAATGAGTCATCCCAAATGTCTATCTGAGATTAAATCGATTATACTAAATAGATAAATTTTTGGTTTAGTAATTATTAACTAATCTAATAATTACTGTATTAAACAATTCGATAGTTTGATTTTAATATATCATTGAAAGGTTTCGAACTCCTACTTTCACACTCAAGCATTCCCTTTCTTCACTAGGGTAGCTACCCCTTCGGGGCTACAATCCTCACCATAACCTACAAAGTTTTTTATTTTTAATAAAAAAATCCCAGCAATGTTTTTGCACCAATAAAATTATGGTAGGATATAAATATTCCTCAACATCACATTGTTTTCTGAATTCTGATCCCAAACTTGTTGTTAATTAAAATGTGGTCACATTCATATTAAGGAATTGTCCCTTTCTTGGTGAGTAGATAAGCTTTGTGGTATGTAGAACCTGTCAACTTGCCAAAACTTGTAGAAACGATATGATTTCTTGTGGTAGCAAATAAACCAGTCATCTCTGTGGACGGTTTGGACTATTCAACAACCAATTTATTAGAACAATAAAATTATGTATATCTATTTTGAGTTTATAAATAGATGTATATATAATATGTGTCATCATATGATTGAATAATTTTAAATTAAAAATAAAATAATATTTAATCACTTAATAATACACATAAATATATATCAATTTGTGTACTCAAAATAAGTATATATGATATTACTCCTATTAGAAACTCAATGCTTCTCTTTTAGATGAAGAAGAATCAGGCACAAGAAGATAAGTTTCGCCATTTAAGGGAAGATGGAAATCACTGGATCGTTGGTTTTCCCTTTAGAGGCTAACGGATGAGAATCATATCTCTTCGTGAATCCTTATTTGGACCACACTCATCATATTCCCACCTATCTCATATTCTTTTTCTTTTAAAAACATGTAAAAAATGTTATTCATAAAGTAAGGTTTTCAGTTCATGATTGTCGAATTGTATATTGTATCATCTATCGAAATAATAAAATTATGTGTATCAACTATGAATGCATAAATGGGTATACATTTAATGTGCATCACTAAGTGATTGAGTTATTTGAATTAATGATAAAATAATCTCTAATCATATGATGACATATCATTTGTGTACTCAAAAGTAGATACGTATAACATTGCTCTCCCTATTATGTCTTCATTTTCCCTAAAACGATGTATCAATCCGCATCATAGAATACGTTCATTTTATCATATTAATTAGATGCATTTTAAAATACATATTGATTTCACCTATATTGCATCGTATCTACGGATGACAATGGTTCCCTACCCCACCTTCGGAGGGATATCAATTCTCATCCTTGACCTGTCCCTGTTACGAGGATGATAAGAATTCCCCGTCCCTTTTCTGTTAAAAAAAATTCCCTCCCCATCCCTTTCCTGCCCCCGTCCCTATCTCTGTACCATTCAAATACAACATAAATATATTAAATAAATAACAAAATTAACTAAAATTAAAACCAATTCACTATTTTAAATGTCACAACTATGATATATTAATTATCTTAATATACACAATAAAAATATAAATTAATTTGAAAAACATAAATAATCTAAAATTATAAAGATATGTTAATATTTTAAGTAAATACATTAATATCAAGAGGCAAGAACAGGGACAAGGGCAGGGGTAGCGTAGGGACTTGGTGGAGCAGAGATAAGACACATGGATTCTCATTCCTAATTGTAAAGATATTTTTCTCTTTTGTTTTCGTCCCGTACTCTTCTTTTTATTTTTTGAGTAATCCCCTCCTCATTAGGATTGAAGAAGGTTGGAAACTCTAAATTCGGATCAAAATCCTCATATCTAATCATATTATATAATATATATTGTGTATCATATTATATTAATGACAATGTTTCAATTCACCATGATTCCCGTCTGGGCCAATGTGCCTTCCGGAAATTTTTACTATAAATTATATATAAATCATTTAGATCTCTAAAATTTAGCTTAAAGGCTTAGCCCATAAATTGCAAGTTTGGTTATTTGAGAAAATAATGTGATGAGAGCAACTAATAAAAGACGGAGACTCATAATTTTTTTCTCTTTCGTACATGATAAATTGATAAGCACACTCTATATAACAATCAAACTAATAAAGTGGACATTTATTTAATCAAACTTTAAATCTATTAATCAGATCCGCATCCAATAAATTAAAATTTTGATCTTAAAATATCGTAGATTTAAACTCATATCCTCTTGTAGAGGAAGTTCCCTCGTTATTTTCTCAATAGCAATACATCTTGGATTATGGTAACTGAAGCAAATAATGATTCTGAAACTGAAAATGAGAGCACATATGAAGTATAGCAACTACAGCTTCACTCACAGATCCTACTGTTGAGCAACGAATCTTTCAAAATAAAGCAAAAATGATTTCACTGTCAATGGACTGTTCAAAAACTTTATTAACTGAGGACAAGGTATAAAATAATGAAATTAAAGATACAACTTTTGGCAGATTAACGTTTAAAGTCAAACATTAAACTCCCATGAGAATTCTATAAGAAACTACTTCATGAGAGGAAGGTTTGCAGTCAAGGTTGAGGTTTTCTTAACCATTAAATCCTCAAATCCTTCAAATTTGAGTTTCGCGGAAGTTTGAGATCAAGAAGGTCTGAAATCAAGATAATCTGATCGATTAACTCTCTAATCCTTAAAAAATAACTTTTGTAAATGTATGAAGAAAGGTTTGAGATCGAGGTTACTTAACCATCAACCTCCTAATCCTTCAAAAATAGTTTCATGAAGGTCCGAGGTCGAGGTTCTTTAACCATGTAACCTCGTAGTGTTTCAAACACACAAGCTATTTATTATATCTTGCTCAAGTGGGTATTCCAAACAAATTTTCATGGGTAACTTTCAGCATCCCTTGCCTGCTGTAAAAGAGAGGAGAATAGAAAAAAACAGTGAGAAGTACATAATTAAAAAAGGAAAAATTATATATATTTTTTCTAATTATAGAAGAACAAAAAAGAAAAAAAAACTTTGATATTGGAATATTACTAGTGCAAGAAAATACAAAGCTTTTTGTGAACTATGCAAATCAAAATTGTCTATCAAAACCCTAATTTTATAGAGATTCTAGCGAATTTGAAGAAACCCTTCTGAAAAGAAATATAATAAACTATTACCTGCTTCTTCTCTTTCTTCAGAGCATCTTTTTTTCTGGCATGGTCAGTTTTACCTCCTCCTTCACCATGTTTATAGTTTTGAGAATCTTTATATCGATCGATTATGATGAAAGAGATAGAGCAGAGATTCATATATGGATTCTTCATTGAGGATTTTAAATTTTTGTATATATCTACGAAGTATATATAATTGTAGGACGAAAACTAATGAAAGAGAAATTAAGAGGAGAAAGTGTAACGGTAGAAAAATTCATCTATGGGTTCTTACGTGAAGCTTGAGCTGCCTTTTATAGGCAGTGTGAGAGACTAAGGAAGCGTTTCAGAGGTAGTTTCCAAGAAACGTTTCGAGTAAGAAAGACAAAAAAAAGTTGAAACTTGGAGGATTTTTTTTTAATAATAAAACAATGCATACACATTTGTGATTATATAATTGGGTATAGAGATGATATATCATTATATATTCGATTAATTTTGAATTAATAATAAAATAATATATAAGTACATGATAACGTATTATTTATATATTTAATTATATATTCAAAAATAAAATCGAATTCAAAATAAAATTATTCGAATTCGATACGAATTTTATTCTAATGAATTTAAAATGAGCCTAGCATACGTGAGCCCGAACCCAAATGACAAATATTAATATATGCCAACTTGAGCCCGAAACTATGTTCTGGTCGCGTTCGGCTCATATGAATATTAATAATCAAGTAGCAATAAATATATTAACTCAAATAGTCAATGCAACATTTCACTTTCCTTCTTAATTAACCCAACATTTCACATTCTTTCTCAATTGACCCAACCTTTCATTCTCTTTCTCCATTAACGCAACTTGATTATTAATATTATGACTTGTTTATCTTTGAGTTAAAAAAATTAAACGTGTATGAGAGATCTATTGAATATCTTTATAGTACCGTTGAAAATATAAAATAAATGTTAATGATTTGAATGATAAAAAATTGAATTTTTTGTTTTACATGATTATGATATTATGATAGTTAATTAAAAATATAAAGAATATTTTCATACTTTAAAAAATCATAAAAAACAAAAATGTTTAAAATGACAAAAATACGTGTTTAATATGGGAATTGTATAAAGTACACATTTAATATGTTTTAGGTTCAAAAATTCAGAACGACTTGTTTAATACTCGAATTAAATGAGAATACAAACTAAACGTGAATAGTACGTGTTTTTACTAACTAGGCGTATAACAATGCTCTTTTTTTAATTAGCTTGTGATTTTATTGAAATTTAATTAATTTAATTAATAACCAATTGATATTTATATATGTCTATTGTTATCTTTTTTTTTCACTTTTTTTTTTTTTACCTCAAAAGTGTTTTTATTCGTATCATTCAAAAGTAATTAAAGAGTTAATTAAACTAATAAACTCTTATTAGTTATTGAACTAGAAATCAAATTCATACCACATCACTATTTTCTTAAATTTTATTATGAATATAAAAAAATATTTTTTTCCGTAAAATTCAGTCATGAATAAATTGTAATAATATATAAATATATTTTTTTTATTTGTCAAAATTATATAAAAATATCAATGTTTTTCTTGTGATTGATCCTTCTTAGTTCTTACAAGCATCGAAACAAATATTTTATTTAACAAAAACAAAAATAAAAACATACAAAGAATAAGATGTAAGAATATTTTCATTTGTGTGGTCCATGTGTAATAAACATCAAGTTTAGATTTAATAATAAATTAAGGGCTAAAATGTTATCTGTCAATATAAAAGGGTTTTTCTAGAATAGGACACTCTGATGGGGTGTAATTGTTATTTACCTAATGACTATATAATGCTTTTTCTCTCTTTGCTCATTATGTGAACAAAATTAACTTACCCCATCGGCCGATCAACAATTAACATATAAGAGAGAAATAGAGAGAAATCAAACTTCTTTCAACTGTTCTATAACAATCAAGTCAAAATTTCATATTTAAGACATCAATCGGATCAGATGTGTTTTAATTCAGTTAACTTGTGACAATTAGATGTTCAAACTTATCCATACGGATAGAGTTATGACAAAATTAACAATCAGGATAATAGAATAATATGTAAATAGAAAAAATTTTAGAGACTTATATTGATTTTGATGCATATTAAGAAATATAGAATGGATTGCATCTTTCAAGGTTGTTAAATTATATAAATTAATAAATGATTTTGATTGTTTGCCCTAATTTCATGTAAAATTGAACTTACCTTAGAAAGTGATGATAAGAATGAAGCAAGTGATGAGTGTTAGAAAACCCTAAAGTTCGGTGATCTATTCCACACATCCCATTGATATATATATATATAAACAATATTATGTATATATATTTTGAATACATAAATAAATATGTATTTATGTGTTTCATCATATGATTGAGTGTTATTTTATCCTTAATTTAAAATCATTCAATCATATGATGATATACATCAGATATGAATCTATTTGTGTATTTAAAATAAATATGTATAGTTTTATTATGTATATATATAGAGAGATGTTACGCAAGAATTTTGAATTAAAATACAATCTGATTAGAAAAGTTCTATAAGAATGTCATATAGATGAGGGGGATCTTACTGATATTATACCAAGGTTAAACTTTTCGGGGAAAAAAAAAATAATAAGTAAGCCATAGCTAGAGGTGTCGATGGGTCGGGCTGGCTCAGGCTCGGCCCATCGGGCTAACGGGCCGGGCCTAAAGCCCAAATAGTGATGGGCTTTCGGGCCGGGCCGGCCCATTAATATATGAAGGCACAAGGCCCGGCCCATATATAAATGGGCCTTAAATGGGCCGGGCCGGGCCGGGTTTTGAATATTTTTTAAAATTTTTAAACAAATTATTTTTCAAATTATAAAACATAAATAAATATATATTATAATAATATTCAAATAGATTGAATTCATTTAATATTTAATCTATTTGTAATATTTTGTAATGATAAAATTAAAATAAAATTATAAACACAAAGAATTATTATTTACGAATTTAGATATATTTTGAAAGATAATTAATAAGCAAAAAAATGAGATTGAAAATATAATAAAATAATTGAGATTAGAGATTTGTAAATGGGAGTGAAAATGAAGAAAAATTAAATAGGTTTATATAAAAAAATAAATTAATTAAAAAATAAAAAAAATAAAGGCCAAAGCTTCTGCTACAAGGCAGAAGCCTTGTTTGGCTTCTGCCGCAGAAGCCAGCAGCACAAGGCAGAAAATCTGCCAATTAAAATTAAAAAATATATATATATAAACAGTATTAGGCCGGGCCGGGCCAGCCCACGGGCTTAATATCAAAGCTCGAGGCCCGGCCCAGTAGGCACATGGGCCTAGCCCGATACGCTACAGTGTCAGGTCAGGCTTTCTCGTGCCGTGCTTTTTTTTCGTGTTTTGTGCCGTGCCTCCCTTCAACCCGACCCAATTGACGTGTCTAGCCATAGCTATGCTTAATAAAAGCTTTCTTCTAGCTTTTGAGGCAACGACTGGTGCCGCCCCTGAACTGCCCAAGCCGCTAAAATCTCTTCCGACAAACTCACGGTTACAACTACTCATTAATCATGTCTCCAGTCCAGTGATTCAGACAGGCTTGTTCCACCTTCAACAGATTCACGTGCAAACAGCTTTCTTTTCGGCCTTTTATTTAAATTTTAAAGTCTTGTGCCATACAATCTCGTACTTATGGAAAAGTTTCTTTGTTTGCTTTTTTTTTTTTTTTTTAATATGAAAGACTTATTCCCATTTAGGTTTATTCTATTGTAAAGTGATGTTTATTAATTTTTACAAATTTAAATATTTATTTATTATCTAATTTCTTTCAAAAACAAAAATAATGTTTTTGTTATTAGATAAAGATGATATCTTCGTCATTGAAAATTCAAATTATCTAATTTTCAAAAATTTAAACTCTCACCTATTAGTTAAATTTGATTGTTATTATTAGAGATAAAATTATCATTTAAAAATTTTATTTAAAATTATATTTTAGATTACCCTTAAGTTTTGAATTTTTTATTTTTACACCTTAACTTCGTATTTTCTACGTTTAAAAACTCAATTTTTCCCCTAATTCTAGGATTGCAAACTTTTTTCCATATCCTAGCCCCCCAACTTTTTAGAAAGTTACAATTGAACCCAACTTTCTTTCTCCTCTCCGGTGATGATTTGTCAGAGACGACGGTTGGATCTCTTCCTCCTCCCTTTCCTCTCTCTCTCGGTCACCTTCCTTTCGTTATTCGACCGTCTTCGTAGGAGGTGAAGACTTACCGTCTAAGTTTGAGATGAAGACCGTTGGATAACAAAAGGAGGGTGATTGGGAGAGAGAGGGAAGGGAGGAGGAAGAAATCTGACCGTTGTTTCTGACAAATCATCATCAGAGAGAAAGAGAAAGGAATATGAGTTCGATTGTAATTTTCTAAAAAATTGGGGGTAGTTGTATATGAAAAAAAGTTTACAACCTTATACTTGGAAGAGGAGAGGGTGAGGGAGAGTGAGTTTTTAAACCTAGAAAATATGAATTTAAAGGATAGAAATAAAAATTTTAAAACTTAAGAATGATCTTAAAATATAAATTTAAATAAAATTTTTAAATAATAATTTTACTTTAAACAATAATATTAAAATTTAATAAATAGATAAAAATTTGAATTTTTAATGCGAAACAAATACCAGTTTGAGTTTACAATAACCCAGGGTGAGAATATGTCTTTTGGGCTTAATTTAAAATTTGGTTGGCCAATCGCTGCCCTGGATAAAAGAGTTTGTCAAAAAATGACGATATTCTCACGCGAACAGGGACCACTTGCATCCATTTATCACGTGGACGTGCTTCACCCTAATTGTGATAAGAGTCATCACAATTCACTGAATCCAACCAAACAAAAACCGTTGTTCCACCTAATTTTGCTTTCATTTCTGCCGTGAATTAAATGATGTTTTATTTTTAATTTTTATAAATAATAATATATTATTATATAATTAAATATTATTTTATTTTTAATTTTTAATTATTTAATTATATAATAATACCTTATTATTTATATACAAAGTTATATACAAAAATTGTTAGATTATGTTAATAGCTCCATTTCTAAACACACTTTTATAATATAAAAGGGTTTCTTTAAATCCTATTTTATACCAAAAAAAAAAAAAAGAAGCAAAAAAAACCCTATTTAGTTAGGGTTTTGTTGACTTACACAATTAGTATCTCATTTTGATGAATACTTCGTTTAGGTTAAAAATTTTAAAAAATAATGATAATAATAATAATACATTTTTTATTATAGTTATCAGTATTTTATGATACATAATATGTATTTTATGATACGATACGATACAAAAAAAGAATAATATATATTATAAAATGTGTTGAATTAATATGATACAATGCAAGTATACTATGATATGATAGATATTACTGATATAGATGGATATACTTTTTTAGAAAAAATAATTATGTAATAGAGGTATATATAAGAAATTTTAAAATTTTAAAGGTATTTATGATATTTTTTAAAATAATGATGTGATAATTATTAATTTTTATTATTTTATTAATATTTTTATATTTTATTTTTAGAAAGTTGTATCATATGATATGATATAATATTCGATATATGATACGGCAAATTATGCTTTCAATATATGAAACGATAAATAATTTGACTACCATGCTTTTGATTAATTTGATGAACACTTAAAATGACTTTTTGTCAAATTTTTGTGTTATAATAAAAGGAATCATATGGCCACCAAACACAATTTTGAGTGGCAAAGGAAAGAGAAACCCAATAATAATAGTGTGGATTCAAAACCAGTATATCTAAATAAAATTCTTAATTTATCTAATAGAATAATTATATAGCCAAGAGTATTTATATCCATTCGGTTTGCTCGTTTGTCAGGTTTAATTTAAACTCCTCTAATCTTATCAAGTTATTAACTTCCCTTAAAAGGCGGAACTATTTTAAAAATGCTATTTTAATTTTTTTTACACAAATACCCCTCAATTATACTTTGTCTTCTCCTTTACCATTTTCTTCGCATATCTCATATTTGAAGGTAAATAATCGTGATATCATTTTTAAATTTCGTAGTATAAACAACAAACAAACCCAACAAAAAATGACAAATAAATCTAGGAAATCTCTCAATCTTCCCAATAGTTCATGGTGACATTACTCCTATGGTGTGCGTCGAAATGGCTATATTGATAGTGGTGACATGCCTTGCAAGGCAGTGTCACTAGCATCTAGGGATGACAATTTAGATCCGATTTTAAGAGTCCCAATCCTAACGGAGAGAGGATTCTCTGATAAAAACGAAAAAATAGGCGGGGATGGAGATAAAAAAAATCTCCGTAATCGGGGATGACTCAGGGACGGGGATACATATGTCCCCGCCCCGCCCCCTAATCTAATATATTAATATAATTTTTTTTGAACTATTAAATTCTATAAACTTTTACATTATGATTTATTAAAATCATAACTTTAATTTTACTAATTTTTGAATTATCAATTATCAGTTTTTACTAATTTCTGAACTATTAATCTAATATATTAAAAAAACTTCAGAATCTCATTATTATAAAATGAAAATGAACCAAATTAATTAAATTTAATGTTATTACAAAATTACCCTAAATCACATACATATTTACTAAAAACTATAACCTTTGTATTTGAACATACAAATCACATACAAATCTACTAATGAAAAGATTGATTATTGTATATTGTTAGATTTTGTAAAAACTTTGTATTTGAACTAAAATAACAATGAATATTTTATAGCTCTTGTAACAAGTGATATTTTGAAAAAATATGATTTATTTTATTTATTGAAATACATGAAGAAATTAAAATTTATATTTATGGGTATGGGGAGGGGATTTTTCCCCGCGGGGATAGGGAGGAGATTTTTCCCCACGAGGATGGAGAGGAGACAGGGATTCTTTGTTATCCCCAGGCTAAGGACGAAGATTGATATCCCCTACGAGGACGGGGGCGGGAATTGATATCCTCTCCCCGCCCCTCCCCGTTGCCATCCCTACTGGCATTGTTCATCACCTTCCTTTGTTTTCTCTTGATTTAGAAAAATGTTGAGGTAATAGTTTAGCTTTTTTTTAAAAATATATATATTTAAATAAAAAATTATTTTAGTAATTTATCTTTTATTATTAATATTATCTTATTTATTTTGTCAAATAATAAAAAATTTTGATGATTTTCTATCATTTATACGTTTGTGTAACAAAGATTGACTTGCTATAGTTTCTTTTCTAGAAAAGAAAACATCAATAGTTAACTTGACAGAAAAGAAAAAAAATTACATTTTTCCTTTTTCTACCAAGTTAATTAACTAAAATCATTGGTTTTTGTTTTAGAGTATCAATTATTTGGTATGCATTACAATAAAATTCAGTTTGCACGAACTTAGGTTCTATTTAAGCATCAATATCATGGTAGTTAAATCGTATATCATATTGTATACGTAATTTTTTATATTATGTATCGAGTATTGTATCATATGATACAGTTTTTAAAAAATAAAATATTAATAAAATAATAAAAAAACCTAATAGACACATCATCGATTTGGAAAATAATACAAACATTTTTGAAAATTTAAAATGTCTCATACATACTCTTATTATATCATTATTTTCTCTAAAAAATTAAATATATTAATTTGTATCGGTAATACATATTATATCATTAGATACGTCCACTATATTGTATTAATTTAATACACCTCATAACACGTATAATTTTTCTTTTGTATCATATCGTATCATAAGATATATATCATATATCGTAAGATATTGATAACTATGATCAATATATGAATTATCTTAGACCATAAAATTTTCCTGTTGTAATTTTCATAGAAATGAAAAGAACTAGTTTAATTTGTTTGATTGCAAAGATTCATCTTATGTAGAACATTGACATACATATATATAAAAGTTATAATAGTAGGTAGAGGAAATGTCCAATATTATAAGAGTAGTACATTATGCGTACAACTTTATACACAATTTTTATGAACAAAGAACGAAGTATTATCATATGTTTAAATAGTTAAAAATTAAAAATAAAATAATATCGAAATATATAATGATACATTATTATGTATATAATATTATTGATATTTTAATTAACTAGATAATATCAATATTGTTTCATTTTGGTGGGGGCAAAACAAAAGAATTTTGTGAATATATAAAACAACCTTATTTTCACGTGAATAAGTTCATGGTTCACGTGAACAAGACTTCTTTTGCATGCATTTCTCACGTGAATAATTTGATTGATTGGCCATGGAAATGGACAAGAAACCAAACATGTTCAAGATTATATGTAAGAAATTCATTTATTTTAGATCAAATCAATTGATTTGATTAAATCTTTCGAATCAAAATTTACAGGATTTGTGCTGTCCTTGACCACTGACACGAACTGACTTCTTCTGCAACATGTAAATCTCACTGGATCTGCCTGTTTTCTCTGTTGGGATTTTGTTATATGCGGCTTCCCTTTGGGGTGGTGGGTCTCTCTTTCGATCGCCCAAAAAACGTAACTCAGGGTTTCGATTTTCTGTAGTATACTATTCAAATTTAAGTTAATCAGCTTATGATTTTTACATAGAGGGAGAGAGTTCATACTATTGGAGAGTTGGTCTTTCTTTTGGCTGTTGGGTCTCTCTTTCATTGGCCACACAAGATAAGTGAAGATTTCAATTTTTGTAATAAACTACTCAAATCTAAGCTACTCAGCGTAGGATTTGTTCATATAGAGAGAAGAGGGCTCATATTATTCAAGCATTGGCCTTTTATGAGAGAACCTTCTACTTTACCACACTTCTTTTAAAATTTGGGTTAAAGACAAAAATATTAAAAATATTAAAAATTATTAAAAATTTATAACGTTTTTTTTTTTAAATTTAAAAATATAAAAGTTTCATTTAATGTTTGAAAAGTGACAATTTCCCTATAAGGTTTCGAAGTCATCTTCAAGCATATGCTTAAAATGGGTTATTTATTATAATTATTTTTGTTAAAGTTTTGTTATTACATGCTCTGTTTGCTTTCATAGAAAGTATAGAAAAAGAAAAAGGGAAAAAGAACTCGGAAATGTTATTTTAGAAAGTTATATTGCCATTGTTGTTGCTCGCAGGAGAAAGAAAAGGTTTGTACTTTATTTGGTTTTGTGAACCAAGTAGCAGTTGAGGATTCGTTTGGGGGGCTTTTGTAGAAAGAGGTTTTACTGAAAATCGGTACTGCTTTGAAAAATAAAATTGATTGGGTTTTTGTAAAGGCATTCATCAACTGATTCTTTGAAAAGCAGTTGAGATGCTCATTTGATCTCAAAATGCACTTCACCTTGGGGCAATCACTCACAGGTCAAGGGAGAGTTTTTCAAGGCTTGAATGTAGAAACAGTTTTGCGTAGGTTTGATTCTCCGGTGCTGTGGAAATTTTATACTTAAATAGGAAGTATGTCAGCAAAATCACTATTATTTAACCTAATTGCAGAATTATAAAACTTGATTATTCTAAATAGATCATGTTATAAAATACTGTAATTCGTAGATTAGGGATATAGACAAATATGTTTGTGTCATTTTGTCAATTAAAAAAAGATTGAATGTCAAGCTCTGAGCTAAATCTTCCTTCCTAGTTTTTACAGAATACGTTGTGGAATAGGGTGCCAAAAGAAAAGGCTACACGTTTACAGTTGAAAGAACCTTTTCTGTTTGTTTTAGTTAATGCTAAAAGGGTCAATTAGACTCTCTCTTCAAAAGCCTAATAACTTTCATTGATCTATACTTATAATTCAAATTAATAGTTATAATATGCAATGTATCGGTTTGTCTCCAAATGATCATATTGGGATCATAAAATAAATTATTTTAGACTACACTTTTACCTACTTTTATTAAACGATCAAAAAGTTTAATCAATACATGCCCACGTTATTCCAACGGTATGTTGTGAGGCCAATACAAATATTCAGATTTGGCTCTCTGTTCTCAGTGACAATAAATTTAATTTTCTGACATTAGCGACTTCGGGTGGGCAATTCTGAAGTTAGGATTTGTACTTGGTAGAAAAACCAAAAACACTCGTGACTGTTTGAAAGTGTTTTAAAGGTTGTTCTTAGTTGTCTGAAAATGCTATTAACTTTTGTTAATGATTTTAATTTTCTGTTTCGGTTCACTATAGAGGTAAAAAATTTATATTTTTTCATAGTGTCTGAGAATTTAGACTTTTATTGATACTGTTAGATTGTCTAGGAAATAACAGTTGGAAAATCTTAAGCTTTATTATGAAATATTATTAGAAAAGCACTTTACTTTTTTGTACTTATTCATGTGGTTTCTTGATTTAGGGAAGCTTGGAGTGGTTGTGAAGCTGATTGAGAAACCGAGGATGGTATTGAAGTTCCTTTGGATGCAAAATGACATTGGAGTTGCGCTGGACCAAATGGTACCAGGGCATGGAACAATCCCTTCAAGTCCTTATTACTTTTGGCCTAGGAAAGATGCCTGAGAAGAGCTCAAGGCTACTTTAGAGAGCAAGCCATGGATTTCTCAGATGGAGAGGATCAATCTTCTCAATCAGGCTACTGATATAATCAACTTGTGGCAATTTTCAGAAAGGTGTAGTTTAAAGTTTTGAATTTTGTTTTGTTTGTGTCTAGTATTAATCGTTGACAAAATTCTGATGTCAATAGCAAAACACCGGCTTTTTAAGTGAAGGTTTGAAAGGCACTCTATTGCAATGAGTTTATCAGAATTATTACTTCTTATCAGAAAGCCTCATGAATTTTGGTTCTCAGATCATTTTAGATTCTGAATAAAAGCATGTCTCAAAAAATGTCTTTATTTCCAACCAGAGTCTGGATGTACAGCTGCATAGCAAAATGAACTAAAGAATGGCGTAATAGAGTAACTATGAACTTTGGCTAGGCAAAAATTGAATATTTATACTAAACTGCTTTTCAGATCCTCTGAGCTGGTATAGTCCTCTTTGAAAATTGCTTCCAGTCTGTGTTTGAATTCTGTTCATGTAATTGTTTTCTAAAATTCAACCCTTGTGTGTTCGTCATCCTATATTTCCTCTCCATAGCTTTTATCATCGGACACTCTTTAGTTTCTGGTGAATCCAGTTTTTCTGATGGGTGAGAATGCTTGTTATTTATTTCCTCGACTGCGAGACATTGATGGTCATCTCCATTATTCACTCTGTTATATTCGTGTGTGATCATGGGCAAGCTTGGTTTTCTGTTAGAATCCAATTCATTATTTGTTTGCCATTGTCTATTCGCTTCATTCTTTTCAGTGTCATCATCTTTATCTGAAGCTACTTCGTTTTCCTCCTCATCATTTTCTGACTCTGAACCTGGATACTGTTTCAAAATGAATGCTCCTCCAGCATTTCTGTCATTTTCTTCCAATTCTTTGAGATGAATCTCATCACTATTTTCAGCTAAGTCTTTGCCTCCTGATTCTGAGCCAAGGTTGTCCACGGGGTGGTTTTTGTCGAAATCCAATCCATCGCTTGAACCCTCATCTCCCTCTCTGACTGCATATTTGTCACTTTGAAGGTTAGATTCAGAACAAGCACCGTGTAGATGACTGGAACCACCGTCATCATCTGAATCATAGTCTTGTGATTCAGATCTTGAGAGTTCAATAGCAGCCCTTGCAGCCGCTGCCGCATAAGCAGCTGATTCAAAAGCATCTAGAGCAGCTGCACCTACATCTCTATATTTCTCTCTTGTTTTCACAGATTCAGGTAACTTCTCATCTAGGCCGAACTCCATGGAGAAACTCTGTGGATCGTCTCCAAGCTTCACATCATCAAAGTTAGCCGATTCCTTAGGCTCCTGTTGCTTTGGTTCCTATAATCATAGAAAATACTCATTTAGCGATGAAACATAAAGAAGCTTTTGAAATGTGCCAAAGCATGCAAATTTCCAAACCTTGACAGCAGCAAGAACATCTTCCTCCAAGTGCAGAGTGATACCAATCTCAGCAGAAATCTCCTTCAGCACCTTCAATCTGCTTTCCAAGCTAGGCCGTCGCGACGACAACTTCTGCACAATCTATAAAAATCCAAAGAACAATCCCCCATGTAAGAAGGTAAAAGAAAGCAACAATTGTTTTCATCAAATCATTCCAAACAAGCAATGAACTTCTTAATTACCTTAGGATTAACTGCACTGTTGTTGCGCAATTCAATAGCTCGAGCAGCAAATTCTTTCCCAAACCTCATCGTTAACATCTCTCGAATTTTCAGCAACTCAGGAAACTCCCCACACCTCGAAGATGCAAAGATCAAGCTTGATACTGCCTCCCTCAGCTCTTCAGGACATTCCCTATGTAAAATATGTAAGAAAATTTCCCAAAAGGTAGACAAACATTGCTATTGTTTTATATTAATAAAACTCGGATTAATATATAATCCAATGAATTATGTTTTGTGGGTATGCCGTGATCAATTTTATTAAATGTCTCATACACAATAATGTAATTGTAGATTATTAAATATATTGAACTTGTGATGAAAGTACCCAATAAACTAGTTTGTAGATTATTAAATATATTGAACTTGTGATGAAAGTACCCAATAAACTAGTATAAAATGAGGCTAAATTCTTATTCCCAATATATGCACAATAAACATTCATTAAAATATCATTATTTTGGAAGCATACGAGAAAAGAAGATTAATTTCATTGATCGATAATTGAAAAGATTTGAAGTCAATTTTATATCAATTATGATATATCAGATTTGTCTGAATCTTTAAATCTTTAATTTCATGAAATTTATAACTTGTATGCATAAAAACTTGTTGCCATTTTAATTGATTGATTATATGAATATAGTGTACGAGTTTGTGTAATTAATCTTACCAAATATTCATGCACATCAATAAACATGCATATCTCAATATCCAAAGAATTTAGTTTGCAAGATAACTTACTTGTTCTTTTGAAAGAGCATGACTCTTTCGATCAGTAGGTGGCAGTAATTTTCTATCATAACAAGCACATCCAACATGTTCTCCTCTGTAATCACATACTCAACCTGTGAAGAAAAATCCATTAAAATTTCGACACACAAACAAATAAATGCAAAGAGGTGAAAAGGGTCGAGAGAAAAGTTGATTACTAACACGAAGAAGAGCTTCTTCATGGTGGCCGAGGGTAAGTAGCTGGATAACATCAGACCTGGCATACGAATATCGAGCTTGGCGCTGGTTCTTCATTATAGCATCTCTTGAAACAGCAAGCTTAACGATGGTTTTAAATTTAGAGGCTTTGAAATTCCTTCTAAGCAACGCATCAAGCGTCCTCCCCATCTTCTTCACTTTTTGTTTTGCTTCAACTCTTCTCTTGCCACTGCTCTTAATACCCTCCAAAACCAAAACCAAAAGACAAAGCAAAACAAACCCAATTTGCAACTGGTTTTGCAGTAGCAAAAGCGTGCAAGGATCAAATGCTTTTATATATACAACAGAAAACCAGCTGGATCCTGAACGGTGTCTGGATAGTATCAAAGAGGATGAATATTTTGACGTGTAACAGTTGTTTATAATCCTGTGGTTTGAACTTGAACGTGGCAAAGTACTTTGGTCAGGTTTTGGTGGCCTATTGAGAAGAAGAAGAAGAAGTTTCTTGTTGGTTTTCACGTTGTGAATGGTCACAAAAATGACCGCTTTTTCTTCAGCAAAGAGGGGGTCAAGGGTCAAATCGAAACACGGACGGAACTGCCCTTTCATTGTCACTTGCTTTTTCTTTTTGCCGACCGGAATGATACGCGTAAATATTTTTTAACACATTTTTTAATATAAAAATAAAATAATATTACACCTATTAGATACATAAATATATTATCATATAATTAGATATTATTTTATCTTTAATTCAAAATCATTTAATCATATGATAACACATATAAATATGTTCATATTTGTGTATTCAAAATAGGTACATATAATTTTATTAATATATAAATAATACGTTATCTAATTAAATATTATTTTATTTTTAATTCAATATTATTTAATGATTTAATCACTCAATTATTTGATAACACATATCAAATATGTATTTACTTATATCTTTAAAATGGATTGGCATTTTTTTATTGCTATGTGAAACTCTAGGAATCATTTTCTTTATTTTTTTATTCTATTTTTGGATTGAAAATTGCTATTAATGATGTTATGGTTTTTTAAGAGAGCATTTAGTTCTGATAATTTTATTACCATAATTATTACAAAAATAGATTATTTAAAAAATTATTAGATATGTTTAATAAAAATTAATAATTATAAATAATTTATGATTGAACTAATAAAATAATATATATATATTATTTTATTTAAATATCTTGAGGTATAATTATTTTAAAATATTTTTCGTATTATTTGTTATATTAATTAAAAATAAAAATATTTTATCTTAAAAAAATTAAAAAAATAATGATGAACTTGAAATAGAATAAAGATTATTTTGATTATCTTAAATTATATAATAATTAAATTATCTATTATATTATCTCTCATATTATCAAATGTCCCTAAAATGGGATTATTAATTGTAATAGAATATACAAATGGTAATAAAATTAATTAATTGAAAACAAAAGACACAATTCGATGGTTTGTGGTCTTAATATTGAAAAAACAAAGTCAAAATTTGCTTCTCAAAAGATCGACTTGCTCAAGGAATTGCATGGAAATTCATGAAATGCTTTCGCAATCTTAAAAAAAGGATGTCAGAAAAAGAAAAAAAAATCCAAATCCAAGCAAAGTAAAAGAAAAAATTAATTCACGCGGACCAATTCCCACCAAAAATATTAAAAGGAAATCAAAATTTCAACTGCTGAGCCTGAGAGCAGCAAAATTAGAAATGGAGGGGCTTTAATATTGTCATTGTCAGGTTTAATTTTCTAATTTCTTCCGAAGAAAAAACACAAAGAGAAGCCTACAAGAAATCCTGTGGCTGACCAAATTGGCCAAAAGGGTGCAGGTCTCCCTGGTTAGGTAATGGGTATGTTGCCACGGTAGCCATGACTACTTGTCTGCAATGGGGATTTCAATGGTTCTGTTACAGTCAGTGCCTCCAGTTGAGGGGCACTATTGAGTTGGAAATTTCATTGGGGGAAATAGTAAAATATTTTAACATGCTGCAATACTTGTCTGTGTTGGAAGATTTATTATTAAATGACTCACTAACTCGTATACTGCAAGGCCTGATGTGCAGACGCAGACACCAATTCTCCAGCTTCACTTGTACGCGTATCAAACTACAAAAACACACAATTTTAATACACAAATATATATATATAATATATCATTATGTAATTAAATAATTATAAATAAAAAATAATATAAAAAAAAATGGGTTTTTTCCTTTTATAATTCATTGATAGCTTATTTTGTCAGACGATTTTCTTTTATACACAGGTGTTCGAAAGAGGAGAATCAGAATATCCTATTGAAAAACCAATAAAAATTTGGTTAAATCTGATATGCAAGATAAACTTACTCCCAAAGGTAAGGACAATTCCAAGCATAAGAGGACAAAAATTCAAATCCCTTCTAACGACAACCACTCATTGTATCTAAGATTTTACCTGTTCAATGGAATCATTTCTGATCCAAAGAAACAATCTAACTCAAATAAGATTTCCTTGTTACTAAGGAAAAAATAGATAAAGAAATGTTAGTTGGAATCCTGTCATTTCAAGTCTACCACTTTTCTATGTACATCTGCTTTGACAAGTCTTAACCCTAAAAAACCAATAAAAAAGAAAGGGATGTAACAATACAATAAAGTTGATTAAAACTGAGAAAACACTAATTACAAACTATAAATTTAAGGGAAAAGGGAGGGTTAAATTCAACACAGAATTATGTATAATTATATAATCAACAGTTAAAGAGAAGGAACTGAGAAAATGCATGCTATGGCGTCCGCCGACAAATTAGGGACATCAACATCTAGACAAGTTAGCTCCGAAGACTCTACATAATATATAATTGGTATAAAACACTGTTAACCACAAAAGTATATTCACCCAACATGGAAGAGAAAAGTCAGATGCGCAAATAGAAGCTAAAGTATGGAGGAAATAGGGAAAGACCACATGTCAATCCTCAAACTCGTGCATATGATCTAAAAGATAGTTGGCTGCCAATTCCTCGTTCTTGTTACATGCAAAGAACACCTCCAACACTAGAGCTCGATCAAAACCCATTGCTTCAAGCTGCATAAATTATCAACAAGGACCAACTTAATCATAATTAACATGGCATCATGAAATAACTTACCAATCACTACTCAAACCCAAAAAAGATCAGAACGCTTAGCATAATTTATGCAAAATTATCAAGTTAATTCAAACACTAACAATAATAATTAAAATATTAAGGATAAGGGATTAGGCTCAAGGAAAATGAGGGGCCAACTTGTTCTTACAAACAAACAGATTGGACCGAGCTTTCTCGTAAATGCTTATTGGACAAGAACTAAATGTTCAGATATGAATCATGAATATAAGTTTTAATTACTTTGGGTACAAAGCATCTCTTGGTTATATGTATGATACATCAGAAATTGGATTGTCATACATATCCTATTCATTTTATGTAAATTATTTGTTCGGTTACCGACACATAAAGAACAAAAAAATTCAGCAGACAACCATGACATTTAAAGAACAATGTTATCTGTACACATTTTTGAGCACACAATTGGGTAAACTACAACCATGACATTTAAAGAACAATGCTATTTGTACATATTTTTTAGCACACAATTGGGTACACAAATAATATGTTCTTATTAATTAGGTGTTATTTTATCATTAATTCCAAATCAACGAATCACATGATAACATATTATCTGTGTACTCAAAAGTGTGTATACAGTTTTATTGAAATTTAAATAACGCCTACTCCATAAATGAGCAAAACACAAGGATGCCACAACAGAACCCCGGTAAAACTCATTATAACTACAAGAGCAAAATGTTAAAATTCCCAGACGCAGACATGAAATGTGATGTCAGCAGCTATAATTAAGCATTAAGTTTGCCACAACCAGCTATGAATATAAGTGCTGAGCTTGTTTGATTTACATCAAATTAAGAGGGAAAATATACGTACACGCTCAATTGCATCTCTCTCTTCAGGAGTCACAGTCAAAGCCTGTGGCATTGCTGAGGCCAACTGACCCAGTATGTTCCTGATGATACATATAGACAGTTAAATAAGCATCATATGAATTCATCAATCAAGAAAAAGTAAGAAACAGCACAGCAGATCATCTCACCCCTCTCCTCCTTCAACAGGCTCATTTATCAAGCGCAAAAAGTCAGCCTGATGCTCTTGGATGAGCCTCATAAGCCCTGGATTTTGCTTTCCAAGCTCCTGAAGCATAGGCTGCATCACAAAATAATATCATTAGTCGTCAGGCAGAAAGGTGAGCAACAAACATAAACAATTATTAACAAAAACCTAAATTCTAACACATGTGAAATTATAGGCACCTGCAAAATTTGAGGATTTGCTTGCACCATAGCTCGCAATGCTTGAAACTGAATCAGAAGGTTGATAAAAAAATTAGAAACATTATGCAAATATAAATAAACAAAATATTGGCACGCATGCAAAAAAATGTTGATACCTGTTGACTGTTGCGCAAGAAATCCAAGGTGCCTGCACTTGCATTTGAACCCATGTTTGGAAGGCCCTGGATTGAGAAAATATATTATCATTTTCTGTCATACAACTCCATGACAAGATTCAAAATAAAAAAGTAGGCATCTACCTGAGGAAAAAGATCCAGTGGGTTTGCATTGGGACCACTGGCAGGTGCGGGTGCTGCTGGTTGTTGAACCTGGGCTGGTGGGTTTACAGGCTGCCCACCAGCAGGGACTCGAGAAACTGGTGGAACTCCAGTTTGTTCAGGAATGCCCTGCATTGTTTATCATTTTAAACTAATTAGCTACCAGCACTTGAATACAAACATTACTATTATTATCATATAGCATTCAAGTTCAAAAGAAATAGAAAAAAATAAAATAAAAGAAGGGACTCTACAGCAAGTTCGAGTCATATCCTATAATCAATGTCAAAGACAAAACAAAGTAAGAAAGAAAAAGAAAAAAGGCACTTGAACTTTAAATGATATTCTGTGTACAAGACACTAATTGTGAGCAGATTGCAGCATCCACAGAAAAAGGACTTACAGAATACAGATATTCAACAGCTCTTTCAGGGTTGTTATATGCAGCACGTAGAGCACGGAGAACAGTTTCTCTGTCCCAACTACCTCCACCCATATCAAGTATCTGTTGAACGATAGTTTCTAAATTACTTCCCGCAACAAGATTTGATGCGGCTTGGCCATAGATATCTGATCCTGAACTGCTTTAACACAAAGGATGATATTCAACTTCCCAGTGATCATTGTAAAAGGCAACAGTGAGGCTCAAAAACATGATCTTAACTGTTACAATATAACCACCACTTAACACACAAAATATAACACTCGTTTTTGGGTAATAGAAAAGGATACTCACGAGACAGGTGGAGGTGTAGCAGGGGTAGATTCAGGTACAGCCTGTGGCCTGCACAATTGAAAGAAAAGAGAGAAAACAAATCAGGAAAAAAATAAACAATCATAATAAGAACAGCATTGCAGCTTCAAAATTGAAAATAAAAATAGAAAATCCAGCCAAAATTTCAAAAACAATACAAGGAAATAGATACGACCCAAGAAGAAGGCATATTTGAACTCACGTTGCCACAGCAGGTGCAGGAATCTGAGATGTTGTGGGTGGTTGTGTTGATACAGTGGGTGTTGTAGTTGGTTGGGCCTACACAAACAAGTGGTTCAACTAAACAAGCTCTCAAATGAAAAGAATAGAGGATGAATAGAGCCAATAAGTGTAATCAGAAGTTTTTTTAAATGAAAAAGAACCATATAAGTCCACACATTATTCAGAGGCATCATCAGGATAAATTACCAGAAGGGTAATACTTAGCACATCCTTATACATGGTTCTTTCTCATACATCCTCATTTTGAAAGAAATTCAGGCTGTATATGAAAGATTTATAATTGTATGACATGTACAACACATGCTTAACATGATGTAAAGTGGATTGAATTTTTATAATATATATATATATAAAAAACAGTTGAATGTCAGCAGAACCAATTAATATGCATCCATAAAGGAGCACAGCAAATATATATCTTTTATTTTAAAGAATAATTTAACGGCTCCAGTCAGTTTAATAATTCTGCATAATCAAAATCTAATGTAAAGCATAGGCCAACGAAGCCATTTGTATGCCTCACCTTGCATGAGCAGTATGTGGGTTCTTAGAGAGTTCAATTCAATGAAAGCACCATTGGCAACTAAGAAAAGCAATACCATGTAACTTAAGCCAGTAAAAATCAAAACCAGAGGTATAATAGCCAGGACTCCCACTTTTCCATCTATTTCCATTTGAATAATTTAAATCCAGTTCATCCATGCTTTGCAGCAGAATTAATAATCTTCAATGCCCTAATTGACATATTTCTGGTAACAGATTCGTCACTAGCTATTATAATGTCTGTCCTAGTATATTTGTGTTTTTGGTTCAAGCACCCATAGTGGGTCACATACGCAAATTATAAATAAATGTATGAGTGAGGGAAGAACAAACACTCAAAGCATAGATAGCCACTTCAAAATGCATTTAACAAGTGTCCAAACAGCTAACAGTCAAGCAGAACATATATGCAGTAAATATTTCATTACAGGCAAAATCCATTTATTCAATTTATCAATTTCACACATCAACATGGAAATTCATCCTAAACTTCTAAAGAAGAAACAGATACCAAAGGGACCATAACACCAATGAATGCCAACAAAAGCAGCTGATCAAAACCATTCAGACACAGTTTATTAAACTAACCGGATTTGCTGGCACAGCTGAAGCAGTTGAGGGTCCACTTGACGAGACCTTACTCTGCGATTGTTTCAGAAAAACTGAATCAGTCATTTCATTCAAGAAATTGTCATGTTTACACCTCTTAAATATAGATATTAGCAAATCAGGATTACCAAATCTCTTGGCAAAAAACCAACATATACCTGTACTACATTATCACTCTTCAGAAATATATTAACAATGATAAGGATCAGCAGATTAAATAAGAAGCAATCAGCAACATGGTAAGGACTTCCACATAACAACAATTGTAGTAACAGTAGTCTCAGAAAGGGTTAAAATAGAAGATGATTAGAAAAAAATCTGAAATTGATATAGATATTAAGAACAAGAGAACTGTTGTTGCAAATTTATACTAAAACGGTAGAATAGATAACAACTTATAAACAGCTCAACCAGACTCACCTTGGTCAACATGACAACAACAAAACTGTTTTCAGCGACTTTGTTTTCTTCCAGGGTTGTGTCATCCTTAAGAACTTTTCCCTGGTGAATAAGCATCAGTTGTGCAGCTGGATAAACATCTGCACCTTGTACACTTTCTATATTTTTCTTCACATCAGCAACCTGCAGAAAGAAATATTTCAGCTGACAAGGCCTTCAACAATAATTCTTGTAACTACACAGAATGATCATAAATGTTTGCCAATGTTCACCAGGTAGTGGAAGCATGCTAACCCAATACTAGCAACAGTGTGAAGTGCGATACTTATGTGTGTCTGACTCAAAAATACAATTTGTTATGAAAAAATATTTTTTTAACACTTTTCCTACAAAATAAATTGTTGCATTTATGAATATTAAAAAGCTTTAATCAACTTTTGTGTTTCCAAGAACTAATCGAAAGCAGCCTTCATCTTCCATTTACAAGCATGAGAATCTGAAGACCCACAAGAGAGACAAACAAAACTGTGCACAGATGTCAATACTCAAGCAATTGAGATACAATTTAATCAGGTCCCAAACAGTTACTATGAATTATAAAACTTAACAGGCAAATAACAAGAGACAATTCAAGGATTCTGAAAATTTATAAACATTTGTTCTCTCTAGCTAACATGCATTACATTAGGGTCTCATCTGATTTTGTGGCATACTACAATTGATTTACAAAACCTTTACAAACAGACATGAAATCTAACAACGACAATAAAGAAAAAGCCAAAACGATGGCCAATTCACTTTGCAGTGATAATAACAGTAACTACCAAGTCATAAAACACTTTTAAAATAGGACGGACTACTTATAGTGCATCTTCAAGCAAATGCACACATAATTACAGGTTGACATCTGCTCCGTATTGCCTTATCTCAAGTTCCACATATTCCATTCACTGAATTTATCTAGTGCGCAAAAGGAGCTTTCAACAAAGGCACCAAATCAATATGGTTAGCTAACTAAGCAAATCAACCTAACTCTTTGCAAAAAGCATTACATCAAAAGGAATAATATCCTCATACAACAAAGCAAACCTTAACTTAGCCAAATTAAAGCAATCAAAGCAAAATTTCACAAATAAATCCCCATAAACCACATTAATCGCTTCAATTTCGAAAATAACACACACAAGCGTATCAATCAACAACAAAATATCACTAAATGCCAATAAAACCACACCTACCTACTACCTAAAAACCTAATTGAACATATGAAAACCTATTATCAGATTAAACGTCATGAAAAACTGAGTTTCAATTATAATCAAACATTAACAGAAAGAACAAGAGATTAATACCTTGTCTTCGGGCTTCACTTCGATCTCGAAGTGAGTTCCCTTCAAAGTCTTCACAAAAACCTTCATCCTCTCCTGAACTCACTGGTCCGAACAGTCTGATATTCTCTAGCGAATTTTCAGAGCGTCTCTCACCGCCGGCGGTCACTTTCACAGAGAGACGAAAGCGAAATTATTATTATTAACAATTTTATTTTGGTAAAGTGTGCGAAAATAGCCACCGAGGAAAGAGAAAGCCGGGTCTGTTCTCTTATATAATAACTATACGGTAAATAAGTTAGGGCTACAGCACGTATGGATTAAACGATCACACGGGTTATAAAACACCGCCGCGTGTATTAGTAGTGGGAGGTGTCGTGTTGTGATTGGACATTGAAAAGAAGTTCCATAGAGGATAGGGCTCGTCTGACGTAAGTATGTGTTGGATAGATATAGAATAAACTAAATTTCGGCATCCAGCGATCAATGTTGGGATTGTCCGTACATATATGGCCTGTGCGGTTGTGCCAACCAGGAAAGTGAAGTTTTTAATTTCTTTAAGGCCAAGCAACCATTTCCCACCGATTGTATGGTGTAAATTTAATTCCTCACCCATTTATTATTGGCCAAACGACTATTTCCCACCCAAGGTTTAGCGTTTTCTCAAAAGTCCCCCCTTTAACTATGGAAACACCAAACACCCACCCATGGCCGGTTAGATTTAACCAAACCCTAACGGCTGAAAATTTTATCTCCTTTTGCCCCCCTAAACTTTAAAAACTGAAATTTCCCCCCCGCCTAAGTTTTAAAAAATGGCAGTTTCACCCTAGGGTTTGGTTTTGAAATCTCCGGCGACCTCTCCGGCTCCGTTGCCGAAGGCCGCTCCCTCCGAAAGCAACCTCTCCTTTCGGCGATCTCTTTCCTCCCATTTGGAGGTCCGATCGGCGCCCGGAGACGCCGTGGGAGACGAAGACTTCGTCGGGAAGACGAAGTTCTTCGTCTTCCCAGAAGAAGACCTCTGGGAAGACGACCGTCTTCCTAGACGAGGATGACGGCGTCGGCTTCGTCTTCCCGATGAAGTCTTCGTCTCCCACGACATCTCCGGGTGCCGATCGGACCTCCAAATAGGAGGAAAGAGATCGCCGGCAGGAGAGGTTGCTTCCGGAGGGAGCGATCGTCGGCAACGGAGCCGGAGAGGTCGCCGGAGATTTCAAAACCAAACTCTAGGGTGAAACTGTGATTTTTTAAAACTTAGGGTGGGGGAAAATTTTAGTTTTTAAAGTTTAGAGGGGCAAAATTAGATTCTATTTTAGTTTATTTTTAATATTATAGCCAAAATGACGATTTTACCCCTACCACCGTTAGTGTTTGGTTAAATCTAACCGGCCATGGGTGGGTGTTTGGTGTTTCCATAGTTAAAAGGGGGACTTTTGAGAAAACGCTAAACCTTGGGTGGGAAATAGTCGTTTGGCCTTTATTATTTAAAATCTAAATATTTATCGATCTATTAAATTTAATTATTATTATAAGAATAAAATTATTATTTATTAAAATATTTAAAAAACTAAAAATTTATTACATTTTCTCCCCCTTTAAATTTAAAAATCTAATAAATGTCTCATTATCCAAGATTTAAAAAATCAACATTACCTCTTAGGATTTTTTTCAGCCATTACTATCAATAGCAGAGACAAAGATGGAGATGATGACGATGATATTCTCTCTCTCTCTTGGCTTCTCTCGTAGTCACTTTTTATTTTCGACAATCATTGATCAATAAAGATGAATCGTTTTATCTTTAGACGAAGAATGGTCTTCATCAACCAGTTTTCTTAATTAGTGATTATCAGAAATAAAATCGAACTAAGAGAGAAACTAAGAGGGAGAGAGAATACAGTCATCTCTGACTGTAAACAACATGCTACAAAAACCTTAAAGGAGAAATGTAAGTTTTTCAATCTTATAATTAGGGGGAAGGGGGAGGGGGAGATTTGTTAGTTTTTAAACTTGGGGGTGAAAATATGATAAATTTTAATTTTTAAATATTTTTGTTAAATAACAAATTTATCCCTGACAATAACAACTAAATTTAATAGAGTGATAGGTATTTAGATTGTTGATAATAAGTATATGATAGTTCTATTTACGTCAAACCTTGGGGGGAAAATAGTAATTTAGCCTTTCTTTAATTAGAATTTTCAGTTTTTCTTCTTTATTATTATATAATAATCTTTTTTTTTAATTTAAGAGGGTGATTATTAAATAATTTATAGATTAATATCATTTAATTAACAATAAAATTATGTTATCTATACACAATTTGATATACATTGATATAGATTACTATGTGATTGAATAATTTTAAATTAAAAATAAAATAACACTTAATTATATACTAACAAATATCAGCATGTACTCATTTATGTATATAAAGTAGATAAACATTGTATTGCTTTTGGATAATTTAATGAATTGAATAGGATTGTTTTATTATATATTTCAATTATAATTTGATTTATATATTACATTTTGCTACAATTTATGTTTTATAAAATTTAGCTATTGTTGATGCCTAAAATGAATTAAGAATGATAAAATGATAATGGACTTAACTTGATTTGGCTTGTCTAATCACATAATTGAATTAATTAATATTGTGATATACTTTATCACATTATTCCATTGAGACGGAAAGTAATAATATAATCATGTGATGACAAAGATAGAGATAGAAATGAAATCATCAAGAAATTGGAATGGAGATATTGTCTCTCTTTTCGTTGTTTGCTTTTAGGTTAAAAAACTTATATTCATGTTTAAGGTCGATCAATGTGTGGGTGACGTAGTTAATTGTTGATCGTAAGGTTAGTTGTCTTTTTCAATGATGGTTGACTAAGATGAAATCTAACGTGCAACAAGTATTAATAGATTTTTTGTTTTATGACACTTATATCTGATGATTTGATAAATTTTTATTGGACCACTAGGTGTTTTAATAATACTAAAAACACAAGTTATAATGAGTAACAATGTCTAAGGAATATGTTGAAAGTATTATCAAATGGATATAATTTGAAAAATGCAAAAACAAGACTTACACATCTGTGTATTGTAATAACATGCTCGTGTGTCTTGCCCAAACACAAGTAAAAAATGTCCATAAGGTTTGCGTATGTAAGTTTAGAAAAAGTCATTGTGGTCAAGATGTTGTAGACTTATACGCACGTGTCCAATAATATACACTCATGTATATTTGGGAACAATCGTACGAGAAGTTTTCTTCATTTAATCTCATTATGTTTTTTAAAGAATTCAATGGTGAAAAAGATGCACACCCATGCATGGTTGAAAATCCATCCATTCATATTCTCCTTCATTTCTTTATTCGATTCCCCATCCATCATTATGGAATCCTTGAAGAATTTCATATATAAAAGAGAAAGACCGTGCATTTTTATCTTAAACCCTAAACATTCAAAGTGTCATATTCCACAATTTGTACTTAAATTGTTATCTGTTTGTAGGTTGTGAATCATCTCAGTGATGCTAACGAGGTTTTAAACGAGCTAGCGGTGGTCATGATGGCTAGGATGAGTTCATAAACTTACTAAACACGATTTTTCTTCATGCTCACCATTGCATACCAGTTCTATGCAACATCCAACAAACCCCAAACACCCTAATTTCTGGAGACAACTATGAAGTTGAGCACGGTCTAAGTGTTATATAAATTATATACATCGCCTTTATAAGTGAAGAATTTCCAGGATTACATTGAGTTTAAGGTAGACCTTGCTCGTTGTTTCTACTAAAAACCTGAAATTACACCATTCAAGTTGCGGAACATAAGAGTTTAGCTCTTCTGGTTCATAGCTCATGTTTCAAACTTCCAAATAGAAGATTTTCTGTTGTTCTCACTCTCTAATGAGTCATATCACACTGAACATGAATTACACATTTGTTCAAATCAATTCTGAACACAAGTGGAAGACTGATTTTAGGTTTTGTCTGTAAATATTTGTAAGTCGTTCACTTTTCCATTTGATAACAGCATAGTAACTGGTTTAATTTCTAGTTACCCATATAGTCAATTTCCCTCTTTTGATTGGAATTCTAAACAAGTTTAAACTCTTGTTTGTGATTTCTGATGAGGTTTTTTGCTTTTCCAGAATCTACTTTTTGCTCCGTAAGTGTGGTAGTCAATGTTTTTAAGATCAGTGCGGTTGTTTTATTAGTTTATGGTTCGATTGAGAAGTAGCTAGTTTAATTTATTATTAAATTATAATAATTTTTTTAATAATATCATATTAATTAATAGATTTTACTTAAAATTTTATAAAAAATAAAATCAATCAGAATACCCAAAACTATGGTGATTAAAACATATCATTTCTAAGGAATGAGAATTATTCACCTAATTTCAATGAAATAATTAAATAAAAATTATCTTTATTTCATGATACACAAAAAAAAAAAACATAATCCTGCAAGTTATTACCTATAGAAGACATTTTAATAGATATAATATACTTTTTATTTTATTTTATTTTTGAACTTATGTTTTCTTTATAGAACTTTAAAAATTCATCTAATCTAATTTAAAATAATAAAATTACTCAAAAAATTAATTTTTTGGGAAATACCCTAATTTTTTGTTAAACCCAATTCTGTCAATTTTAATTGGTTCATCCCGTTCACCAGTTTTGATTAAATTTGAATGAGTCAATAAGTAAATCACTTTTTAATGTTAATCAGACTGAATTTAAAATTGGTTATTAGTTTACCCAGTTGAACTAGCTGGTTCAATCCAGTTTTCAAATCAGTGGTGGTAGTAATAAATTCATTGGTCCGATTTGGTATTTTGCTTTCTAGGTAATTTATTATGTCCATTAGTGCCATTATGCTACGACCAATACTGGACTACTAGGTAACTCTTTAAAACTATATCCCATTCCAATCGATTCACAAGGGATGACATGGTGACTAGGGATACCCCAACACAATTTCTTCAATGCTATCATGATCAAATTTGTGATATATGGCCTCTCCGAACTATCAAATTCGTGATGTCAGAATATCGAATAAAAGTTTATGTATACAAGGTTGCTAGACATGAAATGAATCTCTCTTTTCCCATTTAATCAAATCGGAAATTGAATGTATTTGATCTAAGTTTTGGTATTGTAGAAATTTAACTTGATGTTAATGATGCACATAACTAGCGATAGTGTTCTTTTCTTTTCATTTCCATTGTGTATGATAGTTAAATCGTGTATCGTATATCTAAAACATAATTTTATATATTATGTATCGAATATTGTATTGTATGATACCATTTTTAAAAAATAGAATAATAAAAAAATTTAATTAACACATTATTTTAAAAAATATTACGAATACCCTTAAAATTTTAAGATTTATCATATTCACTTTTATAATATTATCATTTTCTTTAAAAAGTATATTGATTCATATCAGTAATACGTATCGTATCATATGATACATTCATTATATCATATTAATTCGATACATCTCATAATACGTATCATAATTCATCTATCCCATAGGATACTAATATCTATGCTCTTAACAAATTTGAATAAATAAAAAATGGCTGTTGTAAAGAGTAGTCAATAAAGCACCAACATGTATTGTCTTGTTTGCCCAAAGTGTTGGGCAACTTGGAGAAATTGGAATTCATGAAACAAATCCAACAACAACAGAACAAATGTGTACACAGAGGGCATTCCACCTTGAACAAAATGTGTCCCTCTTTACCTGGAGAGTGTGTCACAGACTGTTAAAAGTAATGACCTCAATATGTTTTGGAGCTCCGCACATTCTGTTATCATAAAGCATAGCACACTGAATTAAGAAAATGCAAAGAAAACATGAATTCAAGTCAAACAATATAAATGCATGAGGTTATTTGGTGAGCCAATAATATACCATATTTTTGGACAAATATTGTACGGGGGAATTAAGGTTGCCTTCCCAACATTCTTCTACTTCATCCTTGCCGCCTTCTGTTGATTGTAGTTTTTCGAGCTTTGGTGTGGTTAAAACGCCATGGCAAAAATTCTCCATCTCCCGGCATTGTCTGATAATTACCTTTTTCAAGAATGGGAAATCAAGAGAATAATCCCCACAAGAAGAGCTTTTAAGGCTGGACAAACACTGAAGCTCCAAACAAAACAATTTGCCAAAAACAATTGAATTCTCTATTACTTCAACTCCCAAATGTGTTATAATTTCCACCATCAATTTGCAATTAGATACATTCAATCTTTTAAGTTGATCCAGAGTTTTAGCTTTTGAGAGGGACAGTGAATATCTCAATCCATCACACTTTGAAACTTGCAGAGTTTCCAAATTCTGGAAAGTCACTGATGAGGACCACGAATTTTCTAAGCTGCCACATTCTCACTTTTAAAGTTTTGAGATTTTGAAAAGCATTGCTAGGTTGAGAATTTCCTCTCCATAGATGCAATAGCCTGGGCATTTCACACAATTCTAGTTCTTCCAAGCTAGGGAATGCATCCTGGAAACCAGTCGATCACAAAAAAAGTGTTGAAATGAAAAAGAAAATATGATTAATTTAGGTGGGTAGCAATATATACACTGAGATTTGTGATATTTGGGACTTACTATATCTATAATGATAATGATGATAACGTTGTCCAGTAAGAAAAATTCCACCTTGCTAATAATAATAATCTTTTAAGAAATAAGATAAAATAAGTTAGAGAGAGAGTCAAAATTCTGCAAAATTAGTAATAGTGCCTCCTACTTATTAAATTATAGACATGATTTAATTGAGTACTTCATGCTCATACCTTGTAAACAAAAAACAGTGTTTATTGACTGTCTCCATGACTCCCTTGAATGCTCCATAATTCTGAAGCAAAGATCTTCACCTTATTACATCCATGCACCTTCAACACTTCTAAACGTGGCCATTCTGAAATATGTATCTCCGGGTAGAAACCTTTCAGACTTGGTAGCATCTGTAGATTCAACCAGGTTAATTTAGAAAATACAAACCTAGGGATTGCTTCCTCCTTGGCAACAATTTCCTCCACCATGCCAGAGCTTTTCTCAAGTACTTCAAATATCTCTTCAACTGAATCACAGTTTCATACTTCCCAAAATTCTAGTTTCTGGTGACTCCAGAGCATATTAGATGGAAAAACACTTGCAAGTCTTTTACAAAATCTTACATTCACACTAATTAATTTTCCAAATGAATCCAAAGAGACTTGATTGTTCCATAATTTTATCAACTGATCAGCATAGTTGATTTGCAATCTCTCTGAACTAGGGAAAGTACAATATAACCAGCCATTATTAGTATCATAAAAAATTATAAATTAGATATGAAGGATGAGGAAAACTTGAAAACAAAATAAAGGGACAAATCACCTTCTTATCAAAGAGAGATAGCATGTGGGTAGAGTCCTCCTTTACATTCATTCCTTCAGGTTCTTTGCTTGATGATGTCATATCACCACGTACAGAATTGGAGATGAATGTTTGAATCCTAGGGCAATTGTCAATCCAGAGTCTGAATAAGGAGGACATTTCTACAAAACTTGCAGTGGAATTGCAGAAAGCTGTGAGTTTTGGAAAGATCTCTAAGCTTCAGCTGGTATAATTTAGGATACAGAGTCGTTCTTGTTCTCCCTTCATCTTCATCAATTACTCTTTCCATGAACATTCAATTAGATATCTCAAGCTCCCTCAGTTTGAAAAAACTTTTCAACATAAAAGACGGGAATAAATATTTTAAATGATCAAAGCTACCGATGAGCAAGATTGTTAAATTTTGGAAGGAAAAAGATGACCCAAGGTGGGCAATTCAACCTGCATGCACATAAAATGTCTGCATTATTGAACAACATTATGATAAATTTAACTTATCCTGTAATAACAACTGGAACAAGCTTACATTTTTGGTGAAACATAATGCAGGATGAATATTGAACTCCTTCATTTGGGCCTTCTGACAGTCCTTAATGATAATAGTTTTCAAGGGAGGACATTCCAGAATAAAAGCTTGTCAAGTTAGGCAATGACTCAAGCATAACAGAGCTTAATTGAGGAATCATAATTTTATCACTCACTCCATCCTTTTCCTCTTCCTTTTTGATGATTTCTTCGACTAATGCACAGTTTTTCACCTCTATCTCTTGGAGTTGAACAAGACCTAACAGAATAGACAAAGCAAATATGCATCTCAAGCTATTGCAATTGTCAATTTTCAATGATTTCAATCTTTGTAAGCCCGAAATTTCTTGATGATTTTCTTCCAAATCAAACACTTGTTCTAGTGACTCACAACATTTTACATCCAGTATTTCCAAATTTTTGAAGCAGTATAGCACATTGGATGGAATATATCCAAAAATTTATCCACAACTAGAGACTTTAAATTCCAATGTAAGTTGATTGGTAACTGACCATTTCATATTTTTTCTTTTATGTTGGAAAATTCAAAGAGCATCAAATGTTCAAAGTTGTGAAAGCCCACATGTTTAACCGAAAATATTAAATTATAATGACTCTTAAACAGCATATTGAGAAAAACCAGAATCCAAATTAGAACACAAAATAATTGTTTAAAAACTAACCCAGCAAAAATTTTGAACATGCATCTTCCTTGTTTTTTCAAACTTGCTTAGCATGCAATTGATTTGTGTATGTCATTAGTCAAATGAGATTCATGGAATTAACAAATTTCAATGGAAATACCAGTAATGACAACCTTTCACACTAGTCCATGGAAGATAATGCTCGTGTTGTCATGATTTTGGCAACCTTGCATTAATCTCTACAGTAAAATCAAAACTATAACTATTATATATAAACATCTGAACAATTCTATTCATACCCATTTTAAGTACATAAATGGATACACATTTGTGTATGTCATCACTTTGGTTGGGTGTTATTTTACTCTTTGATTTAAAATCATTTAATCACATAATGACACATATCAAATTAGTATTCATTTGTGTACTTAAAGTGAGTATGCATAGTTTAATTGTAAACATATCTAGTATTAGTATTATTTAAATTATATATCAGTAGAAATGTTGTAAAGGGGAAAAAAAAAGCAAAAATTTTGTGAAAGAGTAAGTACCATATTCCTAAATATTTGCTGGATGGTAGAATTAAGATCTTTCTTCCAAAAATGTTCTTGATCATTATCTCCTTTTATTAGTTGTACTTTCTTTAACAATGGTGTGCTCAACACTCCCCGAGAAAATATGTTAAATCTTGGGCACTGATACACAATAACTTGCTCCAAACAGGGGAATTTAAAGGAATAGTTGGCTGAGCAGAAGAATGTGAGGTTTGATAAACAGTAAAGCTCCAAAACATTCAAGTGGCCAAAAACAATTTCTTCCTCTCTGTCTCCCTCATTTGCTATTATCTCTGTCACTAACTTGCAGTCTCTTATTGTCAATGTTGTGAGATTGATAAGAGCTTTGGCTGCTTCAAATGTTAGTACCTTGTCTAATCCATCGCAAATGGTTGCCTCTAAAGTTTTAAGATTTTTGAAAGACATTCCAGATGGCATTAAAATTGTCAAACAATGACATCTATGTACTTGTAATGTTTGAAGATTTTGAAGAAATGTGTCCCCTCGGAAACCTTGCTTCCATATATGTCCCTGTTCATAGGGGAATAGTTTTTTGCAACTATTATCAATAAAACTAAGTTTTTCCAAACAATTTAATTTTTGAAGGAAATCGAACACAGAGGCAACAGATTCATCATCAAAGTTACCCAGAAAAAGCATTTTAATTTTGCCAAAGATCTCAGATAGATTACAGTGGAGGAATGTCAATGCGAAGTCATGAGCATCTAAACCCAACCATTCCAAATTTGGCATGACCTAAAAATCACAAAAAGTACATAAGTAGGTGTCAGCATTCACTAATCAAGCAACCCACCACAACAAACAAATAAATAACTAGGATTTTTATATACAAACAGTAAAGGTGTCACCTGTTATATACATCGAATCATAAGCAAGTAAAAACATATAAAACTAAATATTTAATCTAGAAATAGTGTAAATTATATTGCTGTGAACAGTAACATACAAGGCAAAAGGTCTAGTCTACTTTTTTGAGCCAAATTTTAATACAAATAATAAGAAATTGGTTCATAATGTGTGCAACTCATATTACTTAGCAACTTTCTTCAACTGATTACTTGATTTATACATTTAAAATTACTAATTAAATAAATATCTTTACAAAGTGAAAATACACTTTAAACAAGAATTACATAAATGAACAACAATGTTTAATCAACAAAATGAATTATATCTTGGAACTAAACATTCAGTTGATTAATATATGTTAACATGATAGACACATAGGGGAAAAATAAATTTATTATAATCAAGCTTTAGGGAAATGTAACATCCGGTCCAATAATTGGTTTTACAATCAAAATATTGTTTGTTTTTGACATATAATTTATCGTGAATTTTGCTGAGGTTTTATGGATTGTCCGCTCATAAACTATTTAACCAATGTTTTATTATCATTCTCAACCCATGTGAGATGCCCATACGTACCTCCCAAACATCTCTCTCCTGAGTGAGATTTGCCTAAAAGTGTTAAAAAATAATGCCTCTTAGTTTAATTTTATTTGCAATAGAAACGTTAATAGTTCTACTTATGAATTGAAAACTGAAATTGACTGACGCCTAATTCAAATTTTAAAATTGAGTTGGTGTACTGAATTTTTAGGCCCAATTGTTATCTAACATCAATTTGTTGACAGAAGGACTTTGAGGTTACATATGGCAGGTGTTCCTCCACCTACTGGGCTTGTCTTTTGTTATGGATACTTGTTTGTGCACCAACCACACTAAAAACTAAAAAGTGCAACCTCTAATAAAAGGGATGGTGATCACATCAATCTGGATAATGTACAGATGTTGTACTTATGAGTATGGATGAAATTGAAATAATACCTTTTCTAACAAAAAAAGGGCAGGTTGCCTCTCCCCATCTCTGGCTCGGGAACTAGGGAATTCAGAACCATATACTTTTATCTTCTTGCATTTATACACACCCAAATTTCTTAGCATTGGCCACTCTATTGTATGCAACTGGGGGTAGAAACATTTAAGTTCCTGTAAATTCACAAGGCGGATATATGCTAATTTTGGAAACAAAAATGTAGGGGCTCTGTCAACTTCCTCCTCAGAAACAATTTTCTCCAACCCACAAAAGCTTATCCATAGATGTTCAAGTTGCAGGAGACTAACAGCGGTAGAAACTGGAAAGAGACTTTTCAAACTCCCACAATCGTTAACAGTGAATCTCTCTAGATAGCGAAAGGTCAGATTTCCTTGAGTATTAGATGGAACAATAGTCAACAACTTTTCACAGGATTCAATTCTCAGTACTTTTAGTTTGTGAAAAGATTCCACATGAAGTTTTTGGCTTTGCCATATCAGCTGCAAGTTATCCATGTGTAAGAGTACCATCTCCTCCAAGCTTGGAAAAGCAACCTGCATGAAACAATTCATGACATGAATATTGGGGCATTTATATATGACTCTGAATCAAAAAATGTAAGGCAGGTTGAACAGTTGTCAGGCCAAATCAAATCGTAAGAAACGAATCATAATAGCTAGCTAATAGAAAACGAATCATAATCAAATCGTAAGGCAATATTTTGATTTCAGATAATGATAACAAAGATTGCTGACCACGATATTAAAATTAAAACTAGCTAATAGAAAACTTCTTTCACTTATGTCTGAAAAGAAAATTTCTACTTGTTGGAGTAACTTTTAAAGATATCATAATTAAAAGGATGAGAAATATTGGAAATGAAAATTCTCATTGCAAAATATTGGAAATTTATGTAAGAAAACCCAACCTTTTCACTGAAAAGAGGTGGAGTATGTTCAGAATGGTCATTCTCCTTCAAATCAGCAAAAACAAACATCCCCATCTGTGAACAGTTGGCTATAGCAATACTTTTTAAGGAAGGACATTCCAGATTGTTAGTTCCTGAATAGAAGTTTGCCAAGTTAGGCAATAGCTCAAGAACAACAGACTCCAGATGAGGGATGAAAACTTTATCAATAGCTGTCTTCTTTCCTTTGTCCTTTGTAATGATTTCTTCAATCAAAGCACAATTCTTTACTTCAATCTGTTGAAGTTGATCAAGGCCCATGATTGTAGAAGGAGTAAATATATATCTCAAGCTGCTGCAATTGTGAACTTTCAGTGATTTCAGCTTGTTGAAGCCCAAAATTTCTTCCTTACTGTTCTTCAGTGTTTGTCCTTCTATATCAAATAAATCTTTCAAAGAATGGCAATTTCTTACCTCCAATGTTTCCAGATTTTTTTAATTGTACAGTACATGGGATGGAAAAGCACTTGACATATCAAAATCCTCATCACATACTAGCCACTTTAAATTGCGGAATATGCCAACTGACAATTGGCCGTTCCATATTTTCTCCTTTAATATGGGAAATTCAGAGAGCTTGAAATATTCTATGTCACGGAAACCAATCTGTACAATCCAATATATTGGGTTAAAACATTGTACAATCAATATTTTGAATTTTGTGACACTTAAAAAAAGATTTTAAGCTTAACAAAATGAATATTTATGTTGTGAAATTTTCATTTCTTTTATACTTTTAATTTGTGCCCCTCATTAATATGTAAGACCACCTGAAATTGGACAAAAAAGACAATACATAGCCATGAATCTGTCTATCTATCTATTCATATACTCTATCTAAATATACAGTGAATCTGTCAAAAAAAGGTAGGGGGTTAAAAGAATGTACATTGTGAGAATTACAAGTTCTTCTCATAAAAATTTAACCAAGGTATAATGGCTCTCATAGAGCAGATTGAGAAAAACCAGAATCCAAATGAAACATAAAATAACCATTCAAAAACCCACTTAGGAAAAAAACTGAACAAGCATCTTCCTTTGCTTTTTAATATTGCTTAGCATGCAATTGATTTGTATATGCCATCAGTAGATTGATATTTGTGGAATCCTGGAATAAAAATTTTTAATTGAAATACAAGTTTGACAACCTTTGATCCTAGTCTAAAGAAGATAATGCTGCTGTAGTCATGATTTTGGCAACGTTGCATTAATCTCTGCGGTAACATCAAAATTATAATATACTCAATATCCTAATTAATATCACAAATAAACATATCTATTAGTAGTAATATTGAAACTATATCAACAACAATGCTGTAAAAGTTCAAAAAAAAAAACAAATACTTTGTGTAAAAGTACCATATCTGTAAATATTTTCTGAATGGTAGAATTGAGATCATCCTTCCAAAAATATTCTTGATCAGTATCTCCTTCTGTCAGCTGTACTTTCCTTAGCAATGGTGTGCTTAACACTCCTTGAGAAAAGATGTTTAATTTTGGACATTGACTCACAATAACTTGCTCCAAACAAGGGAATTTGAAAGAATAATTGGCTGAACAAAAGCATGTGAGGCTTGACAAAGAGTAAAGCTCCAAAACTTTCAATTGGCCAAAGACAATCTCTTCTTCTCTGTCTCCCTCGTTCACTACTACCTCTGTCACTAAGTTACACTCTCTTATTTTCAATGTTCTGAGATTCACAAGAGTATTGGCTGCTGAGAATGTTAGTACCTTGGCTAATCTATCGCAATTGCATGTTTCCAGAGTTTTAAGATTTTTGAAAGACGTTGCATATGGCATTAAAATTGTCAAACAATGACACCAACGTACATGCAGTGTTTGAAGAGATTGAAGAAATGTGTCACCTCGAAAATCTTGTTTCCCCATATGTCCTAGTTCATAAGGGAACAACTCTTTGAAACTACTATAAAAAAAGCTAAGTGATTCCAAGGAATTTAATTTTTGAAGGAAACTGAACACAGAAGCAACAGATTCATCATCAAAGTCAGACAACAAAAGCCTTTCAAGTTTGCCAAAGCTCTCAGCTAGATCACTGTGAAGGAATGTCAATCCAAAGTGATAAGCATCTAAACCCAACTTTTCCAAATTTGGTATGACCTAAAAATCATGAAAAGTAAATAAATAGGTGTAAGCATTCAGTCATCAACAAGTGCACCGCAACACACAAATAAATAACTAGAAATTTTATATATGAATGGTACAAGTGTTACATGTTATATACATCTAATCATAGGGGAAAACAAATACAAACAGATTTTTAATCTGGAAATAATGTAAATTATATTGTTGTTAATAGAAAATTACAAGGCAAAAGTCTTGTCTACTTTTATGAGTCAGTTATTTATACCAAAAATAAGAAATTGTTTTATAATGCGGGCAAGTCATATCACTCATTAACTTTCTCTAGCTGATTACTTTATTTATATATTTAAAATTTATAAAATGAGAATACACTTGAAACACGAATTACGTAAATTAACAAAATTTTTACTCACCAAAATCAATAATATTTTGCACCTGAAACATTTAACTCAATAGATTCAAAGAGAAAAATAAATTTATTATTATCATGCAAAAGGAAGAGTATTCGTCAATTTATTTTAATTAGAATAGAAACATACTAAATTAGTGTGATATTAAATCAGTCTGGATTACATAAAGATGTTCTACGTATGAATATGGATAAAAGTAAAGTAATACCTTTTCTAAATAAAAAAAGGCAGGTTGCCTCCCCCGGTCTCTTTCTTGGAAGCTAGAAAATCCTAATCCATGAACTTTTATCTTCTTACAATTAATCACAGTCACAGCTTTTAGCATCGGCCACTCTGATGTATGCAACTGTGGGTAGAAACATTTGAGTTCCCATAAATTGAAAAGGAAGATATATTTTAATTTTGGAAACAAAAATGTAGCGGCTCCATTAAATTCTTCCTCAGAAACAATTTTCTCCAACCCACAAGAGCTTATACGTAGATTTTCAAGTTGCATGAGACCAATGGCGGTAGAAACTGGGAAGAGACTTTTTATACTCCGACAATTCTCAATAGTCAAACTCTCTAGATTGTGAAAGGTCAGATTTCCTTGAGTATCAGATAGAACAATAGTCAATAACTTTTCACAGAATTCGACTCTCAGTACTTTTAGTTTGCGAAAAGATTCTACATGGAGTTTTTGGTTGTGCCATATTAGCTGCAAGTTATCCAAGTGTAAGAGCACCATCTCCTCCAAGCTTGGAAAAGCAACCTGCAGCAAACAGTTCACGATGTTAATATAGTGTATAAAAGACCCACAAGCTCACAATGTGAAAGCTGTCAAAGTATTGCATCAGGTTGATCTGCTCTCAGAATGAAAAGACATTTTGAAGGCAATAGGCAACATTATTTTTTAGTTAAATGAATAAACTAAATTACCTTATCATCAAAGAGAGGGTTTATATTCATAAAGTAGTTTTCCAAGTTCACTTCTTCTTCTTCTCTCACAGTGACTGGATGAAAAGATTTGCAGAAGAATGTCTTCAAATTAGAGCATCCCTCAATGTGAAGTTCTTTTAGGGAGGGGAATTCAATTAAATTCCCACTGCCAAAACTTATGAGTTTTGGCAGAAGTTTAAGCTTCATGTACAACAATTTAGGAAAACTCATACCAATTATCTTTTCTTCTCTTTGTACTCCTTTTGAGTCGACTATTACTTCCATTGACTTACAATTGCTTATCACCAAATTTTGGAGTTCGTTAAGACTTTTGACTGCAGCAAATGAAAACAAAAAATTCAAGCCATGGCACTCCTCAATGCTTAGGCTTTTTAAGCATTGACTATAAGAAAAAATTGATAGAGATCGATCAAGCCATGTGTTCTCAAAATTAATTGAATACAATTTCAAGTTCCCCAATCTTGGAAAGACAACCTGCAGAAACAAATATTCCCCTTAAACATAACTTATAAACTAATAAGAATACTCCGTTTTACATCAAAAGAAAATGAAAAATACAAAACATACCGTCATGTCAGAGCCAATCTTAATGAATTTGGGTAGGCATTGTAGAGTCAAAGAACACAATTGATTGAACTCCGTCTTATTATTTGTTTCAATTTCATCACCATGATCATCACTTTCTTCACCAAAAAGCTCTTTTAGGTTCTTACAATTAGTCACTCCAATTTCTTGTAGCTGCATAAGGTTTTTTGCCATGAAGGATGCAAAGAGATACTCCAATCTATCACATTTTTCTATTTTTATGATCCTTAATTTGCTAAAAGACCGTGCATTGAGTTGACCATGACATATCTTCTTCAATTTAATCAAATTA
This sequence comes from Mangifera indica, assembly GCF_011075055.1. NCBI lineage: Eukaryota > Viridiplantae > Streptophyta > Magnoliopsida > Sapindales > Anacardiaceae > Mangifera > Mangifera indica. The sequence continues at coordinate 11,718,360 of NC_058151.1, read as the reverse complement.
CAAAGGATCAAGGACTCCAACTTAGGAAAGGCTAGTCTCCAAGCAACTGAGTTAATGATATACAAAATATCAAGACCGTCCTTTACATGCAGATGCTTTAAATATGGAAAACCATCTGCACTGAGTTCATAAAGAACATGTCTAACTCCATTCATTTCCTCTAGAAAGAGATCTTCGGTCATCTTCAACAAAATTTTAATTCCTTGCCCCAAATAAACATTATCACTTATCTTCAGTTTGAACGTTCTTGAAGTTAAAGGGTCATATTTACTGGACCACTTCCATTTATCTCCTATAAATATTTTATAACTTCTCAATTTCTTGAAGAACAAGTCTTGTGGCATAAGTCGAGCATCCTGAACATGAAGATGTAAAGCTGTTAGGTTAGACAATTGCTTTAACTCTTCTAGACTAGCATTTCTTCGTCTTTGATTATCCACTCTTTCAACTTCCCATTGAATGAAGTTGTTGCTCATATATAGTTCTTCTAATTGACACAAGCAGGAGATGACATTTGGTGCAATGTATTTTAGGTTCGAACAATCTCTCAAATCCAACAACTTCAACCGAGTCAATTTTCCAATTTCTATAGGCAATTGTTCAATATCAGAATTCAACAAACTAAGAATTTCTAACTTTCTTAGCTCTCCAAGTGTTTTAATATCCTCTAACAAACAGCTATCCAAACACAATGTTTTAAGGTTTTTAAGGCAGGAAAGGGATGAAGGTAATGAAAAGAAAAGAAATCCAGTAAGATCTAAAACTCTGAGATCTGTCATTTCTTCGAAAAAAGCATCTGGGATTTGTAGTGAGCGATTATCCGTAAATAGGAAGAACAAATTCAATTTCGGAAACTCTAACCGTTGAGGAAACTCGTCATATATATCTCTATAGGGCAAAGAAATAGCAGTTGAATCTTTTGATATTTTCTCCCCCAGTACTTCTTTCAAGCCGGTGACATTTTGAATATTAAACATGAATTTCTCTGTTGATGCAATCGATGCAGCAACGGCATGAATAATATCATGCATTTTAACTGCATGGTCATTGTCACCGTCCAACAACAAACAAGAAGCTTTGAGATGATTTATCAACGAGTGCAATCTTTTCCTTCCTTCTTCCAATGTATGTACATCTCTAAACAAATTCAAACCCATACTATATTTTAATAGGTCACTAGTGTACATGCCACTACCAACATCATTTAGAGCAAAAAGAAGAAATAGTGATTTAGCTTCCTCACTTTTCAGAAAATTGTAACTCAGCTCAATAGTCGAATACAAAGTTTCACCCACTTCCAGAATGTGTTTTGGATTAGACCTTTTTAGTTGAGCCAAGGCAACCTCCCAAGCTTCAAGACTCTCATTTTTCAATGCATTTGCAATTGCTGAAATTGCAAGTGGTAAACCTGCACATTTTGTAACAATCTCAACTGCAACTGGATGACAATCAGAGTTTTTTGCAGAATCACCCACAATCTTCTGAAACAAATTCCATGCATCTCCGTAGGATAAAGGACTGACAAAGATGTTCTTTTGAGTCTTCATATCTTTGCTTAATAAATCCCGATTTCTAGAAGTTAACAATATTGTGCATGGTCTCATCTTACCATCTTTTCTTTCTTTCTCAGCATTCTCAAAAGGAATTCCAATTGCATCCAAGTCAGGTTTTGTCCAAATATCATCCAGTATTATAAGTAAAGTCTTCTCCTTCTCTATCCTGTAACGTAGTAGACTAGCTCTCTGATATTCACTCTCCTGCCTAAATTCCAAGCCAAGATCGAAAGCAATTTTTTCTTGAATTTTTTTGTAGTCTGGGGTTTGTGTTACCTCAGCAATAGCCACCTCATGAAATAACTTGTCTTCCTTCACCTGCCAAGCTACTTTTTTGACCAGTGTAGTTTTGCCCACACCTCCCATACCATGCACCCCAATCATGTTAATATTAACATCCTTCAATGTGTCCATAATTTCTTGCAAAACTTTCTCTCTAGAATCAAAGGCCTCATAGCCTCTGACACAGTCTGTCCTCTGTAGAGCAGGACGGTAGGAAACACTACTGAAGTTGCCTTTCCCCAACAGATTGGCCCCAGTCACTGCTGCTTTCATTGCTTCCTTTCCAAGCTTGTAACGTTGAATCAAATTAGGACATGACCCCAATTTGAAACAGCCACCCTTATTTGCTTTATCTTCATCCTCAATGATGGCTTTTGCTACCATTTCAGTGAACTCATCTACATCCCTCAGCCATTTCTTAACAGCATTATAAATCTCTTCCCCCTGTCTTTCAGCTGACTCTACAGGTTTCTCCACTGTTTCTCTTTTATTTCTGAGATCCTCAACTTGGTTTTTGAGGTCGTTGATGTAGCTCTGGTACTTGAACACATATGATATCTGCTGTTTAAGCAAATCATATGCCGATTCTGTGGCTTTTGATGCAAGCACCGTGGCAGTTCTCATAGCTAGTTCCTCAGCCATTGCCATTAAATACTTGCACGGACACAGACACACACTCTCTCTCTCTCTCTTTTTTTTTTTTTCAAGTAAAGCTAAAATTAAAGGGTACTTAGGAGGCAAGGGAAATGAAAGAAAAAGAATTGGGAAATGGTATATAACAAAAAAAAATTCAGTAAATGTTTGAGAGAAAAGCTTAATAAACAAAATCCACCCTTACTCTGAGAATAAAAAGCAAGGCTAATTAATAATGAAAACAGAAAAAGAGTGACACACAACAAACAACTATCAAAGTCAAAGTATTTAAGAGCAAACCCTCAGTGAACGTAGTCTAGCTTGAAACAAACAGATCACAACGAGCAAAAATATCGAGAAAAGTTGAGAAAAATGCTAGATATTTTTTTTCTACGGAATTTATTGATACTGAGTATAAAATGATAGAGAATTGATAGTTAAAACAGGGGAAAAGAAAATTATAGTGAAGTAATTTGAAGCAATAGACAATTAAAAGAAAGTAATTATAAGGAAAGGTTTAGAACAAGTACAAGTGCAGCTTGATGGCTTCATCTGTCTGTTTCTCTCAAAAGCAGAGCTAGGTTTTCAAGGACCACCAAATGTTTACTTTACTTGTTTGCAGGTAAGAAGCATCACTGATTCAATGAGCGTCGGATAGAAGATGAAGAAACTGAAGAGACTAGAAGATTAAACGCCCACGTCATCCTGCAATTACCGCCTTTCAAAACTCAGTGACTCACCACTTCACACGCAAACTTTGGCTTAATATCCTTTTCACCCACAGAATATGTAAATCACACTTTATCGTTCAAAAGACAAAATTTAATTCTTCTAATTGAAATTGATATTAATACAATATTAAAAAGTTAAATTATTATATTATCTTAATTGTTTTACTTTTGAAAAATTATCATAATACCCTTAAAACTTTCACTAGTAAATTGGTTGTATACTATCTGAAAACAAATGCCAACACCGACCAATTTTATTTTTTGTCTATTTTGTTTTTCCTTTTTACTATTCTCTCTATTCTTTTCAAGGCATATCTATGTTGATAAAAAGAGTAGAAAGAAGGAATGGGATGGTTTAATACATGTTTTAAATTACTCACATCTATTTTTTGTTATAAAACTCGTTTATTGATCACGATATCAAATGAGTATGTTATAAGGTTCTATGATTAAAAGACTAAACCAAAACAGGTGAGATAATAATGTCTTCTTCATCTCCACGACCGCTCTATCTTCACCTTCCACATAATAATACTTCTCATACAGTCATACCCACAAAAAAAATACACAAAAAAAATGATAATTACAATAAATATGGATTATGGAGTCAATGTAAAGTTTATAAACGAGAAGGTAATAAATGAGATTTACTTTGAAAATAATATGATATAAATATCATGAAAGAATCGATGATATCACGACTTAAACAATATTGATTGGGCTACAATCTAGCCAATCACAACCTAGGTGCTAGTTAGGTTGTGATATGGCCAAACATGGCTTGGGTGACATTGCTTAAGTTGTTTTTTGGCAATATCATGACTTCAACTACAATGTCTGAGCCATGATCTAAGCAAATTGAGGTTTTCCAAAACTGAAATGTTTAATCTCAAGGTCCTTTATGGCTTCCATCAAAGTTTGCAAGTTTTGTATTGTTGGTTTGATGGGTTGGGATGACTAACAAAAGTGGTTAGACAATGTGACAAGATGAGTTGCGATGGTTTTGTTTGTGTAGGTTTGTTTTGGTATCATTATGATTTTAATTTGATTTTGATTCTATTTTTGAAGCAGTTTTGATTTTTATCTTTGTTTTCGGTTTAGTGACACCTTGGTTGCGATATAGCTCATATTTCTGACCAAGTTTTATTTTGTCAAAATTTTTGAAAGTAAAATGACTATCATGCATTGTTACTTTTAAAATTAATAGAGACAGATGTTTAGTGAAAAATGTGATTTATGCGTTGAATAGGCGGTAAAGTGATTTTAGGCCAAACTTGGAGGAGAAAATGGTAATCCACACTACAAACACCACTAAAAAAATAATATTTGCGTTCAAGAACCTTGAAACATCCATATAAAGACAAAAATTGGCCGAGTTTTTCTAAAGTTGACGGCTATTATCCATCAAATGCAGGAATAATTTATAAAAATGGACTATGAGCAAGTATATATAATTAAGAATGACCCTTGAAACATCCATATAAAGACAAAAATGGCCGAGTTTTTCAAAAGTTGACAACTATTATCCACCAAATGCAGGAATAATTTATAAAAATGGACTACGAGCAAGTGTATATAATTAAGAATGACCCTTGAAACATCCATATAAAGACAAAAATGGCCGAGTTTTTCAAAAGTTGACAGCTATCATCCACCAAATGCAAGAATAATTTATAAAAATGGACTATGAACAAGTATATATCATTAAGAATGACCCTTGAAAGATCCATATAAAGACAAAAATGGCCGAGTTTTACTAAAGTTGACAGCTATTATCCACCAATTGCAGGAATAATTTATAAAAATGGACTACGAGCAGGTATGTATAATTAAGGATGACCAACACACATGAAATGGTGATGTTCCAATACAACAGACTCGTTTCCTCTCCAGCCCTCTTCGGCCAAGACAAAGAAGAAATCGTTTCCCTCTTTTGATTGAAATTCTAAACATGTTTGGACTCCCGTTTGTGATTTCTCACATAAGGTTTTCTGCTTTTCCACAATCTAGTTTTTCCTCCATAGGTGTGGTGGTAGTAAATTCTTTGGTCTGATTTGCTATTTCGCTTTCAAGGCAGTTTATTCTGACCATTAGTGCCATTACGTTTTGACCAGTATCGGACTACTAGGTAACTCTTTAAAAATATATCCCCTTCCAATCCATTCATGAGGTATGACATAGTGGTTAGGGATGCCCAAACACAATTCTGTCAATGCTATCATTATCAAATTTGTGATATATGGTCTTTCCTAACTATTTTATTGGAATAAAATTCGATGAGTCATATCACACTGAATATGAATTATCAAATAGAAGATTTTCTGTTGTTCTTACTCTAATGAGTCATATCACACACTGTGAACACAAGTGAAAGTTTGATTTTAGGTTTTGTCTGTAAATCCTTGTCAGTCATTCAGTTTTTCATTTGATAACAACTTACCCATATAATCAATTTCCCTTGTTTGATTGAAATTCTATTCAAGTTCGGACTCCTGTTTGTGATTTCTCACGTGTGAGGTGAAGAATGAAGAGAGGGGAGAGGACTTTGTAGGGTGTACTATTATAAATCTTATGTGTCAAAGTATGCCTTGCTATAGTGGTCTCGGTGTCATTTCTGAAGAGGAGGGAGAGGACTGCGAAGGGTGTGTGAGGGTGAAAAGAGGGGAGTAGAGGGAGAGAGATTGATCTCACAATCTCTCATTTTGATCTCACAATCTTAGCATTTACATTGCATTTAAGCTGTTTTTGTTAGTTTTTTGTAATGTTTGTAGTAGGCATGTTTGGCCTCTAGTCCTTTGAGAAGTATTACCTGGAGAGAGATTGAGATTACTTTACCATTTGTATGTGAAATGGGATGTAGAGTCAGTTGTCGAAATACTTTAAAAATAAGAGGAAGAAGGGAAGGCTTACCCACCCCCACACCCAAAAAAAAAAAAAGGAAGATTGAAAGGTTGTCATTATTTTTCCTTTTGCCGACTATACAACATTTCAGATGAAAAATATTACAAACCCGTAAGTGGGTTCCTAAGAAACATGCGGTTGGGCATCTTTCATACTTCCTTTGTGAAACATGTTCAACCCGCCTTGTTGGCCCTTGGGGATTTGACATCCAGTAGACATAAGGTGAGTTGTTTTTTAGCTTGGTTTTCAACTTTTCTTTGCTCCTTCTACTACTTTAATCCAAGCTTTGAAGCATTCAACTTCGCTTATGACCTTTAGCTACCTTAGACACCATCTTTGTTGGCCCTTGTGTTCTACGATGATGTAAGCATAGAAGTCCTTGGTTGCTCTCCTGTGTCAACCAAGGCTCCAACTTCGCTTGTGGTGCTCCTCTTTGTTGACCCTCTACAATACTCTTCTTTGTTGTCTACCGGATATCGAGTTTGCAAAGGAATTATTGTCATCTCAACCGAGGCTCTATTTGCCTTTCAGGATATGGTTATTTTTTCTTTTGTCAACTCTATTTGCCTTTTAGGGTATAGTTATTTTTTCTTTTGTCAACTGTACAACATTTTAAGTGAGAAATATTTAAGAAACCCACATTTGCCTTTATGAATTATCAAGGTTGTGATATTTAATATGAAAACTCGTGACCAAGGTTCTTTCAAATAGGATAAATGATATTTGTATCTTTATAACTAATAAATCTTTTTAACCGTAACAACCAACCGATGAGTTTTTGAATTCTCTAAAGTTAGCAGGTATGACTTTGTTAATAGATTAAACTTTGGGCAAGAATAAGTCTTTTGGCCTTATTTTAATCATAAGACTGCCGGTGATAGTGGTGGCTATCAGAGGAACCGAAAGAGTTGTGAAAGATAAATCGGAAGTACGAAGAAGTGAGAGAGGCAGAGATGACTGGTGGCGGTTGCTGTTTTTGATAAGAAAATTTCGTTTGCTGCGGGAAAGTGGGAACATGACCAAAAAAAAAATTTTTTGCCAAAGGGTTTGTTATTTTCCACAAGTCCCTTAAAATCTGATTATTATATAAATAACCCAGGGAAAAAAAATGCCCTTGTGGTGTTATTTGATCTCGCCATATCGGAGAATAGGACTGGATTCAAATTGAGTTCGAACTCAAACTTAGCTCAAACAAATTAACTCCAAACAAGCTCGAGCTCAAGTTCAAGTTGTTCGTCAGGCTAAAAATTTTGATACAATACGATATTATTTTGACCAATATATATTAAAATGATATCGTTTTAATAATGAGTTAGTTAAAGTTTGAGCTCAAATCGAGTTTCACTCAAGCTCAATCTTATTTGCAGTGAGCTTGAAGAGTCTGAGCTCAAGCTCAATTACTGCAAATCGAGCCAAGCTCAAGTTCGATTCAGTTCGAATCTAGCCTTATTAGAGAAAATCCTTATTTTGAATCCATATGCATAAAATAGAAGTATATGAAAGAGTAGTATTATGTGTATAATTTTTGTACATAAAATAGTTAAAAATTAAAGAAAAAATAATACTCAATTATATGATAATAAATTATTATTTGTACATAAAATTGTATACATAGTATTATTGTTATATGAAAATCATGGAGTTGGGAAAAGCATATTCATTGTAAGAATTCCTTATTCCCGTACCACTTAAATAATTTGGGATAATTGGTGACAAATAGGAGCAAAATTCAAAGTGGAATAATTTGGGTTTTTGGGAAAGAGAAGCATTACTTGTATAAATAATGTATAAAAATTTTTATAAAAAAATGATATATTATTATATGATTATGTATTAATTTAAAATAACTCAATTATATAATCAAATATCATTAGTTTTATATAAATTTATATATATTATTTGTAAATATAATTTTATTATTCTAGAGATTAAGAGATATACGAGAAGTAAAAGTCTAAAACTCCAAGAGAGTCGAGGAGGCCTCTTGGCCTAGGCAATTGGACCATCCCCTTGGCCACCCTAGAGTTAAGGTCGAAAAGACTATTTCCCAACAAAGTTTGCTGAAATGATAATTCTCGTTCTTTAAGTTTTAAAAAATTAAATTTTCATTGATTATTTATTTTTATTTATGAATTTCGTTAAGCAAAATAATAGGCTAAACATTTTATATATATATATTATTTTTCTCTATTTTATCTTTTCTCTCTAATCATTTATATTTTTCTTTTCCTCTTTATTTAGTCTATTTTCTTTTCTTTAAACTTTACAAGAGTAACCTATAATTTTGAAAATATTGAGAATTCAAAAATAATTTTACGGTGTTTAAAGTTTTTAAAATTTTAATATCCTTTTCAATAGTTTCAAAAATAATATTTATCTCTCTATAAAACTAATTAAAATATAATATATTAAAATTGATAAGAATTTTGATTTTATTTAGAAGTCTAAATAATAAAATTTTAAATTGTTAAAAATATATTAATAATTTGATATTTATCTATGATGTTAAGTATAGTTTTATAATTTTAGTAAAAGTGTAAAACAGTCATTTAAACGAAAATTTAAATGACTCATAAATAAAAATAGATGATAGGTAAAATTTTGATTTTTTTTTAAATTAACTCGTAAAAAATTGTTTCTATCAAACTATGGGTGGGAATGGTGATTTGGTCTAGTGTCAATAGTTGCTTTAGCTGCCCATGAAGGTAGCCCAAATTGCCTAACAATGGAAATATCAAATGTAAGGGGTTCTCATACTGTTTAAATGTTTGGGTGGGAAAGTGTATTTTTTCAGACCTGTGGGTTAAAATAGTATTTTCAAAACTCAAGGGATAAATGTAATTAATTTCGCAACAATCACGACAACAGTGGCTACTTCCTGGCAAACCTTACGCTTTGGTCTTCCAGACGCCGTTAACCGACGACTGAGCAGCTCAAATTCTAGAATCCGCTGGCACCAACACCAGACCGTGGAGCTTGAGTTTCGACACCACGAAGCCCTATAATTTTGCAATCTGAAATTTGGTACATTTGAAGCCTAATCTTTATGTTTCAAAGTTCCGGAAGTTCATTTGATCTTTATGTATGATGGTAAATAAGCCTAAAATCTAATATAAATTATCAGGTTTTGAATTTTTTGAATTAATTATTCAGATATGCATTTGCTTTCTGGATATTTAGATTTTCCGATTCTCCTATCTTCTTTGTTTGGTCGCTGAGAAAGATTGGAGATCGTACTTAAGTAGAGTTTTGAATTTGAAAGTTCAATTTCCTTTTGTTTTTCGTCATTCATCCAGCTGCCAAACTGAGGATCTATCTTTTGCTGTCAATTGATTGTTAATTCACTAATCTTTGATACACTGGTTTATTTTGAAACTTTTCAAGTTGTTTCATTTCAACTTACGGATATGACAATTCTTTCATTTTTAAAATTGGGTATGCAATATTGCTTCATTGTCTGTTACCGCAACTGGTCCTGACAATGGCGGGCTTGGGTTGAGTCTTACCGCTATTATGATTGTTTTTTGCTAGATTTTGGTGCTATTCTATTAATTTATCTTAATTTAAAATAATGGCAAAGATGGAATCTTGATGTGTTTCTGAGAGAAATGGGAAAGAAGAAAGAAAAGAAGGTGATGGATGACAAAGTAGAAGTTGATAGAGATAATAGTGCATCTTGGTGCTTGGTTCAAAATGGGATTGGAGCTTCATTTTTTTGTATTGCTTTGCTTGCATTACTAGTACGAGTTGCAGTGTCACTGCATCCTTACTCAGGAGCTGGTGATCCTCCAAAATTTGGGGACTATGAGGCACAGAGGCACTGGATGGAGATTACTCTTAATTTTCCGGCTACAGAGTGGTATCATAATAGCACCACCAATGATCTTAGCTACTGGGGTCTTGACTATCCTCCCCTCACTGCTTACCAGAGTTATGTGCATGGTCTTTTTCTTAGATATTTTGACCCAGAGTCGGTTTCTCTTTTCACATCTCATGGTTATGAAAGCCATCTTGGGTTGGTATCATTACACTTTTTAATATGATGACCCTTTTGTAGCATTCTTTTTATATGTAATACCAAATATTATTTCTTATTTCCGTTGCAGAAAGCTACTGATGAGGTGGACGGTTTTATCCTCCGATGCTCTCATATTCTTTCCTGCAGTTTTCTATTTTGTTTTTGTTTACCATACGTATTGCAACAGCAGCTCTAGGAATGATATAGTGTGGCACATTTCAATGCTTCTACTTAATCCATGTATGATATTAATTGACCATGGTCATTTTCAGGTATCAAAGATCTTCTTCTTGCTTGGCTGTCTACTCCTGTTCTGTACCTTTTATACTAATTCTCATCATGTATGATTCTCTATCAGTACAATTGCATCAGCTTGGGGCTTACTGTGGGTGCTATTTCTGCCATCCTTTCTCAGAAGGACCTTGTAGCCAGTTTCTTATTCACTCTAGCCCTGAACCATAAACAGGTGTTTTCTCTTTTCTCCAGCTGGTTTTCGTTAATTTTAAATTATCTTTCTAAACCTTTGGCAGTTATTCCACATAGTTGCAGTTTACCACATGCAGTTCAACTATGAGTTGAGACCTTGATGTACTTAATTATTAATATTGCTACATAGAGGGAATTGGTGTCTTTTATGTGCTTGTGTTCAATCTGCTAAACTCTACTTGAGAGAGCATTCAATGATCAGATTCTAAAAAATGAAAAGAAGCTTCTTGGAGCTTTCAATTGTGTGTGTTTTAACATTAGCAAAGGGAAATTCCATCATTTGTTCACTCAGAAGCTTGGAGTGACGTGCTGGGGTGTGTGTGTGTGTCTGTGTGCACGCACACACAGAGACATTTAACCACCAAATGTTAGATCCCATGGTCCTTTTTCTCTTCCAACTAGCATATTGCAGTTTGTGTGTTTCAATATTTGCAAGAGGATTACTGATTACAGTGCAGCTATAGAAGTAAATAGATATAAAAATGTGAATATATAAAGAGTTGGGAGATTCTAGTGATGCGGTAAGGTGGATCAAATGCCATTTGTATCCCTGTGATTACAGATTTGCTGATTTATCCCTAGAGAGCTTTGATGAAATAGCTTTAGTTTAAGCAGTAAATCTCTTGGGTTACCTTCAGCTAAGTCGAAGGTCCAAATCTTATTCATAAATAACTTAAGTGGTAATTTCTTGATTCAACTATATGTGATCACATACGTGCAATATTTTAGTCAACAAGTTTCCTTCCTGCTGCCTAGGTGGTTGGCTTTAGAAGTTGCTCTCTGTTGAAACTTAGATAACATGTAGGAAAGCTCGAGGGATTTGTGGGTATTAAAAGAAAAAACTTATCAATGCTTACATATATATTTAAATAAATAATGTTCTGACAACTGATTGAATCTGAAACATTGACATCCCTCTAACGGGGTGAGTCTCTGTTTCAACTTTAAATTGGTTGCAGCATTGTTAGAGAAAAAGGAAAAGACTAGCCAGTTATAGTAATGTATGTCACAGATGACAGTCTCTGATTAATTCATTTCTATACCTTATCCATTTTAAATTGTATTTATATTTATTTATTTAGGATTTATTCTGAAGTGGGGTTTTGTCATTTGTGTTCTTGTTCTGTCATTTTTGTATTTTGATTGTTTTTATTATTTTAATTATTGTGCAGATGAGCGCATATTTTGCTCCTGCATTTTTCGGTCATCTCTTAGGTAAATGCTTAAGGCGTAAGAATCCTCTTCTTGAAGTGATAAAACTGGGCCTGGTGGTCATAGGAACATTTGCTGTTGTTTGGTGGCCGTATCTTCATTCAGCTGATGCCATTTTCAGGGTAAACAACATTAAGGATTTGTGTTCTGTTTATAAATGAATTTGTTGGTCTGATAGTAATATGCGTTGACTACTAATTCAGGTTTTCGTCTTTCTGGCTTAGATATATGGGTGATAACTTCTCATGATTCAAGATCTAGCATTCTTAGTGAGACTTGTAGGTTAAAAAATAATAATGAGATTTAGTTTATATTTAGAATATAGTGCACTGAAAATAGGCTGGATAACATAACTATTATCCAGCGAGGAATCTATGCAATGAAGAAGACCTATGAAACACGTTAGCCATCTGGTGGTTTAGATAGATCTGCTTTATGCTAATATTTTTCCATATTCGTACATCACTAATGATTGGTATATCATGTGGAATTGAATCTTGAAGTAATCATCTCCACTAATTTTCTCTGGATATGAAAAGGCTTTTTAGCAACGGAAGTAGATTTAATTTATAATCTATGAAAAAGGAAGTAAAACATTGAATTTGGTATAATATCATACTAACTGCTAACCTACTATTCATCAGTATTTTCTCTACTTTAATATTGGTAATTGCTGCCTTTTACAGGTCCTTTCCCGTCTTGCCCCTTTCGAAAGAGGGATATATGAGGATTATGTTGCAAATTTTTGGTGCACCACATCAATTCTCATTAAGTGGAAGCAATTGTTTACAATACAATCATTGAGGTTAATTAGCTTTACTGCAACTGTTTTAACTTGTCTACCCTCAATGGTTCAGCAAGTACTGTCTCCTAGCCGGAAAGGGTTCCTTTATGGGCTTATGAATAGTTCTTTCTCATTCTATTTATTTTCATTCCAAGGTAAGTCAATTTCTTTTCTTCCCTTGTTAATTTGTTTACGGACTTTTCCCCCATGTGACAATGGTTTGAATCATCTTTTTCATCTCTGCAGTACATGAGAAGTCTATTCTGCTGCCACTTCTGCCTGCAAGCCTTTTAGCCCTAGAAGAGCCTCATACTTTTCAATGGTTGACACATCATGCCTTATTTTCTATGTTTCCTCTCCTTTGTCGTGACAAACTGATTCTACCATATATGGTGTTGTATGCTCTCTTTACTCTTCTGTATTTTACACCTGGTCAAAGATCCCAGAAAAAGAAACCTGATCACTCCTCCTTTACTGCATCAATCATGATGGGCTTTCTTTATTTGTGCTCATTTATTCTTCATACGGTTTACTTGACCATCCGTCCTCCTGAGAAGTTTCCTTACCTCTTTGAAGCAATGATTATGCTTCTGTGCTTCCCTCAATTCTTGTTTTGTGCATTTTACTCCAATGCTAAGCAATGGTTGTTATCGAAGCATTCTGCAGTAGACAAGGAAAAGAAGCTTAATTGATTCTTACGTTTCAAAAATAGTTTACCCTTTACAGCATTTTTCTAACTTTGTTCCTCACAGAAACTCAAATTCATAACAGCAAATGCACTTTAGCATGTGCTGGTTGACAAGTTATTGCATTGAAATTGACTTGATTGCTTTTGCTAAATTTCATATTTTACATTCAAGATCTTTTCTCTTTAGACAATATGTTATGAGCAGGATTGTTCTTATGGCTGCAGCCTCTTTTGAGTTGACTCCATATTGTAACAAAATACACCTAATTTACTGTTCCTTTTGTATTTATCTTTTTCAATTCAGATGTTGCATTAAAACTTACATCCTTTTTATTTGAAGCTTGCTCTGGGTTTCGATCACTGAGGTATGGTTTTAAGGAACTGCAAATCTAGTAGAGTTTTTGTAATAACATATTGGTCCCAATTAGCAACATTTTTTTTGTCCCTACCAAACATTAGCAAAGCTCATGGATTAAAATTTGCTAACAGGGACCAAAAGATTACTAAAAAATTCTTTTTGAACTAAAGGTGATTAAGTTCATTCATTAGTTTTGTAGTCTTTAAACCCCTCTTTTAGCTTATGAACCAATCTTCTTAATTCTTAATGTGTGGGCTTAAACTATAGGCTTTTGGGCCCAAAAACACAATCACCTCAAAATGTATGCACTATCCCTTATGGTACACTGTCAATAAAACTATGCAGATATGTGTACTAAAAATGTATAAACATAATGTTGCTTATATACTATATATGTTATCAGCTTACCTAGAATTAGGAGTGTCAATTGAGTTGGGTAAGCTCGAGACTCAATTATTTGTTTTGAAAATTTTACCTTTAGACTGAATAGAATTTGGGTCTTAGATGAGTCTAGACATAAAAAAAAAAAAAAATTATCCATTAAGTTATCAGATTTAAACATAGGTTTTTCAAGCTTAAGACTTGAGAGACTCAAAAATTTATTTGTCAAGTTTTCAAACTACTAAGAAATTATAGAGGTGTTTTTGTAGGTTTTTTAAGTTATAAAACATACAACAAATAAGCCCAAAACAAGTCTAAAACCCAAAAATTTTTAATGAATCGGGCATAAACAAAAAATCTTATGTCTGAATGGATTGGTTTGAGACTTGAGTTCAAATTTTCTTTACATGGACTTGAACAAGTCAAACCTAGTTTGGTAAGCCGGATTGATAACCCTACCTAGAATCATTTGTAACATTCAAAGATGCCTTTTCTTCATAATAGCTCAATGAATTCCATCTCTTATAACAACCTCCCTCTCCTCTCAAGCATTCAAATTCAAAGATGCTTTCCTTTCATTCACAAATGTTTGGCTTCCAAAAAGATCGTGTGGGACTAGAACTACTCTTTCCATTACAACAAAGAAAAAGTTTTGTTTATAACCGAAAACGAAAACATAAAATTTTCCGATTGGAATTCCCCTTTGGTTTCTCTCATTGGTTTAATTTAACCAAACCGTACAAGCATCTATACCAACCAAGGACCAAACCTGTTTCGAAATTTGTTCTTCAATTTAAGGAGCAACTGTCCTTCTTAACAAGGACACCGAACCCTACCCCATAAGAATATATTCCTCTAATTTCATGAAACACGTTTCCTTATAGATTAGAGTAACATTGCATATGCCCATGTTCCCCATCCCCATCCTTTTTAACTTATGGGTCAACGGTTCCTTATTCCTTTTCCTTTATGGAATCATAAATTAAAGTGTTGAATGTAAGCCCATATCAACTTAGCTTATTTGCCAACATTTTTTTTTTTTGGGTAATGAGAAATTTTATTCGAATCGAATTATTATTTTTGGGATCAAACCAATTACACTAAATAGAATAAACCCTCACAACCACTAAAATAGATAAGTCAAAGGATTAATACATTGTTAGAAAAGACTTAAACTCATACTCTTTTATATATGAAACATCTTCTTTTGTTACTCAAACTACCCTTTAAAGTTTGATAAAATTGTTTAATAAACTCAATCAATTTCAATTTAGGTAAGTTCCTAAGAGTAATATATTAAAGAACTTTTGATTTTCCCAATAGCAAAAAGCAAATTCTTAATAATTAACAGAAGATTTTGATTCTTTAAACCTTTTCCGCCATTGATGACATTGTTATATATCGTCTCGGAGAGGAAATTAAAGCAAGTTTTTTATATTGCTAGAAATATCTTACGCACCGACTCTCCAATCCAAAGATGATTCTCTTATAGATTCTAATTAACCGCCTCTTTGACTTAATCTTTATTTTAGTCTTAATTAATCTTTCTAAATGTCTATTAATTCCCTTTCGGTCAGGTTCCACGTACGTTTGATTCTTGATAAGCTTGGGGGCTAAATCTCCTCAGAATAAATGACGGCTTTGATTAGTTGACTAGTTGTATTATTTTAGTTTAGTCTGAATTAAACAAAGAATCTTCGACCCTTCCATTGATAGAATCAGAGCTAATTACGAGTATGAAATATGTGCTTGCGTTATGGTTAAAGTATTGAATCTGAAAAGAACTCAGATTCGACTTCATGCTCTCGTAATAAACTTAAATGCCCATATTGGCACCTTCTAATGTGTTCTTAATGAGGTAAGCGGCTCTGGCACTAGTTTTTCTAAGGTTTACCTGTTAGGTGAGGTTACTCGTAAAAGGAAAGAAAAATCAATCTTTTTCTCTTAAATTTGAAATGAAATATAGGAAAATATATGGATTCTTTTCAAATTTAGACAAATTTTAAGCATTTTATTGGCTTTGATATCGATTATTCTTTTCATATGTTGCTCTCAAAATGTAATTGCTTTAATCATTATAGTAAAAATGTAATGTTATACGTATCCACTTTTTAGTATACAAATACATATACATATATATATATATATATATATATATATATATATATATATATATATATATAATGTGTTATCATATAATTAAGTGTTATTTTATTTTTAGTTTAAAATCATTCAATCACTTGATGACATACATCAAATATATATTTATTTATGTATATAAAATAAATACGTATAATTTTATTGATAGTAAAATATAACATTTTATAGATAGATAGAGTTAGGCGAAAAGACAAAAAATGAAAATCAATATTGATCATGAAATTAATTAAGGTAGTGAAATTGTTGGAATTATTACTTATAATTGTAAGTCATGGTCATAATAACCCATTCAAAATTGTTACGTGTATATATTTTTTAGAATTTATATAATATTTTATTATGTAATTAAATATTATTTTAAATTTAATTCGTAATCATTTAATTATATAATAATATATTATATTACAATAAAAAATATATACAAATAGTTTTATTGACGATTCATCTCTATAATTCCATTCATGCGTAGAATTAGAGGGAATTCGGCAAAACTTTGATTTGAATGGTCGTACCTTCTCTTTTAGCATCTCAATTATTCTGTAAAACACCTTGAATTGGCCTCAATATGAACTTGATTTGAATGTGAACATTTATTGTTGAAAGATTTCGGAAAGCAAAAACGTTGTTCACGTCTATGTTTAATTAGTTGCTTCATTTCTGATGAATTCTGTCTCTAGAGTCTTAAATTAAGCCGTACAACGCTGCAAATTCCCTGGAATTTTTGCAGAGCCTTTTAAGTTTCTTTCGGCAAAATATATATTCTCCTCACAAGACAGAATTGACTGGCCAAATTGCAATAACAGCCATTGTAGTTACTTAAAAAATGGAGGAACCCTTTATGAAAATAAAAAGAATTCATCAAATAAGAATATGTATCCACTTTAAGGGTTAATAAAAACTAATAAAATATTAAAATTTTTTTAAAAAAATTCTAGGTTTGAGTCTCCGCACATTTATGAAATCTTGAACTTATATGAGTCCAGCTATTATATTACGAATTTATCCATCTAATAAATATATATAGAGTCATTAGTTACCGAAATAATAATAATAATATGTATCTGTCAATTAAGTTTTATATATATATATATATATATATTATCTTTCAATTCCTAATTGCTAAATTGGATCAATGAATGAGATCTGGTGGTTAAGATTTATGAAAAAAAAATAAAGAAAAATGAAGAACTTTCCGTGTTGAAGATCGTGAAAGCATGCAGCTGAAAATAAAGAAAGCAGTAGACAAGAATGAATGGGAAAGGAGGTGATATGATAAATTAATGTGATGGAACTTTAGAAGATTTGGGCATGATTTATTTTTTGAAAAAGAGTAATACTGTATATACAAATAATAATGTATTATTATGTGATTAAAGATTATTTTATTTCTAATTTAAAATTATATATTCATATTATGATATATTATCGTTTATATACAAATCTATGTATATAATTTTATTATTTTTTAGAGCAGTTCATGTATATTTTTCTAAATTAGGACATAGAAATACAAATTCAGAGATAAATAAACCGAAACATCATAAATTGTTCCCATTAATACGCAAGTAGCATGAAAATACAAGAATTTCAAATATCATTTTATAATTCTAAGTAAGGGTGTAAACGTTAGCTTGTGCATTGTTTAGCTCGAGTTCGGTTTGATGGAATAAATATACGACTCAATCTCAAGTGTGAAAATGAGGACTTGGGTTTAACTTAAAAAATTATAATTACAATTATAACAAAATTGTAGTAATGAAAACAATGAACTCGACCACTAAAATCAGTGCAAAATCTAGAGAGCAGGCTTAAGGAAGAAAAGCTGGTTTAAAACCTGGTAAGAGTCACACAAATGATAATCGTTAATTCAAAATTATCTAATTATATAATGACATATATAAGTGTTATATATTTGTATATTTAAAATAAATATATATAATTTTATTGAATAAATAATTCACATACAAATAAAATATATTATCAACTGTATTTAAATGAATAATTTTATACAGTCGAATATGTACCCACAACAAATTTTATGTTGAATACAATTGCTCATTTTTCGCCAAAAGTACTTGCAAATATTTAAAATGTTATATGTTGATACAAAAGGTATCAAATTTATTCAAAAATTTGGTTTCCAAACTTAGAAAATTCTTTCAACATATATATATATATATATATATATATATACACACACACACACATATATATATATAGTCAATCACAGAATCTGTGTTGGCTAGATGGATGAACTCTAGAAATAGGATCAGATTCATAATCACTGTACTGGATAAGTCTATCTTGAGATATAATAATTAGATCTACAACATTATACCAGATAAATTAGGATTTTATAAGTATAATAGAGATTCAAACTCAGACTTTTTTCTAAAAATTTTAATATTATATTAGTTTTGCTAAATCCAAAAGTCTAATGTGTACATTGATTGAAACTAGAAAAAAACAAATTCAATAAGAACTTCCAGTAGGACCTAAATTAATTAGTATAAGGTTTTAATTCTCTTCAATAATATTTTAAAATTAAACTATTGATTTATCTGATGCAGTAGTTGTAAGGTTGGTTATTAGACCCAAAATAGTTCAACTCTAATAAGATTTTTTCAAATACACATAATTTTATATATAAATAATGATATATTATCATCTAATTATATATTATTATATCTTTAATTTAAATTAACAAAATTAAATAATAACGTATAATTGTTTATATATATAACGTTTTTTTTTTTTATATATATAGCCATCACAATTTTTTTTAATTAAGCGGACCAAAAATTTCAAACATTAATGTTAAATAGGAATGATATAAAGTTTTTCCTATTAAAACTGATGATGTAAACATGTGTTTTATGTGAAGACACGAACAACTTGTGCATAATATAACAAAAACCCATAAAAAATAACCAGAATAAATGAAACCTACACAAATAAGCAAAAATATTATTATTATTTTGTTTTTGATAATAGAGATTTTTGAAGTGGAAAATTTGAAGTGTCTTCATTATTGGGGCTCAACAAGAAACTCATGAGCAATGATAACTAGATAATTTCTTTAGATTTCAACAAAATGTCATTAGGATTTAAAGATTTTAAATAAACAAATACACTTAAAAAATAAAAATAATGTTTTAAAAAATTCTAAATAGATAGATTATAGAAAAGTTAAATCTTTTTTTTTTTAATGTAACAAAATACAAGTTTTATCTCTTTAATAAAAAAAATATAAAAGTTCAATTCATTTAATTTAAAAAAAAAAAATTGATTATCTAAGAATTGCTCATGTGAATGGATCAAATTTGCATTTTGTTACACAACATTCAAAAATGTATTTTCTCAAGTGAGAAAATATAAGAATAAAAACATTAAAAAAATGTGAGAAAATATAAGAATAGAAATATAAGCACACATTACACAAATTTCAAAAATGTATCCCAATAATCATTTTTGAATTAAAAGAAAATAATCATATAATTTTTTGAATTAAAACAAAAAATATACTTAAGGTTAAACACATTTTTGTGTGAGAAAATATAAAAATAGAAATATAAAAAGTAGTTTGTTCTGATAAATAAATAAAGTTGAATCTCTTTATTGAAAGAAATAATAATATGCTTGAAACTTTAGTATGTATGCAAGGGATTAACAGTCAAGTCATTTAGTTACCAAATTATTTTATTTTAAAAAAATCTGCCTTTTCCCTAGTCAGGATTCTCACTAAATTGAGCCTGATACATAATAATAAATGCTCGATCTTGTTAATTTTTCCTAACATTAACTAATGCCTAGCCCACTAAAGATTACACACGTTCAGTACTCGTTGCCCTTAAATTCAAATCCCACTAATTTTTATAGGATTTTGCCGGCGTTACAGTAATTCGAACCTAAGCTTTTTATTTTAAAGTTCTAATGTTCCGTCAACTTGCTAATTTTTAACTTTTTTTTTTTTAATAAATCTAAGATACAATGATTAAATCTATAATTAGTACATCAGATAAATTAAGTTTTTAGGTTTTCTCTCTGTAATTCATACTAATTTTGTTATTAATGTATTTTAATAAGAAATCTATAAATAAATCTATAAGAACTCCAATAGATTAATTACCCTTGTATTGAATAATATTATAAAAAATTTATAGCTTTTTTTTCACTTATAAATTGGTGAGACCTCAGGTTTGCTATCATCCATAATATAAATCTCAACACTCTCTCTCGTTCGCTCTGTATATTTTCACTCTGTGTTTGGAGAATTTTTCTGAGTTTCATTTTGATGGCGATGGTGGTGTTGGCAACTCTGTTGGTTGTGTTTATTTCTTTGTTCTTTAGAGTTGCATATGATACAATCTCGTGTTACTGGTTAACGCCAAGGCACATCAAGAAAGTCATGGAGAAGCAAGGCGTGCGAGGTCCCAAGCCCCGCCCGTTGACAGGAAATATAATGGAAATTGCCGCTTTAGTTTCGCAAGCCACCGCCAAAGACATGAACCGTATCCACCATGACATCGTCGGCCGCCTCCTGCCGCATTATGTTACTTGGTCTCAACAATACGGTATGCATATATCTTCATCATCTCAATATAAAAACCATGTAAATATTCAAGCTTAAGATTATTATTTCTATCCTTGTTTGCAGGGAAAAGGTTCATATACTGGAATGGAATCGAGCCCAGGATGTGCTTATCGGAAACCGAGCTGATCAAGGTACTTCTCTCAAAGGACAGCACGAAATTCGGAAAATCATGGCTGCAACAACAAGGATCAAAGCATTTTATTGGGCGAGGTCTGTTAATGGCGAACGGCGATGACTGGTACCATCAACGCCATATTGTTGCGCCAGCATTCATGGGAGATAGACTTAAGGTATATAAAAATATAAAAATTATTTTTTTTTTATATGACCGGGACCGTGGTATATACGGTTACTGTACCAAGTAATTTAAGATTTTATACGGAAATGATACAGTTCAAACCCAGACCCTCTTTACGAGGAATCTTGCAATTCTGCTGATTTTGCTAACCTCAGTTCAAAAGAATATATATTGTTATCTCTGCATTCACTTTTGATCAAGCTTTTACTCCAGTTTTCTTGATTGGTTTTGATTTTTTTTTTAATGATTTTATTGCATAGAGCTATGCGGGGCACATGGTGGAGTGCACTAAGCAGATGCTCCAATCACTGCAAAATGCAGTGGAATCGGGGCAAACCGAGTTCGAGATTGGCGAGTACATGACGAAACTCACAGCTGACATAATTTCACGAACCGAATTCGACTGTAGTTATGAGAAAGGAAAACAAATATTCCATCTTTTAACAGATCTTCAACGCCTGTGTGCTCAAGCTAGTCGTCACCTATGCCTTCCAGGAAGCAGGTGATTTTTTTTCTGCCTTTCCTTTATTAGATTCCAACCTTTTTCTTTAAGCTTTTATTTTTTGCAGTGCTTATTCCTTTTCAGGTTAGAGTTTTCTCTGAATAGAGAATCATTTTCCTATTTTTTACAGGTTTTTTCCGAGCAAGTACAACAGGGAAATAAAGTCATTGAAGATGGAGGTAGAGAGCCTTCTAATGGAGATCATCCAGAGCCGAAAAGATTGTGTAGAAATTGGCAGAAGTAGCTCTTATGGAAACGATCTGTTGGGTATGTTGCTTAATGAGACGCAAAAGAAGAGATCGGGAAATGGGTTTTCTTTGAACCTGCAATTGATTATGGATGAATGCAAAACTTTCTTCTTTGCTGGACATGAAACAACTGCTCTTTTACTCACATGGACTGTCATGTTACTCGCCAGTAACCCTTCCTGGCAAGAAAAAATTCGTGCAGAAGTTAAACAAGTCTGTAATGGTGGTACCCCCTCTGCTGATCACCTCAGCAAACTCACTTTGGTAAGCCAAAATCCCAAAATTCATGGACTCTAATTTCTTTTGTTCTGTTTTTAATTCGCGGATCCAGTCGCATATCACTGCACCAAAAAAATTAAAGGGTTTAATTTTGATATATCTCCCATAGAACATGTACCCACCTCTTATTTGCCATAAGCCTCTTTATAAGCAAGTTGCTATTCCAAATCTCAAAATTTTATCTGCCCGTTGTGCTCTTGTGCAGTTCTTTGTTCCATTTGGATTATGATAATCACTTTAATGACTCATGTCTAAAGCACAGTTGAGCTTCCTTTAAGATAACTATGCAAATAAATTTATTGCACAATCATGGATCCCCACTTCCGATAAATTTCTATAATAATCCAATTAGAAGTCAAGAGATTAAAATAAACTAAGCTAACATTCCCAAATGATTAAATATTTTGGCTGCAAACAACTTTATAAATCTTTTTTTTTTTTTTTTTTGGTTTTGGCAGTTGAACATGGTAATAAACGAGTCACTGAGGCTATATCCCCCGGCAACTGTTTTACCAAGAATGGCATTTGAAGATATAAAGCTGGGAGATCTCTTGATTCCGAAGGGTTTATCGATATGGATTCCGGTGCTGGCAATTCATCACAGTGAACAGTTATGGGGAAAAGATGCCAACGAGTTCAATCCAGAGAGGTTTGCCACAAGAACACCAGGCCGCCATTTCATCCCTTTTTCAGCAGGCCCTCGAAACTGTGTGGGGCAATCATTTGCTATGATGGAGGCAAAGTTGATATTGGCCATGTTGATTTCCAAGTTCAGCTTCAGTATTTCTGATAATTATCGCCATGCTCCTGTCATTGTGTTAACAATAAAACCTAAGTATGGAGTTCAAGTATACTTGAAGCCCATCGAAGGGTGAATCCTGAAGATTCAATTTAATTTTGTAGTTCAGGAGAAAAAAAAAAAACAACATTATTTTAGTGGTGGGAAAATCGTTTCATATGAATTGCTTTTTATAGAGATTGACAACCATTCTCTATTTCAAAGTTTGAAGATCCTTTCTTCATCGGAAATACCTTTTTTAAGAATTTGCAACAGATGTCACGCACTAATGCATATGATTATTAATAATAGTATTTGTTTTCCTCTTTTGCTATTACCTATCAAAATAAAATGTGTATAAAAAATTTAATTTTATATATCATGTATATCATATCATATCATATCATATCTAAAATACATCTTTTAAAATATATATATATAATAATAAAATATTACAAACGTCCCCCCAAGTTTAAAAAATTTTCAATTACATTTTTGTCATATCATCGCTTTCTTAAAAGTATGTATCGATTTATATCACTAATAAATATCATATCAAATGATATATATTATATTGTATAAGACACTAATTATATTCTATTTATATAATACTCTCGTTATATCATATCAATTCGATACATCTTAAGATATATATAATTTTTTATTTATATCATATCGTATGATGCGAACAACTATGCTACTAACAAAATTCAAATTAGAAGAAAATTCTGAATTACAGTGATGGATATGGGATGAAACGAAATGGTATATATTTAATGGATTAATGAAGATTTGGGGCTGTTTAGGTAAGCTTTAGATGCTCTTAAAAAGAGCTTCTTCTTTAGCTTAATGCTTCATAACACTTATTTTGAAATGATATTTTTACTCTCTCCTTTTCCACCAAAATCAATCGATTTTCATTTAAGTGCTATAGCTTTAAAATTTTAAAAAAAAAATTGAAAAAAATAAAGCCAAGTTGTAGGGTCAAAATCTTAACTGAAAATGACAATTAAAGGTATCCCATCATTTGTTTATACCAGTCTGTATTATTCTTCTGCTCCTTCTACAACCTAATTTTACTCATTCTTTTTTCATTCAACCATCATTAATTTAATTAACTTCCCTTTTCTCTCTCACTCTCTCTTTTATATATGGGGCCTGCCTGCCATTGCATTTGCATGTTAACTGGTTTCATTGCCCTTAGAGAGATGAAACCAAGAGAAAATTCTATATTCATTTATTTATTTGTTTGTTTGCTCATTTGTGTTGCCAATTTGTGGGCACGCAAAAGCTAGAGGTAGAAATTGGTGTGATATAGCAACAAATATTTATAAATAATATTATAAATATTTAAATAAATTAACATTAACAAGAATAAGAAAACAAGAATGAACTAAAAGAGAGACATGCAAGTACTTCTTGTTCTAAAACCCACAAATTTATCCCCTTGTGCAAATGCTTTTTAGATTCCGTATTACCAATAATGCTCAATGAGTCATACAATATGAAATGTTTCTACCCATTGAACCATCTTCAAGAGATCTCCAATCACTATCTTTGGGTTGCTTCCCTAGATGAATCCATTAAGGACTTAGGCTCATCCTCCTCGACAATTCAGAGACATCTTTCCTTGAAAGTTAAATATATATCCACTAGATTATCACTATATACACATATTTGTGTACAAACAATAAAATGTCATCATATAATTGAGTATTATTTTATCCTAAATTCAAAATTACTCAATTACAAGATAATATTTTATCATTTGTATACATTGTTTATGCATATAATTTTATTATATTCATTAAAAGTATCTTCATAAAAAGACTCAATATGCAAAGCTACAAATTTAGATCCCCAAGTTATTGTTTCTTCTGATCACATAAATATATAAACACTTTTGGACTTAGCATGTATCTTATCCATTATCCAATTTGTATCACTATACTCCTATCACATTAGGATAACTTCTATAACATAATAAGTAATCAATTGAACCTTTGAAATATCTACATAGTCTCTCTATTGCACTTTAATGCTCTTCACTAGGATTATGAGTTTATCTACTTAGTCTTCCCCTAGCATATCAAACATTAGATTTACTTTTATTTGCTATGTAAAACAAATATCCTATCATTTGAGAGTATATTAATTGAGATACAAGTCTTCTTAATTTTTCTTTAACTCTATTTTATGATTATAAGGAATATTGATGGGTTTGGAATTTTAAAATCCAAATTTCCTTAACATCTTTTATATAGAACTTTGTTGATCCAAGGGAATCTCTTCCAAAGTTCTATGTATGCTCATTCTTAGTTTAAGAGTAGCTTCACCTAAATCTTTCATATCAAAATTATTTGATAGATATGATTTTATATCTTTTACTGCCACCAAATTTGACCCAAAAATCCAAATATCATCTACATACAAACTTAAAATGATATGAGCTCCCTCACACTCTTTGTGATATACACACCTATTAAACCATAATCTAGTACAACTTTATCAAACTTTTCAACTCATTGCTTTGAAAAACATTCTTTACATCCATGTGATAAATAACTAACTTATGGATAAACATTATGGTAATCAACATTCTAATTATTATAATACTAGACACGGGTAGATAAGTATCAAAGCAATTTATCCCTTTCTTTGAAGTGAATCCTTTAGCTACTAGTTTAAATCTATACTTATCTATAGATCCATCAACTTCAACTTCTTATTTAATATCCACTTACAATCTATCACCTAATTCCGTAGTAAAAGATTTGTTAAAACCCAAGTATTTCTTTTTTTGGTAAGTTGATATTTTAAATTAAGATTTCACAATCATAACAAAAGCTCGAACCCAGATATTTTTATGAAAGTTTTAATATTTTATCAATTTTACTAACCTCTGATGTTTTCAAAACCCAAATATTGTTTTGAACTATATAATCAAATCACTATTTATATCTTCGTTATAAAAAGTTGCATATATAAAATTGTAGAATAAAAGTGTGATCTCATTCAACTAAGAAAGTATTAAAGTTTTTTCAAAAATTTTCATTATTTTAGGTCTCTTACTCATTTAAGTTCAATCAGAATCTCATCTAGTAATAAAGGTTGAAGAGCTAAGTTCAATTTAACTATGTTTAACTTGATTTTGAATCCTAGTTTTGAAAGGAAAAAGTTCTTAAAAAATGTTGATTCCCTAGATTCTATAATTATATTGTTTGATATTCCATTAACTTTGTAATTAATAAATAAAAACCTATTGGCATTATTATTTTGAGCCCAACCTTTATAAACAGTGTCTAAGGTTTTTTGACCTTTTTTTTTTTCTCTTAGGTTCATTTATTGACTTTACCTAAAAACCCCACACTTCAAGGATTCCAAGGCTAGAAACTCTTCCTTTTCAAAATTCATATGAAGACTTATTTAAATTCTTTATAATTATCCTACTTAATATGAAGCATGAGATTAACAAAGCTTCCTCATAAGTTCTCGTGTAGACTAGAATTTAACAATATTAAGTTCACCATAACTATTAGAGTTTTATTTTTTTTAATTCAAAAACACCATTTTACTGCGGTAAATATGACACGGTTACTTTCTATATGATTTTATTTTCCTCACAAAAATTCCTTAGGGCACTCAAAGTATATTCTCTTCCTCTGTTAGATCTAAGTTCCTTTAACTTTCTATGTAGTTGATTGTCAACCTCGCTTTTGTATACTTGGAATTTATAAAAGATTTTTACTATTGATTTGATAAGTATACATAATAATCTTTAAATATAATCATTAATGAAAGTCACAAAATACTTATCACCTCATCTAATAGGTGTTCAGTTAAAATCACAAATATCATTATGTATGAGTTGTGACACTGGTTTTCCTCCGATGATTTAAAAAGGTTTCAAGGGTGTTTCAAAGATTAGTAATATTATATGTATAAATTTATATATACAAACTAAGATAATAAATAACAAAAAAGGTAAAAAATTATATCACTCAATCACAATTTATCACTTTAATTTATACATATAACCAATTTTTTTAAGATTGGACCGATGATCGAATCGATTGTCTCACTGGTTCATAGTTCGACCGGTTTAACTTATTATCAAATTATAATTAATAGATTTTACTTAAAAAATTGTAAAAAATAAAATCAATCAAGATACCCACTCTTATGGGGATTAAAACATATCTTTTTTAAGGAGTAACAATTATTCGTTTGACTTCAATGAAACAATTAAAATTAAAAAAAAAACTCAATCTCATTATACAAAAAAAAACATAATTTTGTAAATTATTGTCTATAAAATACATTTCTATAGATATGAGATATTGTTTACTATTTTATTTTTGAACTTATTTTTTCTTACAAACCCTTAGAAATTTATCAAATCTAATAAAAAATAATCAAATTACTCAAAAATAATTAAAATTTAAGAAATTCAAAAGTCAAATCTAGTCAAACCTGATTTTGATCCGTTTATTTGGTCAAATCCGATTTTTTATTGAATTTGACTGAGTCAATAGCAAAACCAGTTTTCATATCAACTAGACTGAATTTGGAGCCGATTCTCAATTGAATAAGTTAAATCAACTGATTTGATCCAGTTTTCAAATCATTGTATATAACTTTATACACTTTATTTATATCCATAGTTTTATTCTTCAAGGATGTAAAACATTCTTAGAAATTTGTAGACATTATAAAGATGGTGTGACAACACACTCAATATCCTATGATCACTTCTTCTGACATTTAGGCAGAAGTGGTGGAAAATTGAACAAGTTGTTTATTCAACTTTATTGTGTTGAATCAAAAATAGGTTGACTAGAATGTCTATCAGCTCAACTTTTCCTCAAATTTAGTCATTTTAGAGTACATTAAAATGGAAAAAAGAAAAAAAGTAATACTATATGTACATATTTCAACACATTTTGTGTTGTGTGATTTGAATGAAATTAAGCCACTTTTTGTAATAGCTAGTTAAAATATTTCAACGCCTTAATATTAAAAATTTGCAATTAATATTTTTAAATTTTATAACTCATATAATAATTTCAATTTATAACTCATATAATATTTTTCAATATATAAATCTAATAACAATTCCAAGATTTTCAAATCTTCTTTAAAAAAATTCAACAGATAAATGTGTGGTAACTTTGCAAGGGAGAAAAAGAAATTTGTGTAATTATTATTTGTTTTGATTTTTTTTTTCGGTTATACATAGGAACTTTTCCATTTATGAATTTGTATATATGACATCCAACAAAGATTAGATACAGTGAAAACGACTAAGCATATCTTTTATCTGTCAATTATCTACGAGCATAGATCTTAGAGATAAAGAGAGAAACTCCACAAGATTATAAATCTCTTCAGTATCCATTAGAGTATTTTTTTTTCATTCTTTCTCATGCCTACAAGGGAAATCTAACGTCTCTTACCAAATCAAGATTATCTCGTTAATGTAATTATTGTATTTTAGTTTAATTAGAATAGGATTCAATCTTGAGAATCATAATTAAATTAAAAATGTTCAAATTTGATTATTTGACGGTAACTTCTCTTTTCATCCTATAAATATAAAAGATTACCATAGAGAGGGGGAGAGAGACAAACATACACAAAAAATAACATTCAATCACATAATGATATATTATCATTAATACCTGAATTAGTACTCATTATAAATGGACATAACATTGCTCATTTATTAGTATATCATCAAATTCATTGTATTTGTAGTATATTTTTTTGGAGTTCTTACAATTGATGAATTTTTTAATTTTATTTCATTTTTCTTAATAACCAACTTGTATACATTGTTACCTCCTTAATATACTGAGCACTAAAATTATTGAATAAAACATAAAATGGTTACATATATCTAAATTTTTATTTCCTCTTACACCATAAAGCTAATTCAATAAACAATGAAGATGGAATTTATACAATAAAAAGCATAAAATATATTAAATATATAAAAAAGAGGATATTTTTGAAAAAATTGGTGGAATTTATTAAAAAAAATATTTTTATGCACCAGCACTTGTTTATAAAATAAATTTAAAAGTGGGGTTTTGAAAGATGAATAACATCACCTTAGGAGCATTTAGTTTGTATTATGGAAAAATTATTTTAATAATCTATATTTTATTATTTATATTATCTTGTTTGATTTTTTAATAATAAAATATTACGATAATTTTATATTACTAATAATAATATAATAGATAATGTAAGTGGTGATATACCTTCAAGGTAATATTTTATTCTAATAAAATTTTACCCCAATCAAACTCTTTCTTTTTATTTTGGTGTGCTAATTAAGGAGCTGTGAGCCAGTGAAAATAGTCTTTATATATATGGAAGAAAAGATTATAAACTGAAATTAAATTTTATACAGTTGAACCAAAGTGGAGATTGACAAACAACAGCTTAAAAAGACACAATTACAAACCGTCCGAAAATTATTTTGAAGACTGATTTATTCTGAAAATGCAAACTTGAATAAACAAGAGTAATTTTTTCTAAAACATATAAAAATATAAAAATAGAACAATATTACCCATACCCACTTTGGATACACATTTATATATGTCATAACGTGATTGATATTTACTTTATCTTTAATTCAAAATCACCAAATCATATGATAATACAAATCAAATATACACATATTTGTATACCTAAAATAGGTATATATAATTTTATTAATAAAGATATTTATACAGCACCATGGAGATGGAGGTAGGCAAAGTTAGGAAGAAACTGGCAGAGGCATGCTTACTGGTAGGAAGAAACTGGTAGAGGCATGCTTACTGGTAGTTAATGTAAGTGTAATATATATTACTTGCAATTCGCATTAACCAAATAATTAATAAAATTTAGAATTTAAAAAATAATAAATTGATTTCTTCTTTTATGTGAAATTGAAATTAAGGTGTACCTGGTTTGGTTTAGTGTGATTTAAGAACTTTTTAAAATTAAATAGAAAAAAATGATTTAGAAAAATTTCGATCCAAAGTAAACTATTTTAGATTTCAAATTAAATCAAATCAAATTAAAAAAATACAATTTGATTTGATTTATATTACGGTTTAAACTTATTCAAAATTATTCACTTTCAAATATTTTGTATTGAATAAATAATAATTAAATTATAGTTATCTAGATATAAAATAAGCATGTAAAATGAATATAAAAAATATATATATATAAAAAAATAAAAAAAATATATAAAAAGCAAGTGGGACACCTGATTGTTTATTGAATTTTTTTTGTCAAATACTGTTTTATATACTAAAAATTATGATTTACGGTTTGAAAATCCTCAAAACTGTAACCCAAATCATAATTTTTTTTTATAAAATTTATTAATTTAAATTAAATTATTTTATAAATTAAATTAAATCAAATTATAATATTTTAATCTAATTTTACGGTTTAAAGTAGAGGTGTATATAATTCAGTTAAAACCATAAAACCGAACTGAATCATTTAAAAATTATAGTTTTGTTTGGTTTAGTTTATAAAATAATTGATTTAGGTTATAATTTTTTGAACTATTTTTTTCAATTCAGGTTACAGTTTCAACAATTTTCAAACCGAACCAAACCTAAACTATATATATATATAAAACTATGTTTGACAAAATTTTTCAATAAACAATCAGGTGCACAACTTATTTTTTTATATTTATTTTACACATGTATATAATGTTTTAGAAAACTATAATTTGTTTAATTTAAGTAAAAGATATATATATTTAGAAATAAATAATTTTTAAAAGATTTAAACTATGATAGTCGAATAGTATATTATATCGTATATCAAAAACCTAATTTACTATATTGTATATCATATCATATGATTTATCTCTTAAAAATTAAAATAATAAATTTTATAATTAACACATTATCATTTTTAAAAAAAATTACAAACACCATCAACATTTTAAATTTTTTTCATATACACCCCAATGCATTATCATTTTCTCTAAAAAGTATATCAACTCATATCAATAATATGTATTATATCATATAATAAATATTATATTATATGATACGTTTACTATATCGTATTAATTCAATACACCTTATGATATATATCATTTTTTATTTCTTTCATATTATATCGTAGGATACTGATAACTATAGTTTAAACCGTAATTCAAACAAAAGAAAATCATATATTTTCAGCTTGGTTTGCTTTGATGTGAAATTTAAAATAATTTGGTTTGATTTAAAAATTGTTTAAACTATTTTTTAATTTACGATATACACCTCTAGTTTCAAGCGAATTTGGCATAACCTAACTAAAGTTGTTATTTAATTCTTAACAACCAACAAAAATTAACCCTTTTTGGTGGACACACAAACACATAAAAGAGATTATCCTATGATTGTGATTAGACGTAATTAATTAACATCCCAAATATTCTATCTTGCACGAGTGGGTATTATTTAATAATTATTAAAGTGAATAATGGGTCCTATGATAATATAATAATTAATTAATAACACAAATTTCTTTCTTTGACAATGTGGCTTTAGATTGAATTGAGTCAATGCAAGATTCAATTATTAAAAATTTTTTTTTTTTGTGGTAATTATATATGAATTTATGCTCCACCATGACTCTCCCCACCACCACCACCACCACTACCACAACCATCCAAAACCCAAATTAATTATTATTTTTGTTCTAATCAACAAGGATTTTTTTTTTTTTCACAATTTAAAATTTGAAACACGCCTAGAGAAACTGCCTTTTTCTTCTTAAAAGTTATGACTATTAATTACTTCCTTTTAAGTGATGCTTGATAAGACATCCCCTTCCAACCAAAATTATTATCATAATAAAAATCAAGAACCTCTTCCTAACTTATTATCATAATATAAATGACAATGAGATATGTTTTGACTAAATAAAATGACCTCAACATGATATAATCGAATTGGTCGATATCTCACCTAATACTGGTTTGATTATAACATCAGTTGAATCGAACTCATATTGTTTAAATCATGCAAAAAAATCCACCCCATGTTAGAATTTACTTCAAGACTCAACATATTATACAAAAACTAATATTTTCTTGTTAAAATTAATTTATGTATTTGTTTAAGGTTATGAAGAAAGTTTCCCACCAAATATATATATATATAAAAGGTTATTAGCAAATTATAAAATTAATTACCATACCTAACTCAACTATGCCTGTAATGTATCAGTCAAATGTGCAAAAGAGAGAAAACCAATAAATATTAATTGATTTTTAAGAACAGGACAGATGGAGGTGCCAATGCCACCACTAATTAGTGTTAATAGCCAAAATAGAAAGGGTAGTATTATATATATAAATAATATATATAATTTTATGTATAAATAATAATATCTTATTATATAATTAAATTATTTTAAATTAAAAATAAAATAATATTTTATTATTTATAGAGTGGCTGAGTGATTGGTGAATTTGTGAATCGTGGGAAATCTTGACCTGAATCTTTAATAAAGTTATAGATAATGATGAAATGATTTGTTCAATCATTATTAACAAAATAATTATTATTATGTTTTGACTGATTGACATTGTGTAATAGATGATCCAAGCAGTATCAAACTAAACCAATATCTTAGATTCGGAAGATTTTACTTCAAATGGTCAAAGTTATATTTTTGGGATATGAATAAAATAATAAATAAATTAGGGGTTTATAAAATTAATGGTATTTTTAATTTTTATTTCAATATAACCTTTAAATTGAGTGTGACATGTTAGAATGTAAGCTAACGGAGGAAATCAAAGTCCGTTGGCTCTTTCACAAAAAACAATTTTTTTTTGAAAAAAATGAAAGGTTGGATTTAAAGAAAGGTTGAGAGGATTCGCGATTTTTTTTTCATTCTCTTTTTGAATACTCCTCTCGTATTGTTTATCTCTGTCACTCCTTGATCTAGGGTTTACAGTTGATAATGTAAACAAATGAATAATGATTAAATATATGGTTATACATCACTAGATAATACATTGATGTTGTTTTTTATTTTATTCTTTTGGCATTTCTTTTGTCAGTTATATATGAATGATGTAGATTTGTGTTCTGCTATAGATTAATGGTGTCATCGAATATGTAAGGTCGTATTTTCATGCTTTTGTGATATATTCATGTTAAAATATGTATATAACCCAATGTATTGCAATATTTTTCCTCAAGAAGTGAAGATGAAATATTCAATAATATGAGTCTATTTTTGTTCTCTAATTTATTTTTTTTTCTACTATTGAGTGTTCTTGAGATTGTGTAGATTTCGGGTTTCACAAATTTGGTCTAGGGTTTACATGGTATAATTAGAGTCTTACACTAGCATTGAATGGTTAATATTTCCTCTATGTTTAGCTTACCAAATACATTGAAGAAGGTTGAAGTCATAGTTAAATTCATATACTTTCATAGATTTATTCAAAGACAGTTTGATAGGAAGCTCATATGTTTAAAAGTGATTTTGGAGGAGAATATATATCACTAATACCTTATCTAAAAGAACAAGGTAGCATGTTTAGAAATTCTTGCCCCATACTCACTAACAAAATAGTAAAGTTGAAAGATAACATACACACATCAATGAATTAGGATTATCTCTACTATCACAACTTGGCATGCTACTGTTTTATTGGTGGACAACCTTCCAAATTATTGTATATCTCATAAATA
Source organism: Mangifera indica (assembly GCF_011075055.1). Lineage (NCBI taxonomy): Eukaryota > Viridiplantae > Streptophyta > Magnoliopsida > Sapindales > Anacardiaceae > Mangifera > Mangifera indica. The sequence continues at coordinate 11,684,744 of NC_058151.1, read as the reverse complement.
GGCTACTCTAATCTAATATAGGCTTAAGCTTATCTGATAAGAAACTTGATTACAAGTTTCTGAAAACCTTTGGTTATACATGTATTCCTTACCTTATGCCCTACAATAGACATAAACCAAACTTTCATACTAAAAGATGTGTTTTAATAAGATATAGTAACACTCACAAAGAATATATCTACTTATGTTCGGAAGGTAGAGTCTATGTTGTAGCCAATGTCACATTTGATGAAAAATCTTTTCCTTTTAAAGAAAATTAGAATTTTGTGGAGCAATCCAAATCAATGACAAATTCTTTTGAAAATATTCTAGATAAAACAAAGAGTTTCTTTATGTCAGTCTTATCTACATCAACAAACTAACACAAGTTGGTATCACAAGTCCATTTGATGAGTCTGAGAAGAAGAGTCTAATGTGTCCTAGCCATTACACTAATTTTGTGTCTAATTATCCCTAAATTAATTCCCTCATCTCCTAAACACCTTGATTTTGAAGCTAAAAAGAGCCAATCAAGATTTTCTAACTTCATTAAAGAAAATAACGCATTTGAACATAGTTCAACACAAGACATATCACATCATTCAAATGTTGACTCTCTCCCCACCATTAATTTGAAAGTAGTTTTGCCTATTAAACATGACAAAATAACTATTGAAGAAGGTATTGTTCAAAACACATCAACCCATCTTATGATCACTAGATAAAAAACAGGTAACTTACACAAACCTAGACCTTTTTTTATCTCAAACTAAATTGTTGGCAATGACTAAACCAATATCTATTAAAGAGGCAGTTAACAATCCATTATGGTATAGGTCTATGGAAGAAGAATATAATCCATGAAACACCAGACTTAGACTTTGGTACCAAAAACTTTTGAGATGAATGTTATGGGTCGTAAATTGGTGTTTGGGGTTAAACATAATGATGATGGAATTGTTCAAAAACTAAAATCCAGATTAGTGGTAAAAAATTTACAACAAAATCTTCGAATAAACAATTTTAGTCCTGCGGTGAAAGCAACAACTATTAGAATAGTTATTACCTTGGTTGTTTGTTTTGGTAGGAAGATTCATCATATTGAAATAAAAGATGTCTTTCTGAATGGGGATTTACAAGAAGAAGTATATATGACTCAACATGAAGGGTTGGAGCATCCAAAGAAGTTATCTCATGTATGTAAACTAATTAAGGCATTATGTGGCATGCAACTAGCTCCTACAACTTGGTTTGACAAACTTAGAACAACTTTGTTAACTAGAGGTTTTATAAACTCTATCTTTGATACATGTCTATTTGTGTTGCAAAATGATAATGTAACAGTCTATCTCCTTATATATATAGATTACATCCTAACTATTGGTACAAATATGGAGTATATTCGAGATTTAATTGATAATATGAATTTACATTTTTCATTGAAGAATTTATGGAAATTACCTATTTCTTAGGGCTTGAAGCTCATAGAAATAGTAAGGGTTTGCACTTGTTTGAGACAAAATATGCAATTGATTTATTGATTAAAACCAACATGATAAATGCCAATCTTTGTTCTACTCCCATTGTTGTTGGTGTGAAGTTATTTGCTAGGGATAATAAGCCATTTGAAGATCCAATCTTATATAGATAGCCAAACACTATTGTACTAATAGCTCTCTAAAAAATATTACATTAAACTGATGTCAAATTAGACCAATTAGTATATAAAACGTTTAGGTGATCTCATTTTTTAAAATCACATGAAACACCATCCATTAGAAATCTATTCCATAAACACTGCAGTCACTATCTATGTGAATCTTCTTGGTGGGTTAGTTTGGCAAACATGCAATCGATATACACTCATGTTGCAACAAATTTACAATAACAATCTTGACACGTGAAATTTGTTGTTATCTTTCAGTAATGTCGTTCAACACTATGATAAGGACTACATTATTTGTTTAAATTCAATCAGTTTAATCTATCAATAATGTTGACCGGGTATTGCTAAATCTGGAAAATGAATAGATGATATTTCTTAAACCTACAAATGCTCACCACAAACATAACAAGTGCTCCATGTTAGAGTCATACATGTATAATTTTATCTTTAATATATTTATTTTATTATTGAGTATTATTTTATCATTAATATAAAATTATCCAATTCAACATTAAACTTGCTTTAATTATAACAAATTTAATTTACAACAGTAATGAAAAATAGCCTTTCTATTTCGATGAACACAGGAAGAACCACTGTTTTTATTGGGAGCAACTGTAAACTTTCTGGATCATAGGACACATAAACCCTACGCTTTTGAGTACTTTCGTGGAAAATTTTCAGTAGGAATGAGTTGCCACACTATCCTTTGCTACCTCAAATAAAATTTCGCCTTATATGCATTCACTTTAAAATCATTAATAGGTGTAATGATGAAATTGATCGAACCTGACTACTCAAAACAAAAATATATCATCAATAAAATTATGTATATATATTTTTAAATATATAATTAGGTATATAAATAATATATTATCATATAATTGAGTAATTTTAAATAAAAGATAAGCTAACACTCAATCACAATAATGTATCATCTATATACCCAATTATATACTAAAAAATATGTATATATAATATTACTTAGATATAAAAATGTGTTGTTTTTATAAAGTATAAAAATAATAAAAAGTTGTTCAATAAATCTTGTTAGTATAATCGTTTTTGGTTGGAGAAATTATTACAGACGATTGAGTTGTTTATCACCTCTTAAAGCAATTAGAATAATTATCATTTGATTTTTTTTTTTTTTTTGTAATGAGAAATCTTATTTAAATCAGACTGTTTCTTTAAAATTAAATCTATCATATTAAATATAATAAATTTTTTTATATATAGAGTATTCTCTTATCCATGTTATCCCTACAGGGTTATTTGGCATTAATATTGACTAAAGTTTTCTTCAAGTTCTGCCCAAATGCTGACACGTACAACCTTGTATTTGTATACGTACTGAAATACAAAAATTTATATCCACTTACTGTGCATTTTATCGGCTCCACAGCGTTAAAACTTAATTTCCATGCGTGACTTATCAAGCAATACTTTCTAGGGCAATTACCGTCACCTCTCCTAAGGCTCGACACATATTTTGCAAAACTACAACCACCCCCCCTTAAATTTTACCACTAAAATTTCTCAAGATTTGAGGGTACTTATTGAAATTTACTTGTTTGTACTCAAGCATATCTCAATGATTTTTTCATTTCCAAGTGATATAATTTTACTATGAGCTTGCAAGGCCTATATGTTTTTAATTACTGCATCTTCATCCATATGATATGACATTTCTATATTCTATGAAAGTTATGACATCACTATTCACTTGAAAATGGACAATGATGAGGTTGACTCGTGGCATAATTCAAGAAATGAGACAAGATTATGTGACACAAGCTCACATCTTATATGATATGACTAATAATGAGGAATGATAGATATGTTAGTGAGCACCATGGCTCTGGTTTGCTTACACAGACCGGATCGACAGGGGATTAAAGAGCTCATCTAATTTTTTTTCTTTTAATTTAAAAAATTAGTAATTTGATATTTTTTTCTATTTGAAATATTAGTAATTTAATATATTAAAAATATTAAAATAATTCTTAAAGATTACAATACCTTATCTTAAATTTTATTATTTCTTAATTCGCCCTTATAATTTTACTTCCATACAATTTTGACCTTTTTGATATTGTGTCTCTAGGTCCACCCATTGTTTTGCACTATGATGAGAGTTGAGAAAGGAAGTTTGTTGGGTATGGAGAAGGATCAACAAATTGGATTTGCATCCAGTTGGGTTCACATAAAATTTAACAAGACACTAGCACAACCATAATATAAAAGTAATATTATATATACAAATAAATTACATAAAATTATTCATATACCCTGATATAAAAACATCTGATTAAATGATTTTGAAATGAGAAAAAAGTAAACAATTACTTAATCACAAACTGTTATCTTAATTTATATACATAAATTTATATAATTTATTTACACGTGTAATTTTATTTATAATAAAATAGGGGCATCAAGGAAACCGCGTTGAATGGGGACTCACTTTTCGTTGACATAGTGATGAATGGATGATAGCTACATTTCAACTTTCACAATTCAGACTTGCATTACTGGAAATCATTATTAGCTTATGAAACCCCGTGAGATTTCTTGTGGCTGTGAATCCCACTTCTAGTACTCTACGGAAGAATATTGTTCATATTGCCATGACATTATCTTGACAAATCCCCCTCAAACAGCCGCATTGTTTTAAAATTATACTTCAATCAATCTTCATTTGATAAGAGTAGATATTATGATTTAACTAAAGAAGGAAGCTATAAAATGTTAAATTAAATATATTTTCTAATTTAATCTAATTCTGATTTGATCTGATTAGATATAATTTCGGTCTTATTTTATTATATCTTATTTTTTCTATTTCATAAGATTAGAATTTTGTTCAAACTGTATTGTAATACTATAAATTATATAACATTTCATTAATAATAATTATTCGGTTCATAATCCAATTCATAATTCTTATCGTCCTGCGGAAGATGGTGCTCAAGTTGAAAGGATTTAAATAAAAAAAGATCCCCAAATCTTTCCATTATAAAAGCAAGATTAGACAAGTTCATGCTATAAGATTTATCATTTCTTTTCCCTTTTGGTGGATGAGTAAGTATTTTCATTGCCAAGAACATTAGAAAACTGAAGGAGAAATCAAAGGAAATAACCTAGTGAAATGCTGACAAAATATTCACCAATACAGTAAAATAACACTCTCTATTGTGCCTTGATATTCGGTCAATCAAGTGCAATCCTACCCAAGTGTGTACACATGAAGTAAATTCAAACGATTTTGTCATAATATTTACTTTCTTTAACATCAGTTTATCGATTTATATTTATACAAATTTAAATATATGGTCGAAATTTTGACGTGGTTGTGAAAGGAGTTGTTTTGATATAACAGTTTTGAAATGAATAAAACCATATATTTGAATAAACGAAAATAACAATTTATAATTGACTGATATGATTATTATTTTTTTTTAACTAGGCAATCATCCAGGATAAAAAGTGAAAAAGAAAAATGATTGAGAAGGGTTGACATGGAATTGAGTTGGGTATGTAAAGGCAATCAACGTGAACAATTGAACAGGAGTGTCCACCACAAAATCCTCAAAACAAGTGGCGAAGTGGGTGAAGCACTTAGCCTTATTGAGGATGAGAAATGACTATCTTTGTTGAAATTGGAAGAGAGTTCTTGCATTTGAAATTTCATTTCTAGGCTTATCCATGAGGCTATTGCATTTGCATGTTAGAGAGAATGATAAAGACCAAAACTCTAACCATTCGGAAGGCCATTAAATAAAAAGTACCACTGTAAAGTAAATAATTGCAAATTATTATCTCAATTTGTACAAATAAATTGATTGTACACATTTTTTTTGTAACGAAGAATTTTATCCAAACCAAACCATCATATTAGGTTAAACTAACTATATCAAACATGACAAACCCATGTCCAATGACAACTCTCAAGTTCAATGACCAACCCTACAACTATTGAACTAAGTAATTTGAGATTATACACGTTTTTTTTTAAACAAAAAACTTCATACAAATCAAACCGTCACATTAGATCAAAACCGATCACATCAAACAAAACAAATCGTAAATCTAATGATTGGCTCTATAACTACTAATCTAACTATCCCTCTTTTATCACTCAAACAACCCCTACCCCTCAGAGGTTTGTGCAGATTTTATTGCTGATAAAATCAGGTTAACCCTAATGGACGCAAAAAACGTGCTTTCCCCAATGCCACATGCTTTTCATGGCCATCATTTAGTTTCAAATTACACAACTTGGCCACATGTCAATTTTATGTTTTGATTTATAATTTGATTAGACTTTTCTTGAGGCCCCACAGTTTCTGTTTATCCACAAACATTCAAAACAAATATTATTAGTTCAAAAGTTACATCAAAATCAAGGAAACAAATTGTTCATCCTGGTTATTCCACAATAGCAATATGGCACCTTTTTCCCCCTTGGATGTTTCAGCAAGTAGAAATGTTCAACGCAACAATCTACCAAGATTTGTCTGTACAATGATCCGGCTAAAGATTAATTAAATGACCCAGCTACTTCAAGGTGTTTACAATTTGCTCGAAAACAGCTTTGCACAGAATATTTCCGTTGCTGAAATCTAAATGAAACCCAGTTATGTGACAGCTTCTCTAAATCCTTTTTGCAGACTAATGAACTAGTTGTGATTATCAAATTAAGAAACATAAGAACATATGATGGTACAAGGATTGCCTAGATCAGAAATCAGTACTGGTATGTGTCTTGTTGCCCACTGATGTTGTGATAAAAACTTGGTGGAGCATTGATGTTGGGATAAGATCCTTGCTGAGCATTCGTTGAGTAGGGGCTATGCTGAGCATTTATGCCATGATAGGGGCTTTGCTGTGAATTCATGTTATGATAAGAGCTTAGCGTTGGTGCATTATTCATGCTCTGATATGCAGTCATGTTTCTTGATGAATTTTGAAGCACATTCATGTTTTGGTATGAGCTCGGTTGTGCACTCATGTTCTGATACGAGGTTTGCTGGGAGTCCATGTTCTGGTAGGGGGCCTGTTGGGCATTTATATTCTGCCCAGAAGAAGTCATATAGGACTGAAGAATACTACTCTGCACAGCAGTCAAATGCTCAGAAGATCCACGGATGTCAACCAGAGACTCAGAGCCTCCTGAATGAGGTTCTTGCACCCTAAACCTTGCTCCAGCAACCTAAAATTTAGGGGAGAGACAATTAGCAGTCAATCTGCAGTTCTAGGTTCTCACATTACATATAATTATATACTTATCAAAAGGAAAATTGTGATTCATAAAACCACATATCATATTCACTCCATTAATAATCGAGCAATATTCTGAAATTCCAAAAATTTAAATACTATGTTATGTTCATTTAAATGCCCTGGTATGGAGCCACCAGCAAAGATCAAAAGTAAAGTTAAAAATCAAGGATATTTATTTTTTGATATCTAAATAACAGTATCATCCTGTATAGAAGCCACCACTACTAACTGTAGCCACCTGCACTACTACACTACCACTATAATTATATTCTAACCCCAGGATAAATAATAGGAAGCCAGTAGATACTTTCCCTCCAAATAGGTGTAATGTTTAGAAAAAATGTGCAATGTTTCAACCATATTTTTCTTCATTGCCAAGTTCCTTTAAAACTATGGTTTAGATCTTTAGAGAGGCTAAAATAGCTAGGGTGATCCAGAGGCTTATGATGCATTATTTAATTAAAATCATAATGCATCTAGAAGGAAAGCTTGGTTTTATCGAGATGTAGCATTTTGGCAGCTGCTGCTCGGTTTATATGGTGTGAAAGAAAAAATAAAAGGACCTAAGGAAAAGGGAAGCATATATTTTCGTATAGAACTCATATTCTGGCTTCTTTATGGCTGCTGGCATAAACATTTTCAGTTTTATTCTTCATTCAGAAGGACAGAAAGTTGTAGTGGCCTGGTTTCATTTTCATTTTGTGGATCTCTGGTTCACTCTAATTATGTTAATTTCTTTCGTTAATATTTTTTTTCTCTAGTTTCTTGTTTCCTGGAAGAAAAAGGGGAATATGTAAATACAGGAGATTTCTACCATACTAGATATGTATACAACGTACATTCAAAGTTTGGAGCATTGCTTGAGGATTACTTCATCCTAATCCAATGGTCAAAACTTTCCTCCAATAATTACTTACGGTTGAAAAAAATCCTAGACAAAAAATCACCAATTTTCTCCAGAAAGACTAAAATGCTGTACAAAAACTATATGTTGTTCATCCTAGTTAGCCCCACTGTACTTATACCTAACATTCCATCCTATCAGAATTATGGTAGAAAAGATACCTCAGCAACATTGGACATGCTGTTCCCCACAGTTCTAGTAATAAAACCAATTGTGTCGTCATGAATCCTAGTTTCCAAACCACTGTTCATATTTGGGTACCTGAAACATTCAGACCAACAACAGAATCAATCACACTATTTAAATATAATTTTGTTACAGTAGAAGTATATGCAAAAGGCAACAGTACCCAGTAGCAGGTGGAGGAACAGGATAACTCTGAGGTTCGTGGTCATGTACAACCTTCAAAAGAGCATCCATAAATTTAAAGTTGTCACTGACATATATTTATTGAAATCTTAAACTGTAAACTGATAAAAACAGTTAAAAGAAAGCTGCTCATTAGTTTGAAATATGCCTCCAGGAAAGATGATAATAATAACCATGAAGGTATCATGTATGATAACAATAACATAGTAATTGAAGTCATCTATCTCAAGACAGATAATTATCATATATTGATCAATTCTAGAATATAAAACAGTCCATGAAAGCAGTATAACAATTAACCTTTAATTAACAACCGCACAAAAAAGCTTGACCTCAGAGTAAACACAATAAACAAGATTTACAAGAAAATGACAAGGAAAGAAGTAGAAAATAAATACCCTGAGAGAGTCATATCCACCAGAAAAGCCAGCTTCCATAGTGCCAGATAACAGGGGTCCCCTGCCTTGTAAGCTTCCAGCAGAACCAAATCGCTGGACAGGCCCAACAGGAACAGGTTCAGCTCCAACATCCCGCAAAGTTCTCACTCTAAGTCTTGATCCAATCTCTGCCAAAGCATCTTTAGCAACAGCGAAATTTCCAGATATCTGAATGGAAAAGGGAAGGATTTGTTTCAAAGATTCCAAAAGCTTAAGGAACAAACAAAATAAAAAACTTAATGTGGTAAGGCGATGTCTATATATAAAGCCTTATACAATCATGTCACCTGCACAAGCTCTTCATCCTCAGATGCACACTTAGGCTTATCATCTTTTGAGTAAACACGAATATCTGCCTGGGTTCTCCTTCTCATCTCATTGATAACATGACCTCCTTGCCCAAGGATGCATCCAACCTTACTTGATGGAACAAGAAGTCTAGTAACAATGGAACCTTTATCAGAGAATTCACTTGTTTTATTCTGAAGCTGAAGGATTGCATCAATTGTTTGCGATCTTGCATTCCAAAGCCCCTGAAACAATACCCCTACAATGATCAAAAACCATATGAAGTAAAAGGCAGGATGCAGTTATGTGTAAAATGAAAAGAAAAAAAGATGGCACCTCAATAGCAGAAACACGAATCACTCGCTCATCTGAATCTGTTGAAGCATCTTCAACATGAATACTAGTTCCAGTCTCCTGCTGTAACTGTTTTACATTAAAGCCTCCCTTGCCAATGACTCCACCGATCTTCCAGCTGAGCACAAAATTTTCATAGAAAACTCAGCTGAAGTCTCTCCCCTATGTCCAGGAGGAACACTATTGAAGCCACCTGGCCCAAATCCAGGGAGCTGGTTTCCATGACTCCCCATCCATGGCATTGGTGGCATACCATGAGAACTAGGATTCCTAGGCGGCCACATCAATTTTCCTGGTGAATGCATACTTGTCATGGGAAGTCCAGGAGGATGAAAACTTTGGCCCCCATGAGGCACTAGGAAGTTTGTCGGAGGTTTGTCCTTGCGTGGATTTTGATGCAACAGGGTAGACACTTCATAGAGAGCCCTCTTTGCAACATCTGGTTTTCCAGATATCTGCAAAATACCTTACACAATTACACATCGTTGGGAGTTGTAAGACAATACGATATTGTCCATAACAATTTTCCCAAAATATAAGCATGCCATAGTTCAACCATGAATGTAGAAAAATATATCAAAGAAATAATGCTCTTGGAACAAGGAACTCACAATGTATGAGTAGAAGATAGAATGATACAAATGGTGATGTTGAAAACAGAGAGCTATAATCTCAGTTACATAACAGTATTTGAATACATCAATCAAATTGATTTGTACAGTCCGTGCGCACGTCATGTAAGCATAAATTTCACACACACAATCGGAAGCAGCCAAGATGCAACAAGATATCTTGAATCAATTAGGATATGACCTGATATAGCGGACTATATCGTCAAAATACTGAAATTGGCTTGAAAGTTAAACCAACTTGAATTAGTGATACTACTTAATGGTGGTCAGACTGATAGAATATTCATATAATAGAATCAAGTACACTACCAAATGAGGATGGCTCATAAAGTGAGAAGTTATCTTTACACATTTGAGACTTCTCACTAGCTGTTACACCTTCAAAAGCCAATACATCACAGATCAAGAATCAAGAAACATCAAAATCCACAATTCAATGTATTTGGATTAACCCAGCTTGGCACCACAAAAACAAATCATGCAATTGGAATAATCCAATTGATCTGAACCCAGCATATCAAACCCTATATTAAAATCATGCTGCACTAGTCCCATGTCAGATGAGATTTGAAGATTTATGCATATGTTGTTTAGTAAAATTATTCAAAATGAATTCCTTCAACCAGTGCCTAATTATATAGAATATAGGCAAACATAGACAAGGATGCAACCAAAACAATAAATTATTATACTAAATAAGATTGTAATTCACATTTTTAAAATATTCATAGACTAAAATCAGGAACATAACAACTGTATCCATGCATGTGGAATGAGGCAACTGTCTAAAAATAGTGTTTCATGATGACATGCATTTATTATATAAAAGGCTTCCAATCATTTAGAATTTTTGAAAAAAATAAAGTAGGCACAATCCAGAATTGGCAGTGAAAATTTTAATGCTATTTTCTGAAAGGGAAATTAATACAGCATGGAAATGACCGAGAGAGAATGAAAGAATAGACCAAGGAGAAAATAACAGAAACTTAAATTATGATAAGAATAAACGCTTCCTAAAAACTTATGTTCCTAAAGGGTCATTCACTTGATTAATCCTTTGGAGCCAACTCAACTCAACCATACAAGCAAAGGTCTCTCAACCCACCTCTTCAACATGCCTGATATCATGAATAGCATTTTCGTCCGCCGCTTAGTAAAGACGACTGAATCTTCCAGGTGTCTGCATGTCTGGAAACACTTCTCTCCAAGTCAAACTTGCGCCAAAAACTAATTCCTCCTGGAACACTTTATGCCACTAAATGGATCACTTCAGCTCCTTAAGAAAGCAAAGATCTTTAAGAAAGCAGACAATCATTGACCTCTCTAGAAAAGAGCACCTGCGTCCCACTTTGCTGATTCAAAGGGTGGAACTCAAGTGAGAAATCCATCGAAACTGATTCACAAAGGTCCCCATGAATGTCAAAATAAAAAAAGATATGTTTCTTAGAAAACCACAAGCCTTAGAGCATTTTTGAGCACTGGGAATTCTTGTACATAGACAACACTAATTTTCATTTCTATTGAGCCTTTTTAAGAAATTTTTCTCAGTAACCTTTTCCAAAAGTCAAGTAATGAGCAAAACTTCAACAAGTAACTGCAGGAAGAAACACCTAAAGCTGCTACACTGAGCTTAGGATCAAGGGTTCCCAAGATAGAAATGATGAGTCTTATGCCAAGATTCAATTTATCAATCCTGATCATTCATATGTAACATCAATAGCACTTCAGTCCTTGAAAAATAAAATAATCTTAGTGTCAATAGGCATTTATTAAATTAGACAAGTGAAGTCCTTGCTTAGTGATGAATGGTGCTAAAAGTTTGTTTGGTAAGACTTGGTTGTGAAAAGACCTAGACTAAATACAAAAACCAGAAGCAACCTCATTTCAAAGTCTAAATCAAGAAAAGACAGTCACAACTTTAGATAGGTGGAGATAAATTAGGTATATATTAGGCATCATGTGCAATTATTTAGTTGATAGCATCACAAAAGTCTGAAGAATTGTTGACCAAGTGCTTAGATCACTAACCAGTAAAATCTCATCGAAAGGTATTGTGGTTAAGCAACCAAGGTCCTAACTAATAGGAGTTAACAATCAAAAGATAGATAGGTCAGACAATCTAATAATCATCTCATGCTATCAAACATTTGCACAACTAAGAGAAATCTAGCATAACAAGAAGAAAAACTATATTAAAAAATTGCATAAAAGCAAAACCATCTTAGTACAAACTTAACAGCGCTTTTTATATACGTCAAAAATCCCTCAAACCAGGTCAGCTAACTCAATTTCAAAACTGAGGACCAGCCAATCCTTGTAATCTTTGGAAAGCAGAACATTCAAAACTTTTCACTACATAAGTGACCATGAAGATCTTTACACACAACATAACAAGTTCATATATGAGTATAACTACTGGTTATTGACCTAAAAGTCAAAGAAGTTATTGGATACACCCACAAAATTACTAGTCCAGTTCCAACGGAAGTCAGTTTGATCACAGTAAGAAAGAATGCTTAACACCCTATAAAGCTTGTCAAGTGGGAGTAGAACTTTCTACTAAGAAAGCATTTCAAACTTTCAGAAGAAAGAATAATCACATCAGCCTGATACCAAATCCCCATATCTTGTCAATTTTCCTAAATGAGACAATATCCTATCTTAAGCAACCTAGACAGAATTAATAAAAGTTCCCAGATTCTATTTCAATTGTCCCTGTAATCCAATAATTTGGGACTATTATTGGAGTATTTGACACATTATAGGTCATTTTCTCTTCAACAAGCAATGAATGTGCAAAGTGACTGAATGTGGATACCACAGGGAATCTTCATGCAAAATAGAAAATTCCTATATCAAAGGTATAAATTAAGTCCAAAAATAATAAAGGCAACCAAGGCAGTAGATATATTACCTGTACAAGTTCATCAGTGTCCATAGCACAAGCAGGAAGACAATCTGCAGGAAGAATTCGTATGTTTGCTCCCGTCTCACTTCGCAATCTTTGAATAACATCTCCACGCTTGCCTAAAAGACATCCTACCATATTGTTTGGAACAAGTAGTCTAGTGGTAACATCATCGTTTTTATTATCGTCAGGTGCCCTTCCACCGAAAAGATCTTCCTCAATAATCCTGTCATGAACTTTCAAAAGAGCATCCTGAGCAGCACAGTGTGGCTCCATGGACTCCTTTTCAGTCTCAGAAGCTGAATCCTCATCACTATTCTGTTTCCTTGAAATTTTTGTAGGAGAACTATAGATAATAATTACTCTCTCATCAGAACCAGGACCAGGAACAGAATCAGCAACAGTAATCTTAGCTTTAGTCTCTTCCCTCAGGGCTTTGATTATGCCACCACCCTTTCCAATAACACCACCAATTTTCCTAGAAGGGCAAAGCAGGCGATAGACAGTGTCAGCAGGTTGAGAATTCCCCAAAGATTGTTCAGGGCTAGAACCGTTCCACTTAGCTTTCTTGATACCACCTCCCTTTCTCTTGAATTGGTTGTTCGGACGTTTCTTGAAATAATTTCTCTTGTTTACATCCATAATTCCACAAAGCTTGCAAGAAAAATAAATACGTGCTATGAATGGCCTGAGAAACAAGGATAGAGATCAATGTAGTCAGGTAGATGGTGTAACGAGCTTTACATTCCGTAAATTGCAGTAGAAACCCAGTATATGGTCATGATGTTATCCACCAATGTAGTTAGGTTAAGAATGAAACTGCTATATCATAGTGCACCAAAAATAACATGATGCAGTACTAGGAATGGCTAGGAAGACTTTTCCTGCTGCTCAAGAAACTGCTAAACAGAATTCATATTACTGATATGATCCCATCCCATCCCTTCCAGCATCATCCACGGCTTTCTTTTTGTCCCCACTTTAATGTATATTAGTGATCAAAACACTATTTTTTTAAATTCTACACACAGTCTTCAGTATCTCATACTCTCCTTTCCCAAACGGCAGGAGAAGATCAGCATTTGTACAAGAAAAAAAATGCAAAACCATAAAATTTTCTTCCTATCTTTCAAGTAGGAAAAGAGATCAAACCCTAACTTGAATTGTAATAGTCAATCCAAAATTGCTAAAATTCACAAATTTTTCTATAAAAAAAAATTACAGGCACACAACTCATACCTAAACAAGTTGCTAATTTATCCATCATTAAACGCGTAAAGAGCATTATTCACAAAACAAAATTAGGGATACAACGAATTACAGTCCATTTCTAAAATTTCCTACAGGAAAACAAAGACATTTTCGATAAAACCATCAAATTACAGAAAAACTAGGGTTTCCAAATGCATAAAGAGAATGCACGAGGCGTATACTTACTTGACACTGACACGGGCGGAAGAAATTTAAAAAAAAAATAGGCGTTGAAGAGTTAAAATTACAGTGATTTGGTTTATAGAAAGGAAGAAAACGAAGGTGAGTTAAAGAAACTGTGATTGGCGCTTGCTGTGGCGAGTAGCGTTCTCCATTTGTCGGAGAAAGAAAGAGGGGGGAGGAGAGGCTGGATGATTATATTCCTATGGGGCTTTCCATTTTTATTCTTTCTCTATTCTGGGTTCTGTTGTTGACCAAGTTTTTCTAATGAGTCGGCCCGGCCCGGCCCGTGCGGCATTTTACAAAGGACGCAGGAATATTTTTGTAAGCTTAGGTGCTGTATGGTTGATGATCCCTTGAAACTCTATTTTTTATTAGGCCAAAAGGACTTATTCCCCTTAAGTGTTAGTGTAAACCCAAACTCATATTTATTAATTTTTGAACATTTAAATACTCAATTGTCTATTAAATTTTATTTATACTATTAGGGGTAAAATTATTATTTAACAAAAATATTAAAAAAACCAAAAATTTATCATATTTTCCAAACTCTAAGTGAAAAAAATTGTTAGATTTTTAAACTTAGAAAAAAAAATGTGATAAAACTTTCATTTTTAAAATTTTTTATTAAATAACGATTTTACCTTTAATTCTAACTGAAATTTTTAACAGAAATTAACATATAGATAGGTGTTTACGCTTCTGAAAGTTAGTAAATGGGACTTTGAAATTACATCGAAAGTTGGGTGCGAACAAGTCTTTTGGCCTAAAATTTTTAATAAAACTATATATACAACTTTTGTGTACAAACTATGGTATGTTTCTTTGTGATTGAATACTGGTTTATATTTAATTTTTAATTATACAATCAGATAATAACATGTTGTTGCTTTTGCACAAAGTTATGCATATAACATTACTCTAAAATTTGTATATATTTTAAAATTTTATCTTAGTTAAATGACCCCACTAGTTACACTACTACTATGCCCCCTATTGTGCCATTTAACTTATTTATGAATTTAATTTTTTAATTATTATGTACAAATATAGAAATTTAGGATTAAAAGTATATTTTTTTGTTGAAAAAATAGTTTTGTAATAATAGGAAACTAACATATTTGTAGAGGATATGCGAGCTACTTCGACATAACTTTTCATAACTTTTAGTCTTTCAAACTCATTCAAAGGTGCTTCTTGTGAGTCATCAGTCATTGAATGATGTTGGCCGCTAAATCTCTATTTGTTGAAATGACTTTCAAGAATAGATATCGAACTGAATTTGTTTTACCACATAATAATGTTATATTCTATTAGACTCTAGGGGTTAATTTGAGAGGTTAAGTGAATGACCCCTCGTAAAATATCAGAATTCGATTAGCATTATCTCTTATGCGAAAATTTTGGATTGATAAATTTGAGATTGACCTAAATTACTTGGTGCAGTAACCACACTTCACACTCACCTGATCTCTTAATGTGAACCACTTTTACACCAATTTTTCCATCTTCACCATTGCTTCACCAAAATCCACCTTGAAAGACTCTTTAGAGTTGATATAAAACTAGAGAATTTATCTTGTGTAATTTTCATCATAGAGAGCCTTGCATCAAATGCAATGCAACCATGGTGAAATTAACCTCAAGAGTTAATAAAACTAATTAAATACTAGAATTTTTAAGATAAAGGTTTGGGTTCAATTTTCTGTGAAACTTGTGAAATATTGACTTACCTGGTGTAATGGTTGTGGTTTTGATCACTGTGTCCTAGGTTTATCTTATCCAATAAATATGAGCAAGGTCCTTGGTTAAAAAAATAAAACCATGGCGAAACTATTGGAAATTATTATGCCTAATTATGTAAATCAAAAACTAAAAAATTTGACGTAGCCGAATTCTAATTCTTTTTGTTGAATGATCCACATCAATAGAAGGATTCAACATGAGTCATTTCCATGACCTCATTTGCCTCCACTTACTACCATTTGATAACATAACCTTCAGAGACATGGTTAATGTGCATTTTATGTTCTAGTTCCTAGAGAGAAGAGAAAAAAAATCTTTTATAATATTGTGTACTTCTACCTTTGGGGAGGCAATTTTGGACATATCTATAAGTGTCTAACTGTCCTCCAACTGTTAATCAACTGCCCTTAACAGTTAATGCAAACAATCAGATTGGGTCAACCCGTCATAGGTAGATTCAAACCCAATAAAAACCATTTTTGATATTGAGAAATATTTTGATGTTCAAACTTTAATTCCAACATTGGAATATGGATTTAGAAAGAAAATAACTTAGGTTCGTTTTTTATATATTAATGATATTTTAATAATTATTTGATACTATATTAAGTATTTTAATAATGGAAATTATATTAAATATCCTATTTACCCCTTCATTAAGCAAAAATGCCAATTTTTCCTATTCTTAAGCAAAAATGCCAATTTTTTCTTTTCTTAAGCAAAAATGCCTAATTTTCCTATTCCTAAGCAAAAATGCCCTAAACTTTTTTTTAAAATACCAAAATTACCCTTCACCACATCTATATAAATCCTCTTACTCACTCTTATTACACACACTTCTCATATTACTCAAACACTCACTCTCATTTTTACTCAATATCAATTAGTATGGATTCGTTCAGACAGAAAAAGTTTGTATTTCTGAATTCAAATCGAAAAAATTCAGTTCATAAAAAAAGGTATTTATACGAATCTTAACTCAAAACTTAATTTTATTTGTTAAATCTAGTTTATATGTCATGTAAAGGGGGTATTTGAATATTAGATTATAATATAGGGGTTAAATGAGATGTTAGAAAAATATGAGGAGTATTTTGATATTACACAATATATAAAAGATTTAAATAACATGTTAAAAATATATAGGTATATTTTGATATAAGATAACATACAAAGATGTTAAATGAAATATTAGATAATCATGAAGAGGGTCAAATGAAATGTTATAAAAATATAAGAGGTATTTTGATATTAAACATTGTAAGAGCATTATAAATGAAATGTTAGGAATAGATAGATGTTTTTTGATATGAGACAACATACAAAGGTGTTAAGCGAAATGTTAAGTAATTATAATGGGTAAAATGAAATGTAAAAAAAATATGGAGGTTATTTTGATAGTACATAATACATGAAGGATTTAAATAATAAGTTAAGAATAGATAGATGTATTTTGATACGAGATAATACAAAATGGTGTTTAATGGAATGTTAGATAATTATAGGGGGTTAAATGACCCCAACCCACGGTTTTCACGACATCAGCCCACTGTTTCATGTAAAATTTCCATAAGGCCCCCCGTGGACTACCTCCTATCCCCCGGTCCCTAGAAGTTTGAAAAGGCTAACTTTTTCCCCAACCCATGGTCGATCTCTCCTGCCCGCGAGAGAATTCATTCGGTGTGTAGGTTCCACTGTTTTCACGGACCGAGCGTCGATCTCTTTTAACCGATTTTTCTATCAAAAAATCATTGTTTCTGCCTCTAATTTCAACACAAATTAAATCTACATAACCTATAACACAATACCTCTCAAGAAATTTAACGAAAACAATTAAGAATCAAAACATTTTATACATTGTTCAAAATCAAAACCCTAAAGTTTCAAACCTCAAAATATCTCTCAAATCTCAATAAGATGAATAATAACTTGATTCAAACAAAAGTAGGAAAAATGTACTAACCTTCTTTGCTATTGTCGATCGTTGAAAAACATGAAAATCGATGAAAATCTCTTCGTCCATGGAACGCCTATGGGATGATAGTGGGAAAGGAAAATTTCTTTAAATTTGCACAATGGAACCATAGGAAAATAACGTGGAAAACAAGAAAATTTCTTGGTTTAAATATAAGAGCAGTTTGGTTATTTCACAAAAAAAAAAAGCATTTTTGTTTAAACCTAATTGTTTTGGACAATTTCGCTTAACCCCCCTTAATTTTGACCATTTAATATAATTTCCCTTTAATAATATAGGTAAGTATTTACGCCCTTATTCACAAAGATTTTTTTTTCTGTTTCGTTTTTATCTATGATTATTCAAAGAATCTTTTTTTTTGTACGGATGGAATCATACTCTAATACTTACCCAAAAAAAAAATCATACTCTAACCAAAAAAGTATAAAGTTAGATTTAAAGTGAATTTATTTAAACTAAAAATCAAAGTCAGTTTAAGTGAATTCAAGTTTAAAAGTTAAATATTTTTTAATTTGAACTTAAATTCGAAATTTGTGAGTGTTTAGTTTGATAAGTTCGTGATCTTAAAACATTTTGATATAAATAATTTAAAATGATATTATTTTGACTAATAAATATTAAAACTACGTTGTTTTGATCATTTTTTCTACTAAAGTACTAATTAGTATCAAAACAGAACTCCTTCTCCTCTCTCTATATTCTATTGTTACTGAAGGTAAAAACACAAAAACATAATGTATAAAGACAAAGTGTATTGTGGAAATATTTGCCAAATTTTGGATTGTCTTAAAAAAACAATACATTTGATCATCAAATGGGTACGTAATATTTTTTTATGGCCAAAGGACTTATTCCCACCCAAGTTTTAATGCGTTTATAAAATCACATTTACGAGGTTTGAAAAATCTAAAGTCTTAGCTATGAGCCAACTGTTATTAAAAATTTTTATTAGAGACAGAGATAAAATCGTTATTTTACTAAAATATTAAAAAAATATAAAATTTATTATATTTTTTCTTTTAAATTTTAAAAACTATCAACTTCACTTACGTCTAATATTTTCTAACTTTGAAATGTCACAATTTTCCCCCCAAATCTAAAGTTTTTTCTTTCATCTCTTCAGCCACTATCTCCGATGTCGATGACCTCTCCTCTCTATCCTAAAACATTGATCAATGCACAACAATCTCCTTTCTTTAGATCTCTTTGTCTTGACAAAGAGACAAAGAGACTATCTCTTCGTTGAGACGAAAAGACTAATCTTTTTGTCAGAGATGAAGAGATCTTTAGATCTCTTCGTCTCTAACAAAGAGAAAAGATGAAGAGACTGTCTTTTCATCAAGATAAAGAGATTTGAAGAGAGAAGGTGTCAGCCAAAGTTTTAGGGTGAAGAAGGAAAGTTGTCAACATCAAAGATGATGGTCAAAAAGAAGGGAAAAAAACCCTAGATTTAGAGAGAAAAGAATATAACTTTTCAAAATTAAAAAACTTTAGATAAAAGTAAAATGTTAGTTTTTAAAATTTATAAATAAATAAATTTTATATTTTTTTAATATTATTAAAAAATAATAATTTTATCCCATTTTGAACTAAAAAAATTTCAATTTTAATTAGTTTATAAAAGAAATTTTAAAAATATAAGTTAGAAAACACATTAAAACTAAAGTGAAAAATAGCCTTTTGGCTCTTTTTAATCACGAATCTTTTAATTCCAACGCTAGTTTGAGGCCTGGCTGAGAATCGTAAGTCTTGGGAAGCACAATGACATATGTAGCTATCAGCCCCACTTGACATAATTCTGGTAAGCTTGGGAAACGATGAACAAAAGTTGAATTCACTGCTGGTATTTAAGAGAAAGCGTGGAGGAAATGCCAACAAGTTTGCAGGGGAAAGACATGTACGTACTTGGAGAAAGAAAGTATAGAGTTGGCAGTAGACTCTACTGTACCGTACCTAGTATAATTGTACTTCAGATTCAGTCACATCAAAAATCTTTCACCAAAACCCACGGGGTTTACCGTTTACGTAACAAATATTCCCTGTCTCCGCCGTCACATTTGGGAAGCATTCACGCTTCTCTGGCTGCTGTTTAATATAGTCAAAAGAAATCATCCAAGGCCGAAGTAAAATGATAATTCAACAGGTAAAGCCGAGTTTTTAGCCGTTCTTTTCTGTTTAAGAAAGAAATTTTTTTATTAAGATAAAAATAAAAATAAATATATATTTAATTGGTCCATTATTCTCTCTTACATATATATATATTTATTAATCACTTGTATAATAAATTATATTTAAAATTTTTTAAATTATTATAAATATGTTCTGTTTCTAGCAGAGACAAGGGAAAGGGAATGAGAAAGAAGTTTTTACGGAGAATAAAGATTTTTCATTATTCATGTATCGAAGATGAAAAAAGAAACTAGGGACAAATGTGTAATTTTAGTCCTCTAAGTTCTCTCTATTCATTTACCATATCTATTTATTTAAAAACCCCACAAGTTTGTACATCTCTTTGTTCATTTTCATCATAAAGGGAAAAAAAAAAAACAAATATTAAAACACTTACAAAATTAAATAAAAATGAAAAAGAAAAGAGTCGAAATTCACATCTCTTCTATGGGAATTAACAGAGCCGCCAAGCTGCCAAAATTTACTCTCAACGGCTTCACTTTTAAACTAAGCTGCATAATCAAGCCCCAGCTCTATCTTACACGTGTCCCCCTCACACGTGCCACATGCTTCTAATCTTCTCTTCTTCACCGGTACCACGTGGCTTGCACGTGAATCCACCGGCTCAAACCCCAGTGTCAGCTCTAGCCCCAAGCCCATGTCATCCTTGGTGGCTTGCTCATTCAGCCTCGCACCAGACTGTTGCTCGGTTCGGAAGAAAAGCGGGGCCGTCTCAGCTGTCTCGGCGGACACCATGCTCTCACTATCCTTGCTCTCATTCTCAACAACAGCCAACTCGGACTGGTGACTCAGTGACGATTCGTGGCTCGTGGACCGGTTCATTTCATCCACGTAACACTTCGTCTCCGGGGACCGTGCTGGTTCATCAACCGAGTTGTTAAACTCAATCTTCCTAGCTTTCGGCTTGATTGATCGCTTAACCCGGCACCGGGTCTTGACCCGGTCAACTGACGCCGCGGAGTTATCATCTTTTGAAACATGGCGAATATCGTACGCCTTCAGCGGGGGACCCTGGCTGATCGCAGCGGCTTCAGAATTAATAGGCGTAATCGGAGCCCCCTTGAGCACGGCTTCAACAGCAGCCTGGCAAAGCTGCCAACTACCCGACCATAACAAACCCACCGACCCATAAATCGGGTTCACTATTCTCCCGCAAGCCTCGTATAACAAAGACCTGAAAATTGCTGAAATCAAGAAGAAAAAATAGAGTACGTTATTTACGAAAATGCCACTGTCGAAACATTAAAACTCCGTCTAAAGAAAGGAAGGAAAAAACACGAACCAGGACGGAGATGTTCAGGGCCAGCGTTGATGAGGTTCATCAGACCAGCACGGCCGTAGAACTTAGCGAGAAAGACAGTGGCGTTAGCTTGACACTCGGGGGATTTGATCCACTGCAGACAAGGTCGTATACTGCAATTCTCACTACAGCCTTTGCGAAGAACGCGACACCCATTACAGCTCATACGCATTTTCAAAGTAGTATAAGAAGAGGAAAGAATCTGATTAAATATCGTTCCTTTGAAGACGAAGAGGTAGAGAGGAGGATGGTGCTTTGTAGAATAAAAGAAATGAATGAAGCGGTTGTATTTAAGAGTAAGAGAAGAGCCGCTGGGTTTTTAGGTTACTTAGCGGACGCAGTTGTTTTATCTCCAAAACACTGGTTTCCACATTCCAGGAGGTTAGGGCTCCTACCACTTTTGAACTTCTACAATACGGATTATCCATGTTCACTCTCGGTGAGAACGCGTGCTTGTCACTCTCCAGCGCTGGAGATTGAAGTCATGTCATCATTAATCACGCTAATTGAATCACGTATCTACGATTCACTGAAAATTAAATTTTCTATATCATAATATTATACCATAATTTTTTTTTTAAATTAATATAATAAAATAATAAAAAATTTTAATTAATACTTTAATAATATAAAATATATCATAAATATTTGTAAATTTTAATTTTTTTTATATATATTTTTAAAATACATCAATATATATATATAATATAATTGACATATTTTAGGGTTATATATCATTTTTTATTTTAATAATATCATAAAATATATATTATATATTATAAAATATTATTAATAAGTGTTTTTAAAATCAGACCAATAGATGAATTAGTCTTTAAATTGGTTCATTTTAATCAATTCAATCTGTTATTAAATTATGATATATTTTTTGAAAAATATCAAATATTTATTATTTTTTAATATAAATATATAAAATATTAATTAAATAATAAATATAAATTATTAATATTTATATATAAATTAAAATAAATTATAAAATTTAGATAAATCTAATTAAAAAAGTATTGTTGTTATTATTGTAACTGTTTCATTCGTGACAGCATAGAAGTTACAGAACTGTTCTGAAACCGATGAGTTTGGTCCTTCTCTCTTCAAATTGCCCTCGCTTAGTCTCTGAATTACAGGATTAACATTTCAGAATCCGAGGGAATAAGAGGGTAAAACAGGGAGTCAGTAAAGTTAGGACAGGTGGAGAAAAAGGCTGAGAATGCCATGCAGTAGGCTCCAAATTTTGGGAAGGAAATGAAGAGCGCGTGGCATTCACTTGCAGGTGTCAGAGTGCGGTCGAATCGCCACATATTGGGGTAAGAGAAGGGCCCCATTTAAAAGGAGGTCCCAGCTTTCTTAAATGAAAATTATTAAAGAATTAAGCTCCGGGTTTCCGGGAAGTCATGGTGTCAATTACTGGAAAAACCACCTTCGGACAAAACAAGTGACCGGTTTCCGGTTTTAGTTTTTGGGACTGTGGGCGCAGTAGAAGACCTGTTAGCCAGCGGTTTTGGAGGGGCCCTTTGTAATTTCGTGCTTATCCTTAAACACATCACACTCAACTTGGATTAGCCAGTAAGCTGTCTTAAGTACTAGATTAGAGCAACTAATCTATTGGCTATTACCAAGGTAGTTTGACGGTTTATTTGTATAAATAATATATATATAATTGTATATAGTATTTTATACATAATTTTATTATTTATATATTTTTTTATTTTTTAACTAAATTACTCGTTCCTATCCAAGGTTAGGTGTAACCTTAAACTTTTATCCTCCAATTTTTAAAAACCTAAACTCTCCTTTATAAACAAAATTATATTAAAATTTTCAGTTAAAATTAAGGGTAAAACTATTATTTAACAAAAAAATTTTAAAAACTAAACTTTTATCACATTTTCTCTCTTTAATTTAAAAATCTAACAATTTCTCTTTACCTAAAGTTTGAAAAACAACAATTTCATCCTTAAAGTTTTAAAATCATCACTAAAGATGGCAAAGTCTACTATCTCTAGCTACTTTCATTCTCCCACCCATTTTATCTCTCCCTGTCGACTTGTTCCCACCCATTGATTAAAGTGACTACTTTTAACAAAGACAAAATTGTCTTTATTAGAGAAAATCATTGTTGTTGGTGGGTGGGAATAAGTCGGCAAGAGGAGATAAGAAGAAAGAAAAAGCCAACACAGTTAAAGACAGTGAACTTCACCATCTCGGACAATGGTTTCGAAATCCTAGGGGTGAAATTACCACTTTAGAAACTTTGAGTGGTGAAAAATTATTAGATTTTCAAACTGAGAGAGAAAATACAATAAAACTTTAATTGTTAAATTTTTTTAATTAAATAATAATTTTCTCTTAATATTAACTAAGTTATTTAACAAAATTTTACCTATAGTTGAGAGTTTTAGGTTTTTGAAAATTAAAATGTATAAGTTTGAAATTACACTTAACCTTGGGTGGGAACATATCTTTTGCCTTATTATTATTTTTTTAACCAATTGTAAATAATAATCTTATATTGAATGCATTTTACTTTTTAAAAAAAACTCCAAAATGCAAATCTTTTCTTCTCCCTGCACTTATAAAATTCTCCAAAAACTCTTTTAAAAAGGCCAAATGACTATATCCCACCCAAAGTTTGATAAAATGACAAATTTCTATTGTTAAGTTTAAAAAACCTAATTTATCACGGTGTCTGTTTAAGTGAATTATTAATTTTAACAAATAAAGAGTATTTATATTATTTTATCCAAATATCATAATATGGGGTTTAAGTGGGGGTGTAAGTGTCATTTTTAAAACGTATCAGAAGGCAAATGAATATTTTTCCTATCTTATTTTGAAAATTATCATATTTACTTATATATTAAAAAAAAAGTTATAATTCTAATAGTTTTAATATAACATTTATGTTCATAATTTGTTGTATTCAATTTATTTTTTTGAGATGTAATAATAATTTTTAAAATTATTGAAAACATATTAAAATTTACAAATTATTAAAACACCCTCAAACTTCTTCAAAATTTAAAAAACCCCTAAAATTGTTCATTATCACCCTTAAAATTTTTAAAAATTATAGTTTATCTCAAATATATAATTATATATCATTGACACCTCACACCCTTATTTATACTTATATTAGTATTTTTTTTTAGTTTTAATTAAAATTAATATAAATTATTGAAGGGTCTATAAATTATTTAATAAACTTTTGAAGCACAATATTATTTAGTTAAAAGCGGGTTTTTTTTTGTCTTATATTATTTTTTATAAAAAATTTTGCAAGTTTTTTTTAACAAATTTAATAGATATGCGAGAAATCGATTATTTCAGACATTTTCTTTTTAATGATCGACAACCTTTTCAATTATTTCAAACTTAACAAATAAAAATTAAAAAAAAAATGATGATATGATAGAGGTATATATGAGAAATCTTAAATTTTTAAAAGTGTTTATAATATTTTTTTAAAATAATGACATCTTAATTAGATTTTTTTTCTTTTTTATTATTTTATTTTTTAAAAATTGTATCATATGATACATTATAATATTTGATATATGATACGAAAAATTAAGTTTTCGATATATAATATAATACGTAATTCGACTACCATGATTTAATCTTTTAGCACCTTGCCAGTAATCGTTCATCTAATAGTTTATCTCTAAATACTTAGTTATCTATGATGAAATAGCATATTGGCAGTAAGAAACCATATAGTTTTCAATTCAAATCAGTGGAGAAGGAGAGGTTGAAAAGTGAAAGGAAAAAGAAAAAAAAATAATTTGATTTAAAGTGTAATTAATTTATATTGTTAGCAGTGTAAGTGATATTAATCGTATTGTAACATTAATACATAAATACAAAAAATTACTATTGATTTTGACAAATAGAGAGAATCTAAACTATTGGGGGTTAAGTGTGATTTTGTATTGGGTATACATTGATTTTGCCTTTTTGGGGGGATTAGTACAAGAATTTAAACTCTTAGGGGTTAGGTAGCACATACATATGTCAACCGTGCAAAGTCTTGTTAGATTTTTGAAATTACAATTACCCTTAGAGCTTGAAATCATTATAATCGATCCCCTATTTCACCCCTTTTGGCTTGAAATGTTCACAATTACCCCCAATATGTCAAAGTAGTTTTAAACCTGAGATTTCACATGATTGACGTATCTATGGGCCAAGTGAAAATTTTCATTCAACTCACCCCAAAAATAAACAAAATCAATTCATATTTGATTATTTATCGACTTAGTGTGGAACTATATCAATTGAGTACTCACTCCAATTGATGAAATGCACAAGTATTTCAATTACTTAATCCCAATCACATTCACAACTCCGACATCAACACAACTATGATATTCAACCCAAAACCAAATTTTTTAACGATGGTATAAACCATTTAAATCTTAAAATATTTTAGTGAGACAAATATTTCATCATTATATTTACAAAATTTAAGAATGAAACATCAAATTCTAACATATTGTCTCAAAATGTCGATTGAATATCAAGTGAAATCTTAAAGAATAACCTCATAATCAACAAAAATCTAACAACACTAGCAACATTGCTAAAATCAATGATGAACAAGAAGTAAGATGGGGAAGAAAGTCAATGAAATAGAATATGGATGTTGGCGATAGCGAAAGACTATTGTGGGTTTTGGCCAAAATTTTGTCAAAGGAGTTGAAATGTCAAACTGAAATCACTAAAAGGGTAGAGAATGTATGAAAATCCACTTTATAAATAGGGTATTTTAGTCAAACCCTTGTATAGTGGTTATATAAGTATAAAATTAGAAGTGTGGTTATATTGGTTTGACTCTCAAATTTTGGGATAATTTATTAATTTCCCTATTTATATTTTGACAATTGAAATTGCATTAAAGACAAATGCATGGTAGTTGAATTACGTATCATATCATGTACCAAAAACCTAATTTTACGTATCATATATTGAGTATCTTATGATACAGTTTTTAAGAAATAAAATAATAAAATATTAATAAAAAATAATTGACACATCATTATTTTTAAAAATATCAAAAACACATTTGAAAATTTAAAATTTTTTACATACATCTCTACTATATTATTATTTTCTCTTAAAAAATATATCAATAATATGTATTATATCATATAATATATTCATTGTATCGTATTAATTATAATACATCTTATGATACGTATCGTTTTTTATCTGTATTATATCGTATCGTAAGATATTGATAACTATGCAGCAAATGATAAATAAAATTTCAATAGTATTTTATTCATGGTTGAATTTTTAGTCATTTTAATAATCTTTTGATAATTTTTTTATCTTACTATTTTCTCAATATTTAAAAAAGGGCATAGTAAAAAAACCTTGGATCACTATAAAACATTGATTGAAAATATAATATTCTACAAAATCATTTGTTGTCAACGTTTAATATTATTTTTAAAAATATAATAAAATTATATATATATTATTATATAAGTTGATAATTTTAAATTAAAAATAAAATAATATTCAATTATATAATAATATATTATCTATATATTTAAATTATATATTAATAATGTATACACGTATTATTATTTTTAAAAAATATTATACTCTAGGTATTAAATAAATAAATTTTTATAAGTTTTTTCTTTTCATCATTAAAATTTAAAAAACTTATCCTTTTTTATAAACAAGAAAAAAAATAAATACTTTGAATATTATTTCCTAAAATCATCACTTTATTAACAATAAACTAAACATTAGATTAGATTAAATGATAGTGTTTATTGGTTAGTGAAATGTAATGCTTATTGCATTAAACAATTGTTTAATGGCTGGACGGCCGCGAAGAATTTGGAGGATAACAAGTCCACATAATTTTTTATTTTATTTATATTATCTTGAAACTATCATGGTAAATAATTTTAATGGCTTAAAATTAATAATAAAATTCACTAGTGAAGCAAGAGCACATTACTTCTTTTGGCTCTTTTAGCTCCATTTGTATTATTAGAACAAGGGATATTGAATTTTTTATCATTTTTTAAATTATGTATACAAATAAATCATTTATATTAAACTCTAAATAAAAAATACTATAACAATAACATTTTTTTTTAAGATATCTCTGTTGATGTAACTCATACAAAAAGAGAAAATATACAACAGTAATATCTCTCTTTTTACTGAGCCTTTTAGCAAAGAAATAAATTTCTATAACATGAAAAAATTCTTCAACAAAAAAGGTACCTATGATTAAATAATAAAACTGGTGATAGAAACCATTATAAAAAATTCAATTTAAACCTGTGATTTCATATTGGTAAATTATTTAATATTGTACTGACGGCTAAAAAATATGAAAATTCGGATATAGATAAAAAACCAGATGAAGAACAAGTTAGCATTAACGCCAAAGGTTGGCGCCAAGCCTTAGTGTTAACACTAACCTGTTTTTCATCTAATTTTTTATCCAGACCTGAATTTTCATATTTTTTAACTATCAATAAAATATTATAATAATATTATAACAATATTAAACAATATAACAACATGAAATCACAATATTAAATAATCTAACAATATAAAATCATGGGTCCAAATTGAATCTTTTATAATAGTTTCTCTTACTGATTTTATTATTCAATCATAGGTATATTCTCTGTTGAAAATTTTTTTTTCATGTTGCAGAGATTCCTTTATTTACTGGAAGACTAAATAGAAAGAGAGAGATTACTATTGTGTATTCTCTCTTTCTGCATGAGTTACATTAACAGAGATATTTTGAAGAAATGGTTTAATGTTATGCTATTTTTGTTTAAAGTTTGAAATGGGTGACATATATGTATATACTATCTAGTCACATAAAGACATATTATTATTTATATGTAAAATTGTATACATTATTTACGCGTATAATACTGCTCTTTTTAAGATGATTTAAATTTGTATAATTTATTGTCTAACTTGCAGTATATAATGTGAAGCTTCTAATCCTAGATTTTGTTGAATTATAAATATTATCAATAAAACTATATACACAAACAATGATATATTATCATGTGATAAAATATTGTTTTATTTTTAATTTTAAACTATTTAAATAATATAATAAGACATTACTAATTATGTATTAAACTAAGCTCTTATTTTATAACCAACTGTAAATAGGCTAGATTCATGGCATGACAGGCCTGAATTTGGGTGTGGGACATTGAAATTGGAGACAGCAATGACTGAAGACTTTGACCAAATTAAAAATTATTTTAACCTCAATTAATTTCATGAGATTTCTTTTATAATGTTTTTAATATTTCGTTAGAGTAGATAGATTTTGAAGTTGAGGGAGAGAGAGTGATAAGGTGTGATGGTATGTGACAATGATGATGTAAGGAGATGAAGATGAGCAGCGACGGAGAGCGGCATAATTTGGGTATGATTTACATTAACATGTCAATACCACCTTAAATAATTTGGCACAAAAAATTAAGACACTATTTATTAGAATGTATCAAGATTTTTAAAATCGGATCGGAATAAAAATCGTTTTAAGTACTGGTTTCGATCGGACCGTTTGAACCAGTCGGTTGGACCGGAATTATAGTTTAGTCAAACTTTCAAAAACCGGAATGCTAAGCATGGCAAGGATACAAACCGGTTCGTTTTAAGCTGGGAGTAAGTATGTTGTTTTGCTCTACTTACTGCTTTCCATACAAATACACATTAAGCAATTCACTGTACAAAAGTCTCAAGCAATTCACATCATGAAGTTCATTGTACAAAAGCCTTAAGCAATTCACAGAGTTCATTGTTCACTCATGCAGTTTTAAATTTAAAACTTTCAAAAATTTTCACAGCCTTAAGCAATTGATCCAAAGAGTTTACAAAACCTTACAAAACACCAGCTTCCCGTCATTGCCTGAGAAGTCGCCGATCACGACAGCAATGGAAACTCATCGTCGTCAGCCACAGTCTGAGCCGAGAAGTCGCCGTGAAACTTGCAAATATAGCCATGAAACTGCTGCCTTGTGAGCCTGTAAACCAACACCCCTCGACGACAGCATCGTTGTCGGCCACCGTATTTAAACCGTCGTCGACAAGGAACAGGAGGGAAGAGGAAGTTCGTCGGAGAAATTCGTCTGCTGCAGCAATTGAGGATTACGTCTGCATGCGCTGGAATGAACAGGGAAAAAAAAGAAAACAGTGTTATATGCAGCCTTGAATTGGGATTTGCTGGATCGGATTGGACTGCTGTTCAGGAGAGAATCGGCGGTTCAACTGCGGCCTAATCCGATTTTAATTCCAAAACGGTTTTGCCTTCATCAGCGCCCAACTACAGTACCGGTTCACGGACCGACCGATTCGATCGGCCGGTCCGGCCCGGTTTTTAAATCCTTGGAATGTACAATAATATTACTATTCGTTTATGTTCAAATGCTTTTATGAGGAAAAAAAAAAACATGAGTCTTACATCTATTTGCCAAAAAATTATTTAAATATTCATTCAAAATTTCTACGCATACCTTTCAAGCTTTGAAAACCAATTATTACACAACTGATTATAAAATTATATTTTTTTTTCTTGGAAAATCTGTTACTAATTTCAGTATGAAACATTTTTTAATTATTATTTTTTTTTGGATTTATATTTGCACGAGTTTTGGATTAACTTTGGAACTTTGTAATATGGAAAGCAAAGCCACATGAATCATACATGTGAACAATCAACACAATAATTTTCTATCATATATGAGAATAGAAACAAATTAAAGATTCAATAAAGATGGCTCTCAATTGACGATGGCTAAATACTTTTGCATTTTATATTATTATTATTATTATTAAGCATATTAATTAGTGCAATACAACAATCATTAGCATGATTATCACTACTTGTTAATTGGTAGATAAATATTATAAATTGATGATTTAGGTAAGTTTGGAATAATTAAAAATAAATCAACCATCATTTCTTTTGGTGGGAGGGGTTTAACGTGTTTTCGAATCTCTTTTATAAAATCATTGTTTTTTGGGTTAGTGAAATGTAACTCATACAGAAAAAGAGAATATATAACAATAATATCTTTCTTTTTACTCAACCTTTCAACAAAAAAAGAAATCTTTATAACATGAAAAAAATTTTCAATAAAAAAGGTATCTATGATTAAATAAAAAAAATGATGAGAGAAACCATTATAAATGATTTAACCTGGATCCGTGATTTTATATTGGTAAATTATTTAATGTTGTATTGATGGTTAATAAAAAACAAAAATCCAGGTATAAATAAAAAACTAAATGAAGAACAAGTTGACGGTAACGCCAAGCCTTGGCGTTAGGTTGGTGTCAAGCCTTGGCGTTAACATCAACCTATTTTTCATCTTATTTTTTATCTAGACCAGAATTTTTATATTTTTTTAACTATCAATAAAACATTATAACAACAATAAATAATATAACAACGTGAAATCATAATATTAAATAATCTAACAACATGAACTCATGGGTCCAAATTGAATCTTTTATAATGTTTTCTCTCACCGGATTTATTATTCAATCATAAGTACATTCTCTGTTGAAT
The DNA here is from genome assembly GCF_011075055.1 of Mangifera indica. Taxonomy (NCBI): domain Eukaryota; kingdom Viridiplantae; phylum Streptophyta; class Magnoliopsida; order Sapindales; family Anacardiaceae; genus Mangifera; species Mangifera indica. The sequence continues at coordinate 11,653,681 of NC_058151.1, read as the reverse complement.
AATTTTTTTTCATGTTGCAAATATTTATTCCTTTGTTGGAAGACTAAGTAAAAAGAGAGAGATTACTATTGTGTATTCTCTCTTTCTGCATGAGTTACATCAATAGGGATATTTTGGAGAAATGAGTTACTGTTATGCTATTTTTGTTTAAGGTTTGAAATGGGTGGCATATATGTATAAATTATCTAGTCACATAAAGACATATTATTATTTATATATAAAATTGTATACATTATTTACACGTATAATACTACTCTTTTTAAGATGATTTAAATTTGTATAATTTATTATCCAACTTGTAGTATATAATGTGAAGCTTCTAATCCTAGATATTGTTGAATTATAAATATTATCAATAAAATTATATACACAAACAATGATATGTCATCATGTGATGAGGTATTGTTTTATTTTTAATTTTTAACTATTTAAATCATATAATAACACATTATTAATTATGCATAAAATTGTGTATATGTTATTATTCAAATATTATTTCTATCTTTGTACCATGCTTGAATTATTAGAAAGGGTGAATTACATTTTCCCATTCAATGTTATATAGGCCAAAAGACTTATTCCCACTCAAGGTTTAGTTCATGGTCGGACTCTCATCTGCTAAGTTTATAAAATCTAAATTCTTATCCCTCAACTATTTAAGTTAATAAAATTCATTAATATTAAATGTATAATCATTATTTAACTAATAATATTAACGATAAAATAAAATTTTATTTCATTTCTCCATCTTAATTTTAAAAATTGACAATTTTCCCTTAGCTTAGTTTTGAAAACTTATATTTTTCCCCCTTGGGTTTCATTTATTTTCTCTCTTTCTCCAACAACCTTTCTTTGATCAATAACCCATGTTTTTTCTTTGTCGATGCTCCCTCTCGCCTCCCAAATCAATTGACGAATTGGTCAAATCATCAAATCATCAAACGCTCTTGTTTGGGCACTTTCATTCGAACATCCACTCTTGTTCAAATTGTTTGTGAAACTAACACATGAGTTGGATGCCCTTTGTTTTCGTTTTCGTCTTCATGAAGATAAGTCAGAGGGAGCGCCAATAAATTCAAGCATTTCATTTTCAACGAAGCCTGAACTTAATCACTGATTTGTTTTAAAATAACCACAACAATTCATTTTTTTTTACAATTCAACGATTTGAGAGAGAGTAAAACCAACTATATTAAACAAGTTAAATTTCAGATTTAGTAATTGACCTTATAATTACTTAATTAAATAAATCAAGTGTTCGATCTTAAAATATTATAAAAAAAAAAACTTAAAACTTTTGACCTCTTTTATATAAAATCTTTATTTTTACTACTCAAACAATCTATTCAAAGCATCATCCAACATGGCAATATTGTTTGTCGTCTTAAATTTATATTTTAAGACTCGCAAGGCCAAAGGGCTAGAAAGTTGTGATGGCTAAGGAGGGACAGGAGAAATTTAAGGAAAAGGTACAGGGCAGGCAGCGCGTGAGTGTGGAATCTTAGTTGCAACGTCACCTCCTCAATAGCTCCAGGTTTTCAGGAGTATTACCTTTTCTCACGTCTCCTAAAACCCACGGCTGCGTTGTCGGTTTTATTTATTTTCCATCCCCAGATCAAGGCTATACCACTTTTGCCTTTTCCGCTCTTTCGCTTATAATAATACAATAAATACTCTCCATTCCACGTGTCAAAATAAAACTTTCAATTTATTTAATTAAATAATTAAAAAAAAAGGAATACTAAATTTAAATTTTATTTTATTTAATGTGATTAATTTATTTAATTTAAAATTTTTTTGCTAAAAATATAAATACATATCTTTATATATAATTTAGATTGATAAATAACATATTATTATATAATTACATAATTTTAAATTAAAAATAATATTTAATAAAATAATAATATATAATCTATATACATAAATTGTATAAAAAAAATTGTATATGGATCGTTACACATTCACGGGTACACTCACTAACAAACAATGTATTTTTTTAATCAAGGTCGGTTTTAATTATTTCATTTTATTTGATAACAATTAAGCAACTAATCTGTCTTTTTTAATAGTGTTATATATGAATAAATTAATAATAGTTTTAAATATTATATATATATATATATATATATATATATATATATATATAAAATCAGTCTAAATTTATTTTAATGTTAAATAAATCAAATTATATATTTAATAATAAATTATACAAATTTTTTTAATAATATTTTTGACTAATTAACCAATTTGACCATTAATTAACTAATTTGACCACCGATTGGATCAGATCACCCCTTCAATAAAAAACTATATTATAATACTAAAATGTTAATTGAATGTTAAAAGCGTTTCTCCCTTTGCCTTCTCCATTTCAAAAAAACTTATAATTGTTTAGGTAAGATGTAATGTTATGTGATTTGATGGATGTTATTATAATTTCAATATAGTTTTAGATTCATTGCACTTCGATTACGATAGTCAAAATTTGTGAGAAATTGTTATTTAATTTAAAGAAATTACAAAAGTCATGACATTTAGTGATCCATATTTTCTATTTATAGTTTTTAGATGAAGTTTTGTGTTATCCGCTAATTGCTAATTGATTCCGTAAATATTGTATCTCTGAATTTGACCAAGAAGAAAGTTTGGTTATAATAATATAATATAAGTTGAATAGATGAACTTTAGCATGTTACTTCAAAATAATTTGAGAACCTTTTTGGTATTTCACGATGAATAAAACATGGGCGGCTTACCAATCGATTACATGATGATTAACATTCACCTAACTTAATTTCCTCAATTTTAGATCGCACATGAAAATAATTATCTATATAAAATATATTATTAATCCTTAATTCATCATGAATGGTATCCAAGGCACACGAAGTTGACCCTTTAAAAAAAAAAAAATAACGAGAAGGGTTAGTCTTGAGTATGATCTGAGCCGGTTCAATCTTAACAATCAATTCGATTTAATTTAATTTAGTTTAAATTCATTTGATTAAATTTTAAATCAAATTCTAATAAAAAGATTTAACTTATTTTTTAATTTAAGCCAAACTCGAGTGGAGAAGTGTTTAGTTCAGTTCAGTTCAAATTTACGACTCAAATAAGTAGTTCAAATTTGTAGCTCAATTCGACTCAAATTCATAGCTCAAATCAGTTTGAATTTAATAGTTCGAATTCATGACTTGGTTTGGCTCAAATTAAAAATTTTGAATATTATTTGGATAAAACGATATCGTTTTGTTAATAAAGTACGAACTTGAGCCATAAATTTGAGTTATACATTCAAACTATCAATTTGAACTATTAATTCAAACCAAACTGAGTTACGAACTTGAAATACTGATTCGAATTATGAAATTAAGTCAAACTTGAATCAAATCGATCTGAGTCATTTTTTATTCAAATTAAATTCGAACTGAGCTTAATTTTGACTAAATAAACTTGAATCAAATTTGAATTAAAATATTTTTAATTTAAGTTAAACTTGAGTTAAGAGATGTTTGAATTCGACTCAGTCTATATCTATTTTTAAAGAGAGTTTAATAATTAATTTCATAATTATTAAATTAGATAAATAAAAAATTATTTTGATATACCATAAAAAGATACTTGAATCCAAACTTTTTACGATGAAAACCCCACTTTTTTATTATCCAAACCACTCCTTGGACTTGCACAAAAATTAACAACATTCCGTTCATGGTTGTAATTTGTTAATATTTGATTATTATTGGTCAGAGAGTCTAAAAATGACCACAATGTAGGGTTGACGTTAATTACCTTAATGAATCGGTTGTCTACATTCATCTGATCTAAGAATTAAACTATATAATAAACAATTATTAATTGATAACATTGGACTTCGTGTAACAACTCCTTCTAAAATGACACATTGATAATTTGTTATATGGAGGTTAGTATTAGATATGATAATTTTAATTTTAATTTAAGATTTTAATTTTAGTAGGGAAGAGATTCTTCAATAAAAATAAAGAAAATGATGAAAACAAAAAATTTTCTCATAATCGAGGATAGATAGGGGATTAGGATATAAGTGTCATTTTTTCACCCTGTCTCTATTCTCGTTCCGATCTTTCTCTCTTTATATTAATATTTTTATTTAAAATGCTAATATATTTTTATAGTTTTAGATTATTTATATTTTTTAATGTAATTATATTTTTATTGTGTATATTTATGTGGTTAATATATGATATTTGTGATATTTGAAATAATGGGTTAATTTTAATTTTAGTTAATTTTGTTATTTAATATATTTATATTGTGTTTAGATGATACAAAGAAGAGATTTTTTTCTGTGGGACAAGAATAAAATGAGAAGACGATTTTTCTTCAAAGGGAGGAGATGGAGAATCATTTTTATCCTCGAAACAGAGACGAGACAAAGACAAAAATTGATATCCTTTATGAGGACAGAGAAAAGGATGAGGTTGAGATCCCCTCTTGCCCCTCCCTGTTGCCATCTGTCATCCCTAGTTAGTATCTAATTCAATATTGCCTATATTTGCAATTAAAAATCAAACCTCATCTATCAAATAGCTCCCTTTCTCGCGAAGAAAAATCCCCTTTTTGTCTCTGTAGGGAAAAATTTTCTTTCCGTATATTCTAAATAAATAACAAAATTAAATAAAATTAAAACCAACCACTATTTCAAATGTAAACAATATCATATATTAACCACCTCAAAATACATAACAAAAATATAAATAATCTAAAACTATAAAAATATATTATTATTTTAAACAATTATATTAATATAATAGGGGTGGGGATGGGGACAGGGTCCAAGACGAGGAAAGGGACGAGGACAGAGTCAAGGATAGGGGTTAGGTGAGGTGGAGTGGGAAAATGACACATATATCTCTGTCTTCGATTAAAGAGATTTTTTTGGCCCCGTTTTTATTTTTATTAAAGAACCTTCTCCTCATTAAGGTCGGGAAGGGTCAGAAACCCTAAATTCAGATTAAAATTGTCATCTCTAATGGCGAGTGTAGAATGTCAGTCTCCATAGAACGTGGAAAAAAGGGCACCTTTCCATTTGCTCAAGCTTCCTGGTTTCAAGCATGTCTTTTTACTTTGTTTCACAGTTAAAACGTTTTAATGCGTATTATTTAGAATAAGATCCATAAAGCTCGTCAATTGGAACAAACAGTGGGTCGTGAGTCATTCATACGGTCTGAAAACTGGGCGGCCGGCCGCCAGCAATTTGGAGGACAATGACTTCCAACTTGCAAAACCTCCCATGGTTTTGCATTTCTAATGTTTATCTTTTTATATTATAAAATAGTGGTGCATTAATGCCAACTTTTCCTGCTAATTTGTCGTTGATGAGACAGAATAAAGTCGGGCAAGTGCCCTCATTTATAATAATAATCCATCGATTCATATTTTCTTTTCAAGTTCAATCTAGAAACTCCTTGATTGGAAAATCCATGTTCAGTTTCTATTTTAATGTCTTCCTTGGTTCCAGATGTAAGAGGATATTCTGAGCTGTGGCTTGTTTCATAATTCTTAAAAAAAAATTGTCATGGCATCAAAGTAATACAGATTAGCTTCTGAAGCCCATTGGCTGGAGGGTGAAATAGTTTTAACATCAGAATAATGCTTCCATAACAAACTAAAGTGTTGATATCTTGAAGGCAAATTAAATTACTATGGGCTCCATAAGAATCAGAATTTCCGTAATAATAAAATTCTGTATACCCATTTTGAGTACACAAATAAATATACATTTGATATATATCATTAAATGATTAGATAATTTTAAATTAAAAATAAAATAACACAGAATCATATAATTATATATTATTTATATACACATTTATATACTAAAAGATGTATGCGTATAACAATGCTCTTTCTGTAAAATAATTGTTGATGTCTCAGGAGTTAAGTGGGTTGGGCTTTCAAGCCTAAAATAATGGATTACTAGGCCCATAAGGTTTCACTCTAATTAGTAATTATCTAAAATTTTATTTTATTAAGAATGATGATGATCAATGACAAGAGCCATTATATACATACATACTTTGAATATATAAATATATATTTATATATATTATTATATGATTAGGTATTATTTTATTTTTAATTTAAAATTACTTAATCACATAATGATACATATAAATATGTATATATTTGTGTACTTAAATTAAGTACACATAGTTTTATGTTAATTAGAATTTATAACAAAGTGAAGGGATTACTTAACAAAAAAAAAAAATAATAATAATAAACGAAGGGAATGGAATGTCATTTCTTTTAAAATTTATATAAAAAATGAAGTTAAAGGATTTTATGGGTTAATTTAAGAAAATAAATTAATTTTAAAACTTTCAAATGGGGTTTTGGCCTATTATTTTCGTCCATCTTTTCGAATGATGAAAAAACTACAAAATACTCAAATTTTTTCTTCATAGGAAATAACCAGGCTCCAAGTATCTCTACCAAGCCTTTCAAATGACTCGAGACCTTATAACGAGAAAAAGTGAAAGAAAGTCTACTACTTTTGTTCAAATGACAACTCTCACATAAGCCAGTTAACGGTTTCCTTATTTTAATAGATTTTTGTTCTTGTAGAAGCTTCTTGTTGCCGAAAAGAAAATAGAGAAGAATGACATGGTTGATGCAAAGTGTAAAAGGTTAGGATAGTTTCCAAAAGTCAATTAAATCTAATCATGGTTTTAAATTAATAAATTGACTTCTCTTTATTGCAAATCTTATATGCAAAAGTAAATAAATGTCCTCAGATTGATATGTAAAACCATGATTAAGGGATTAATGCTATGTTCATATGAGGTGGTCTTATTAGAAATATTCACAGTTTTGATATTATCCTAATCAAAGGCAAAAATAATATAGTTAGGATTCTCGTAATGTTGAACAATTCTATCAAAAAATTGTGACATATTTTACTTGTTAAAATTATTTGTAGACAATTTGTCATTTTAAAAATATTCGTAGTCCTGATATTATCATGACTAGGGTTGAATTCGAATCGAGCGAGTTCAAGCTCAAGCTCAGCTCGAACAAGCCTGAAAAGAGCTAGCCCTATGCAAGCTCAGTCGAGCTCGAGCTATTCACCAAATTTTTCAATTAAAATTTTGATACAAAACGACGTTGTTTTGACTAATATATAATAAAAACGTCGTTTTAATAACAAAAAATGAGTCGAATCGAATTCAAATTGAGTTTAAGCTTGGCTTTCACGAACTCGATTTGATTCGAATCTAACCCTAATCATGATCAACGATACAAATCACATAGTTTGAACTATTGTAATGTTGAATATCTCATCGAAAAGTGATGATATATCTCACATGTCAAAGTTATTTATAGATAGCGTGTTGCAACAATTGGGTGTGATAATCCTAACCACTAGCTATACGAAGACCTCACCATACTTTGTATTCGTAGAGCCCTGTTTAAGAAGGCGGTGACCTGGGAGAAATGCCACTCAAAATGTAGAAAGACATTTCAAATTAAATTTGGATACAATTAATTAGTAATGCCAAGCTTGACTTCCATTTGTGTGTGTGTGTGTGCGTGTGTGTGTGTGTGTTTCGGTTCTGGCAATAAAGCTTTAGGTGTTAAATTGTCGATTTATTTTAATTTCTATATGATCCTCACTATCTTTCTTTAATTCTCATCTCTAGTGGATGGTTTTGTTGAGTCAAGGAGAAGATGGTTTGATTACAATATGCAGTTTAGCCATGGAAGTATTAATAGTTCTCTGTAACTCTTTGTCATCCCTATTTTATTAGCTTCCAGTAATAAGTTGCTTTGATTTGGTTGTAAGATTTATTTTGTATAAACTATATAAATAAATCAAGCCTAAATCTGTAGGATCATATATAGAGTATAAAATACTGAATTAAATATTTTAGGATTATAGAAATACCTAAAATGTTATAAAAATTAAAATCCGTAAAGTTGTTAAGATTACCTCTCGATATGATCGATTTTTCACACCAAAAACATTTATAAATGATATTTTTCACAGTGACAAACTATACTGTAGCTATTCTATATGTGGTTTTAGAGTGGGTATCTAGTGAACATATATAATAGTTTAATTAACACTTCTATTATAGGTCCAATAAATCGTATAACCTATAGTAGTATTGTTTACTAGATAATTACCACCTTATTAATTATTCACTTAAATTCATCTATAAATTATTATCGAAATATTTAATTATTCGATTTTATTAAACCAAAATTGTAATTAATATTAACTCACATCAATAAATTTCTTAACATTGGTGATCTAAGTTGCACCACCTTATTAAAATTCTGTAAAATTTGGAGCCACCTTATTCAAATTCTGCTAGTGTGGCTTCTGCTCCATGTTCCTCAAATTAATTCTTCAGAGTCCTGTTAGTGGGGCTTCTTCTCCATGCCACTCAAAATTATTTCTTACCCCGCAAAGACTCAACCGATAAGACAATACCAAGTGCCTAAAGTTACTCAATCAAAACGACAACTCCACAGGTAAAAACAGTACAGATATTAATAGAGTGGCTATTTGGAAAAGTTGATGGAATAGCTACAAAGAAAAGACTGACAGAAAATTAGAAACCAACCAGCATCACACATTCATGGAGACTTGGATGAGATAAGATAATGAAGCCTCTTCCAAGTGGCACTGTCATTGTGGAGCTTTCTGACGAGGCTAACTTTCAAAATTTTCATTCCTCATGTGGATATTAGGGTGCGATGTCATCTTTTAATCGATCCTACGATCATAATTTATTCAAAATCTAGTTGAGAAACTTCTGTCCATAGGATATGAGATAGCCTAATGTTATCATTATATATAGCAACTAGCACTACTGCAGAGTTCTATTAAGAGAGCAAAAAGTTTGCAACTAAGCAGAAGAAGAAAGAAGAAATGGCTTCCTCTATGATCTCTTCAGCCACCGTGGCCACTGTGAGCCGCACCAGCCCGGCTGAGGCCTCCATTGTTGCCCCCTTCAACGGCCTCAAGTCTACCTCAGGTTTCCCAGTTACCAGAAAGACCAACGACATTACTTCCATCTCCAACAATGGCGGAAGAGTCCAATGCATGCAGGTCTTTAATTATTACCCTAAATTCAACTCTTTCACCGAAAAAACAAACACAACCCAGGTTCAAAATTTGCTCATTTTGGTTTTGTTTCCATGACTTCAGGTGTGACCACCATTGGGAAAGAGGAAGTTCGAGACCCTTTCATACCTTCCACCACTCAGTGAAGAGTCTTTGTTGAAGGAAATCGCTTACCTTCTCCGAATGGGATGGACTCCCTGCCTGGAATTCGAGTTGGAGGTCATTTTTATGATATAACTTCAAATTTTTTTCTTATCCAAACGTCCTGAATATAACATTAACACAATTTAATATATTAGAAATACAATTTATTCATATTTTATCGGGTTTATAGGCTAAAATTGTTAGAATATTCGGTTTGGCAACAAAGATAATGCTGATAAATGTTTTGTCTTGATTGTTTGTAGCACGGTTTCGTCTACCGCGAGAACCACAGGTCTCCCGGATACTACGATGGACGCTACTGGGTGATTTGCAAGTTGCCAATGTTCGGATGCACGGATCCGGTTCAGGTGGCGAAGGAGCTGCAGGAAGCCAAGAGGACATACCCCAATGCCTTCATCCGAATCATCGGATTCGACAACAAGCGTCAAGTGCAGTGTGTTGAGAACTTTGATCTATTATGAAACTTAAGAATAAGTACGCAACAAACTGGATTTGAATGGCTTAAGTTTTATTGACAACTACTTTGGCTTAAATAGCCTTTCAATACATGATTTTAACGGAAAAACGAAAAAGCAGCCCACTTTAGCGAAAATATGGCTAAGTGGTAACAGAAACTTGGAATAATTCAAATACAAACAGATGTCCCTAAAGACTAGGACTTTTATTCTAAAAAACTGCAATAAGACTACTTCATTCCCTCCCTTAAACTAAATGCTGTGAAGCAATTAGTTTACGCTAGAAATCTCGCACACTCCCAGCAATTTTCGAAGTTTCAGAAAAACTTTAAGCTTCAATGGTTTGGTCATTATATCTGCCACCTGATCTTGACTCCCACAGTGAACTAATTCAATTGTACCATTCTTGGTAAGATTCCTTAAGAAATGAAATCTTACATCAATATGCTTACTGCATCCATGCATAACAGGATTTTTAGACAGCTTGATGGTTGAACTGTTGTCACACATTACAGTAATACAGTCTTCATTTAAATGTCCCAGCTTCTGTAAAATTCTCTTCATCCAGATTCCTTGACAAACACAAACTGCAGCTGCTACAAACTCAGCTTCTGTGGTGGATAAGGTCACAATAGGCTGCTTTTTTGAGCACCATGAAACTGCACCTGAACTCATTAAAAACACGTACCCAGATGTGCTTTTTCTGTCATCCACATCTTCAGCATAGTCGCTATCTGTAAATGCCTATAACTCACCATTTTCTTCTTTCTTATAATGAATTCCATAGTTCACAGTCCCTTTTAAGTATCGAAGTACTCTCTTGGCTGCCTGTAAATGACCTTCCTTTGGTTTTGCCATATATCTACTTATGAGACAAGTAACAAACATCATGTCAGGTCTTGTGGCAGTGAGATACATTAAACTTCCCACTAACTGCTTGTAGTATGTCTCATCAACAGAGACTCCATCTCCATCTTTGCTCACTTTGAAACCAGGAACTATTGGACTGCTCACTGAATTACTTTCCATCATACCAAATCTCTTCAAAATCTCCGAAGCATATTTTCTTTGACATATGTAAATACCATCAGATTTTTGTAGCACTTCGATTCCAAGAAAAAACCTCATCTTCCCCAAGTCAGACATATCAAACTCTCTTAACATAGAGTTTTTAAATTCAGACATCATAACTTCATCATCTCCAGTAAAAATTAAATCATCGACATAAACACTTACGATGATAATTCTTCCTTCTCTGTTTTTCTTTGTGAATAGTGTCTGCTCACTATCACATTTTTGAAACCCTTCTTCAATGAAATGTGTTTCGATGCGACTAAACCAAGCTCGTGGTGCTTGTTTTAATCCGTACAGGGCTTTGTGTAGTTTGCAAACCAAATGCTCACTGCCTTTTTTTTCATATCCTCTAGGTTGTTCCACATAAACATCTTCACTTAGCTCACCATGGAGAAAAGCCGATTTGACATCTAGTTGAAAAATTTTCCAATCCTTTTGTGCGGCTAGAGCAATAATCATTCTGACAGTATCCATTCTTGCCACTGGTGCAAAAACTTCTGTGTAGTCTATTCCATGCTTTTGAAAATACCCTTTCGCAACCAAACGAGCCTTATGCTTATCAATCTTTCCATGTTCATTGTATTTGGTTTTGTAAACCCACTTTACTCCAATTGTTTTAGCTCCAGCAGGCAGCTCGGTGAGTGTCCACGTTTTGTTCTTCTCGATGGATTTCATTTCATTGTCCATGGCCAATCTCCAATCTGCACTCTTCACGGCTTCTTCAAAGTATAAAGGATCAGTTGATACAGCTTGTGCCATATGAACTTCATCCTTAGATAGGTCTTCTCCACTAACATAATCATCCATCCACATAGGAGGTTGCCTCTCATGAGGTTGCCTTAATTCCCTCACTCTCTCTTCACCTTCATTGGACCCATCTTCTCTTTCTCCAACTCCCTCATCACTAGTTTCCTCTTCATCAATATCATCACCATTCCCATTTTCACTCACCTCTTCTTCATTCTCACCCCATTCTAAATCTACTACTATATTTTTTTTATAACTCACATCCCAATCCCATTGCCTCTCTTCTTCGAAAATTACATCTTTACTCACAATAATTTTCTTAGCAACAGGATCAAATAGCCTGTAACCTTTTGACTCTTCACTAACTCCTAATAGCACTCATGTAATGCTTCTATTATCAAGTTTAGCCCTCCCTACATTTGGTACATGAACGTGTGCTATGCAACCAAAGACCCGAAAATGTTCTACTGAGGGTTTCACTGCACTCCAAGCTTCTTCTGGTGTAACATCTTTGACAGCCAATGTAGGACATCTATTTAGAACATAGACAGCCCAATTTACTGCCTCAGGCCAAAAATTCTTGGGAATGTTCTTATCAGATAGCATCGAACGAACCATATTCATCACGGTTCTATTCTTTCGTTCTACCACGCCGTTCTGCTGCGGTGTATAAGCGATGGTCAACTGCCTCTTGATTCCACTTTCTTTGCAAAAATCATTGAACTCATTTGAAGTGAATTCTCCTCCTCTATCAGTACGCAAGCACTTAACAAACATTCCTGTTTCTTTCTCAACCATAGTCTTGAAGCATTTAAAAAAATTTAAAGCCCTTGATTTCTCTAGCAAGAAATATACCCAAGCTTTTCTACTGTAATCATCAATGAATAACAAAAAATACCTCTTGTTGCTGTTAGATGTAGGGGTGATAGGACCACAAATGTCTGCATGGATAAGTTCCAGTTTCTGAGTTGCTCTCCAAGTACTCTTCTTTGGGATAGGATCACGGTGTTGTTTGCCGTTGATGCAATCAATGCAAGTCACACTTGACGCAGAGAGTTGAGGGAGTCCATGTACCATGTCCCTATGCAGTAAGGTTCTCAAACCTTTGTAGCTCAGATGTCCATACCTTTGATGCCAAAGATGAGTCAAGTTTTCAGCTTTTGTGTGAAAGCACTGTTCAGGTTATGCTTGAGAAGAGGCTTGAGATTGGGCCAACAGGATAAACATTCTATTAACACTCATACTGGTTTGAATAATCAGACCCTTCTCTGGATGAAATATTTTGCACATTCCTTCTTTGATCAAAATAGCTAAACCTCTTTCTTGCAATTGTCCCATGCTTAAGAGATTATTTCTTAATTCTGGAATATAATATACCTCAGTAACAACATAAATGACGCCATTCAGCAATAGTTTCACACTTCCCTTTCCCATCACATTCATTTTAGTGTTGTTCCCCAATTTCACTGAATGTCGAAATTTTTCATCGAGTTCACTGAACATAGCTTGATTGCCACACATGTGATTAGAACATCCTGAGTCAAGAAACCATGCATCTTCTCCTTTGGCCTCATTCAGCTCCACATGAGACATTAAAAGCATTTCATCTCTCTCATCAAGCTCTGCATAGTTTGCTTCTTTATTTTCGAAAGGACATTCATATCGAAAATGTCCAAGTTTATGACAACGGTAACATTCCACTGTTTCCTTGTTGAAACTTGCTCGACCTCTTCCTCTTCCTCTGTAGGCACCACAGCCACGACCTCTTCCTCCTTCATACGCCACCTTCAAGGCCTGCTCCTTACCATTGCGCCTCTGAAATTTCTGTTCATGTACTATTAATGAGCTTTGTAACTCATCAATAGTGAGAGCATCAATATCCTTCGATTCCTCAATAGAACAGACAACATAGTTAAACTTCTCATCTAAAGAGCGTAGAATTTTCTCTACCACTTTCACATCTTGCATATCTTCTCCATAAGTACGCATCTTGTTCGCCACTGTCATGACTCTGGAAAAGTACTCTGTTACTCTTTCTTCAGACCTCATCTCAAGAGTTTCAAATTCTCTGCGGAGAGCTTGAAGATGAGACCTTTTGATCCTTGCATTCCCTTCATACTTTCTCTTCATGGCATCCCATATTTCTTTGGCTGTATCCTTCCTGAGAATAGTGTCAAAATTGTACGATCTATAGCTTGAAAGAGATAGTTCTTCACTTTCAGGTCCTTCAGCTTCATCTCATCATTCTTCTTTTGTTGTGCTTCTGTTTGCAACACTCCACTTGCTAGCGCAACATAGCCAGTCTCCACTAAATCCCAATATTCCTTAGATCGTAGGAAATTTTCCATCAACATGCTCCAATGATCATAGTGACCATCAAAGCGAGGAATGGCTGGCTGTATAAAATTCCCTTCAGTAGTCATTTTCTGAGCCATCTTCTTGTGCTGCTACAAGAATTTCAAATACTGCTACTTAAATTCTATCAAACCCAGTGGGCTCTGATACCAGATTGTTGAGAACTTTGATCTATTCTGAAACTTAAGAATAAGTACGCAACAAACTGGATTTGAATGGCTTAAGTTTTATTGACAACTACTTTGGCTTAAATAGCCTTTCAATACATGATTTTAACGGAAAAACGAAAAAGCAGCCCACTTTAGCGAAAATATGGCTAAGTGGTAACAAAAACTTGGAATAATTCAAATACAAACAGATGTCCCTAAAGATTAGGACTTTTATTCTAAAAAACTGCAATAAGACTACTTCACAGTGCATCAGTTTCATTGCCTACAAGCCACCAGGCGTCTAAGTTCACTTCTTTCTTATGATTATTACTATTACGTACCCTTAATTCACGAGGGTCGGTTTGTTTCTTTAAACCGTACTCTGAACACTTGTTTTTTCTCGTTTTTGTTTTTTGAGATATTTCTTTCCCATTCTTTTCAATTTCTGGTCCGGATACCGATGGAATGGCTGAGAATTGTTGAATAAAGGGTAGTTTCTTGCCAACTCTATTTCTGTATGAATCTTGTTTTTATTTTTGTTTCTTATAAGTTTTGTTGAGCATCCATTCAAATCAATCATAATGTTTTGTTGACACAAACATAATAAGATGAACAAGCAATCTGGGCACCAATTATTGACTTCTATATTTGTAAATATATTTTATAAACTTATTCGTATAATCTAATCGTAATAATATTTTATTAGGTATTTTAAAGTAAGAGAAGAGATTTACATAATTTAATTACAAATTATTATCTTTATTTGTATAGATAAATTAAAAATTAAATTATACGTTCCTATTTTGAATATATAAATTAGTACATATTTGATATGTATCATCATATAATTGAGTGAATAAAACATGGACTCATTCTGTGATCTTATAAATATAGATGACAATTCTGCTCATAAAATCTAGTTTTTAACCCGTCTTTTCCTGTTTGAGAAGGTGATTTTCCAACAAAGATAGAGATAGAGAAGAGAAAAGGAATGACTAAAGTCTTTGCAACTTGAGACACAAAAACTGAAATAAATATATTTTGACTCGTCCTCTTCGTTACATATTCTTTAAATTTTAAATTATTATAAGTATACTATGATATCAAATAAATAATTTTTTTTTTTTTTAGGTAGAATGAAAAAGAAAAGTGTAGAGAAATTTCCCAAGAGAATGGAAAGGAGAAATGAACAAAAATTTTCTCAGTAACGAGGAAACAAAAATTGTCTATTATCTCCATATCAAGAGACAAGACAAAGATGGAAAAATGTTTTTCTTATGGAACCAGTCGTGGATTAGAGCTCTACTCTACGCAATCGTTGTCATCTCAACTCATAAAGATTTTTACATTATCTTTATGAGATCAATATAATAATCTATAAACTAATTTTGGTGAACCCATCACGGCAGCTGAACAAGAAGACGAGGAGGTGATCGAAGCTGGTGATAAGTCGAAGTCCCTTTAAAATGATATAATATCGCTCAAACCTAAAAAGAAATTAAAATATATAATATTTCGTGAGGACCAGAGGATCTGACTTGAGGTCGCCATCGTCTCTCCATGCTTGACGTTTGTGGCTTGCATTTAGTCATTTTCACTTGGAATCTATTTGATTGAGGCAACCTTGTGCGTATATGTACACTAATCATAAAATGTGCGTAAAGATCAAATACGTTACATATTTTGAATAAATCAATAAATAATATTATCTATATATTATTATATATCTAATTCAAAATCACTTAATTATATAATGATATATATAAATATATATATATTTATATACATAAAATAATTATACATAATTTTATTATAATTTAATATATAAATATGTTTCCCTTCAATTTTATTTGAAACATTTTCAAAGAAATAGAAACTTCTTCTGATATATGAACCCATTTGTTGGCCTGTAATTGAAAGTTACTAAAATTTATCTTTCTTTTTGAAAAAATAAGATTTTTTAAGATACAAAATTATCTCTTTATTTAGAGTAATTTTATGTGTATAAATAAATTATATAAATTTATCTATACAAACTGAGTTGATCGTATCTAATTAGGTGATTTTAATATAAGAGAAAAAATAAATAACCACAATCACCTCAATTTGCATAAATATGTTTACAAAATTTGTTTGTACGCATAATTTTATCTCTAATTTAAAACTACCTAATCACATAATGAAATATTATTATGCACAAAGTTATGTACATTATTTGTACGCATAACATTACTCTAAATTATATTTTCACATCCAAATTAAACATAACCCTTTCAATGAAAATTTGACGACATGAGGAAGCTACTATGATAGAGGTTCTTCCTCATCTTCCTTAAACAACTTATGGAGCTCACTCAGTATGTTCATTAACACGCATTGAACATCACACATTAATATTGCCTTCGCTAATACAATTTTATAGATTACTAACACAGGTTATCACATATCAAACATTACCCATTAAGATCTAGTGATTTGATTACAAAACCAAAAAATTAATAATCAACCATAAAAAAGACTTAAAATCCAACAAATATTAAAATTCACCGATTAAAATTAAGAAATTAGAGTCAGGTTTTGAAACAACAAATGAAAGAATGAATATGGCTAGGTTTGCATTGGTATTTCAATTCAGAGTGAATATCACTACCACCATTGACCAAGAGTAGAAATTGAGGCGAAAGTCCAGGCCAATGCCATCAACGCCAAAGGTTAAAAAGCGGAGGACTAGGAGGAATGGAAACCACTCCAACTAGTGAAGTTTGGGTTGTGTCGACATGCTCTAGGCAAGAAATTGCAAAATTGGCTACAATATGTTTCGTAGATATGATCTTGGGGGAGGGAAGGGGTAGAGAAAGAGGAGAAAGGGAGAGAAGGAGAACGTAAAATGAGAAAGGAGATGGTGAAGGAGAAAAGAGGAAGGTAATTCACTCTATTCTTTTATCTTTCCTTTTTCTTTGCTATACACATAATTGTTGTATATTAATCAATATTTATGATAGTAGTTAAATTAATTATAAAAATCAGGTTCACATAATGGAATCATCATTCAAATAAAGAAAGAATAGCCAATAGAAAACATGTTAATTCCTTCTTAAATTGAAATAATCAATGACAAAGGAAACCAACATGGTAACTTATTTCCTTTGAAGTAGCAACTGATTGTTTAAATCACTAAAGGGGATAAGATTGTCTAATGTGAGAACTTAAGCAATATTTTCAATTAAGCTTATAATAACATTTTTTGAGTGGCTAGGCCAATGAGCACTCTGTAGAAGGCAGTGTCAATGGTAGCTCAATCCTTAATTTAAGACAATTTTAGCTAGCTACTTACTTCCAATTGACATTTGATCAAGTACACCATCAATTTTAAAAGTATTGTTCATCGTTTTAATTAATTAGAAACAGATTAGAAGTAAATCAATAATATCAACTAGTTAGCTAAATACTTTATCTATAATAGTATCTTGAAACTGTAATAGATTTTTTAAATTTTCAGTAGAAATTAATACTCCCTGTCATTTGCTGATTACCATTATTAATTTATTTTATATCTATATATAATTTATAAATTGTACAGAGATGGTAATTGAAAGAGTAGTAGCTCAAAGTCAAAGGGATTTTTTCTTTTTGTATAACAGGGAATCTTACTCAAGTGGATTACTTTTTTGGGGTTGAATTAATCATATTAAGTAGGATAAATCTCAAGTCTAGTGATTGATTTGATAACCATTAAACCTGATAAGTCAAAAATTTGATCTTGTTATATTGTTACAAAAGACTTGAATTTATGCTCTTTTTTATATGAAACATTCTCTTTTACCTGTCAAATTACTTTTGAAGGTAAAAAAAAAAAAAAAAAAACCTCCTTTTTAAAGCTAAACCAATTACATTAGATAAAATAAATTTTGAGTCTAGTGACCAATCTCACAACTATTAAACTAAATAAATTAAAAATTTGATCTTGATATATTGTCAGAGAAGACTTGAATTTATGCGTTCTTAAATATAAAATTTTCTCTTTTGTCTCTCAAACTAATTTTGGGGTCAATGGGATTTCTTCCATTAAAGCATTTTCTATCTGTGCAGCTAAAATAGAATATAAATTCTTATAAATTTAAGTAAAACTACCGTTTAAAATCTCTTGAAATTTAAGAGAAATTTCAAAAAATACAAAAAAATTATTTGCAGGGAGAAGACTCTTTTTTGTAATCTAATCTATTGGGTAATTTATTTTTTTGGTACAATAAAGAATATTTATGTTTTAATTTAATGAAAATATGCTCATATATTAGTAATATAACTAGCATCATGACCAAGAATGAAATCCTTTACTTAGATTGGTATCAACTGTATCCTTGCAATCAGAGTTTATCTGAAGACTAGGTAAACGACGAGCCCAAACAATTAGAATAAGATTTTTTTGAGTCCCTTAGTTGATGAAAAATATAACCACAAAAGTTAGATCCTATGTATAATCCATCAATTTAGAAGCAAAAACAAGGCTAAATCGCAGCATTGCAACTTACATTTTCACTTAGTATTATTATATTAACAACATTAACATATTAATTACTCCCCAGTTGTTTTTATTAGTTCACAAAAGACACATTGACTTCCTAATTAATTCAATAACCTACAATTTTGACTTCCCAATTACGAACTTAACTTTGCTTAGTTCCCTAATCTTCGTCTTCTTCTTCTTCTTGAAGTCTTATGATGGAGGGTTTTCAACCCAACCAACTCCACTGATGTATTCCCAACCAGGGTTTTGGGACCCTAACCCTAAGGGTGCCCTTCCCCACCACAGCCACTCCTCCTCAAAGCTCCACGTCATCGGCCACTCCTCCAGTCCCACGAACCACCCGTAACCGCCAACCGGATCTTCCGGTCCCTCTGCCGGCGCCGTTTCAGTCTCGGTGTTTTGCTCTTCTGTCTCCTTTTTATCATCAACATTGATGGTAATCTCCTTTCTCTCATTCTCATCATCAGCTTCAAAATTTATCAGTTCTTTTGTCCACACCTCTAGATCAATCACCACGTCGTCATCATCTTGATTCCCCGTTTCATTGATAAGTATTTCTTGATTGCCCCCCGAACTCGACGCCATTGAATTATAAGTAGCTCCTGTTGTGATAATTGTCTTCGGCCATGCATGTGAAGGAACAGGAGCTGGAGCTGGAGCTGGTGGAGCTCTGGGATAATAATTACTTCTTAAATTACGCATTCTAGCTCTGGCATCTATTCTCGACCTCCATCCTTCATCTTCTTCATCCCCTTCTCTCCCTCTCTTGCCCAGCTTCCCTTCATAAATGGGGCTCACCTTCGCAATCTTCATTATTGCCTTTCTTCACAACTAAGAAACAGAAAAGATGCAGAATGAAAGAAAGAGAGAGTTTGTATATATAGAAAAGATAAGACAGTTTGTGTTAGGGTTGAAACTCGGAAACTGGAAGATGCATGTATGAGAGAAAGTGAAGAAGCCTGTCTCTACTTCAATACTTATTGAGCAATTTCCCGGGTTATAATTTCTCGAGAAAATCCCATGAGAAAATCGAATAGAAAATTGATTTAACTAGTGAAGTAAAGAAGAGAAAACCCTTGAAATCAACAGGACGAGATATCAGGGAAAAATAGAATCTGATGTAATAAGAAAATCAGGAGAGAAACTGATATTTCTTTATTGATACATGGCGAAGCAAATCGGGCACCTGGCTATTCGGGCCCCACCAACCGACAATGACGTGGCTCTGTAGTTCAATTTTGGAAGAGTTCAGCTAATCTCTCTGTTTTCTTGACTTTTTTTTTTGTTTGGATTATTTGGTTTTGGTAATAAAAAGTCTCTTCGGCTTTCTTGAAACATGTTTTTGCATGAACTCACCACGTATGCAACCCTCTGAGTTCTGTCTGTTTGTTACAACATAGTGCTTATTTCATACCAATGCTATATATTTTTAAGTACAAATTTAGGTAGATCAATAATAAATATTTTTAAATATATACACTATAAAAATATACCGATAATAGTAAAAAAATAACGAATGGATAAATATTTGATTATTATAAATAATATTTTTGTGATTTTAACGATCAATTATCTATAATCTCGATCAAACTAAATAAATTTATTACTTTAACGAGAAGACAATAAATGTAAAAAGTCTGTTTCTCGATATTAAAAAGTTTTAATGATAGTTAATATTTTTAACCAAATAAGTTATAACGACAAATGATGATAAAAGTTTTTCCATCGTAAAAACTTTTTAACGAAAGAAAATATACTTTCAACAACTATTTTATTCTCATTAAAGTAATAAATAATTTTAATAAGAGCAAAATAATTTATTACTAAAATAATGAAAATAATACTTATAACGATTGAATACTTTATTTTCTTCTCACCATTACTAGTTTTTTATGAAGTGATATTTGGATACATGGATCGATATGTAATCATTTGATTGATGATTTTATATTAAAAATCAAATAACATCTAATCATATAATGATATTTAAATATTTAATTGTATATTCAAAAATATATGCAGAAAGCATTGTTCCTCGTACTAAATATAAAAATACAAATTTGTTAGATTTTGAGCTTACAAAGGAAGCTAATCTCCGGCTCTCTTTTACTTCTTGAAAAGAAATGCAAGATGAACTTTTTGAAAAATTGTTTATATCAAATGTAGTTTTTTTCCTTTTTTTAAGGATAGTTCTCTCATCCATGACATTGTCCATCTTTTAATTTTCAAGCTTCAAATCAAATGTGACCCTTAGGGTTTTCATCTAAAATGAACTGAAATGTATAACTTCTTGATGATAATAGATAATTTCGTTTTTATCATGAACTTTTAAAGTTTTCTTTAACAGAGGAATCTTATCCGTATTAGTTAAATGGGTAAACCCCAAATATACGACTGGATCCATAATCATGCATTGAGTAAATCAGGATTTCACAAACATAATAAAAATTCAAACTCAAACCTTCCGTCTAGAAGTTTTGGCTTCTCTAAGTTACTTTTGAAAAAGAAGAAAAGAAAGTAGATTGTGTGATGGATTTTTCTGGATCTTCTTATGGACAAAAATTATGAAAAAAATAATGAATAAAAAACAGTATATACATAAGTAACAACAAAATTAGCAAAAAAGGGGGAAAAAAAACAAATAATTCAATAGAGGAAAGAATTTACAAAAGCATGTAGATTAAAGCAACTAAGAGAATCCCAAAAACCAAACAATTTTCCAAGAATACTCACCAAAATGAAAAATAATTTGGTTGTTGTATTTTTCCCAAAATAAAGCATTGATACTTAAGGTATTTTTGCAAGTTGAAAAAGCTTAAAAGATAGGAGTTATAGTTATGAATTAGTTGAGGAGAAAAAATAATGAGACCAAAGACAAGACGAGAGAGGCCGGGAGGGAGAGAGAATGTGGCTGAAGTTGATGTCAAAAAGTGGTGACTAAAAAAATCAAAACCTTGGGGGGGGGGGGGGGGGGGGGGGGGGGGGGGGAAATTATCAATTTTTAAATTTTGAACAGAAAAAAATTATTAATTTTTTAAACTAAATAAGTGAAATATGATAAAATTTTTATTTTTTAAATATTTTTAGTTAAATGGTATTTGTACTTTTAATCCCAACAGAAAATTTTAACAAAAAGATAAATATTTGAATTTTTGAAACTCCATTTATAATTTTGGTTGGTTTTTACCCATTTAACTTCATTTATGAGATCATCAGTCTTTTGATGATGGTATCCCATATCATGACTAATATATAATTAGTATCCATAATAGCTAAAATTAAAATTACACATAAACAAAGAATAGCAAAGAAATTTCCAAATTACTGCATATAAACCATTTATCAACATTATTGATATGAAAACTATTTGAAAGTATCACATAATCAAATTTTTCAAAGGAAAAATGTTCTAAAGAAGTACTGTATCACGAGATTCTATTATATTGTTATTCGAAAGTTTAGGCACTTTGTTGATGTACCACAACAAAACAAATATTTAATTTATTCGATATAGTGATTATGAGTTTAATCACTATATCTCAAAGTTTACTTATTCAGGGTTGTGGGTTCAATTTATTACTTTATTTTAAGTGAACTCTATAGGTTTGATCGAGAAAGAATTAATAAGATCTAAAAAGATACTATTAAAAAATAGGTCTTCTTTTACCTATTTCAATAAAATTTTAAATTTTAAAAAAAAGTTAATACAAGGTTTAATCTATTGTCAAACTGATATTTGTAATTTTTTTTAAATCTAAATAATCACCTAATATTCAATTTTTGTTAAATTTGTTGTTAGTATAATGAGTAAAAATATTATTTAATGATTTTATTTAAAAAAATAAAAATTTATCTCATTTTCCTATTTTAATTTTAAAAACTGATAATTTTTTCTTAACTTAGTTTTTAAAGGGTATTTCCCCTCCCCCATCCAAGATTTCCATATTTTAAAGTTAATAACTATTCTTCTCAAAGTTTAAAATATTACAGTTATACTCTTACAAAATATATTTTCTCTTTATAGTAATCGTCTTTTTTAATTCATTCTGATGTATCATCAGCCTAGCATTGGCACCCTCTCTTCCCTGTGGTTTCTCAGCTTGATTTTGGCATGGTTTCCGAATCCATCTACATAAACGAGATTTAATCTGCTCATTTATACAGATGGTTTCCCGGTGTGATTTCGGCGGAAATGAAGACTGGTTTCTTGGTGACTAATCCATCTGCATTAACGAGATTTAATCCATAAAATTGTGGCTTTCAATTTTTATTATTTATGTCCATTGAATCATCAGAGAGTTCTTCCCTGGTAGTTTTAATGATCACTGAGAAACACGAATACTGGTATAAATAGTCAATAAAACAAAGAAGAGGTGATGCAATCTTCGAGTTGACAGTTTCATCTTCCCGCCTTAACTTCCGCAACTCACCCAAAAAGCAAAATACGTAACTCGCTGACTCAGCTTCTTGTCTTCACTTGTCCATCACCTGGACTTCACATGGCTACGTAAGCTCCAGCTGAATCAGCTGAATCAGTGTTTGAAACTCAACAAACATGTTTAAATAGATTCAATATTATACATTTTTATATAATTAGGTAATTTTAAATTAAAAATAAAATAATAACCAATTACATAATGAAATATTATCTGTATATTCAAATTATATAAAAAAGAATATATACATAATATTACTTTAAATAACTATATGCTATGTGGGTATTTTTTGCATGGCATAGCACAGTATTAAACAAATTGCATAGCATTGTATTATTTATATTGATGCGATTTTTCGATACCAATTGATACACGTAATTTAGTACGTTTACATGATAAGCTACAGTGATATCGACCCATGAACTCTGCTCTCATGTATAGAGAGCTCAACGGATTCATCATTTAAACGGTCTAGTCCTCTTCTGGAGAGACACTTCTCCAAGCCTTTGGGTCGTCAGCATACAACTCAGGAATGTAGGCTGAGGTTGGGAACACAGATCTGGAGCCCTCTTCCAAGAGATCACGAGAGAACGAGCGCCTCTTTTGCGTCGACGAAAGTAGGCTTGCAGGAGTTGTACCAATAGATAGAGAATATATTTATTTATACTTAGTAAATTTTTAAAAAATAATATTTATGTATATATTTATTATAATATTTTTTTAAAAAAATTGATATAAATATTTTTAACTGTTAAAAATAACAGTTAAGATTAATAGATGGGTGAAAAATTAATTTTTTTCAAATTTAATAGTAAAAACTCTATCACTTTATCAAATTTTGAGTGAAAAATAATCATTTGACCTATTTAATACCATACCACCAAACACATTATTAAATTATTTAGAGGGTATTTGATTTGGATAATATTTTATTATCAAAATTTTTTCAAGATAGATTACCTTATAAATTATAAAATATAAATTATTATTATATTTGATAAATTAGATAAGTAAAAACAAGTATTGTGTTTAATTAAAGTAATAAAATAATACTGGTATATTATTCTATTTAAATACCCTCAGATATAATTATTCTAAAATATTTTTATATTATTTCTTATATTAATTGAAAATGAGATTATTTTTATCCTAAAAAACTTAATGAATAAGGATATAATTATAATAAAATCAGGATCATCTTGGTAATATTTTAATACTTAAGATGGATATGGTAATCAGATTATCTCTTATATTACTTGTCACATCACTATTAATAATAGAAAATTACCGGTATAAATGAAATAATGTAAATAACAAAAGATAAATTGACCTAATAATCTTTATAACGTCATAACCAAATACCTCCTTAGTACTACGTAGAATACATTGAATGCTAGTATATGTTGTGTGTCAAACATGTCTTAAGTATAACAAAATTCTTTATTTTTTTATAACAAAAAATCTCATTCGAATCATATCATTTATCCGGAGTTTAGATAAATTCAAATCTTTTTTTTTTTTTGCAAGTTATAAATTCAAATTGTTAGTTCATCTAGAAGATCAATTATAAAGGTGTGTGAATGACCAGTTATGATATTTCGTTAAGTAAAATAATGAATAAGAATCAAGGAATTTTCTTGAGCAGCCGTTGATTTCGAAAACTCAACCTTAACTCGTGTATTTTGGAATTTTTATATTAAGGAACTATAATAGATTAAAAAAGTCCAAACAAGTTATATTTGTAAAAGATACATATTTTTAATATATAATTTAAATACATAGATAATATATCATCATATAATTAAATATTATTTGATCTTTAATTTAAAATTATCTAATAATAAAATAATATATTATTTATATATTTAAATTATTTATCAAATATATATATATATATATATATATATATATATATATATATATATATATATATATAATTTTATTAGTTTTTAAATTAGGGTATTTACACAAAAATACCAAACACGAAGGTTTACTATAAATAGTACAATTTTCCTTCGTATTCCTCTTTTTAACATATCAAAGTTTCATACGCATGACCCACCTATTAAACCGCAGCTTGGGGATTGTCAAAGAGGAAATTACAAGAAAGTGTGGAGTAATTTGTGCTATCATGCCAAGATGCTGAATGTGTCTTATTGCAAGAGAAGAATTCCTAACTGATTCAAGTTAATAAAATTGATAAAATATTAAAATTAAAAAAAAAAAACTTAAATTCAAACTTTTGTAATACTTATAAAATCCTAACTTACCCAACCCTATGGATCGAGTTATTGTACCCCAGATTTTCCGGTTAATTAAAAAAAAAAATCCCTACCATCAAATACACGTAACAATTCAAAGACTTATCAAAAAGTGGACATCAAACAAGAGAAATGACCAAATCAGGCCATTAACAATTGCCAAAATACATTTACAGGGTCAATGACCAAATTTTAATCACCAACAGACTCTATACAAATTCTTTCCATGGTGAACGATTACAAAACAAATGAAATGAACCCTCCCAATGCTTCATTTTTTTCATATATTACATATTCAATCAGAACTACTTACAAAGACTTTAGCAATGAGAGAGATCACCAACAAAAACCACACATCGATTTATATACACTACTTAACATACCGTCTTAATTCTCTCCAAAAATATTCAAAACTCCCTCTTCTTGTTAGGTTTTGCTGTTTATGTTCAGCTTCCTTCTATGTACAGTTTCCTCCTTTATGGAAGTCTAGGCCATAGCAGGGATGCTGGAATTCTGGCAATCCCTGTTGAGGCAATCAAATCCTTCTACTCTAACGGTTGCTGGTTTAAGCCCGAACTTCATTCTAGTACATCCAGCCTTCCGTGCTGATGATGATGGAGATGGTAAACCGGATGGGGTTTGTACCACTGGTACTTGCAATGGGGTGAGTTTCTCATCTCCAAAACGAGCATCTTGAATTAAAGGGTTGGCAGCCCTACTTGGAGGAGATCCACTAAAAAACGGGGGTGAAGATGCTACCAGGGATGCTGTTTGTTCCACCCCATAACCCTCCTGGAAAAAATCAAAACATGAAATCTTTATAAAAATCAAAACCATCATACTTCGCAATAACAGGTCATGCATCTATAAAATGCGGAATCGATCTTTTAACAAAATAAAATTTCAATATCTAAGTTTCTTAACAATAACTTCAGTTTACCTTGATGAGAATGATGTCTAGAAGCTCTGCCCCGGCGTTTGAATCGGCCACCTCAACTGGATGACTGCAATTCAAAGATAACTCCATTAAAACTAGAACATATAAATACATAAAAAGGGCACTAAAAAGGAGAGAGAGAGAGCGAAAGAAAAGTTTACCTCAATTGACATCTCAAGGGCCTAGAAGAACTGTTGGCCAAAATACCAACTCTTCGTGGCTTCGGACAAACAACAGACTCCCTCTGATCAGAGAATTTGAATCCGCACGTCTCCTCACACATGCCAAAGGCGTTTCTCTGATGATAAAACTGATTCATCTTCAAAAATCCAAAAACTTCAACAGGAAAACGCCTAATTACACAGAAAACCAAACGAAAATTTCAATTTCACGACAATAACAAAAATATGATTCAAAATTAACAAATCCGTTTGTTTTCGAGAAAATCCAGGATTTTCTCGGGGACCAAACGAAAAATCAAGATATTTGACTCCTCCGGTCAACAGATCTAGATCCAAACCTCGTAAAACAAAAAAAATTCAACTAATTCATCCACTGAAGGAACTACAAGAAACAAAAACTCTCAAAAAACAGAACAAATCACCCAAACGTTCCGATTTTAAGATTTCGAATTTAAAGACGATAAAACGCAATCAAAACGAGTCATATATAAAGATAAAGAAATTCATGATGATATATAACTGAAATTACAGCTATTAAACACCAGATCCGTTTTACGACTCGCTAGGGTTTGTGAGAAAGTTCCGACTGGAAAGTTGAAACAGGAAAAAAATGAACGGTAGAGGAGGGTCGTACAAGGACCAGATCTAAAAAAATTCTAAAATTAGCAGTGAATACGCGGCGTTTTACCTGAATGAATCCTCTGAGAGAAGATACTTAGATGTGATGATGAGTCTGCCACGAAGGAGGGGAGAGGAGAAGAGAGTACTTTGCCAGGAATTTATAGTGGTGATTTTGTTTCTAATTTCGGACCAACGGTGTCGTTTTTTTAAAGGGATATTAGATTAAATAGAGTAAATTCATATCCTCAAAAAATGCCCAACATTATTTATATAAAGTTAAAATAGCCACTCATGGGTACTGTTTACTTGAGTTGGTCTGCTCACCCGAGGTTTTGGAAAATTAAAGTAGTTACGTAAAAATAATGTCCACAGCAACTAGACAGGATATGATCCAAATCAGTTCGGTTTCAAAGTTTGATTCAGTTTGATTTAACTTGACTCAAATTTATTTAACTTAAATTTGAATTAAACTTAAATCAGAATATTTGGCTCTTTTTTAATTCGAACCGAACTAGAGTTAAAGGGTATTCGATTCTATTCAATTCGAAGTTATAGCTTGAATCAATAGTTTAAATTTGTGACTTGATTTAGTTTGAATCAACGTGAATTCAATAATTCAAATTCGTGGTTCGATTCAGCTTAAATTAGAAATTTTGAATATTATTTGGGTAAAATGACGTTATTTTATCAACAAACCACGAACTCAAACCATATATTCGAACCATTAATTCGAGCTCAATAGAGTTATGAATTCAAACCAATATTGATTCAAGCTACAAAATCAAGCTAAACTTGAATCAAATTGAGATAAGTCATTTTTCATCCGAATCAAACTTAAACCAAACTTAATTTTGGCTAGACAAACTCGAGCAGGACCATTTTCTATTCAAGTCAAGGGATGTTTAGGCTCAGCCTTGCCCGAATCTATCCCTAAAAGCAACAACAATCAAATTTACACCTATTCTAACCTAAAATCCTTCAACAAATTTATTCAACACACTCAAGAATCAATCCATATAATCAATTATACGATTCCAAAAACCTTAACATAAAAACCAGCTAAATTTTATTTCAATTGCATAAATCTCAACAGTTGGTTTTTAGATGAATTGTGACTAGGTATTTTAGCTTTGCATATATAATATTTTGTTTTGAGCATATGAATTTAGGACATTTAATTTAATTTCACTTATTTATTGTTGGACTGATTTTCTTTGACTGTTTAAAGAAGTTCAAAGCATAATTAGTAAATAGGGGAAAAGAAAAAAATAGTATGTAAATTATATGGGTATAATACGATGAATAATCAAAAATATGTTTATAAAAAAAAATCCCTAAAATTTGCAAATAGAAAAAGTACGAAATGTGTATATAAGAATTTAATATGGTATATCTTCAATAATACCGTTTTAAAAATATGACAATATCATAAAAATTTTAATACTTTTCACAAATCTCTTATTAAAAATCAATATGACAATTCAAATATAAAATATTTAATTAACTATTAAACATAATATGATATAATATAATACATAATCAATTCTTTGTTCAATAAGTAACATACCGGTCAACTGAAAAAAACAAACAAATTAATTAGCTTTAATTTCAAATTTTAGATTATAGTAAATCTTTGTACAAACTACAAGGGAGGAAAATACAAAATTAAGGCTAAGAATTAAGAAATAAATTTTGTTGGTTTTTTTTTAAATTATAGTGGTATTTTCATAAATAATTAAAAATGGAAGGGATGATTTTGTACTTGAAATTTAGCCAAAAATTCAAAAAAAGGACAAACGTAAAATACAGCGTATAATTCGCGTTTAATATGGAAAGAGCGTAAAATATATGTTCAATAAGTTTTGGATTTAAAAATTCTTTTGAACATATTTAATACGCAAATAATATGGAAATATGAATAATACATGTATTTATTAACTAGGGTTCATAGTTTGAATCCAAATTGATGATATGTAACCTAAGGATTATTGAAGAAAATTACTCAAAAGACTTGTTTCCATCCAAGATATAATGAAACCTCAAAGTTTTACCCTCCAACTTTCAAAAATTTAAACACCTATCTATTAGCAAAATTCTCAATTAAAGTTAAAAACAAAACTATCATTTAACGAAAAAAACAACTAAAGTTTTATTATATTTATCACCCTCAATTTGAAAAATCTAACAATTCACCCTCACTCAAAGTTTGAAAAGTGATAATTTTCACCAACTGTTTTCTCTCATTCTCTTGATAACTAATTTCTTCTCGACTATTAGTCGGTCTTCCCTTTTTCTTCTCCCTCAACTAGTCACCTTCGTCTTCCCTCCTCCTTTGTTTGAGATGGAGACGATAGTCTCTGTTGCTGACGAAGGAAGAAGGAAGAAGGAAGAAGGAAGAAGGAAGAGATCGGCCAAAGTAGAAGAAAGGGAGAAGGTCGTTGACCAGGAAGGATGATTTGTGGAAGAGGAGAGAAAACCCTAGTAGAGAAAATTGCTTTTAAACTTTGGGTGGAGAGTATATTATTAGATTTTTAAATTGAAGAGTTAAAACATGATAAAACTTTATTTTTTTAAATTATTTTGTTAAAGAATGATTTTATTTTTAACTTTAATTAAAAATATTAACAAAAATTTGCTCATGAGTAAATATTTAAGTTTTTAAAAGTTGAAGAATTGATTGTTGGGTTTTCACTATACCAAAGGTGGGAGTAACTCTTTTGGCCAAGAAAATTATATCAAAATTCAATGAAATCCATGATATTATAATTTATCAAAATTTCTAGATTTTTATAATAAATTATAGATATTATTTTTTTGTTTAAATTATATTGAACGAGTAGATTGAGCTTCAGATCCAGTTTGTGATGATTGTAGGCTTCACGAGCTTCCATGAGTTTTCCCAAACTCATCTGCTCACTTCTCAACCACACTAGTCATGTCTCTAAAGAATCTTAAACAAGGATACACATTGGAAAACATGCAATACAATATATACTCGATCACTTTTAGGGCACTATCATATTATCAAGCCAACACACATTACATCCATGCCAAAATCATGTTGTTACTATTCTTTGATATGTATACATCAATCAAACAACCTATTTTGCACCTAATCTCTTAATATCCATCACACACATGCAAGGACATACACCTATATCATAGCTTATATGAATATAAACCCTAGTTTTTACCAATTTTATACACTCAAGAGACTAGGCATGCATATGGCTCATCATGATAGCATATGAAATCAAATACATCATATAAATCATCACTATCATGTCTAAACAACCTTAGATCATGTGTATAACACCAAAAACTTCTAAGATTTCATGATCAAACAAGGGAAGTCATGCCAGTTACTTGGATTCCAGCAAAGATTTTTCCCTTGCGTGACTACAATGATTTCGATGATCAACAATGGCTCTTCAGGGGATGAAATTTCTCCCCCTCTCTCTCACTCTCTACTTTATGTGGCTATGAATGATACTTTAAGAGAATTAGGGTTATTGCGCTTTCATTTTAAATTCTATGATGTGATACACAGGCACGTACAGGCCATACACGACCATGTATCTAGTTGCATAACTAAAGAAATTTCCTATTTTGCCTCAATCATAATCCGATCCACTAATTTGACTTTCTGCTAACCATACACGGTCATGTATGCCTCCATACATAGGCGTGTACACCTGAAAATTATTAATCACCGAATTTAAAATTAGAAAAAAGACTGTAATGTACTTGAGCTTCCTTGTGGGTATTACAAGGAGTTAAAGCTTTTAAAAGGAGAATGATTGTGCATTAGAGTTGTATCAAGCATTCACTAGTGGCATGAACAATCAAAGTTGATCATTGGGAGCTCTGATTGAGGTTGACATTTAGCTAGAGATCTCAACACTGACCATTCTAGCTAAAAATCTCGACAATTCACCTACATTTTTCAAAAGAAAAATATCACTTTTAAAGGTTAACAACAACTTTTTCAAACTCAACGGATCTATTGTGTTTTATAGTTGTTTCTTTCTATAAATTGAGCTCATTTGAAGTGAAGAAATGCTAGAAACCATATTGATACGTCCTCAAACAAAAATTCTTCGAAGCTTACTTACCTTTTCTCACTTAATGTAAATTCTTGAGAGAATTTTTTATACTCAGCGTATGTACTTAGTCTTTGAGGGACAATTACACACAAATTTTATTGGACGTTATTATTATAGGTTATCATTTATTAATCTATTCGCCTTCACAGTTTGTCGCATTAGTAGATTCATAATTTTAATCTGAGCCGTACGTAGCCCTACATATTGAAATTTCTTGTTTGTATCCAAAGAAGCACAAACAATTCCTGGTCATAGAATGATTCCCCTTAATTATTAATTGATGTGAAGCCACTAATAATATCATAATATTTTTCGTTATTCTTTGTTGACAAATGAGTTGATAAACAATTGAGATAGTTATCATATATATAAAATATTATTAAAATTGTTTTAAAATATTGATCTTTAATTTATTATTTGGATGCCTGTGCCTATCATTATTCTTTTATTTGATTCCTCTAGAGATGCTCCTCTAACATAAATAGTTGAAAAACAGTCTTAAGGAAAGTAAGGAGAAAACAAAATGAAGGGTAAACTCTCAGCAGAAACGACGGTTGGCGTGGCAGCGAGTGCGATGTGGGAGGTCTACAAGGGGCTGGAGCTGGGAAGACTTGTGGATAAGCTGTTACCAGATTTTCTCGGAAAAGTCGAAGTTATTGAAGGCGATGGTGGTGTTGGCACCATTGTCAAGCTTACATTTCCCCCAGGTATTTAACCTTTTTTTCTAATTAAAAACTATTTATTCCAAGTTCCCAGCTCAGATTTATATGTTACAGTCTAATTTCGTCCTAACAAAAAAGAGTAAGACTGTTTGTCAATTAATTGGGGTATTTGATATTAAATTAAATGCTAACATGGTTAACAATGTTAATTTCAATAATTAATGTTGCTTTTTTCGAGGGGGGTTTATAAAGGAACTCCTGGAGCTGGTTATATGAAAGAAATATTCAAAACGATTGACGAAGAAAAGCGGGTGAAGGAAACAGAGATGATTGAAGGAGGGTTTAAAGCACTTGGATTCGAATACTATAAGATTCGGTTGGAAATTATTGAGAAAAATGGTGAGTCAAGTATTATAAAATCTTCAGTTCAGTATGAGGTTGATGATAAATTAGCCAATCTTGCTTCTGAAGTGACCACCAAGCCTCTGGAAATAATGGCAGAAGCCATTGGGAAGTACCTCAGGGACCAGAAAGCCTCTGCCTAGAATGTTTGACATCAATTCTGACTTACAAGATGTCTATCGAAATAATGCCTAGATTGTAACCATTTAGCTACGTAGAACATATTCATTTTGTGTTTTGATGGCAACATTTTGAACACATTATGGTTATCATAGATTAATTGCATTATATTTTGTTGGTCATGAGTTTCAATTTGAATAATGCAGATACAAATTTTTTTTTTTAATATATCAATTGCATGCATACTCGGATTTTAATTAACAATTAATTTATATTTTTATTCATATTAAAACATGAAGAATTGTGAGTAAAATTGTATGCTTGTACTGATAAAGAATTTCATAATTTATGCAAATACAATACCATCCCATAAGGAGTCATGATATCCTACGGAAATGAACTACAATCAATCACAATCAAATAAGGAAATATGTATATACACATAATCAAATGTATATTCATTTGATAATTGTGATATCAGGTATCACCCAGATAAAAGTAATGTTGTGGCAGATGCACTAAGTAGGAAGGTGGTTTTGTCTCAACTTACTATTTGTAGGGAGTTACAACAAGATTTGGCTAGAAAATAAATAGAGTTGGTTATTGGGTTGATAGCTAGATTGAGGATTCAATAGACTTTCCTAGATAAGATCCTTGTAGCACAATTGGTAGATGAATGGCATGTGTAGATGAAGCAGAAAGTTGCCGAGGATATTGAGGTAGAGTTTAGCATGGTTGGAGATGTGTTGAGGTTTTGTAATCGGTTTTTGTTTCCAATAATGATGATTTGAGGCGTGAGATCCTTATGAAGGCTTATATTTCCTTTTACACTGCCCACCTTGAGAGTATAAAGATGTATCAAGACTAGAGGAGGTCATTTTGGTTGTTTGGCATGGAAAAGGATGTTATAGGTTTTGTTGCTAAGTGTTTGTTGCATCAGCAGGTTAAGGCTAAACATCAAAGACCATTCGGGTTGTTATAGCCTCTAAGTATTCTTGAGTGAAAATGGGAGCATGTCTTTATAGACATTGTGGTTGGATTGTCAAAGGTCAGAGGTGGACTTAATGCACTGTGGGTGATTATGGACTGTTTGACCAAGTCAACTTATTTTATTTCAGTCAAGGACAACACAAGTTCTAATCAATTTATGTAAGGGAAATTATGAGGTTCCATGGTGTGCCCAAGACCATAGCATCAAACAAAGACATGAGATTTGTTTTAGCATTTTGGCAAAGCTTGCAAAGGTTTATGTGTATTAGATTGGCATTTAGCATCGCCTATCATCCTTAAATTGATAGGCAAACTGAAAAGGCAAACCAGGTGATCGAGGACATGCTAAAAACATGTTATATGGATCAATGAGCAATTTGGATTGATATGTTGCCTTTGATGGAGTTGTGCATAATAATAGTCATCAAACAACCATTTGGATGGCTTTGTATGAGGCACATCATGGAAGAAAGTGCATATCACCTCGCCATTGGGATGAGATAGGCAAGAGAAGCCTTGGCACAAGCTTTGGGACTATAGAAGACCTAGAAAATGATTGAAGATGTAAAATTGATCAAAGAGAGGATGAAACAAGCTTGGGATCGTTAGAAGAGTTATGCAGATACAAACTTTATAACCAATTTCAACGGTTACCCATATATATATATAGAGAGATAGATAGATATATGCAATCACATATATCCATTAATAAAAAGATATATATATTCTCATGAGTATATACTATCCATCAGATAGAGGTATAAACACATCAATACAATAACTACATATATACATTTAAGAACCAAAATGTGTATATATATATATATATATATATATATATATATATATATATATATATATATACATACACACACATATGCACCTGTATACGTTAAGGAGATATACATATACTCATAAAGTCACATATACATACATATATGCACATAGACGCCAAATAAAACATATAAATCGATAAAAATGTGGTGCCCTCCTCCCATAGCCTCATGTCTCGCTAGTGCTCTCCAAGAACCTTTGCTACAACTCTTTATCTATAAAATATTAAATTAAATGGAGTGAGCGATCACGGCTCAGTAAGAAAATGATACTCAATACTCAAAACATTTCATACCAGTACTAATCTCTTCAATACTCAGTATGTCTGGGCTATTCATATACAAAATAATTTACACAAAATATGCATTAACCACATATCATAATTCTCTTCATTCACACATTTATTACTTTTCTTACTATACAAATATGATTCACTCGTTATGATTTATGCATGTATGAGTGTCATGACTTTTCTATTTTCTGATCGTACATTTTTCTCAACTCTTTATCAGCCATATAAGCTTGCATACATGATTCTAATGCAAATGACTTTCATAAAATATTTGATAATTCTTTTTTTTTGTTTGCCAAATATTTTCATTGATCGGTCTAGACTACATAGGACAATACTCGCAGTTACCATACAAGGTACAATCCTCTCTTACATGCATATTTCACTATTTTTTTTTAATTATCTACATAGTACAACATACATTTTTCTTTGTTTTCCACACAGTACAACTAATATCTTTCTTTGTTGTCCACACAGTACAGCCGATATCTTTCTTTGTTGTCCATACAGTGCAGTTCGTGCGTAAGGATTTTAAGTATGCTTTCTGTTTTCCTGTATTATATGAGTTATTGTAAAACCAAAAACACGTATTTTTCATTCTCTGAAAACATGTATAACTTAGAAAATATTTTTCGTCTTTCTTTATTTTTTTGAAATCATGCATGTGTTATAATTTCTCATGTATACGTGTATAACCATAAGATGAAATACGCCAATTCATTGTTTTTCTTTATTCTTTTCAAGCATCATCTAGCATTAGATTATTTTCTCATACATTTACATATATCTCATGCATTTCATATGAATATACATATTTATTATAATGGTTTTTACACATATCATGCACATAATTAAGCAAAATTAACCTATATCATATAAAATAACACTTTTATCCTTATGGCCAAAAGTTATATGCCTACCCTTAGTGTAAATTATTTCATCAATTCATCGTTTCTCACATACTCAATACACAAAATCAACTAAGCTAACCCTAGGAATAAGAAATATCTAAAATACCCTTATGGCAAAAAAATTATATCATAAGTCTTAATGAATTTTTTTATTCTTTTAAGCATAAATCACCTTAATTCTATACCCTACACACTTATACAAGTAAAAGTTATTTAAATAACCTAACTCAAATTACTTCAAGTATGTAAAACATGAAATTCTTACATTTTCTTTGCTAATTAGATTATTTAAGTCTATCCTCATTCTTTTCTTTTTCCTAGCAACCTTAATCAACCAACAACATAATCATCCATCAAAACTTTAAACTTGACATCTCTTAAAAATTAAACTTTTTCCCTTAGAACTTACCAGAATTGATAGATCTACACCATTTATAACTGGAGGCTCTGGAAATTAGGTAGTTTAGCTAAATTTTTTTGGTGAATTTTGTTTGAAGAAAAATTTTAGTAAAATTATGGAGAATTCTAGGTCAAGGAAGAAGAAAATGAATAGTTTGGTTGTTTTATAAACATTTTGAACTAATTTACCCTTAACCCTCTTCAAAATTGATTATTTTATCCTTAGCCAATTACCAAAAACCTTTAGCACCATTATATAATTTTAAATGTGTCATTCAATTTACATTTTCACTTTGTCTTTTAAATCCTTCTAAAATGATCATTTTACCCTCTTTGAAAATTATTGCTCACTTAGTAGTTTTAAAGATAAAAAAATTCATGATGATATACAACTGAAATTACAGCTATTAAACACCAGATCCGTTTTATGATTCGCTAGGGTTTGTGAGAAAGTTCCGACTGGAAAGTTGAAACAGGAAAAAAATGAACGGTAGAGGAGGGTCGTACAAGGACCAGATCTAAAAAAATTCTAAAATTAGCAGTGAATACGCGGCGTTTTGCCTGAATGAATCCTCTGAGAGAAGATAGTTAGATGTGATGATGCGTCTGCCACGAAGGAGGGGAGAGAAGAAGAGAGTACTTTGCCAGGAATTTATAGTGGTGATTTTGTTTCTAATTTCGGACCAACGGTGTCGTTTTTTTAAAGGGATATTAGATTAAATAAAGTAAATTCATATGCTCAAAAAATGCCCAACATTATTTATATAAAGTTAAAATAGCCACTCATGGGTACTGTTTACTTGAGTTGGTCTGCTCACCCGAGGTTTTGGAAAATTAAATTAGTTACCTAAAAATAATGTCCACAGCAACTAGACAGGATATGATCCAAATCAGTTCGGTTTCAAAGTTTGATTCGGTTTGATTTAACTTGACTCAAATTTATTTAACTTAAATTAAACTCAAATCAAAATATTTGGCTCTTTTTTAATTTGAACTGAATTAGAGCTAAAGGGTATTCGGCTCTATTCAATTCGAATTCACAGCTTGAATCAATAGTTTAAATTTGTGACTTGATTTAGTTTGAATAAGCTTGAATTCAATAATTCAAATTTGTGGTTTGATTCAACTTAAATTAGAAATTTTGAATATTATTTGAATAAAACGACGTTATTTTATCAATGAACTACGAACTCGAACTATTAATTCGAACAATTAATTTGAGCTACAAAAAATTTGAATCTAATCGAGATAAGTTATTTTTCATCCGAATCAAACTCAAACCAAACTTAATTTTGGCTACACAAACTCGAACAGAACCATTTTCTATTCAAGTCAAATTTGAGTCAAGGGATATTCAGGCTCAGCCCTGACCGAATCTACCCCTAAAAGCAACAACAATCAAATTTACACCTATTATAACATAAAATCTTTCAACAAATTTATTTAAAACACTCAAGAATCAATCCATATAATCAATTATACGATTCCAAAAAACCCGATATAAAAACCAGCTAAATTTTATTTCAATTGCATAAATCTGAACAGTTGGTTTTTAGATGAATTGTGACTAGGTATTTTAGCTTTCCATATATAATATTTATTTTGAGCATATGAATTTAGGACATTTAATTTAATTTTACTTTTTTATTGTTGGATTGATTTGCTTTGACTGTTTAAAAAAGTTCATAGCATAGTTAGTAAATACGGAAAAAGAAAAAAATAGTATGCAAATTATATAGGTATAATATGATGAATAATGAAAAATATATTTGTAAAAAAATATCCCTAAAATTTGCAAACAGAAAAAGTACGAAATATGTATATAAGAGTTTAATATGGTATATCTTCAATAATACATTTCTAAAAATATGATAATATTATATTAATTTTAATATTTTTCACGAATCTCTTATTAAAAATCAATATGACAAATTGAATATAAAATATTTAATTAACTATTAAACATAATATAATATAATATAATACATAATCAATTATTCGTTCAATAAGTAACATACCAGTCAACTGAAAAAAGCAAACAAATTAATCAGCTTTAATTTTAAACTTCATATTATAGTGAATCTTTGTACAAGCTACAGGGGAGGAAAACACAAAATTAAGGCTGAGAATTAAGAAATAAATTTTGTTGGTTTTTTTAAAATTATAATGGTATTTTCATAAATAATTAAAAATAGAATGAATGGTTTTGTACTTTAAATTTAGCCAAAAATTCAAAAAAAGGACAAACATAAAATACAACGTATAATTTGCGTTTAATATGAAAAGGGCGTAAAATACATATTCAATAAGTTTTGGGTTCAAAAATTCTTTTCAACATATTTAATATGCAAATAATATGAAAATATGAATAATACTTGTATTTACTAATTAGGGTTCATAGTTTGAATCCAAATTGATGATATGTAATATAAGGATTATTGAAGAAAATTGCCCAAAAGACTTGTTCCCACCCAAGATATAATGAAATCTCAAAGTTTTACCCTTCAACTTTCAAAAATTTAAATACCCATCTATTAGCAAAATTCTATTAAAATTCTCAATTAAAGTTAAAAGCAAAACTATTATTTAACGAAAAAAACACTAAAGTTTTATTACATTTCTTACCCTCAATTTGAAAAATCTAACAATTCACCCTCACCCAAAGTTTGAAAAGTGATAATTTTCACCAACTGTTTTCTCTCATTCTCTTGATAACTAATTTCTTCTCGACTATCAGTCGATCTTCCCTTCTTCTTCTCCTTCAACTAGTCGCCTTCGTCTTCCCTCCTCCTTTGTCTGAGATGGAGACAATAGTCTCTATCACTGACGAAGGAAGAAGGAAGAAGGAGGAGATCGGCCAAAGCAGAAGAAAGGGAGAAGGTCGTTGACCAAAAAGGATGATTTGTCGGAGAGGAGAGAAAATCCTAGTAGAGAAAATTGTTTTTAAACTTTGGGTAAAGGGTATATTATTGGATTTTCAAATTAAAGAGTTAAAATATGATAAAATTTTATTTTTTTAAATTATTTTGTTAAATAATGATTTTATTTTTAACTTTAATTAAAATTTTTAACAAAAATTTGCTCATGAGTAAATATTTAAATTTTTAAAAGTTGAAGAACGAATTGTTGGGTTTTCACTATACCAAAGGTGGGAGTAACTCTTTTGGCCAAGAAAATTATATCAAAATTAAATGAAATCCATGATATTATAATTTATCAAAATTTCTAGATTTTTATAATAAATTATAGGTATTATTTTTTTGTTTAAATTATATTGACCGAGCAGATTGAGATTTAGATCCAGTTTGTGATGATTGTAGGCTTCACGGGCTTCCATGAGTTTTCCCAACTCATCTGCTCACTTCTCAATCACATCTCCCCTTCTATGTGTTAAATTGATTTTATATTATTTTTTTAATTTAAAATTATTTAATTATATAATAATATATAAATATATATATATATATATATATATATTTATGTATTTAAAATAAAAATATATAATTTTATTGTTAAATAAATTTTTATAATTTATTATTATAAAGGGTTTAATAGTAGTTTATATAAAGTGGGTAATTGATATTTTTCACCACAAGTAACAAATACACAATATGATAAAAAATTATGGCTAAATGGGAATTTTCCAAAAAATTTAGTTTTAAAATTATTTGGTTTTTGTTAAATAATTTATTTACAAAATTATTATTATAACAGTAAAATTGAGCAACATATTGAGTTTTGTTCTTGTTTTGGTTTGATATGAAAAGAAATATAAGAGGACAAAAGATAACAAAATGGAGTATGCGAGAGCAAGGAAGTGAAGAGAAAATGGTAAAAATCTTTATAAATATAATGTATGAAAAACTGGTTCGGTTAATGAGCAAATATCTCTATATTAACTGAAAGCATAATGATATATAGATAAATATAAAATAATTAAATGCCAATTTTTCGGTCTTTTTCAACAGTTGAGACAATATCTTTCCATTTTTGTGACAAGTACCCTAAAATCGAGACATACATTTTTTAAAACTAATAAAATTAATATTTAACATCTACATAATAATATAATTAACGGTGATAGGTTAAAAGAGTTCAACAAAAAGAAGTAAATATAACACCATTTTCAAAAGTATTATCCTTCGAAAAGAGATATTATGTCACTTGACTTAACATATATGATATAATTTATATAAAATTTGCGTAATTTAAAACACTGCATTATTACTACACTAAAAAAATTAGTAAGATCACCATGGTTGAAGGTGTTTCAATAGTTAGACCGAATCGTATAAAAATTATGAGGTCACATTTTTTCTTGGCTTTCTTTTCATACATTTTCCATATTTTTTTTCTCGCGCACATGTAGTTGGCTTATCTTAGTCTTATAATACTTTAATCAAGGTAACTATAGTTTATTATATATGTAACTATAAACTATGTACATTAAGTTGGTGACTGAAAATGGCGTGTGACTTTGCCAAATATTATTATTATTATATAATAAATTCAAGTTGAATGGTCAACTAGAATCACCCAATTTTGACCTTACCAGATTTGTGATTCAAAGGGTTTAAATTATATAATAATATATTATATATATATTTAAATTGTGTAAATATAATATTATTTTTTGTATATGGGGTAATATAAATATAAAAGTATAATTTAAGAAGCAAATTGTAATAAATATATTTTTTAATAAAATTATATGTACTTACTTTAAATACATAAATGAGTTATATTTAATATATATTCTCATTATTTTAAATTAAATAAAAAAATCTGATTATATAATGATATATATATTTATTTATTTATTTATATATTTAAAATGAATATTTATAATATTGTTATATATTTTTACTTTTGTTTCTTTTTTGTTTACCGTAAAAATGTTTTTCGAGTTAAATCGTTAAAATGTAAAAATCATAGGTTTCATCGTAATATGGTGTCTTAGATTTCAAACTTATAAGCTCATACTTACCACTCACACATTCCTTTGACACATTTTTATGCACATATATATTTTTTTGTAACGAAAAATCTCGTCCGAACAATCCAAAGTTCATATATTAAAATCGTATACTTTTCCTACTCAAGCTATCTTTAAAACATATTTCTAGAAATTTACACATCCTTATGGGAAGTTTAATTGGGTATATATAAAGATTACTTTTAATAATCTATTTTTTATTATTTATATTATTTTATTCGATTTATAAATAATAAAATATTCTAGTAATATTCTATTATCAATGGTGAAGAGAGAGATAATATAAGAAATAATCTGAAAGTAATTTTGGTCTTATTACTATTATATTATTACTTATTAATTTTTTACGATTTTTAATTTCAATTAATATAACAAATAACATGAATAATATTGTATGATAATTATATTTGAAGATTTTCAAATAAAATAATATTTTATTATTTGTTTATTATATCTAATCAAATATATTAATCAATTATATATACCTACTAGCTTTTGTGTTGGGATTAGCGGTGGATTTGGGTCAGATTGAGTCTGAACACCTCTATACAGGAGTTCGATTTAAATAAAAAATAGTCTAACTCGAGTTCGTTAAACCAAAATTAAGTCCGGCTCAGATACAAAATGACTCAACTCAGTTCGGTTCAACTTTGACTAAATTTCGTAGCTCGAATCAATGGTTCAAATTAGTAGTTTATTTCGATTCTTATTAATAATTCCAATTGACAGTTCAAATAATATTCTAAAATTTTGTGGTTTGTGGTTTACTGACAAAATAACGTCGTTTTATTCAAATAATATTCTAAATTTTTGATTTGCGTCAAATCAACCCATAAATTCGAGCTAATTTGAGTCATGAATTCGATCCAAATTGAATTACAAATTTAAACTACTGATTCGAGTTAGATTCGAACTGAACAAAATCAAACACCCTTTGACTCGAGTTTTATTCGAATTAAAAAATAAATCAAACCTTCTAATTTAAATTCTGTTTAAATTTAAATCAAATAAATTTAAATCAATTTAAATCAAATCAAATCAATTTTCAAAACTGTATCAACTCTGATCGTATCTGTGCCTACCTGTGGTATTAGGCGTGCACTCATAAATGAGTAGTCACCGTCCGATAGTGATATGCAGATCTGTACTCTAGACCAAATCCCATCACCCCACCCTCCTCCGGGTTTGGAATTCTACGACCACTCTGGAAAAACTAAGTGACGTGTTCAACTTCATCTCCCCTAAACAAATTATTATTTTACTTTGAAACTGAACCATCCTCCCACTCGCTCTTTTCGCATCTTCAACGACCCTACATCCAAAAAAAACTCTGTTAATGTTATCCCTGATATGACCTTAAACTCTGCTGAACTCGTTCGCTTCACCCGTTTTCCGGTACTTCGATAACCCGGAAACCAGACGCCTCTGTTTTTCTGAGTATTTATTTTATTACGTTGTTTTTGAAGGGTTGGTTGGGTTGAGAGATAAGAGGAGAATAATGGGAGTATCAGTGAGGTTTGAAGGGATAAGTGATGAATTGAGAAAGATTTTGGTTGCCAGCATGGACCAGGCGCCCGCTAGACGACGGGCTCGTGAGGCATTTAAGGATACCCAACTTAATATTGACCATATCTTGTTTAAGGTAGTGTTCTTTGTATTTGCTTTGTTTTTTATGTGTTTATATAATTGTATATTTGATAGAAAGAAAGGAGCGTATTTCCTGAATTAGGCAATCAATAAAATGGCTTAGATGCCTTAATGTTTTGTTGTTTTCTTGAAGTTGACTTTTGTTATTGAGTCTCTTAAAGAGACATAAATTTGTGTGAGTGGTTTTGATGCATTGCAATAAGTGTGCTTTGACTAAATTTTGCGAGAAAGCTTGAAAGGGCTATTGGGGATATCAAGGTTGACAAAGAAAATTTTGTTTTTAGTGGTGCTTATAAATTTTTTTGTATGAAAAGGATGGTACATGTTGTTCAAATGAAATTTGGTTGTTCAATGTTTACAGAGAAACGCTTTTGATTTTTTTTTTTCTTCTGATTATTTTGCAGACCCCGGTTGATGGATTGAAAATGAAGGAGGTGAGAACTCTGGAATTAAGTTTTATTTTTTCCAGTACCCAATACTTGGATTGGGAATTTAACGGAATAGCACTTTACAATTCCACTCTGTTTATACACTGATTACGTGCAAATTTGTGCTACTTCATTTTCATGAACTAAAATTTTGGCTTTTAGCTATTGCCTCACACAATCAGGTAATAAACCTCAGCATCTTGAAAGTGTTTGACTACACCATGGCTCTTTCTTTTCCTTCTTAGTTCTTCCCAGCTCATGGATTTAGAAAATTTTCTATTTAAAAATTATTTGTACTTGAGAGGAGTAATGGAAAAAGCAGCCATTGCTGGATTGCTAGCTAAATTATGAACAAATGTATTGGCCAACCCTATAGTGTCTCTCTGTATGTGTTTTGAATTTTTGCTATATTCTTCTTTGAACTAATGATTGTTTGCTTGATATTCTGTGGCATAGTTGTATGAGGTGAATTCTAGAGGACTTGAAATTTTTGGTAAGAGTTGGCTTCCAGAGACCTCTCAACCCAAAGCAGTGGTGTGTTATTGTCATGGTTATGGAGACACTTGCACATTTTTCTTTGAAGGCATGTTGTCAGAGCAAGAAGTAGCATTTCCTGTTTGTAGTCTTGGGTTTCTTATGATAATTAAGTTTAATTGTTTTGTGGCTTCTTTGTAGGAATTGCGAGGAAGTTGGCATCATCTGGATATGGAGTCTTTGCAATGGATTACCCAGGATTTGGTCTCTCAGAAGGTCTTCATGGCTATATTCCCAGTTTTGATAGGCTTGTTGATGATGTCATTGAGCATTATTCCAAAGTCAAAGGTACATATATTCTGTTAGCTTTGAATCCTTGTGCTGTTATCTTCAATGGTCATGAATTTTTTTGCTGAGAGTAGAACTGCTTTTTCTGTTTTCTACCATTCTTTTTTGTTACAAATTAGATTAATTCATGTTCCCAACAGTTAAATTTGTAATTTAATAAGCTTTCTCGAAGAATCTTAACAAGATATAACTCTGTCCTTATTGGCCTGTTTTGATGTTTATGTTTGCATGATTTGCATTTTGCAATGTAGAGAACCCTGAGTTTCACGCTCTGCCAAGTTTCCTCTTTGGACATTCTTTGGGTGGAGCTGTAGCTCTGAAGGTGCACCTGAAACAACCTAATGCATGGAGCGGTGCTGTGCTTGTCGCACCCATGTGCAAAGTATTTTCTTGAATCCAGTTACATTAGGAACCCTGTTAGTTATATTTTCTCATGCCAACTTAAATTTTGTTGTAGATTGCAGATGAAATGGTTCCCCCATTGTTGGTAAAAAAATTGCTGATTGGTATAGCTCATGTTCTTCCAAAGCATAAGTTGGTTCCACAAAAGGATTTGGCTGAGGCAGCATTTAGAGATCTTAGGAAGAGAGAGATGGTTTGTCTCTTCACTTAAACAGATTATTCAAGGATTAATATCATAGCTTGTGTTATTTCTAGCTTTGTAGCAAATAAAATTGTTGAAGCCATAAAATTCTTATGTCATGCTGTAATAGTCTTATCTTTTCTTTTTATCTCTCTCTACTGCATTTTTTAAAAAACTGTTCTGCAGTCCATCTGTCAATAATAGAATCGGTAACTTTTTCTGCCGTATGAGTGGCTCACATACTTCTACTCTTTTCTCTGGATGCAGGCATCTTATAATGTTATTGCTTACAAGGATAAACCACGCTT
Source organism: Mangifera indica (assembly GCF_011075055.1). Lineage (NCBI taxonomy): Eukaryota > Viridiplantae > Streptophyta > Magnoliopsida > Sapindales > Anacardiaceae > Mangifera > Mangifera indica. Next base: position 11,609,150 of record NC_058151.1, on the reverse strand, counting down.
GCAAACTGCTTTGGAGTTGCTTAGAACTACTCAAGAGATAGAACAGCAGCTGGAAAAGGTATGCCAATTTTGGTCTTTTACAACATCATCTGAAATTTCATATAATTCCCCTCCTCTTTTGGCTTCATATACTTCTAGAGGTGGATATGAACCAAGCCCAGTCCAAACACCTATTAGCTTGAGTTCGATTCGAACAAAAAATAGCTTGGCTCAAGTTCATCGAGCCATCATTAAAAGTAGTTCAAGTTTGGTTCAAGTTTGACTCGAATTTATAGTTTAAACCTATGACTCGAATATGTGGCTCAGATTTATAATTCGAATTTGTAATTCATTGACAAAACGACATTGTTTAACAATTATTTAACATAATTTAAATCAAACCACGAGCCAAGTTCAAACTAAATTGGGCCATCTATCTAACTTGCGAGCCAAACCAAGCCGAGCTTTGTGTAACTCGAATTCGGTTCAATTTTAAAACGAGCTAAACCTCATAACTCTAACTCGGTTTGAAATTCGAATTAAACAAATTTGAACCAAGCCGAATCAAACCGAGTCAGCTCGGTTTAAGTCCAACACTAAATATTTCTCAAAGCTTTATTTCTTGCACATAGGTTATGAGCTGTTCCCTCATCTTTCTTTTAGATAACATTAGGCAATAGGGCTGCCAGTCAACTTTTTAAGAGCATGAGCTGTTCCCTCATCCTTCTTTTAGATAACATTAGGCAATAGGGCTGCCAATCAACTTTTTAACAGCACGTCTTGTTTGTTGCAACTAATTATAACTTTGAGTCACTCTTAGTAGGGTCCCTCATATGTTAGCCTAGCTTACAACCTAAATAGGTTTCGATTTGGTCAAGAGAGAGAAAACTAAAAAGTGTACACATTTCTGAAATGCACTAAGTTAATCAATTCCTATGAGGTAGATGATAACTGTAATATGATGCATCACATTGCTCTGTTACTGATAGAGCATATTATGCCATGTATCAAACTGCCTTAGAACAACCCAGTTTTTTTTCAATTTGCAAAGGTTCTTGTTCAAGCTCGGTTACTCACTATATGAAATGAACTTGATCATAAATTTATGTTCAATTGTCTTAATTACTTTGGTTTGATAACCTTACATTCTGCTTGAGTTTCAACAAACCTGCATTTTTTTCTCCATGGGAAATCCCAAAATGGATCCCAAATTGATGCTTTGATATGAGCTTTGATCACAACAGTAACTTTACCAATATGATTATATGGGTGATCAGTATGATTTGAATCCATGTCAGTTCTTTGAACCATGCTGCAATTATTCTTGCATAAATCTCTTAGAGAAAAATTTGTTCTTTTATCATATCAAACAAAATGTGCTTATTAATATCCCTTGGAAAAGTTTGTTCAATCATCTTATCAAAGAAAATGTGCTAATCAATGTTCACATTAAATATCCGATGCAAAAATTATACTGTCAAACAAAATGCTACAGCCTACAGTCTATATACCCAGTGAAAGATGGTTAAATCATTACACATCAATAACACCACTCAAATGCTGCCAATGTTTTGTCAATAAATTGTGTTTATCCAACATATTTTGAATTAAGTTGTTTTGGGTAACTGACCTTGCAGGTATCTCTGCCATTGTTGATCTTGCATGGTGAGGCTGATACAGTGACTGACCCATCTGTGAGCAAAGCCTTGTATGAGAAAGCAAGCCACAAGGACAAGAAGTTCATTCTTTATAAGGATGGATATCATTCTCTTTTGGAGGGTGAGCCAGATGACATGATTATCAGAGTTTTTAGTGATATCATTTCTTGGCTTGATGATCACACCAACAAAAGCACTGCCTCTTGATATCTCTTTCTCTCTGTCATACCAAAAATAGAAGAAATAGGTTGATTTTCCAAAATAAAAATAAGGGTGTTCTTGGATGTGCATAGATACAATTCTGGTACAGTAACACTGCATTAATTAATAATAATAATTCTGTTAAGATTGTTTGACCTTGCCTGGGGGAATCGGTTGTTCAAATATTTTGGGAAATAACATTTTCATCCTTGAGGTTTCATTTAACTAACGCTTGCTCCTGTGTACTAGTATTAAAGCTATACTGTTTTTAGGATGTGAAAAACTGATTAATTGAACTAATTTAATATTATTTTGAACCAATCCGAATTATTAGTTCAAAGAAAATATAATTTGAAACTGATCCGAATTTGAAAATTAATCGATTTTAAACTAAATTGAAAATATTGGTTAACTAAAAGAAGCTGTTTGGGTATATAGATTTAAAAGATTATTTTGATAATTTATCTTTTATTATTTACATTATCTTGTTTGGTTTGTCAGTAATAAAATATTATAATAATATTGTATTATCAATGTTGACATGACAGATAATATAGATGGTAATTTGATTATCATCTTTATTTTAGGTATTAAAAGATTATCAAGGTAATCTTGATTTTATTATAATTAATTATTATTTATTAATTTTTTGAGACAAAAATAAGTTTATTTTTAATTAATATAATAAATAATATAAAAAATATTTAAAAATAATTATATTCAAGAGTATTTAAGTAAAATAATTTACTAGTATTATTTTATTACTTTTAACCAAACACAATAATTATTTATACCTACTATATTTTATCAAACATAATAATTATTTATATCCAGTAATCTATTAGGTAATTTATTTTCAAGGTAATCTCTCTATTTTGATAATAAAATATTACTCAAACTAAACGATCTCAAAGTAAATTTTCAGTTAATCAGTTTTCAACAGAATTTTAGAGTTATCTTATTTTATTATCTTTTCGTTCATTTTTTAGAAAACTTGTTCAATACTATGTTATTTTTTTGTTCAATTTGTTTCGTTCAATTTTTTTTTTGGATAATTAGAGATCCCATTTATATTGGTTGCACAAGTGAACTCAAAGTATAGTATCCAGACCCATAACTATTACACTAAATAAGTTAAAGTTTTATAAACATAACAGAAGTTTAAATTCGGCTTTTTTTTTTTTTTTTAAGTTCTAATATTCTACCTATTTTATTAATCTTTGAGGTTAGATGCTACAGTTATGTGATTACATAGTTAAAAATTAAAAATAAAATAATATTTAATTATATAATAATATATTATTTTATATATATATAAAATTATACATATAGTTTTATTAAACAGGTAAATATGAAATAGGAGATATTTGGGATGACAAAGCTGTTTCCCCATAATAATAACGAACGAAAGAAAGAACTGGGATTCCCCAGCCAAATAGGGCTTCGCTTTAAATGGAAAAGTAAAAGGAAGATGGCCCCCTATTCTTAAACTCAGCATATTATAATTAAGGCCAAACGAGTATTTCCCACCCAAGGTTTGATGTTTTCTTAAATGTCTCTCCTTTAACTATGAAAACACCAAATACCCACCCATGACCAGTTAAATTTAACAGAACTCTAACGCCTGAAAATTTTATCTCTTTTTGCCCCCCTAAACTTTAAAAACTAAAATTTTTTTCCAGCTTAAATTTTAAAAAATGACAGTTTCATCATAGGGTTTCATTTTTAAATCTCCAGCAACATCTCCGGCTCCATTGTCAATGGCCTCTCCCTCTCGAAGTATCCTCTCCTTCTGGCGATCTCTTTCCTCCTATTTGGAGGCCCGATCTACTTCGGAGATGTCTTGGGAGACGAAGAACTTCGTCGGGGAAGATGAAGCCCAGACGAAGACGAAGACGAAGCCGCCGTCTTCCCAGAAGAAGACCTCTGGGAAGACGACCGTCTTCCCAAGACGAAGCCACAAAGATGACGGCTTCGTCTTCGTCTCCCAAGGAGTCTCCGACGCCGATCGGGCCTCCAAATGAGAGGAAAGAGATCGCCGAAAGGAGAGGATGCTTCGGGAGGGAGAGGTCGTTGGCAATGTCACCGGAGATTTCAAAACGAAACCCTATGGTGAAACTACCATTTTTTAAAACTTAGACTGGAAGAAAATTTTAGTTTTCAAAGTTTAGGGGGGCAAAAATAGCTTATATTTTAGTTTATTTTTTAATATTATAGAGAAAATGATGATTTTACCTTTACTACCGTTAATTTTAACTGCTCATGGGTAGGTGTTTGGTGTTTTCATAGTTAAATGGGGGATATTTGAGAAACATCAAACCTTGGGTGGGAAATAGTTGTTTGGCCTATAATTAATAGTTGTTTGTATTCTTCTAAGTTTAAATGAGATAGAAAGGCATCGTCAATTCCTGAAGGCTTATTATCGGTTTCCTAGGACTTCTTTTCAGTGTTACTCAAGTGTGTGGAATTCCCATTGTAAGAGTAGATGACATATTAAAATTAAATATTTGATAAATTTAATATAATAATTATAAGATCAATCATTAAACTTAATTAGAAACTAAACCTAGCGCCGCACCTCCCAAAAAAAAAAAACTATAGCACTAAAAAGAATCCACATGACTATAGTACTAAAGTGGGCTCCACTGGAGCACATGACTATGCTAGGGTTGAGCACCTTGAGTACAAGAGTGAAGAGGTTTAAAGTAGAAAGAGATTACCTGTAAGATCACAATAACAATCAAATTATATCATTATGTGATTAGATAATTTTATAGTTTCTAAAACATTTGGGTTTGTTATACTTCTCAAAATATTTGGGAGGTTATTTTTTTAAGACTAAGGATTGATTCATAATTTGTCCCACTCAATCAAGTGGTTAAAATAACTATATTACCATAATAGGTAAAAACGCGTATTATTCATGTTTTTGTTTAATTTATGTTTTAAACACATTATTTTGAATTTTTGAATTCAAAATATATTAAATATGTATTTTTACCTTTTTTATGTTCTTTATTTTTTATAAATTTTTTAAAATACAAAAATATCGATTATATTTTTATTTAATAAACATAATGTTATGGCTATATAAAACAACAAAAACTTAATTTTTTATCATCCAAATCCTTAACCTTTATTAATAAATTTTTATAATAATTGAATCTTGATTATGTACTATATTTTATTAAGTTTAATAATTAATTAGATACTTTATATTTAAATTGTTAATAAAAAAATTTATGAAAAAATATTAAAATTATTATTAATATTACTGTATTCTTAAAAACGTATTATTGATGATATATTGTATTAAACCTATATATACACATTTATTATTTTTTCCATATCCGAATTTTACAACCGTTATAAACATATCTTTCATCAATTATTGTATTATTCCTATACTATATTTTTTTTTTCAGTTTCAATATTTACTAACTAGGGATATTATATCTAAATGTAAGTGTATTATCTTATGATTAAAAATTATGATACATTATTATTAATACCAAAATTAATAATTATTATAACTACCCGTAGATTTATTGTGATTAAAAATTGTCTATCACCAAAAAATATCACAAAATTATTACATCCCTTTAACAAATATTTACAATTAAAATTTAGATTGATGTTATTTTGATTTGATCCTCCCTATTATATTTAATTAAACATTAATTATCATTATATTATTAATTATAAATTTATCATTATAAAAAGTTATATATTTATCTTACAAAATTTATTATAAATCCTAATTTAACAAACTCTACTTCGATTTTCCAAATAATTTTATTGGAAGAATTGATCAACATCATTTAACTCTAATGAAAATAGAATTTACACTTTGTAATTATAATTTGGTTTTTTGTAAATTTTTCATTAATTCTTCAAAATTTTAAATTAATTCAATGCATTTAAATTTATTAATTGAAATATAGATGAATGAATTTCATTTATGAAAATTATATCCAAAATCGACTTCGTAAGTTAGCAAAATTGATTGAGTATTAAAACTTCTAAAGAGAATATCTGGATTCAAACATTTTTCACGTTTGTGAAACTTTAACTTATTTAATGTAGTGATTATGAGTTCAATTACTGTATTTTGAGTTGTCCATCCAACTAATACAAATAGAGTCTCTGGTTAAAAAGAAAAATTATATTCAAAACAGAAAGATTAAAAAGTATTAAAAGTAGATGGGATTAAAATGTAGGGCCAATACCCATAACACCACTTAAATCTTATAATCATTTAAAAATCCCCCAAAAAAGTAAAACTTACCAAAAACCCTCCTAAGAAAGATTATTTATTAATTTAGTTTGGTGAGAATAAAAATTAATTAATGAGGTCATAACAAATTGACAATTATGGAAGGAGAGTGCGTCCTGCAAATGGCCAACATCCAAAGTAGAGACTGTTCAAGCTTACTTTTCGGTGTTTTCTTACTGTCAAACTAAACAAGCTTAGCTGCTCAATGACGTTTCCTTCCCTTTCTCCCCCATGTGGACGCCTGCCTGTCTCTCCTTTCATCCATGTAGAATCACCCACCGCACTATCACCCTTTCTTCTTTTCATATGAACCAAGGCACAGCCCACTACTATCTATCATCGTCGTTGGAACAATTATCAGTGTTCCACAAAAATGGCCTACTCTTTTACCCTTTCTCATCCTCTACTCTCACTAAAGGTGCGCTCTTTGTTTTTTCATTTTTCTATTTTCGCTGATTTCGTTTCAGTTTCATGGTTGTTCTTTGTTCATGTTTTTCCAACTGGGTTTTCTTTAAATATTGTGCGAGAATAAGATCTGAGATTGTTGGTGTCTCATCTTTGAATCAATATCTGTGGTTATCAAATTGGATTTTCTAGTAAACTTATGTATCATTAGAACAGTTGCTGTAAAGTAATGAGCTTTAATTATAGATTGACTGTTTGAAATTGAAGCAGCCTATAGGAAGTTGGCGTAATGTTGTTGTTGACCAAAGAGTATCATCTCCTCTCAAAAGTATCAACACACAACTTTTTGGCCAAAAAGTTGCAGGAATTAGAACTTCTTTTCAAAGAGACTGGAGTTTTGCAAGAGGTTCAAGAGTTGTCCTAAGGCCAAAAGTAGCAACATTCATTCATCATAACAAAATCTCTGGAATACATGCTATATGTAATCTTGTTTGTTCCTTCAACTCCTTTTAGCTTCACAGTCATTGATTGCTTCCCATACTATTACTTTATATACATGGATTTGGAATTTCCTCATCAGGGTTGGCAAGTTCTGAAATTGCTGGTAGTGTTTTTACTTTGGCAACAGTAGCTGTGCTGCCATTCTACACTCTCATGGTTTTTGCTCCTAAAGCTGAATTGGTAAGTTTTCGGAGTATATCTATTGAATCCTCCTATAATTTTCAGTTTCTTTAGTAGTCTCTTTTGAATTTGTAATTCAAGTGTAACCATGACAAATTCAGAAGCTCCGTAAGAATTTGTGAATTCAGAACATTGTTTTTATTACTTCATGACCTGAACAGTTATATTGCCCTATTGTTTACTCTGGCTGACAAATTGCTGCTATGTATTAGCCTAGGGTTTTAAACTCAATTACTTAAACCTTGGAAGCCTCTCAAACTTTTCAATGTCTCTTGAGTGTCTCACGTAATTGGTTTTTTTTTTTTTTTTTAAAAAATTGATAAGTGCAGACAAAGAAGTCAATGGAAAGTAGCATACCTTATGTTGTACTCGGTCTTCTGTATGCATATCTGTTATACCTCTCCTGGACACCCAATACACTACAGCTGATGTTCGCTAGTAAATACTTGCTTCCTGAGGTATGCATTTACTGAATGCACACAGACACAATCTATAATGAACGGATGCAAAACTGCCCAGATGTTAATGAATGATTCATTCTGTCATTTATTTTGTCATTGCATTAAATGCAGTTACCTGGCATGGTAAAGATGTTCTCTGGTGAGATGACTTTAGCTTCAGCATGGATTCACTTGTTGGCTGTGGATCTCTTTGCTGCAAGGTCTCTCTCTTTCCCTCTCTCCCAAATTTTGAGTGTGCTTACTCCTTTGTTGCATTTCTGATGCTTTTTGAATCTGTTACTCTTCCAGGCAGGTTTTTCATGATGGGCTTGAAAATCGAATTGAAACTCGCCATTCTGTTTCCCTTTGCCTCCTGTTTTGTCCCATTGGAATTCTTACTCATGTCATCACCAAAGCAATGACAAAAAGCACTTGAAGTATTATTACTCATGAGATGCCATAACTCATGCAGAAACAGTAACATTGATGGATTCTTAAATTAGAGAAATTTAAGATCTTCTGAATAAAAATGAAACATTATGCAGTTCCTTGACCAACATTATTCCATTTTATTTGCAAATGTTACATTGTCTCTGTTTGAATTCAAATTGTTACTGTATGGATGATAATATATTACTTCTTCGAAAAGTCTTACCTCAAACTTCCGATCAATCTTGTCCATAACCAAATCAATGAGATTAAGCATGTCTTGAGAAGTTGCATCGCTGACATTTATGAATAAGTTGGCATGGACTTTGGAAACCATTGCTCCCCCCAATCTAATTCCTTTTAACCCAGCTTTCTCTATTAACTCAGCTGCTGCAACTCCTATATCAGAGGGATTTCGAAACACTGAACCAGCTGTTCGATCTCCCAGAGGTTGAGTCATCCTCCTCCTTTATAATGAAACCACACATCATAAGCATTTTGTAATTAAGTCCTTCAATAACCAGTAAAGTAAATATTAGCTTCAAATATTACCTCTCCAAATATTCTTCTTGCTTTCTTCTAGCAGATCTTGACTCTTCCAGTCTAAATGTGACAGCAATAATGGCTGCTAAGTCTTTCATATCTTGAAATAATGATGATCGATAATCAAACTTGAGATCATTTCTGTCAAGTGTCCGGAGCTCTCCTTCAACTGTAACAATATCCACACTGACAATGACATCAGCAGTCTCCTTCAAATACCAAAAATAAACAACCAATCAGTTGGCTAATCCACTTAAGAATTCAAAAACTCTCAAAGTTTACATACATAACCATATAAATATACCTGCCCATTTGCTCCAGCATTCATATAAGTAGCTCCACCAACTGTCCTAGGAATTCCTCTAGCAAACTCAAGACCTGTGAATCCCTCATTGACAGATAGCACCCCCAACCCATTAAATCTGAAACCACTTACAGCTCTGTATATTCCAGATTCTTTCCTCTCTAAGAACTTTATTTGGTTCAGAATCACACAACCTTCAAAACCCACATCATCAAAGAGACAATTTGAGCCTTTGCCAATGATAATATATCTTATGGAATGCTCATGACAATACCCGCATAGGCATTTATATATCAATCAAATACTTTGTGAGAAAAAGGTTCAGCTAATTGATTAAACAACAAAACCATTGCTAATTTGGCCAGCCAAATAAGACCATCTTTACTCTTCACAAAAGCTAAAGATTGAACTTAATTATTGAATTCAGGTTCATTTATTTTCCCTCCTGTAAGCTCGCACGGCACTTCATTTAAAATGTATTAAAACCTCCTTGTAACTGTTAAACACCCCCCTTATAAAATTATGAAAATCCCATATATAATTCTTTCCTATCGAAGTGAAGGAGTTCAATTTTAAGAGTAATTTGAAATAAAACTTGTGCAAATTCGCATGGTGCTTTAGATACAGGCCTGATTTGTTTTTTAGTATAATTCAACTTAAAAAAGAGAGCATTTAATTTAAGTCTTGAGCAAAAAGACCTGAATATTATGTTCACTTGCCATTTATACATACATTTACAGTGCTTGTAAATGAATCAAGAGTGACTATCTTTTTAACATTCGCATTGTTCAAATGAAAACGAACATTTGTTCATCACATGATAAACCACAGAAGAAAGATACTGAAATCGAGAAGCAAACAAATAAGAAGCAAACCTGATGGCAGAAAGGAGTTGGGTTTGATCGAGAACTTCGACAAAGTACTTACAGGGGCCACCAATACCCGAAGTACTGAGATCTTTTAAAAGTTTCTTTCCTCTAACGATTTTCAGCCCATTCCACTTCTGGGTTTCTTCTCTTTTGTTAGACAAGCTGGTTTTTACACAGCAGTTTAAGGGTAAGAGAGTTTCTTCCGTTGACGGTCGCAGCAAACCATGAGGATTGTGAGAGAGTGAAGGACATTGAAGAGACTCCGTGTTTCGGGGCTTACCGGAAGCATTGTTTTCTATTTATAGTTTGGGTTCAAATCGGCCAATTTCCTAATTCCTTAGAAGGGATAATAACAAGTTACACCCTTATATTTGATACAAATCTTATTAGTCTTCTATAAATTTTCAGTAACGTTTTGGTCCCTATGTAAGCATCATTTTTATCCTCAGGTTTCAGGGACCAAACAAACTAATGGGTAAATGTTACTACACATATTATTTTTTTAATTTTATATAGAGAAATTAGAGTAAATACCCATTTTGCTTATAAAATTTTAAAAACTTAAAAATTCACCCTTTTGTTAAAATTTTTTATTAAGATTACTAATAAAAACATCATTTAACTAAAATATTTAAAAAAATAAAATTTTATCACTTTCTTCTCTTTTAGTTTAAAAAACTAAAATTTTTCCCTCCTAAAATTTAAAAAATTATATTTTTCTCTTAAATTTAAAAGCTTAATAATTTTATTATATTGTTAATTTTTTAAATTAAAAAAGAAAAATATAATAAAATTTTAATTTTTTAAATATTTTTTTTGTTAAATATCATTTCTACTTTTTGGATTTCTAAAGCTTTGTGACTAAGGCTATAAAAATAGACCACACCTTGGGTGGAAATAAGCCTCTGGGCCACTATGTTATTAGTGGATATATATAAATTAATATCATATATTTAAGCCATTTTCATAATGATTTCCTTAATTGTAAATTAATTACAAAATAACTAAATTCTTCTCCCCCCTCTTATCACTAAAACAAGGGGTAAGATAGTTATACGGCCCAATATTCAAATAATCACCCTTTCATTCAAAGGTTAATAAGAACTCAGAATCATCCGAATCCAGAGTAATAATATAAATACACATTTGTTTCTATACAATTTGAGTATAAAGATCATATGTTATCATATAATTGAATATTATTTTATCTTTAATTCAAAATCATTCAATCACATGGTAACACACCATCTGTATACCTAAATTGTCAACACAATGTGTGTGCATACTGTTTTATTGTTCCCGGAATAATGTCTTAATCCCCAAAGCCAAAGGCACCCTTACAGTTTACTGGACTCATGATTATACTGAAATAATATGTAAACATTTGATGAAGTTTTCATAAATTAAAAGAGGAGTTAATACAAAATTTAACCTACAGCAAAATTATCTCCAAAACCTCTCACAAGTTTGGCAGGAATCAACTAACAACAGTATTGCAGAATTTTACAGTCTGATTTTCTGAATACCTTCTTAATATTCCATGCCATAACATGGAAGGCTCCAACCATTAACAATGTGTCTCTAAGTTTCCTAGAATTTCAACATCTACTTGGGAGTCACCTATCATTTTCACATCAAAGAATTTAACCGAGACTTACTGAATGTGCGGTGTAAAATACCCCGATAACTTGGGGATTAAAATCAACATCTTTGCAAGAAATGCCACCAAACAAAATTGCCAGTGTGATCGATATAGTCGAAGCTGCAATTTGCACAGAGAGTACCAGTCAGCTGCGATGATACTGGAAACCCAGTTCCATTAGCCCCCGAATTTGGCACAAAAACTCGCACAATTTTATAATCACAGAAATAGAACAATAAATATCATAGGAGATAATCTAAAACAGTTTTTTAAGGAATAAACATAACATACTCTTTAAGTTGGAAGTGAAGTCATCTGAAGGTCATCCTCTAAAATCCCATTAGATTGATCTGGCTTTTGAAAGGAATCTTTCCTACTCCGTTCCAAAGATGTTGCCTCATGGATCCCTTGGAAATTTATACACAATGATAAATAAGCTATATAATTAAAACACAAAAAATAAGAAATTACACATATAATATATATATATATATATATATGAGATAACCACACATAAGTTTTCCCTCAAGAATGATCACGAGCACATGTTCATTACATTCTTTTTTAATACTTGTTGCTAAGTGATTGTACGATTTCACAACATGCCACTATTTACAGTTTCCACAATCACAAGTTTCTGCAAAACCATTAAAAAGGCTGCCATTTGTAACGAGCAACTTGTTCATAACATCTAGGTAAAACAAATAGAGGGATATACAGATGAGCCCATTTAGTCAAGACTTTTATACTACCAATCAAGTTCATAATCCATGATGATCAACTTCATAAAACTATCCATTTGAATTTGAATTTTAGGAGGTTTAAATTATTGATTATCAAGATGCAGAACAGTAATCCTTTCACATTTTCAGATCTAAACAATTGAATCACCATAAAAGTAGACCTTCCCGTTTACTGACAATAAAACATTAAAAAAAAACCCAGAAAGAGAGCAGGTATATCCCTGTAACACTTTTTTGCATGCTATTAAATTTGGAGTGCCAACAGGAAGCCTGCAAGTGCAGCTTGAGCACCATGCACAGGCCAAGGCATAAAAGGTGAAAATATTGGAAAGTAAAAGAACAAAAGAGAAATGTACATACCAAGGCTCAATACTGAGGAGCAAATCAGGAAACCTGATAGAGAGAAGTCCATTTTATACACTATCTCCATGATAATAATGCATCCTGCGGCCACCATTAAATGCCTTGGAGAAGAGAAAACCATGTGCAACCTAAAAACAGTAGAGGTTGTCTCAATCATTAAGAAAACCCCATGAATATCTAAAAATCACTGATCACAAGCATGTTCTAATCAAGAGTTTATATGTTTACAGTAAAAGCAGAAGCGTACAAGACTCCTATACTACCAATGCAAAGTCACACAATTATCACTCTTGCCCAATAAAAAAGCATACTAAACCATAGCATCATATGAATGCCGCAATTGCTTTGTCATAATGGAGGCAGAGACAGCATAATATCTAATTTTGACCATTTTTTCATTTAAAAGTTTAGAAGGTGACAATTGGTGTTTATCAATGAAGAAACTCTACATCAAGCCAATTTTAATAGAAAACAAAGAACCTTTCATTTACACAGGCATGTATCATATCAAGATAATTTTCCAAAAGGTGCAACTGCCTCTCATCTCAGATCACACCACAGCCAGTAAGGAAATTTAAACATATGATTGTGATTGCTAGTCATCATTTAGCTGTAAATGCCAGGAAGATCTTTAGGAATAATCTTATTAGATACCTCTCCTCTGCAATACTGTCAACATAGAATATCAGGATAACTCCAAAGAGCGTAGTGCTCAGAAAAGCCCAGGCAGAAAATGGCAACTCTACATTGCTACTTGATGCTGACCCCTGAATTGCTCCAGTGAAGACAGAGAGAAGTAAAATCAAAGGTAAATTAAGCCAGAATCAAAGAAAGGTTAATAAAATTATATCCCTGAACTTGTATGTATACAGAGGTTACAGTAAGGATTGATTTGCATAACAATACTCACTATGATCAAGTCCCACATAGCCACAGGAAACAGAAAACATGTCGCAGCAGCTATAGTTATAGCATGAAGTCGCCTCTTGAGTTGATTCTAGAACAGAAATGGAAAAATCCAAATAATGTAACAGTCAATGAATACCCTGAGCACTTATGAGAGAGAGAGAGAGACAGGAAGGAAAAACTCAGAATAAACTTTTGTGCTCATAAATAATGCCCAGGATAAAAACAAACAGCTAAATATCAAAACCTTGAGTGAAACACGCCGTGCAAGCACCCTTCTCAATCCCGACAAGATTCCAGCAAAGATGGGAATTGCCATTTCTTTCATACCCAATACTTGTTCAGTTGGAACCTCTGCATCAAGGCTATCTTTGAATGGTATATTTAGGTTAAGTTTATCATTATACACTTGAAAAAAGCTACCCATTCACAATTTAGATAATGAATGGATTGAAGATAAAGAGAAAGACAAGAAAAATTTAGAAGATAAAAAAGAGTCATCAGCTCAATAAAATGGTCCCCAAAAATAAAAAATAGTGTACATGCGGATATAAAATGGAAAAAAAGTTGTCATGGCCCAGCCTTGAGATAATAAGTAGTAAGATGCCAACATTGAAATAAGCCCGCCAACCTGTTAACAGATGAGAATGGTTAAGGAAGCAAAAATTTTTCACATATCAGTTCAACCACCCAAATGGTAATAAACTATTATAGAGATAGATTTCATGTTAATTTATACTAATACATGTTATGTACAAACTTGAATACCATATGCTACATACATGCATACAACAACTGAATGTCTTTCAGAGAGCTACCTTTTTCCAGACATAGACTTTCCTTCCATATAATACTCCCGATAATACTCCAAGAACTGCACCAGAATACTCTCCCAATACAGCTCTAGAGGCAAAAAAAAGGTCAGAGACAATAAATAATACATAATTCGCCGAATTAATAAAAAATAGACGAGTAGAGGAACATTTTTTGAAGTATGTGATAGATGAATAAAGTTAACAAACAATTCTTGTAAAAGGGGAAACTTGTGCAAACAACAGCTTCAAAAAGATGTCTCAAATGATAGCTTGAGTTAGTGATGACTAAAGATAATTTTTGACAGTGAAGAACAAAATTGCATGAGGTATGACTAAGGAGAGAATTATATTCAGTCATTTTCAGACCATAAATATTACATGTACTAGACCTCTGGATAACCAAATATTTAGCTCATCCTCATTGTTCTACAGTCATGCAGTTTAATTTGCATATGACCTGTACCAAGCTATTATAGAATTCTTAAAATTTTTATCTTACCAAGCTATTATAGGATTCTCAAAATTTTTATCTAAGTCATGATAAATTTGTCATTTGTTGCACTATGTTCTTAAACCGAGTTGACCAAGGCCGCCAATTTCAACAAGATAGGGACTGATCAAAGCCTTAATTGGTATAACCAATCAAGCACATTTCACCATATTTATTCCTTAAATAAAAGAACATGCCAGTTAAAGTGAACTCATTTAAAATGAAAGATATAACAATAAAAATCAGTATAATACCGGCACTTGAAACCTAAAGAACTAGTTGCAATATCCCTTAAGCAAAAGTAAGCCTACCTAACTGGTCCACATGCTTTGAGACCCTTTCCCCACAAAATAAAATACAAAGCTGTTATGCCACCATTAATAACAGAAGGCACTACCTGAAAATAAAAAAAAAACTGACAAATTTTACATAAGAATATACGAGTACACATCCTTTAGCATTAAACTGTTTTTAATTTCTACATATCTTCCAATAAATACTTAACCTGTGTATTTGAGAGTGGTCTTCCCTTCCAAGGTTTTTGCAACATTAAAAATAGGATGGATGAAGGAACCAGACAGCAGAAGATAAAAAGTGTCACTGAAGCTCCTGTTTGAGACAAATAGCGATACATGGAGTAGACCGACCAAATCCTCAAGAAGTTTCCGATAACATGGATTATCTGTAATGGTGTATGCCTAAAAGAACCACGTGTGCATCAGTGAACCACTAGCAGTTTCTAAGAACAAACATGGCCATTGGCCAACAACGCATAATGCACAAACCAACAGAACAATGAAGTAAAAATTTGTCTTTACTATTCTCCCAGCCAAGAGTTGTAACTAAACTAAAATTTTAACAAATAATTCCCTTATTAACACTTACACGTCAACTCAGAAATGAAACCATTTAAATCAAACAACAAAACTGAATTTGTTTTGGAAAAAATAAGCTCAGTAAACCTGCTGCACTGAAAACTTAGTATTCATGCCCTAAGACTTCTACTCCCAAATGAGAATCATAATATGTAGTATGATAACCAAGAACTTAAATACTAGACTACAGAGGCAGTACTGAAACTTATTCAAGCAGTAGTTGAAATGCCAACCATCTGCACACAGTTTATAATTTTTACTAATAATAAATCACAAGAAACCACTCAGCTAACTGGAATTCCAGGTTAGGCCGCTGGTTGAACACTAAAATCTTTGAGAGGTTAAAAACCTGTGGCTTTCTGCCAGTTAGGTGAACCTAACGAATCAAACCCTAGACCTTGTGAAAGCCAAACAAATGCCTAATCACTCAACAAACTCCTAAGAATTTTATTTGCATGGACAATCTAAGCAAATCAGAATGTAGCATCACACTTTTCACTCAACTGAGGTCAATATTCCATTACCATTTTCAATTAATAAGTCATTAACTGCAAACTAAGGAAATCACAATCCAAGAATTTATCAATTTTACTTTTCTTTTTCTCGCATCAGCCTAATTAAACTACTTTGATAACAAAAACCTTTATGTCAGGTACTTTTTTCCCCAATTACGCCCCGTTTAGTTCCCAAGAAAATGCAGGAAAAGAAAAGAAACTTGAATTAAGATTTTGATATTGCACTCTATTTGACTAACGTCAACAAAGTCAGCTGAACCTAAAAACAACATTAAATGTACATAGTATATCATCCAAAAATTTGATAAATGCATTAGGGTTTTCCGAAAACGCAGGCAGTGAAAAAGAAAACGACAAGAACAATGGAAAAATGAAATTCGAGATTCGATGTTATTACCTGAACTGAGGAGATCCTCGATCTTCAGAGACTGGCTTTGGCGACATCATTTTATATATATTTTTGTAAAAAAAAAAATATACAACGTCGAAGTGATGAGATTAGATTTATGTGAAACTGAAGACGACAAGGGAAACAAGGAGATTAATTAATGAATAAAAGATAAGTTGCTTCAGTGTTGAACCAGCCGAGTTGAACCCCTCGGAGCAGAAAGGGAAAAGAATCATTTGGTCTGGGCCTGGCTGGTTTGAATTTGGACTTGTTCGCTGGATATGTAGGCCCAATATCCTCATTTATGGGCTCGGATGGCCCAATTTACATGACCTTATTATACATGATAAGGAATGAGACAGTGAAATTAAGACAAATGGGGGATGGTAAAAGCCATCTCTTTCAAAACGTTTTAATTCCTTTGTTGTTCTTGTAGACGTCCATGGGCTATGTCGGGCTATATCTGACATGGTTCGCCGGCTCATGGGCCCTGTTGGGCCAAAACCCGTCAAAGAATGGGTTGTGTCAGTTCGTTGGAATAAGAAGACCCGAGACACAATTTAAAGTTCCTAGGTCACGTCTATGTGGGCTTTTAATGAATTTATCCACACGTTTTGTGGGGCAATATGTCAATTTATTTTTTTAAATTGTAAATTTAAATTTAGACTTTTTTTTTTTCAACAGATGATGTTTTGCCCTTGATTGGTTTGGCCAAGTAGACCTTCCTTGTCAATTAATATTTAAAGGCCAAAGGACTTGTTTGCACCGAGAGATTAGTGTTTTTTTAAGTTTCTATCTATTAATTTTAAAAAATTTAAACATTCACTTATTTATTAATTTTTATAATTAGTGTTAGAGATAAAATCATCATTTAACAAAAATATTTTTAAAAAACTAAAAATTTAATCACATTCCCCAAGTTTAAAAACTAACATCTCCTTCCCCTCACACCAAGATTTGAAAAATCACTATTTCACCCTTAGGGTGTTGATGACAACTCTCCAGTGACAATTTCTTCTCTTATCATCAGCGTTTTCTCTCCCTTTTGATTGTCTCCCTATCGCCTTCGTCAAAAAGATCGGGAGGGAAAGAAAACACAAATGATCGAAAAAGAGATTGTCACCGAAGAGTTGTCATCGAAACCTTAGGAGAAAAATGATGATTTTTCAAACCTTCAGGGGGGATTATTAGTTTTTAAATCTATGAGGAAAATATGATTAAATTTTTAGTTTTTTAAAATATTTTTATTAAATGATGAATTTACTTCTAACGCTAACTATAAAAATTAATAGATGGATGAGTGTTTGAGTTTTTCAAAGTTAATAGATAGAAACTTAAAAAAACACTAACCGTTGGGTGGGAATAAATCCTTTGACCATACTTAAAACTTACACTTTCAATTGACATATAGTTTTGTCCTGGTTGAGCCAGCTAAAACATTCTATTATGTGCCATTTCAATATTGATTTATTCCTTTTTTTTTTTTTTTCATTCTATCTAAAAAAAAGTGCAGCATGTGCTATGCTTTATGCAATTTATTCACAAGACTTGACTTTCATCTTAAGCATATTACATGATCAGTCAACAACAACTACAAGAAAATGAAAGGTCATTTCATGAAAGCAAGGCCCCCCTAAATCATATGCATAGTGAACAGAAAATGCCTATTCATTCTTCCTACACCAATACTCACTTTTCTATATCATTTTTGTTGTGCAACAAAACTATATACACCCTGTATTTGGTACTCAATTAAGTATTAAGATGATGAATTAATGGATGATTTTGAAATAAGTATAAAATAACACTTACGTACGTAAAAAATAAAATTACACACCCAATTACAGAATCACAGAATATAAAAATTTTGTTTTAATATTGTGTTTAATAATAGTATATTATAAAATACTGAAATTTGAATTTTAGAGATATAGACAAACCTGTTTACGTTATTTTGTTGTTGAAAATTGGTGCAAGAAGGATTGATTATCAGTTCTTCAACAAAATCTTCCTTCCCAGTTTACAAAATGTGTTATGCAAAATGGGGTATCAAAATTACACATATATTCACTGGAGAAGGATTAATTCGACTTTTCCATTAAAAACCTAACATCCATCATTGACCCGCACTTATAATCCAAATTAATAACCGAAAAGATGAAGTGTATTGGTCCATTTTTTAATAATCACATCGAAGCCAACAATATAAATTCTTTATTTCTAGACTATACATTCACCTAGTTTTATTAAACGATAAAATATTTAATTAATGTATGTTCACATTATTCCAATAACTTAATCATCTGATAACATAATCGAAATTAGATACATAGAATTAGAGCTATAATTGTAGGAGTGGAAACAACAAAAGTGCAAGATTTCGGATCTTTGGAAAGCCTCCACATAATGTAGCCAGGACAATCCATGTGCTCAACATTCCAGTTACCACAAAACTTTCCTCAACATATTAATCATTCAAACAGCTAAAACTACAAAACTACAGCTCGCCCCAGTTCCCAAATTAGCAAAACGAGGTCGACAAAATATTGCTCTTACAAGAGAGGATCACCATGTTTAACACCAACCCACAAGGTCCAGCAAAAACAGTAAAACCATATTCTTATGGCTTGAAAATTAGAGGCATTTCCTGTATAATGAGAAGGCTGATGAAACATTTGAAAGGTAGTGATCGGCCCTGTAGAATTTTCTGCATTGAAAATGACAGACAAAGCAACATGTAGAGAAATGGTGGCGGATGAATGTGTAAACCATGAGCACACATGTAGGCTCACAAAGATTTTGGCTGTCATTTCAAAATAACTACCAATATGCACAAGATGATGAGCACAAAAGGTAAAAGGAAAAAATCTATGGGAATTATCAGCTAGATGTCTTGTTTTTAAGCAAAGCTCAATACAAATGGATAAATAGGCCTTCAATTTTGTAACTTGTCAGTGATGTAGGTTGGTTGTATACGTTCTTTCTAAACACAGTTTAACATAAATTAATCGAATATTATTGGGTTCGAGTCTATCTATAATAAATTGACTTGACTCATATTACATAACTACCCATGACAGTCAATTGGTAGTTGCGAGTCATTGTGGAAACAATTTAAAACAGTTGGACATATAGATAATGTCTCAAAATTACCGCTATTAAATGTTACGTTTTTAATATGAAGAAATTTTTCTACTTCTCTCCATACACAAAAATAGAAGAGAAATAATTTCACAAATACGAATGCTCTATATCAAAGTACGATAAAACAAATCGTGTTGTGAAAATTAATTAATTACGTTTCGGATGCTGCAGATCATTCATTGAAAAATCCAAGCAGGCAAATTCTTCAAATCCTGGTATAGTTTTATTGAATTTTAAATGGGATTGATAGAATTGTGAAAGACCACTGAAAGAAGAACAAAAAATTAACTACATTTGTACAATTGAGGTTTCATCCTTGACACCCGCAAACAAAATGGGTTAGTGTGAATTTTAAACTTGGATTTGAAAGTTAAAATTCATAAAATGTTAAAACCTTCAGTGAAAATATCAACAAGTTGATTTACAGTCGATAAATGATGAATCGAGAATTCGTAAGACAAGACATCATCATGTACAAAATGTAAATCTACTTCCACCCACATGTTTCATACAGGAGTGCAAAACTGGGATAGCAACAAGGAAGGTGGCACCCATGTTGTCAGACCAGAGGATTTATGAGAAGTAGTTGACAAAGAAAGTTCCTTCCGCAAAAATTGTTTCTATTATCGTATTGATTGAAATAATATCATTTTAATTAATCATATTTTTAGATTTGTGAGTTTAATAATTCAAATATTTTTAAAATTTAAATTTGAGTTCGAATTAAAAATATATAATTTTTTGGATTGACTCAAATCTAACCCTATTTGCCGTGGAATTGCTGGAGTTTTCGGAGGGGCATGGTGAAGCACTAAATATGAGACATTTATAATGTTATTGTCTGCTGCTACATTGAATATTTTCCTACGTTTGTAAAGAAATTTTACTTTCAAAATTGGCACGTATCACGAGTCTGCACCAATATTTCTGAGTCCATAAAAGAAGTTTGGACAAAAAACACGTGGCTGTAAGTCATCAAACTAGACCATACTTATGGTAATATTTGAGGAGCATTTGATTTGGATAATATTTTATTATTAAAATTAAAAAATTATGATAAATTATTTAAAAGATTTTTAGATATAAATAATTAATATATTTAATTTAAAATAATAAAAAATATTAATATATTATTTTATTTAAATACGATGTAAACATTGTTTGGAAAGGGTTTTACCCTTTTTTCACATTGTGCATGCACTCAGGCAATCAAGTACTGTCGAAAAAGGAGTCAAACAAAATGGAGGAGTTAATTGTTCGGTCTTTTTCATTAAGAAATTTGAGAACCCATGTTGTTCTATCCTCTAGTGAACCAAACATGGCCCATTTCAAGTGTCCTTCTCTCTATTCTGTAGCTTCAAATGCAATGCATCTGGAGAATTTTTTTTATTTTTATTGAAGCCCCCCACAAAATATTTTATGTATTTGCCTTCTTTTAATCATTCACCATTTGAATTGGCAACATCTATGAGATTCTATCTATCTATATGTTTGTGGAACCCATATGGGTAATCCTCTTATCGTTTGTATGCCTTTATCGTTTTTGCATAATTTTCTGTGAAAGACTGAAAGCTGATTGTTTCTCCAATTTAATCCGGGGCCTCCTGTTGATGGAAGCTATTGTTATTCTGAAAGGTTGCTAGTAAACTTGACGTTACTAAAATTTAGACATTATTGAGGCTTGATGTTTAAGCAATTGATTGAAAGGTGATGCTTCTTCTACCAATTGACTGTTGAGCTAGTTAGTCGAGGCCCTAGGAAGCACAGAAAGGTGCCCCATGGTATGTTTCTGTGTTTCCGAAACATTTCTACTTTCAAAACGTTTCAAAGCAGGTACAAAATGTTTTGTGGGCATTTCAGAAATATAAAACAATTCAAAATGTGTTTCAAGAAAAGAAATGTGTTTTTTTCCCTATTTTTTAATAGATTTCATGTTTCAGTCTCATTTACAATTTCGAATCTTAATTCTCATTTTATCTCCTCTCTTCTCCAACGTATTAAAACTCACCTCCTTTTCATCTCCAACTTCTCCAATTATAGGCGAATACTCAAAAAATCGATTTTGTCAAGTTTGATATATACTATTTATTTGGTTGTAGGTTGATAAAACAAATTGGTTAAGTACACACCTTATTGTAATTAAGAAATTGTTGTATTTTACTTTTTTTTTTTTTTTAAGGAATACAAATTATGGTATATTTTATAAAATTTGAAAAAAATACGTTTCAATATTTTTGTTTCCACATATTCACATTTCAGCATTTCCGTTTTAGTGCTACATAGCCGAGCCAAAAGAAAAAAATCATTGGCAATAAGGTTGATTCCTCTTGGCTTTGGACAGTTGTGGTTGCTGTACTTTGCTAGTTCTTGTGATGTCTATATGAAGGGGATTATTAATAATAATTGAGATTGCTCTCATATCTGTCTCCATATATTTGTTAAGGTAAATGATAAGGCCAAATGACTAGTGAAATGACATTATGAACATCATCCATTCATTGATAATTAGAATCCGTAAACAATTGGGAACTCTCCTTTTCTGTCTCTCTCTTGAAAACCAAGAAAACCATGAAGCACATGCTAGTGTTTGATGAAATGGGCATAACAGTATGAACAAGTGGTCCATATGCAAAATTCCAAATCATTAAATTTGAGAACACAAGCAATACATTGAAGCCAAGTTCAATCAAAGCCATTTTCTGCTTAACTGCTCTGGCTGACATGCCAGAATCAAATACATAGGATGCTACAAATCAAAGAGGTGAAAATTAGACCAAAAAATAGGAATAAAAAGCTTTTGTACTTTAGTTCTCAACCCTTTGTGATTTAGTGCAAATGTCTTTGGAGCATTTGTGACGAAATTGGAAACAGATTTGATTTGCCCCAAAGAGGCATTTGAAGCATATACATGTGCTCTGAATAGCAATGGGGGAATATGGACCAAAAGTAGAGTCAAAGGGACCATGTTGAGTGGAAGCAAGTGTACTCTCCATATGCTTCTCTTGCCCATTTCTCCATCTCCAGTGACTCATGTGAACTGGTTCCCTGAAGCATTAATATTCAATATCATTCCTTTACACACATACACATATGCAAACACATACACATACATTGATGCATACATTTTCGATTATTTTCGCGTAACTCTGCATGTGAACACAAACATGTCTGCTGCATACACAGCCTCAGATTGCTTAGTGCATGCATACATATTTGCAATTCATTACTTGTTTTATTAGGTACTGACAGTTCAAATATGGAGATGCTATTGAAGAATCACCTGAGCCTTTTTGCTAGATTCGGCTTCAAAGCCGAAGTCATAAGAAGAACAAGCAGCAGCAAGCTCCATGGAGAGAAACTGTATTTGGAAAGAATGAGAAAAAGAGAGAAATTTATTAGTTCAAAATTGTTCTTAAAATAACTTCTAAGAAGAAAACACAAAGATGCATATGGCATATATCTTCTGACTGTGATTTACCTCAACTTGATTCTGCAATGAATGGACATAATTGATTATTTCTTCTAACATCCCTGCCATTCCCATGGTCTGCAGCTTGAAAAATCCATGTTTAAACATATGAAAGCTCATAACATGTATGCATGAACAACATACATCTAAAAAGAACTAAGAAAAACTGGTTTACCTTGTGACAGCCAGGAACAAGGTCTTGCAAGCACCTCATTTTCTTGTTGATCTTCTCTCTTCTCACCTGGTGCCCAAAAGAAACATATTATGGCTCAGTTCTTCACTTCATGGTACATAAACATTTCATATAAGTTAATTGTTTTAAATATGCAAATATAAATATTATACCCTTTCTGCTATGCTGTGACTATCAGTAGCTTGACCTCTTTTTGCTCTAACATGAATAACTTCCTCTGCTTTCTGATCCTCTTGTTCATTTCTCCTGACTTTCTTCCCTTTTGTTGATCTCTGAAAATGACAATACCAAGATACCGCTTAAGAATTTGTATATAAAGACAGTTCAAAAGTTAACAGACTAAAAGGAACAAAACTGAACAAGCAGTGCAAGAAACAATTGAACACACACATTTTTTCTTTTTCTATCGGTGTCTCCTTCAAAGCCAGCTGTTGAAGCTGAAGTAGAAATGTTCTTGGAGATAGTATTTGATTGTTCTGGTTCTTCTGTTAGCTTGTTTTCATGGAAGACATCTTCATTTGCTGTTATGTTTTGAACAATTGGTTGTGTTATGAGGCTTGTTGCAGTGTGAAAATTACTAAAAAGATTGCTATGATTACAATTTTCCAGAAACTGGAGTTGTTGGTTGGCCAAAGGAGTTTCTGATGAGAAGTTTGGAATGTTGAAATTCTCCAACATGCTTGGCTTTAGCTCTGCAAACTGCTTCAACATTTCCATGTTCATATCCATCTCTGAGAAAGGTTGACAAGGCCTGAAACTCTGCATATCCTGTCGAAAATCTGCCATCGAAATGTCAACTGTCAACTGTAGAGTTTTCTAGAGGCCTTGTTGGTGGTTGTGTTATGGAGTGAAAGAGCAATTTATAGAGCACAAAATAAATGATTTCCAACCATTCCCACTTCAGTTCTTGGCCATTAAAATGTGGGGTAACAGTGCATTTTTGTTCCCTTCACACCTAAGGAAGTAAAAAATTGAAAACAAGTGGACCTTCAAGAGACAGTTTCACTTTCTGAAGCTGAATTTCCGTCAGTAGGATCCATTGAGGATATACATTTGCAGTTTCCTAGTTGGCTTGACATATTTGAAGAATATAATAGAGCTCTTTTCTTTATTATTCTTTTTTCCCAAAGAAATAAAATATAATAATAAAGTTCACGAAAGTAATGCTACAAGATCTTTAAAAAAGCCATTCAATACCTTTCTTTTTTCAGTCTTCTTTTTTCCATTATGAAACATTACTTCAGGGCCTCAGAAGGAATGAACATGGACATGCTAGTTCTATTTAGTCTTACCCATAATTGGGATTCAGGCAAAAAGTCCAGGAAATGATTCAGTATAAGAATAGAATTACAACTATTTTTGCCCCCATCATAATAAGTCTGAACTTGGGACAAGCATAAAGAAATCAACAAACTTCCTTTTGAGTTGTTATGTTGGATTTGCCGCTTAAGACCTTTGGTCTCTACCTAGAGTTGATGAAAAAAATAAGATCATTTCTAGATTTATTGAGAATAATTTTAGTCTAATTCATAACTTATTAGAAGTAGGAGAATTATACTCAATTGTATACTCAAAATTATATATATATAGTTTTATTGTTTCTTAAACCCCATTTGAGTGAACAATAATGCAATTCTAATCACTAATTAATGATACAAATTTCTGAAATTTTCTCATTAATTTCTGTATATTCTCCTAGTTTTCTCTTATTTCCTTACACTTTGGGTTATAATCTCTAGTTTTCTTACAAAACCTTGTAGTCTGCAAGTCACTGTAAAACTATGAAAATTAATGAAGATCATCCTGCTGCATCTTCACTAACAATTCACCTGCATATGATTCTATATATCAGCACAAACTCAAGAAAGAAATCACGTAACACCACAGAGAATCCCTTTACCAAACCATTTTCAGTCATAAGATTTGCTAATATTCAAAATCAAGATCAGTATTATTCTAAGAGATCAACTGAATAAAAGATTCATATGGGTTTCACCATAATACAACTGAAGGTGCCCGGAGACTGAAGAAAGGTTAAATTGGTATGAGAAATCAAACATTCAACTAGAAGTGTAAGTTACAGTAATTTCTTTTTTCCTGAGTAAGACCTAATTATTGGTAAATAAATAAATTTATTTGAAAATAAGCAGCAGTAGTTTTGTGTTATAAATTTTATAAAATTATTGAAGAATTTTGTGATAACAAAATTAAACAAAGTCCAAAACCCAAATAAGATAAATCAAAGCCAATCCCAAGAGTCAAAGACTTCTGTAACAAACCAAAGTGTGTGTTAGTTACTTCACATTGTTCACAATTATGGCTACTCTTCTTGGTCTCCAAAGCCACTTGGCCCTTCCCAAAACGACGGTAAAACCCTTTGCTGTACTAAACAAAGCTGATAAAATGCGAATCCCGTTCCAGCTGAAGCAAGGGCAGAACCGCCGTTACCACCAGCTGCCTTCTGGTCTGAACATGGAGGTGATTGAACAAACGAGAGAGAGCAACGATAAGGTAAACCCACCTTTGGTTTTTGTTCATGGAAGCTACCATGCAGCTTGGTGCTGGGCTGAACATTGGTTGCCTTTCTTTTCTGCTTCTGGGTTTGATTGCTATGCTGTTAGCTTACTGGGTCAGGTAAAAACTTTCTCTTTTTTAGCTTTTTTTTTTTCATTATGGCTTTGCTCTCTTGTTTATTTAGGTGATTTTATTCTTTCATTTTATTGGAGCTTAATTGATTTGAATTTTTGTGGCTGTATGTGTGATATTTGTATAGTTCTTGGCTTAGTTTCTGCAATGTATCTTGTTTCTTGGATTTAAACATATTTAGCATATAAATGTGATTCAGAAAGTATGAAAAAAATGAAAGAAATTAGAATTAAAATCTAAAAATTTTCTTTTAAGCTGTTCAGTTCATAATGGAATCAAGGCACTAAAGTGATTCCCTTTAAACTATTGCAGCTGTTGGATTAGGTTTTTTTTTTTTTTGGGTTAATCTCATGTTGACTTGGTTTGAATTGTTAGGGTGAAAGTGATGCACCTCCTGGTACTGTTGCTGGTTCTCTCCAGGTACATTTGTTCTTCAATGGAAAATACATCCCTTGACAAGCTGAATTCACTGATGTCTACCTTTTTTGGGTTCATTGTTGAAATTGCTCTGTGGTTTTGATGTTGAACATATGCTCTTCTGATTTCCTGTTTAACCATACTCTGCAGTAGACACATGCAGATGATGTGGCTGACTTCATCAAGAAAAACCTCAGCTTGCCTCCCATCCTGCTTGGGCATTCATTTGGAGGGCTAATTATTCAGAACTATATTGCAAGGCTAAAAAATGAACAAACTATAGGTAACATCTTACTTCTACATAAACAAGGAACATTGCAGGTGTATAACAAGAACTGTGTTATAGATTTAAATACCTTTTGATTAGACATTTTTCTAGAGAAGTATGCCTAAAGATAGATATGAACATCACAAATAAATCTTTAGGGAAATTAGTGGTTACCATTTGTATAGCTGGGAACACTTAACAGTCTAGATTTCCATGTCTCATTAACACTTGAAAAAGCCCTTTTCTCAGTATTGTACGAAACTTGTCTTAAATTGAGGTGCACCCTGAGATAAAGTTTGGTTTTCAAGATATGACTTTCGAAGTTTTGCAACCTTGAAGTCTGTGGCATGAGAAACTTTCCTTTTCCTTAAATTTTATTGCTTTTGATTCAAGCCTCATTGATCATTGTAAGGAATTGATAGTTCATTCATGATAACTGTTGTTATCTTAAATTGTTTATTAGTTTTGAGGCAAGTTCCTTTCACTGATTTTGTTTATGCTGCTGGGGTTGATTCTAGAACTGAAAACTCCATATCCAGAATTGGGGGGAGCCGTGCTTGTTTGCTCTGTGCCTCCTTCAGGCAACAGGTGAATTCCCATACTATCTGATTTATGTAATCTTTCTTATCGGAGTACTACTGGCCTAGACTGAAACTTTTTCTTTTGACCAGTGGGTTAGTGTGGCGGTACCTGTTTACCAAACCTATTGCTGCTATTAAGGTTGGCTTTCAATTTGATTTCCCTTTTTCTTTTATTTTGTTTCTTGCATTTAATGGAACATGTACACTGGGAAAACTGGATTAATTCACTAAGTAGATGTTAAAGCTTCATCAGTGGCTTGATAAATTTTCTCATATTTTTCTGTTCTTTAACTGGGATTGGAATCTATTTTCTTTGGAGGATGATTGTACTGACGGCATTATTTTATGTTAATGAAAATCAAAAAAATAAAAAATACACTTCGCTATCCCTTTTTAGTTGATGTCATCCTTGTTCTCACCTTTAATCTTGGAGCAAATAGGAACCTCTGATTCAAATAAAATTTATTCACCCTTGTAAGCAGGTGACGCGTAGCTTGGCGGCTAAAGCTTTTCAGACAGATTTGTCTCTTTGTAAGGAAACATTTTTCTCTTCAACAATGGAAGATCATCTTGTCCTACGGTTTGTTCATGAGCCTTTCTGTTTTAGTCCATAAGCATTCTTCTATTTTTCATGCTTTGTGTTTTATGGCCTCACACTCATATGATGATTTGATCTGATGAAATTCTCAGAGAAATAATAAATAAAATAAATCCAGAATAAAAGTGCATAAATTTTCTGAGAAGACTTTATGCATATATTGGAAAAATATTTTAGACCAGGTAAACTTTTAAGAATGAAACCTGAAAATGGTGACAGTTTTGCATAAAGGCCAATTCAGATTTTACCACATAAAGGCCGAGCTTGATAAATATATGGAAGTTGAAAATTCTTTTGATTTGGTTTATATTTTTGCCTTTGATGATTATGTAGTCACTGCTGTTTAAACAAATCTTTTACACCCCTTGTTTGACCTTGCTTTGTTGCAGTTATCAGGAGTTGATGAAAGAAAGTTCAAGGATGCCATTGTTTGACCTGAGGAAGCTAAATGCATCACTTCCAGTTCCTTCAGTGCCGAAATCTTCTATCGAAATTCTTGTTTTGGGTGCAAAGGATGACTTTATAGTGGTAATTATATAGTTTATTCACTCCCCAGTTAACGACTTCATTTTTTCTGTCATAAACATAACGTTGCCCTTCTTTCTATGACTAGTTACTGACAAACATATGTTGTAGGATGTGGAAGGACTCAGCGAAACAGGCAAGTTTTATGGCGTGTCACCGGTCTGTGTCGAAGGGATTGCCCATGACATGATGTTGGATTGTTCATGGGAGAGAGGTGCAGCAGTTATACTGTCATGGTTAGATGGTTTAAGCAGATAGAACCCAGTTTCCTATGGAGGAAACCCATTGAGGCCATTACTTGATCTGTTTCAAGTGAGTGCACACACATAGGTTTGCTTTTTCAAGCAGTATCATTTCAAGGCAATATGAATATGAATTCTTGCTTCTTTTAAGCAGTTGTTGAGGCTAAGCCAATAATTGGCCTAGGAAGAGTTACCCAGAGATGAATTTATCTTAAAATAATATTTTGCTGATAATTTAAGCAGTTGTTAAATTTTCAAATTGAGAGAGAAAAAATATGATGAAACTTTAATTTTAATAAAATTTTACTTATAGATGAAAACTTAGGTTTTTAAAAATTGAAAGATAGAAATTTGAGATTACACTAAACCGTAGGTGTGAACAAGTCTTTCGGCCTAAAAAAAAAAAATATAACTGTTCATGATTAATGCAAAATAGTCCTAGACAAGCCCAAATTATTAACACGGTACTTTTTTTATTTTCTAGAATAAATTAATTTTCCCTTTCAAAGTATAGTTTAAAAGTATTTTTTTCACTCATTGAATACAGTATAAATTATATTTTTTAATCCAAAATTAATATAATAAATTTGCTATATAAAAATTTCTTAAAAAATTAATTAAAAAAACATTTTTATAGATCATATCTTAATATTTTAAATATAATAGTTTAGTGATTTTATAGATTTAAAAACTTAAAATATAGTCCTTAAAATTTTAACTACCACTTTACTGAAATCTCATTATGACCAATTTCACTATAATGTAGAGGTTATCAAGAACAATAAGAGAGTAAGATTGAGCATAGATGAGGAGCAATTGGCAATGAAATCGACATCAAACAGAATAAAAAATGATAATGTTAATGGGATTAGTTGTCGAGAGTCATAATCAACATGGATGGACGATAGAGTTGAAAAGAGAAAGATCAATGCATGGAATGAGTTGTAAGAGTTTTATTAATATGAAATAAGTTGAAAACAACGACTTCGATAAAAGAATAAATTAAAGTTCGTAAGATTAATATTGGAAGCAGATGTGAAAATTAAATCGACAACTAAGATGGGTCATTAGAAGTGAGAATGATAACTAGGTTTGACAAGCTCTTGGGAAGAAGAGGATTCGAGCGAAAGCGACAAAGAAAAAAATGGTTATAATTTAAATTTTATATTCAAAGAATATATTTTAAATTTTTATTAATATGGGATGATAATATAATTTTTATAAATATTATGTGTTGTCGCGGTTTGTCTTTCTTCTCGTAACCAAACAGTAGTATAGTAGTCAACCTCTTTTACACACTCCATTTAATCTGAGCCGTCCAAAGCTAGGGCAATATTTTGATCCAATTTCTCCCCTCCTATTAAACCCTCCCGCACAACATCACTCCACCTCTTCTGTCAAGCGGACGCAGCAGCAGTTAGGGTTACCCAATACGAGCAGATCCAACGGCCCTCTTCCGCTTCACGGCTTGGTAACCGTCTAAACTCTAATTGGTCTTCCCTTGTTTTACATTTGCGCTATCAATATATCATCCATTGGGGCCGCAGTACGCAGAGTAAAGTTAAGCGAAGATAATTGTTTTCGTTTTCAGCGCTTATATTTTGCACTGGGATCAAATTATATTATTTAGGAATCCGATGACGATATTTCACTGATATGATATTTTTCTTCCCGGTTTCTGCGGGAATGCATTACACTGATAATTTTAGTGAATATTGAGTAGTATATATTACTGGATTGTTTGTAATTTTATGTTCAACTGTTTGTTTTGTCTATGCTAGATCTTTTATGGCTGGGCTTTTGAGTTGTATTAATTGTATTCAGGGTATATTGTTGGCATAATTTTTATCAATCCTGGTCCTGTGTAATAGAAATTCTTTGGTGACAGTTTTTGATACCTATGACTTCATAAAACATGCCTACATTTTTGAGTTCATTGGAACTGTTTGAATATCTTTACTTGTTGACAGTAATTTTGAGTGCTTTCATTGTGAATGGGGTCATGTGATCACTCTATATATATATATATATATATATATATATATATATATATATATATATTGAGTTTTAGAAACATTCCTTTACAAGTGGGCATTGTCCTGTTGGTTAATTGAATTTTGAGAAATCAGGGATATTCCCTGGTGGTTTTCTTCTGTTTGGGAACATGCGTTGAATTGAAATTTGTATCAAACTGTTATAATTGGAATTTCTGATTAAGCTTTATAAGTTGTGCATCGTCCATAAACATTTCACTGACAACAATGATTCCTTACAGTGTCTTTAGGCAGTGTAGCTTTCAGTGGAGGCATGCTAACATCAGCCCCACTTAAGATGGACAGCTACTCATAATATTAATATCTAGATAATATCTTTGATTAAAGTATCATGTCTATGAATCATCAGTGCCCTTGCTGAACTTAAAAGGTTTATTCATGTTCATACATTTGATCAAACCCATGTTGTTGGTAATCAGATCAGTCAAGATGTTCACCACCAAGAAGAAAATCCAAAAAGACAAGGATGCTGAGCCCACTGAATTTGAAGAGACAGTTGCTCAGGTTGGTTTAAATTGCTTCCTAGTTAAGTTGATTTATTATCCCCAGCAATCCAGAATATTAATGTTTAATGTATCTGCAGGCATTGTTTGATTTGGAGAATACCAACCAGGAGTTGAAAAGTGACTTGAAAGATCTTTTCATTAACCAAGCAATGTAGGGAAATTATTGAATGTATGACTGTTAATACTTTTTAATTTTATAATTTGTCCTCCTAAAGACTCCTTCCCTGACTGCAGTCAAATGGATGTTTCTGGAAACCGCAAAGCCATTGTTGTTTATGTTCCATATAGATTGAGGAAGGCGTACCGCAAGATTCATCTTCGGCTTGTCAGAGAACTGGAGAAAAAGTTCAGTGGGAAGGTATTATTGTCTTCATCTAAGATTTATTTGTATGTTGAAAAAAGTCCTGGGATTTTCTTTTTTGTAGGCTAAAATATGTGCTAAAGATAGCTGTGGCAACACAAGTTGAGTTAATTGATTTTATATTTGTATTTATATTACCATCTCTCTCTTAATGGGAAAGTTTTTAAGGTTTTTCAAAAGTTATGTAGCTAGTTTAATGAAGTTTCCAGTTTGAAGAAATTTTGTCATTATTACATCTTTTACATAAGTCCTATGTAATTTTGCTTCAGGATGTTGTTATGATTGCCACCCGAAGGATATCAAGGCCACCAAAGAAAGGCTCTGCTGTTCAGCGACCTCGCTCTCGCACACTCACAGCTGTGCACGATGCCATACTTGAGGATGTAGTTTATCCTGCAGAGATTGTTGGGAAACGTGTCAGATACCGTCTCGATGGCTCCAAAATCATCAAGGTAGTTTAAACCATCTGATATAGAAGCATTTGTTTTCAACCAGTTGCAGTGATTTGATTTTGATGTGTGTTTCTCAAATGTCAGATTTTCTTGGATCCCAAGGAGAGGAATAACACCGAGTACAAGCTCGAGACATTTTCAGGAGTCTACAGGAAGCTTACTGGGAAAGATGTGGTTTTTGAATATCCGATTACAGAGGCCTGAAGAGTTGAGGATGGAGCTTTTATGTTTTGCATTGTTATTTAATTAAGCTCTACAATTGCTTTGAATAGGGCACTAAATTTTTGACTGTTAAATTTGGTATGATGCCTCTTTTTGGGACAATAGGACAGATTCAACTTCTTTGAATTTCTCTCTCTTTCTGTTGCTAATTGTTGAGCTCGAAAGACCTTATACCTTTGCTTAGAAGTGAAATTTCTTTGTTTAGTGTGAAACAAAATGCTTGATGGTTGTGATGTTCATGCACACACCTGTGTTAAGGTCAATGAACTGGCAGCATATACGTTTTCTTTATTTGTTATTTTATTGTCTGATACCTTACTCCTGAAGAAACAAATAAATTATTTGAATCTGGCCTGCCCATTTGAGGATCCATTCACAGCACTGTATTTATTAGGGTTTGATGTCGGCAATACCAGTTCTGCTTTGGTCAACCATCTTTGCTTGTAGCATGAACAAACTCAATTACTTATTGGTACATCCTAAAATTCATATATAATGTTTGGAGTGTTGAGCTGTAAATTATCGGGTTGGAGTCAAATCAACTCTGTGTGAGTTTGAAAATGAGTTTGGTTCAAGTGAATTTCCGTTTGATTTTAAGAGTTAAATATTTTTAAATTCGAGTTTAAGTTTTAAAGGTGTTCAATTAGTTAAACATGTGAACCTGAAAAATTTTGATACGATTCAATTAAAACGATGTTGTTTTGTTTAATACATATCAAAATATTGTCGTTTAGTCATTTTTTGTTTTAAACACCAAGTTAAATTCAAAATTTAATTTGAATTCAAATTCGAGTTAAACTTGAATTATTTCTCTCTTGAATGAGTTTTTGAGGTGAATTCAATAAATTTAAGCTTGATTTCAATTCACCCTAAGTAAATGATATGATATGGCTATGTGAAATAAAATGACATCGGTTAAGTTGTGAATTTACTGGATACATATTTTTGAAAAGTTACTCTTTCACCAATAAATTGACACTGGAGATTGACCATATGATTGCCTTGGTCATAGAAGATTAACCAATAATAAAATGGTTGAACTAAATAGTAAGCTGTTGAAAATTATACCAGTTGATGTAGATCGACTACCAGTTAATCTTGAGAGATTATGAAAGCTGTGAGAGCTTTATTTATAATGTCAATGGTCATGCCCATCAACAAATATAAGATTTCTTTCTGTTGTTAATTCGAATAAACTTATGCAAACTAATCATATAACTTGATTTAACGGCACATAGATAAGTTTGTAAAACTTGTTTGTACATGCAGTTTTACTAAGAAAGACTTCGAGCACAAACTAAAGTTTTGCCTGCCCCGTTTGTAACAGTAAGTAAACCAGACAAATCAACAGAAGTGGAAGAAGAAAAAGAAGAATTGGACCACCAGCTTGCATTTACTTTTGAATAAGGTGCAAATCTTAATCCTATAACTTTGACTATATCTCATTGATTGATATTACATTATTGTACAAAATGAACCATATTATATAAACCAAATAAATATATATATATATATATATATATGTTTGGCATAACACATGATAAATAAATAAAATAATTTACTAGTAGCACAAAGCTGGAAGCTATCTTTCTATACTCATATGGATTGGAGGAACCTGCTATTCACACCAGCCCTAAACAGCTGCAATTCGGATGAAGTTGTTATGCTTATCTCTGTGTTTGCAGGAGCAAACAATACGTCTCCTTCTGTCACTGCATCGATTTGTGATGCCGCGTGCATTGTTCCTTCACCAACTGTCACCAAAAAAACTGAAGGACCTGAGACTGCTGGCAACACAGCTGATGCACCCTGGGGAAGAATGCAGCAGTCAACCTCGAATTCGTCAAAAGGTGGGAGGTATCTTGTTATGTAGGGGCTCAAAGGGAATCCTTTCAGGATTTCAGGGAAGCCCTGGAAGAGAAACAGATAAAAAGAATTAGCAAATAGCAGGTAAGTTAGTGATTTTCAGAATTCATTTTTCTCTTTTTCACTCATCAATATAACGTTTAACAAAGAGTTGCTCCTATCAATGCAAATTTCCCAATAAACCAGAATTTCCTCCTAAAAGGAAGATTTAATAAAAATTTGAAATTAGATATACAGTAACTCTTTACCAGTTTGTATGAGAGCATGGCACAAAGAGTCTGAATGTCTCGATGCTTGGGAGTAAGACCAGCCCGGACAACATTGTCTGAAGTTGCCATGCATTCAACGCATTCACCGGAAATATATGCATGGGGTTCATTTGCCCCGAGATACAAGGCTTCTCCAGGGTTAAGTTTTACATAGTTAAAAAAGAAGGCTGATATAACACCAATGTCACCAGGATATTGCTTCTCCAGCCGCAATACCAGCTGCTCCTTCTCAGTCAAGGGTCTCACCTAATGCAAACAGAAAAAGGAATTTTCATGAAGCAATGCCAAACTCAAAAGATGACCATGATAGAAAATAAAGAAAGCTACCAAAAAACATTTCATATATAAGAACAAGAAATAAACAAAGCAACATGTTCATAAATCTGGCAGGAGCAACCCCTAAGGAAGAACCACAAAAGCAGAAATGAGAAAAGGAATACAAATCAATAACATGATGAAGCAATGATAAAGATTTTCCCCACAAGTTATATAAAATAAGTTCTATGATTAAATACTGACAAGAAATCTTCAACTGACCTCACTTTCGTCATGAAGGCGAATTTTCAGGTCAGATATTGCTTTTGCCGTCATTTCTTTAGTAGCTGTCATGAGCTGGGTGAAAACCGAACGCAGAATAGATTTTACTTTCTCCTCCCCATCCTGCTTATTGATATCTAAAACTTGGCTAGCAGCTGCACTGCCAACCAGTTCCACAATCTCTGGAACATTATGCATCACACTCTTGAGCTCCTAGAAAATAACAGTTGGAGATATATCAATGATAATCAATTAAAATTCATCATCTGTGCATAAGCAGTTTAAGTCAGCTTAAGGTAAAGCCTTATTTTACACAACCCCACAACATGTGGACAAAGATACATCTAACACCAGTCAGTAGACAAAGTCAAAACTTTGAGAACCCAAAGGTTGGGAATATTACCCCTTTTCTCCAGTAGATGCTCAGTTAACAATAACGGCAATTCCTTCATAAAAATTCACTCTGTTCTAGTTTGAGTAAACACATGAAAGTTTGCTCAACTGAATTAAAAGGGATTCCTTCATGAAATATGCCATAATAATTCAGCCCCCTAGCCAGATCAAAGCACAAGTTTGAAGAACCCAGACAATATGCATATAAGACCAGGTACAGCACTCTAAAGTTATTGGTATGAATCAGGGGTCAAACTATGTAACGAATAAGTTTAAAAAGCCTAAATTACTCCCACCGAATACCTATAGTGTTCAAATTGAAAAAGAAAAATAACTTTCCTTTCATTTCCAAGAGTAGTCCATTCAAAAGTCAAATAGATTTTTTAAACATCCCTGGAGAGTAATAGCAGTCAAGTTTCGACTACATGTTTTCCTCTTTTGTTCATTGCTTTAATTGTAATAGAACACTCAACAGCAAATTATAGAAGCAAAATGCAATTAGACGAGGCAAATCTGTTAGCAGACAAATCTAATACAGATACATTACCTGAAGACTGATGAAACTACACAAGGCCTCAAACTCTGTTATTGCCAAAGCCATTTCAGGCTTGTGATTGCCATCCTTATAGATATTTGGCTGCAACTTGTGTAACCTCTTTGCCAACTCCTTATCTGGATGTGCCTGTATTGACAATGCTTTTGCAACTGAAA
Source organism: Mangifera indica (assembly GCF_011075055.1). NCBI lineage: Eukaryota > Viridiplantae > Streptophyta > Magnoliopsida > Sapindales > Anacardiaceae > Mangifera > Mangifera indica. Next base: position 11,573,174 of record NC_058151.1, on the reverse strand, counting down.
GTACCTAGCACAAACCAAACTATGAAAATCAGACTAAGGTCCAAACTGAATCACGAAATTAGAAATCAGAGAAAATAAAAAACATAAAGTATAGAGTATTTGCAATAAAAACTTACATGCCCAGCCAAACCAACATCAAATATCCAAAAATTTTCTATAACAATGAATTACACAAATTATCCTTTTATGAACGCAGGTGACAGGCAATTCATATACATGTAGAGAAAGAATTCTTCTGTTTAAGTCTTAAGTCTATGAAATTCAAAGAAGTAAATTAACCAAAAACAAAAACTTAAAAAACACAAGCACCACCATCCATCATAAAAAAAATCTAAATGTCAAGTAAATTTTTTTAAAGTCTCCCAGAAGTGAAATATAAAATTACAGACTCAACCCAAGCCACAAGCATGTATACGTTGCATTAAAAAGGAAGATCACATCACATTCCCACTCACCCAAAAACTATTGCCAAGTAAATTGCTATTTTTTGATAGCCACGATTTCAAAGTTGGCACTATCCAACCCAAGAGCTAGTTCACCATTCTCACCCATGCCTTGAACCACAATAGATGGTCCATAGTCATGAGCAAGGCTTTCCTAATCCACTCACTTATCCAAAATCCTCGATCTAAACAGCCAGGTAACTTTTAAGTCATGGCCTAGTTAGCCCAATCATGGTTGGAAACAGAACATGTTAATCTTTAAAGCTTTTTAACTTCATAAAATCATTACTCACTATCAGCATTTCTTTTTCTTCATTGATTTTGGATATATGAGAATAATTAGACACGTGAAAAAAAAAAAAAAGAATAATGGAACATTTCAGTGATAGGAATATGTTCCCCCTTTGAAATCAGTTAAAAGGCAACGCAAAGAAAAGTGTCTTTATAAAAAGAGAAATAGAAAGAGAAACGGAGAATAGATCCTCTCAAATCTGCTTTATTTATTCTTTATTGATTTTTTGAAGAAATATGGTTCAACAAAAACAATTCTGCGGTATATTTCGTCAGCTTTAAAGAACAGTTTTAATAAGCAAACACCACTGTTTTTGACCCAGTGAAGCCTTTAATTATCAACCAGTAGAAGCCATTCCTTACCAATTCAGTTTCAAACAAATCAATTCTCATCTTAACATTCAAACATAAACTACAACCTTATCATTCACCAGAAACAAAACTTTACTCACCAGAAAAAATAAAAACAATAATACAGAAGCACCTCCATTCAAAATCCATTCAAAACAAGAGGGGAAAAAAAAAAAAACACAGGTAAAAATTAAACCTTGAACAAGAAGGGAAGATCACAACCCCACTTGAGCAAAACCTTATCACCAAGCACATGAGGGTTCTTCAATACCCAAGATTTAAAACTACCACTCTCAACCCCATTCCCATTCTCCAACCCACTTTGCACCAAAAAAGAGGGACCCGACTCGTGGGTTCCCATCCAGAACTCCGCATAGGACTTGGCCAACTCAACTTCGCCGCCAGAATTCAAGCTATACAGCCTGGCAACGAGCGAGTCAGACCCAGGTCTGCCCCAATCGTAGGTTTGGACGGAACAGGCTAGCCTGAGGAGTGGTTTGGAGTTGAAATTGTAGTCCATAGAAAAAACTCGAAGACGAAAAGTAAGAGAACCGTCAAGTGAATGGGTGGTCTTGTAAAGATGTGTGAGAGCAATAATAATAAAAGGGGGGTGGCATTGCTGGTTTTTAAAGAGTTTCAAAGGGCAGCAAGAGAGAGGGAAAGAGAAGAAAACAAACAAGTTGAAGATGGAATTGAATGAAATGGACGATGGATTGATTGGATAGACATAGTGAAGGCGAAGTGGGCTCTGACCCTGACACCCTTTACGCTTTCCTTCTTCTTTCTTATTATTATTATTATTTTTTTTTCAAAATTTGCACGAAAACGTAAAATAAAAGAATAATTAAAATAATATTAGATATATTTATAATTAATTAATGGCCAAAGGACGTAATCCCATTCATGGTTTGGTCAATTTCAAAACTTTTATTTATAAAATTTTAAAAACTTAAATATCAGCTATCATTTTTTTTTTTAATTTTTCTGAGAGTGATAAGATATTATTAATATAAAATAAATAAAATATTTTATTTATCTTTTTAATTTAAAAAAATTAACAATTTTTTTATCCAAAAATTTGAAAAGTTATAATTTTTTTCAAGTTTGATTTTTCTAGTTTCAATGCCCATTCTAAAAAATCTATCAATCAACTTTCTCACTATCTCTCCCCGATGGTTTTCCAATATAGAAATCACTAAAAGTCTAGTCGTCAAGTGACACACAATATATAGATCAATTATTTCGGATGAATTTTTGATGGTTTTCATATTAAAAATCATGAAGAAAGACTAGTCGATGACCTTCTTAGAGAAGTCTTTAAAACTGAAAAAATCAAACTCTAGAGAAAAAATACAATTTTTAAACTTAAAAAAAAAAATTATTAATTTTTTAAATTAAAAAATATAATATAATATAATTTTATATTAATAATAAATGACGGTTTTATATTTATTATTAATAAAAATTTTTAATAAATATTTAAATTTTCAAAAACTTTATAAATAAAAATTTAAAAATACACTAATCATTGGGTTGAAATAATTCTTCTGTTTTTAATTAATTAGGTTTTACCGAGTAATTATCGAAGGTAGCTCCAAAGTCATTGACAATTCCAGCTTCAGCTTTGAATTGTATTACGCCTAAATTTACTTTAAATTAAATCCCGAGAAAAATAAATTATTAAAAAAATAATTTTAGAAAAACACGTCAAGTGACGGAGTTTGTTATGACAACCAGCGACTTTCTTGCATTTCACGTGTGAAACGTGACGGTTTTGGTTTTTCGTTGATGGCCGTTACGTTAAGTAGTCGGTGGAGCTTGTCTGTTACGGCGTAGGTTGGGCAGTTACTTTTGCATGGTCCCCATCACCGTTGATCATGAAGACCGAAGAAATTGTGTCACATCATGAAAGAAAGTGGAATCTCTTTGTGCCATTAATTTAGCAGAAGACACGTTGTTTTGTACGTGGCAGGATGTGATAGGTTCTGTGACGTAATTTTATTTTTTCGAAAAAGGTTGGTGATGAATTTTATCCACGAGAAGTTCCGGGAGAATGGGGCATGGGCAGGCCCACGTTGCGCAACTGCAACCCACGCAAAGTGTAAGTTTTCTCTTTATGAGGAAGGCGGTTTCGTGTGAAAAGCCACTCTGATTTGTATACGTAATTAATAATTAATTACTTTTTCAAAGAAGTATTTTGTACAATTAAAATATTGATAAATATAATAAAATTATATTAAATTTATATAATATATATCATATTATATTATATATATTATTAATTTAAATTGATATATTTTTTTAAAAAATAATAACATAATAAAATTATATTTGAAAAACTTTTAAATTTAGAAGATATTTGTCATTTTCTCAAAGATTGTGATGTGTTATTTAAATTTTTTTATATTTTTAAATATCTTTTATAATTAATACTATAAATTATAATATGTAATTATTATCACATAATTAGTATGATTTTAAATTAAAAATAAAATAATAACATATTATTTAAATACATAAATTATATATCAAAATTTGCAAATATAAACACTTGTTAGGAAAATTGAAAAATCACCACAATTTAAAGGGTTTAAACAAAATTGATCAACTTTTAAGGTGTTCAATGGATACCCACCAGGTCTTTCATATCAACATTAAGTTTTGATCAACAAAAGCAAATCATAGTCAAATTTGACATCGATTTTTCTTTAAGAGTATATATTGCAATGTTAATTAGGAAATATAGGATAACTTCGAAATGGGTGTCATGAATATTTATTAAGTGGGGGTAAATTTATATCTTATCATATAAGGGTGTAATGATATTTTTTAAATTTAATAGAAATTTTTTTAAGAATATATTTTTTATCGTTAGAGACGATTAGAGTTATATTCAAATCAAATTTGTTTAAATTTAAGCTTAAACTTAGTTTAAAAAAATCTAAAACGAGTTAAGTTTAAACGAGTTTGAGTTCAAGTCTGAAAGTTCAACATTTTCGAGCTCTATTCGAGCTTTAAAGTGTTTAGCTTGTCCAACTCATGAGCTTAAAATTTTTGATGTAAAATGATGTCGTTTTGATCAATATACACTAAAATTGTATCGTTTTAATAACAAGTTAGTTAAAAGCTCAATTCGAACTCAACTATTTTAAAACAAAATGAGGTCGAACTCATTTGAAATGAGTTCAAACTCAGTTGAAATGAGTTCAAACTCAGTTTCATATAAATCAAATCGAGCTCAAGCTCGGCTTAGCTCAAATCTAGTTATAGAGATGATTCATATAAAATCTTTGGAATGGGTGTGCTAGATATTTATCATGTAGAGGCTAAATTGATGTTTTTTCATATGGGGTAAATTAATATTTTATAATGTGGGGATAAGTTGATATTTTATCATATTATGTATTAACTGATATTGTAAATTACAAAACTATAAACTTTTAAAATTTGAAACCCTAAAACCACGTAAACAAGAAAACCCCAAGCCCTTAAATTTATAATTTACCCATATAAAAAGTAAATTGATATTATATAAAATTATATTTGTACATTTTGTCTTGAAAATTTTTAGTTACTTACGTTTTAATGTGACATTCCTAGGAAAATCTATGATCACCGAATGTTGCATTTCTCTTTCTAATGTGTCTCGAAGCAAGATTTTTCCAAAAAAAAAAAGTTAATTTTCATAACACACACTTTATTTAAAAAAAAAAAAACCAAACATTTGAAGACTACACCTCAAAAAGTTTTAAATTAAAAATATCAAAAAACCTCAAATTGAAAAATATGAAAAAGCCTCCACCACGCGCGTCACACGTTTGAATAAAATACGTGCAATAAAAAATAACTAAAAGCCCCCTTAACCAAAAAGGGCCATCATGTGGGTCACACATATGAGTCTTCTTTAAACACCCTCCATGTACTTAAAAAGAGCAAGAAAACCCCCACCACATAAGTCACAAGTGGTTAAAAAAAAATAAAAAAAGCTCTATCCTTAACCTAGACCATCATGCATGATTCACATGGTAATTACGAATCATATATGATAATTAAATCTATCATACAAGTTTCATATTAAAACTATTGTTTTTAATTATGATTTAAATACCAATTGATCCTAAATTTATTTTAATACAAAATAATTATCGAATTTCATCAAATTTGTAAAGGATTCTAACCATTTCACACAAAAATATTAACTGTTGAAACTCTAAATTACTCTATTTTTATACTAAAAATGTTTAAATCTCTACGTAATAAACTATTAAACATGGTAAAAAACAATTTACTAAGCTTTTTTTTTTGCCAATTTTTATGTCGAAATTGAATGAAATCAATAGATTTTTAATCAGTAAACAGTACACAGGTTGTGAGTTTTGGCTGTGCAAGGGTGAGAGCGTGAGATTTCAAAATTGAAAATGAATTTTGACCCCCAAAAGTTGGTCTATTCCTTTCAAGTCCGTTTCCGTTTTATTATTTGATTCAAAGTAGAAGTTTCCCTTGACTTAACTATTGCATAGAATGTGTAAAGCTAAAGGATACGAAAATTCAATTGTGATCTTGATTTTAAAGCGACCCTATATCTCCCGTTTTAAAACTTTCTGGTTAAAAACAGTAAAACTCGAAACTTCCATCCCAATGAGGTAATTATTAAAAGTACGGAGCCCTTTTCTGCAAAATACCCAAATTATTTGCAAAACTAGGGTTTTTGTTTTCGTTACTGTAACTGTATTCAGTGACTCATCAACCATGGCTGACACTATCTGCAGGACGCTTCGTGACGGAGGCTTAGAAGGAGAACACGCCCCTGCTCTCACTATTAAGGATTCTATAGCTACACCGTTCGGTCTCGATGTCTTCACTCACGTGCTCACTCAGCTCTCCAACTATATTTTGGCGGGAAAATCTCAGTCACGGTCTCTCCCATTCTCCCTCCTGAAACGCGTTTCCTTTCTTCTTTTCTGTTTGGTTTCAGTGCAAAAATTGTCAAATTTTAATTCATCATTTTTTTTACTGTGATAGCAGAGGTATCGTTATCGTTGGCTTTTGTCGGAGCCCGTCGTTTTACGTGGATTTGTTGAAGGGAGGAGGGATTGACGTCACTACAGCTCATAAATGGTGAATGATTCCACTATTTAATACTTATTAATAATTTATTTTTCTTTTCTTTTTGTTTGTTAGCAGAGGTCTCGGGATTAATAGTATTACAGGAGTTGGGACAATTTTTTTAGTATAATTTTTTTGTTTCTGCAAAGTCTAAAATGAAAAATTATTTGGTAGTCATTGGCATTTGGTTGCTTTATTGATGTTATGGGGATTGTGAACTCATATTTTGTTAACAGGATTCAGATATTGGATTGTTACACGGATCCGCTTGGTTGGAAAGTTAAGTTAAACATTGAGGATCTTTCTCAGGAAACTTCCGTCTTGTCTACTTCTTGTAAGGACGTGAGAGATTTAGATAACTTGTACTCTTCAATTATTGAATTGGGTAAAGGTAATTGCTTTGTTTTATCTTTTTATGTTTGTTTGGTTGCAAGTGCGAAACTCACTTTAGATAATTGAATCACATTGATGAAGATAAAAAATTGGGTTCTAGGGTTTTATTTTTGTGAAAATTTGTCTTTTTGTTGCAGTATTGGTTGGACAAGGGAAAGGTCGTTTTACTGTTGCCATTGATTTGGTAATTCTGTATCTCATACTCCTGAAAGGTTTCTTTAACTTCAAGTGATCTTTCTATTGTGTTCCGATTTATTTTATGCTTGGGATGTTTAGTTGCTTTCTATGTCATTTTCATGGCAATATAATTTAGTAATTTGAATCGTAAGTTAAATTCTATGTTGAGGAATATTATGTTCTACTATGATATGCTGAAGCAGCTTATTGAGTAACAAACATGTAGAAGGATTTGGATTTTAATGTGAATTCTATGTGTCATATCCCTTTCTTGAGGTGTTTCAAGGAAGCTTCCATACATCTAGCCAATGCAAACGTAGAGATTATGAGGGTGCCATATGCAGTTTCTTATTTAAAAATTAATAATATTATAGAGAAGTAAAGATATTATGAGAGTACGTGCAAGGTAGGCCTCACGTTTTGGAAGCAACCGCTTTTTGAAATTTGTCGATGAGATTTTGTTTTGACAGTGTTTCTCAGGAGCAGTGGGAACTGGGAAGAAGTATGTCACATTTTATTTAATTCATTAGTTGGTGAACATGTACTAATGTAGTGCTTTTTATTTTCTCTTTCTAGACAAGCTGGGCATCATCACATGACTTTTGAAATCCATGAAAACCTCTTGATTTATACTTAAAGCAGTTATTTCTCATGACTTTAAGATAACCATGTATGCCACATGGTTGACAGTGAAAAAGAATTGTAGGACTTGGCAATTAAGATTGATACCGTTTTAGAATGGAATGAAAGTTTGCTGGTAAAACAGCCAAAAATTAATTAGTTATAAGGCACATTCATACAGTATCTAAGATTAGGATAACTCATGAAGCTAGTAACTAGGCAAACAATCAATTAAACATCACTCATCATTTTAAAAGTTAATATCACATTAAGCCTGTGTCTGTCAACTAAGAGGTTGAGTAGTTATATCCCCTTGGGGTCAATTACTTGAAATATTATATCCTAAAAGTTTTGTGGTCACCAAGGTTGCAAGGACTGTAAATATCCTCTGTTTAGAACCTAGTAATCAAGAATGAGAGGTCAAGGGATTTTTGAATTTTCAAAAAAAAAAAAAAAACTGTTGGTTTATTTATTATTGTTTGAAATTCCAATGATCGTGTAGATTATCATTAAAGATATTATGAGATTGTATCCTTTTTTCTCTCAATGGTTTTTTAAACCTAATCACTGATTCTGTGATTTTCAAGTTGACTTGTTTTCTTCTTTAAAATTAATGATCATGTCAGGGAGCTTATATACTAGTATGTATTTCTTTTCTTTTTTGTTAATTGCTTTCCTTTTAGAATATCTGGTGAAGTTTGCATTATTTTAAGTGAAAAGTCATGTTTAAAATGATTACATACAACATCATACTATCTTGGATTTGGAACTTTTGTGATACTGCAAATCTTATGCGCAATAAAGTTTTAAGTTTGAATTTGGAAGGTTCATATCATCAGTAATATACTATTGTCTGGTGAAAGTTAGTTTTTGATTTATTTTTTCCCTGATGGTTCAAAGTTACCTTTAATTTTGAAAACAAATTTTAGAAGTAAATTTACCATTATGGAGTTCAATTGTGATGTCATGCCTTTTTCCTCTTTTCTCAGTTTTGTCTCAGCTTTCATGTTTGTGTAATATAATATGATGTTGGTTTCTACCTTTTGTCTTCTACACTTCTTTCTCTACTTGTTTGTGATAGAATCTCAACAATTTTGCCAGGTAAGTGAAATGTTAAGACATGCATCCATCACATCAGTTGCAGGCCTTCTAAGCAACCTTCGTAGCCATGGTATATACTTGATTTTGTGATCTACTGTGAACATGAACAAATCTTGTAAAATTCCTGTCTATTAGTTTAGCGATTTGTTACTTTTTGATTGCATCAATTGGTTTTTCTGCTAACTTAATTTAAAATTAAAAAAAAGTTCTGCTATGCTGGTGTTGTAGTCTCTTAAGTCAAATGATTAGCCATCAAAAAATGAAAACCTAATAGTCAGGTCCTCTAATCTTCAATTCAATAATCTGATATTTATTTTTGGTGTGCAACTGTATATAAATGAAATGCCCATGACTTATGGAAGTCTCTGAAGTTTGTAGTCTGTGTTGTACATGTTTGTTCTGAGTGATTTTTCTCCATTTTTCTATGGTTTCAGGTCAAGTTTCTAGTATCTTTTGGTTGTTACATTCAGATCTTCATGAAGCCAGGGTCACCAATGTTCTTGAGTATTTATCCTCAATTGTTGCCAGCCTGGAACCATTTACAAGATCTATGACTGCACACAGAGGTGATTTAGAGAACCTCTCATTGCTTGAGCAGAACCTTAGGAAAGGAAGGTTTAATGTTCGGTTCAAGCGAAGGAACGGACGTGTTCGAGTTATGGTGATATTTTTGTCTCTTAACTTCTTTGAGGAGGTTTTTATGCTACTCTTGGAGAGGAAACTGATATAAATTTTCATGCAATCTTGTTTCTAGTGTGAAGAATTACTTGTGGAGCTGTCAGGCATCAGCTTTACACCTGTTTTGTTGTCTGAAGATGAAATAATCAATCAACGCCTTTTGCCAAAGGTCATTTGTATAAGTTTTATCTTGATTTTAGAGGATAATTTTGCATTCTCTTTCCTGTTCTCTCTTTTATGCTGTGCACAGAAGCTACAATGTTTTGGCAGGCATGGCTGCAAAAGATAAAATTTTTTAGGACTTTATTGGCCAACCAGAAACTGGTTATAAACTTATTAGTGTAAGAGCAGACAGAAAGGGAAAGAGAAAAATAATAAAGTAACATTTTGTGCATATATACGCATGCACTCTGAAATGAATATGTTGATAAGAATAGATATGCAAGAATGAACCTTGATATGCTTATTTTTGACATGTTACTTGATATTGGTGTTTTTATTTAACAGGTGCAGTTCAATCTTCACCTATCAGAGAAAGAGCAAACTGAAAGGGCTAAGGTTGTGCTTCCATTTGAGCACCAAGGTATTGGAAAATATAAGATGAATATCAAATTCAATTTCTTGTTTGTAAATGATCATAAGCTTTTATGCAATCTTTCATTTTAATAACTGGAAGGATTATTATTTTCTGTTATTCTCATTTATCCTTTCTTGACTATTTTATGTTAAAAACTTTCATTTTCAAATTTTCTTTGCTTCAGGAAATGGTGAACCTGTACAAATTTATGATGGTCGAAGGTCTCTCAATGAGGATACACTCGTTTCAACTCAGAGTTTGCAAACAGATGGGAACTCTGGCAAGGGTCAGATAATATATTTCCGTGATTCAGATGATGAGATGCCAGATTCAGATGAGGACCCAGATGATGATTTGGATATATGATAATGTTTGCGTCAATTGTGTTTGTGGATCAATGCCGAAGTTCCGCAACTTGGTAAATTTACATTCTTCCTCTCTAGTCATCTATTGCTTATTGTTTGAATGCACCTTTTAAAATAGATTCAATTTCACTATCAACCAAATTCAAATTTTATGCCATTTAAGATCTTTGGTATTATTGGTCTAACGGGTAGCTTCATAGAAAATGTGAAGCTAAGTTTTTAACGAAATTGAAATTGGGTGTTTAAGATCCTTGTCTCTCCTCTATCCCCACTTTTCCTATTGAGTAATATTGTATGTATAAATATTTCTTATTAATTTATTCATACAAATTGATATGACAGTATATTATTTAGTGATTTTTAAATAAAAGAAAAAGTGTACTCATATTATCAATCACGTGCGACACATTAGTTTGTATAGATAAATTAGTAAGAAATGTTTGTATATGTAATTTTATTATTTTCTTTTCCACTTCTTTATATTTATTTCAAATTTTTATACCCCTTTTTGGTTATTGATTTGCTTGACAGATCTTTTGTTGGGTTCCATTGCCTAATTATCTAGTATCCTTTCATGTAGCCCGATGGAGGAGAGTCCAACCACTGGATTGTAATCCCTGCAAGTTCTGTAGCATTCGGAAATGTAAGGCTTCTTCATTTGTGATCATGCACTTTTTTCCCTGCCTATCGAATATAAACAATATGAAGTAGGTGCGGTGGTTGAGTGGGCTCTTACATTAGAAGCAGCATCATTTTCAAATTTGAGCAGTTCTACACAGGGAAGATGTCATGAATAGTGTCGATTTGATTATTTTTTGGTCGTCTTTCTCACCCTGCAGTTAACTTTTGGGAAGAAAAGGTGGGTACTTCATTTCTTTGTTGATTGTTGAGAGTTTGGAGAATTTCCAGGCTTCAGCTATAAGTTAAAAAATTCCCGGTTGGCCAAAGTGATGAGCTCTATAGGATAACTAAGAACGTATTTTGTTTCTGTATGGATTGAAATGACTTGCTGCAATGTACTTGTGTGGAATATAAACTGTATTTTTGTTTCCTTTGAAAAAGAAAAGACTTATACGAATAACAGTGGATTGGCCATATTGATACAGATTTCATCTTATTTCAGTTTTAATGTAAATAATTTCATATGAGAGCTGGGTTATTGTTAATTCCTACAGTGGTACTAATAATGATTTCATAATGTTACAGAGATTTTGAGTTACAGATTAAGTAGTATCTGATTAGATAGGGATAACTCTTTTATAGTGTATAAATTAATACTCATTTTTACTTATTAATGTATATAGTCTTATCTTAAAGAGGCATTTAGTTTGAATAATATTTTATTATCAAAATTGAAAGATTATTTTTGAGATAAATTACTCAAAAAGAGTATTGAGTATAAAATATTACTATATTTGATAAAATTTGGTAGTTATAAATAATTATTATTTTTGGTTAAAAGAAAGGTCAAAAGACTATTTCCCACATAAAGTATGTGTTTTTCTCAAGTTTCTCTTCATTAATTTTGAAAATATAATTTACTTACTCATGAGTTGTTAAATTTAACGAAACCCTAGCCCCTGAAAAATTTATCTCATTTTCTCCTGTAAAATTTCAAAAACTACTTTCAACCTAAGTTTTAAAAAATAATATTTTCCCCCTTAGGGTTTTCAATTTTTTAAAGTTAGTTTTCTAGAGCCATTTCTTCGTCTTCGACGACCTCCAGGCGACTCTTCTTTCTCTCCGACGCGACCTTTTTCCTACGATTATCCTGGGCACGGTTGTCGACTCGTCTTCGTCAAGATGAAGATGAGTCGACGAAGGCGAATCTTCTTTGTCTGAAGACGAATCGTCTTTGTCTAGAGACGACGAAGACTCTTCGTCGATGAGGTGTCTTCATCGTTGACGAAGACCTCGTCTTCGTCAAAGACTAAGACGACTCATCTTCATCGATGACAGCGCCCAGGACAATTACCGAAAGAAGGCCGTGCCAGAGAGGAAGAAAAGTTACCTAGAGGTTGTCGGAGAGGAAGAAACAGTGCCGAAAAACTAACTCCGAAAATTGAAAACCCTAGGGGGAAAATGTAATTTTTTAAAACTTGGATTAAAGAAATTGTTAGTTTTTAAGGGTTAAGGGGGAAAATAAAATCAAAATTAAGTTTATTTTTCATAATACAGACAAAATAATGATTTTACCCATGAAACCGTTAATTTTAACTGATCATGGGTGGATAAATAGAATTTTCAAAGTTAACGGGGATAAACTTGGGAAAACAACATACCTTGAGTGGAAAATAGTTTTTTGGCCTTAAAGGGAATAAAATAATTCTTATATGTTATTTTACTTAAGTATTTTTAGATATAATTATTTTAAATTATTTTATATTAATTATTATATTAATTGAAAATGAATTTATTTTATTATGTTATTTTTGTTTTAAAAAATTAATAAATAAAAATATAATTATAATAAAATCAAGATTATTTTTATAATCTTTTAATAATTAAGGTGGAAGTGGTAATTAGATTAACTAAACAAAGTAATATAACCAAATAAAGTAATGTAAGTAATAAAAAATCTTTTAACCAAACGACTTGTAAGAGTCAATGAAATTATGTTTAACTAATAATAGATATCAATTTGTATATTAATAGTGATTTATTCTTACGTGGTTGGATAATTTTAATTTAAATATAAAATACTATTAAATATATAAATAAATTATATAAATTTATCTATAAAAATTGAGATAATAGAAGTGAAAAAAAAAATTATATTACTTAATCACAAATTATTTTTAATTTATATAATTTATTTGTACATATAATTTTATTTGTTATTATTTACGGAGTTAACCACTTATAAAAATCAACTTTTTTATCAAACTATTAAAATGAGAGGATGCTTAGTGATTTATGAATACTATGGGGGTTTTTCTAAAAATGTTAAAAAATATAAAGATAATAATATTTGAAAGGATTGCATTATCATTTTTGAATTAAACATTTTTTTTTTGACGAGGCTGAAATAAGAAACCTTAAAAATGTGATCCCTTCCACTGACAAATTTAAAAAAGGCTAAAAGAATTATTCCCACTTAGGTTTAGTGTATTTTGGAACTTTTATTTGTAAAGTTTCAAAAATTTAAATATTTACTTGTTATCTAATTTATGTTAAAATTCTATGTTTGATATAAGAGTAAAATCATTATTTTAATAATAATATTATAAATATATAATTTTATCTCATTTTTCAGATTTTAAAAATGACAACTTTACCCCTGTCTAAATTTTTTTACTTTTAAAAAGTGACATTGTCTCCTCCCAAACCTAGGGTAATTTTCTTTACCTTTTTAGTCAATATCTTCATCTTTGATGATCTCCTCTTCCCATTTTAAAGTATTGTTGGCTTTCTCTCTTCATAGGCAAACGAAGATGAAAATTTATTGTTTTCATCTATCAACGGAAAAGAATGAATCGTCCTCGTCTCCCTTCATCAATGAAGAGAAAATAATGAAATTATCAGTTTTTAAAACTTAGAAATGAAAAATGAAATAAAATTATATATTTTTTAATATTATTATTAAAATAATAATTTTATCTTTATATCTAACTAAAAATTTTAATAAAAATTAGATGACAGATAAATATTTGGGTTTTTAAAATTTTGTAAATGAAAGTTTAAAATTATACTAAACTTTAGGTGAGAATAAATTTTTGGCCTAAAAAAAAAAAAAAAGGGAAGGAAGAAAAACACAGTTTTGTAATGTGATAGAAAAAAATGCCACTTATCCCAACTTTTTTTTTTTCCTAATTCATTGGTTAAAATTATCAACATCAATGTGTAAATTATAAAGGCCAAAAGAATTATTCTCATCTAAGGTTTAATGTATTTTTTAACTTTTATATATAAAATTTTAAAAATTTAAATATCTATCCTTTAAAATTTTTTATTAGAATTAAAAGTAAAACTATTATTTAATAAAAAATCTAATAAAAACTAAAATTTTATTTTTTCCCTTAGTTTAAAAAACTAACAATTATTCTCATTCAAAATTTGAAAAGTTGTATTCCCCCTTTAGGGTTTGATTTTTTTTAGTTACTACTTTCTAGCAATCACTCTGTTCCGACTGATGGTTGACTTTCGCATCATCTCCCTCCTCGATGGTTTTCCAGTGTAGAAACCACCCAAAATTCAAGCGAAATAGTAGGATAATGTTACACAGATTTATGCATCGTCTGACTGTTTGTACATCAATCAAACAACGCATAACTGTGTGTGTCATGTTTGTGTGTTATTCGACCAATGGACAAATCCGCACAATGTTGCACAAATTTGTATGACATCGTTTGACTATTTTGATTAGATTTTAGATAGTTTCCACACTTGAAAACCACTGGAGAGGGAGATGGTGCAAAGGTTGGAATGAAGCAGTTGTTAGAAAGTGGTGATTGAAAAAAAAAAAAACTTTAAGAGAGAAAATACAACTTTTTAGACTTTAAATCAGGAAAAATTATTAGTTTTTTAAACTAAAGAGAAAAATGAGAAAAAATTTTAATTTTTTTAATTTATTTTGTTAAATTATAGTTTTACGATTAATTTTAACAGAAAATTTTAATAGGATAGTGAATATTTAGATTTGTGAAAACTTGTAGGTGAGAGGGTGGCTATACACCAAACCTTGGGTGGGAACAGTTTTTGGCCAATTATAAAATACTAAAACATCTAATTAGAGGTTTAATTAATCAGAGGGAGTAAGAGAAAATCGTTGAGAGGCCTTGGTCAGGTCTACAAGTTTTAAAATTTTCAAATTACGCCCTAATTACAAGCGCGCGCTCTTTCTCACTCTGACATTCTGGCGCTTTTTGCATTTGATTATCGCAATCTCTCCTCGATTTATTGTTAATGTTGGTAAAACAGAGTTGTTAAACTGGGAGGAAAAACTCACTTATATTATTGAATATGGATAGGGCTATTTATAGTCTTACAGTAACAGAAACTAGAAATAAAAGGCACTCCACTATGTTTGTGGGATTGTGCTAAAGAATAGATCAACTCCCTAAACAATAGAGATTTATTAACAGAATTCAAAGACTAAGTCTACTTCTAGAACCACTACAACAAACCCTCTCTTAAACTGATAACAGATTAGTTTATTTTTGGATTCTTGCAAATACCCATCAGTGCCCGTATCCTCTCAAAAGCATCCAGCTTTAGCGGCTTGGTCATGAGATCTGCCAGTTGTTCTTGAGTTTGACAGTATTCTGGCTTGACTACTTCATCTCGAGTAAGATCACGCAAAAAATGAAAACGAACATCAATATGCTTACTTCGACCATGCATAACTAGATTGCGAGAAACCTTAATTGTTGAGCTATTGTCACAATAAATCATAGTTGCAGAAGGCTGTTTATGACCAAGTTGCTCCATAATCCTTCGTAACCAAATAGCCTGACATGCACAAGAGGCGACAGCAAGAAACTCAACTTCAGTAGTTGAAAGAGTGATAATTGGTTGCTTGCGAGAGGACCAAGAAACTACACCTGAGCTTAATAAGAATAAAAAGCCAGATGTGCTCTTCCTATCGTCGACATCCCCTCTATAATCACTATCAGAATACCTTACAAGCTGATGATTCCCTCCCTAGCGATAGAACACACCAAATTCAAGAGTTCCTTTGATATACCGTAGCACACGTTTAGCTGCTTAAAGATGTAGTGCAGTAGGATGAGACATATAGCGACTCAGAAGACTAACAACAAACATAAGATCCAACCTAATGGAGGTAAGATACATCAAGCTCCCTATGAGCTGTTGATACAAAGTGTAGTCCACATGCTCACCCGTGAGATCCTTCATCAATTTTGATCCAGGTACAATTGGATTGTGGACTGAGTTGCAATCAGCCATATGAAATCTCTCTAGGGTGTCACGAGCATACTTTTGTTGACATAAGAAAATCCCATTGTCCTGTTGCAATACCTCTAAACCAAGAAAATACCTCATTTTGCCCAAATCAGTCATGTCAAATTCAGTGGAGGTGTGTTTGAGAAACAAGGTGTGTTCATATGGACATTTTTTAAAGCCTTCTTTCAAGAAATAACCTTCGAATTTTGCTATACCATGCCCGAGGTGCTTGCTTCAAACCATACAGCGCCTTGTGAAGTCGATATACTTTGTGTTTTGCACCTCTGACTTCATATCTAGGTGGCTGGTCGACATATACCTCATCGTCAAGCTCTCTATGAAGAAAAGCAGATTTGACATCTAATTGGTAGAGTGGCCATGCTTCTTGAGCTGCAATGGCAAGGATAAGCCGAATAGTGTCTAAACGGGCTACGAGAGCAAAAACTTCATAATAATCAATGCCATGTTGTTGGGTGTAGCCTTTGGCGACAAGACGTGCCTTGTATTTGTCTATTTCGCCATGCTCATTCAACTTTGTCTTAAACACCCATTTAACTCCAATTGTGTTTGCTCTTTCAGGCAGGTTTGTCAACTCCTAGGTACTGTTTTTTTGAATGGCAACAATTTTGTCATCCATGGCAGGTCGCCACTTGTCACTATGAACTGCATCAAAAAAAGTTAGAGGATCTTCATCAATATACATAGCAAAGTTATCATCTTGTTCTTCCTCTGAAAGACCAGCGCCACTATCATAATCACACATCCAAAGTGGTAGACGACGAGATCGTCTTACTGCTACATCATCAAGTAAATAGACTGCTACATGGTCAGGTGAGTGAACAAGAGTTTGAGGAGTGTCTCGATCAATTGGATTTTTAGAGGCAAGAGGCGTTGTATTTTCAACAACACCTTGATCAAATGAATTTATATGCTCTTCCTCCAAATCAAGTGAAGCATGAATAATAGCACCATGTGTTTCTGTCCATGACCAGTGTCCATTTTCATTGAAAACAACGTCACGACTTATCACAATTTTATTTGATAAGGGATCATATAATCGATACGCCTTGGATTCTTCACTAACACCTAGAAGGACACGCTTCAAACTCTTGTCATCCAATTTTGTGCGTTTGACATCTGGAATGTGAGCATAAGCGAGAAATCCAAATATGCGAAAGTGATCAACCGAGGGTTTAGTGCCACTCCAGGCCTCTTCCGGTGTTTGATTTCGCACAGCAAGTGTGGGACTTTGATTGAGAACATGCACTGTCTAATTTGCTGCCTCAGGCCAAAATGTCTTAGGCACTTGTTTGCATGAAAGCATACTGCGAACCATTTCCACGATCGTGCGGTTCTTATGCTCCGCCACTCCATTTTGTTGAAGAGTATATGTTGTAGTCAGTTGACTTCGAATTCCGTTGGCCATGCAAAACTCATTGAATTCATTGGAATTAAACTCTCCACCCCTATCTGTACGTAGACCTCGAATGGATGTGTTCTTGGTTGTTTCAACCTTAGTTTTGAAAAGCTTGAATACTTCAAAGGCCTCTGATTTTTCTGTCAAGAAAAATATCCAGGTTTTTCGACTAAAATCATCAATAAAGGTCAAGAGATACCTTTTGTTATTGTTAGATATTGGAGAAATAGGTCCACAAATATCGGCATGGACAAGTTGAAGAATTTGTGAGGATCTCCAAGTGCTTTCTTGTGGAAAAGAATTTCTGTGTTGTTTACCTATTAAACAATCTTCACAGAAAAGGCTGGAACTCTTCAATTGCGGCAAACCCTTGACCATCTGTTTGTGATAAAGTGTTTTGAGACCACCAAGACTCAAATGCCCATAACGACAATGCCACAAATGATCTGGACTTTGAGAAAAAATATGAAAACATGGCTGAACTGGTTGATCTGATAGAGTGATAGTGGCTCGAATAACAAACATCTGATTGTGTGACATAGTGGTTGCAATGATGAGTCTTTTCTCTGGATGAAAAACTTTACACTTGTTGTGTTGAACTAGGATAACTAATCCTTTCTCCTGCAATTGGCCAATACTCAAAAGATTATTTTTCAAATCAGGTATGTAAAATACCTTTGTGACAACGTGTGCAAGGTTGTTAACTTGCATATGGATTTGTCCTTTCCCCATGACTCGAAGACTTGAATTATTGCCAAGTTGAACGGATTTGCGAAATGTCTCATCAAGGTGTGAAAATAACTTTTTCCTTCCACACATATGGTTGCTGCAACCAGAGTCCAGGAACCAGATAGTTTCCTCATCATCTCGATCATCATTAACATAAGCTATGAGAAGAAGCTCTTCCGTCTCTGTCGTTTCAGCAAAATGGGCTTTGGAGTCCTCCTTCCCATAGCTGAGCTCTTTGTGTTTATTTGGACACTCATTCCGAAAGTGACCAAAATCATGACAATAATAGCACTCAACAAGAGCTTTGTTCATACCTTGTCTACCACGTCCACGTCCTCTTCCACGCGCAGCACTACGTCCACGTCCAGGACTATCAGAATGTTCCTTGTGAACAATTTTCAATGCTTGTTCTTCAATGACATGACTAGACATTCGCTGTTCATGTACCTGGAGGCTACTTTGCAATTCGTCAATACTCATATGATCCAAATCCTTGGATTCCTCAATGGAGCAGACCATAGTCAAACTTGGATGACATAGAGTGCAAAATCTTTTCATTCACAGTAACGTCGCTCATCTTTTCACCAAGACTGTGCATATTGTTAGTAATTGTGAGAGTACGAGCAAAAAAAACATTGACAGATTCATTTTCTTTCATGTGCAGAACTTCAAAATCTTTGCGAAGAGTCTGAAGTTGTGCACGCTTGACTCGAGCATTCCCTTGATACTTTTGCTTCAACGAGTCCCAAATTCCCTTGGCCTTGTCTTTGGTCAAAATGGTTTCTAGGATGGTGCGATCAATGGCCTGGAATAAGTAGTTCTTGGCTTTTAAATCTTTCAATTTCTGGTCAACTAGCACCTTCCGTTCTGCATCTGTGAGGGTTGCATCCTCTTCGAAAACTCCATCTTCTACGATGTGCCAATATTCCTTGGATCAAAGGAAATTTTCCATGAGCATGCTCCAATGCTCATAATGCCCATCAAGCCGAGGAATAGCCAGCTGCACAAAGTTATTTTTTGAAGACATGATTGAGATGTGGGTACAATTTGTGGTTTCTGGCTCTGATACCAGATGTTAATGTTGGTAAAACAGAGTTGTTAAACTGGGAGGAAAAACTCACTTATATTATTGAATATGGATGGGGCTATTTATAGTCTTACAGTAACAGAAACTAGAAATAAAAGGCACTCCACTGTGTTTGTAGGATTGTGCTAAAGAATAGATCAACTCCTTAAACAATAGAGATTTATTAATAGAATTCAAAGACTAAGTCTACTTCTAGAACCACTGCAACATTTATTTGTTTTCATAGTTGGGTTAGTGGTAATTGTTTTTATGGAGTTTCTGATCTTTGATTTAACTTGTTTTTTTATCCATTGAAATCACAATCACAATCGCTGTTATACTCTACCTTTCACAGTATTTCTGGGTTCTAATTATATATTTTTCTGATGACTTTGGAGATCCATCTTCTGTTTTTATTGTGGTTATATTTGCTAGCTGTGTCACTTTAGGTGTTGCTATATGCAACTAAGATTTTTTCCTCAATTTAAAAAAAAATGGATATCTGGGTTTCATTGTATTTTCATTTCTAATAAACGTTAATCTACTGATTTGTTGATAAAATTAGGAGAATTGTATATTAAAAAGCAAAATTAAAATTTCCTGAGATGTACGCAGACAATGGTGTCAAAACCATTTTACTGGGTGTAAATAAGCCTCCTCACTTTATTGTATGCTTATATAAGGTGATTGTGTTAAAGTGAGTAAAGTTAATATAAGTCTAGTAGATACAGCATAGAGATCGATGAAAATGTAAGTGCAAATACATTTCATGTAGGTGATTTGAGTTTAATAATTCAGCTCTTAAACCATGTTTTCCTGTATTCTTCAGTTGGTGTTGCCAGTGTGCACCAATTGGCAGGCAAACTTGGTGATAGCATATAATTAAATCGTAGTTGGCTTATGTTTCTTTAAACCTGGATGCTTGGAGTAAGAGAGAATATATATATATATATATATATATATATATATATATATATATATATATATATATATGTATGTATGTATGTGTGTATATTGGTAATTTGTCATACCAAATGTCAAGATGGTTGATATCTAAGAATTTGGAACTTTTATTCTTTTGTTGATGTATGACTCCAAAGGGCCTGCCTCCACTGGTATAACTGTTATGCTGGAGCACAAGCATGGATTCTCTTCAAATGTAATGTTGAAGGTGTAATTTCTGGTAAACTCTTGTTTTGTGGGACAATAAGAATATTTTTGCTAGAGAATATATTCCATTAATATAGTTTACTTAGAATTTGTTGGTTTTAAAGTAAGAGATAACGTGATGTAATTGAAGTAGCTTGTGTGAAGAGATATCAATGAAACTTTGCATGAACCTTGTAGTGAATTTCAAAAGCTAGATCATTTATATAGCAGAGCCAGATACAAGTGGTAAGGTAATCATAAGATAATCCTGGACGCCTCTAACTTTTTGAATTAAATTTTAGTTATTAGTTGATATTATTGAATAGAGGCACCCTGACTTCTCTTCTGATTACTAGCAGAGAGCATTATATAAATTAAATCATTTTTTTAGAAGATTTATCCGTGAATAAGTTAAGTTTACTTTTGACAGCATCTCAATGTGGGATTAATTTAATGGTCTTATTGGTACATTTACTGTTGCTGGTAGAGGGATAATGATGCACACCAAAATAAGAGTCTTAAAAGAGTTAAATGTTTACTCACTGAAGTGGGGATAGAATGTTATATTTCAAATTCTATGCCTTCCAGGTTGCAAGTGAAAGAGGAATCTATTTGTCTTTTCAACATCTCAGCGCCTTATTCATGTTGGTGATTAAGTCAATTTGAAGAGATCAGGATACACTGATCCCTCGACTTGCATTGTCAACAGATAACTAGATAAAGAGATTCTACTGCAAGGCTTGCATGGGCAGAGTACTGTAGCTAAATTTTAGAAAAACAAAATAACACATTTCCCAGGTTCCCCTTGAAATACCATTTTCAGCTGGGACTTGCTAGTGTGTATATATATTTACTCCAAAAAAAAAAAAATTTAAGAAGAACTAGAGTGGTTTTACTTATATCACCAAGACGTACTTACTTGGTTTTGGCTTGTTACTGTTGGTTCCCAAGGGTGGCATTGTGGTTCTCATGGTGCAAAGTCTTTATTCTTCATTAAGTAAGAAAACCCTTATAAAATTTATTTTTACTTGTTAGGCTAAGGATTCCTAGGCTAGAGAGAGATGGATAGGTGTTAATGTAGTAGTGGCCTCCCTTTTTTTAAATATTTTATGAAATTAACAATGTGTTAGGTACCCATCAAAGGTTGAAATCCTCAAGGTGAAACAAGTCTTTAAGGGAAGAGGTGTTATCATACTCTTGACTCTTGAAGGGGGAATTAGTCCATCCAAGGTCATCCAACTTTTTATTTTAAACAATGTTTAGGGTATATCAGAAGCTCAGTATGCACTAGCCTGCCTACTGAAAATGGCAATTGACCAGCTGAATTGGTGGATTCTGCAGCTGTAAACCACAATGTAGTGCGGATGGTTTCATTTGGTTTCGGATTCGATTGTGATCTGAGATCAGGACCATAGAATAATTTGAAGAACATTAGAGATGAAGCCTAAAGAGGTAGAAAGTAAAGAAAAGAATAGTGATTTCGATTATGGGATTTGATGTGTCTTTTTTGAGCTGTTAGAGATTAATAATCCCCATAAAAACCTCCAGCAACGCTTCCAGTATAGCAAGGTTGTGAGATATACAGAAAGTGTTGTGTTTTGTCTTTGGATTGGAAGGAGAGTTTTCAATGTCCCTCAAAGGCTTCCAGTATTCCATGTTAAAATCAAATAATAGGGAATTCTGGGAGCTGGAGAGGGTCATTGAAGGCTTAACCTGGCTACATGTATTTAAATTATCTCAATTTTGCTAGAATCTAGACTGATGCTTACATATGGAGTCTTTTCTTTGTTATTGATGGCACTGTGGACGGAGAAGACCACATGCCTGTTTGACTATAGAGTGCTGCTGAGGACTATACTGACTCAATTTGGTGCGTTCATATCTTTAGATATCCATGACCTTGAGAGCATTTAAGTAACTTTACTAGCTTTTGCAGGTGCCTTAACTTGCTTTTATGCATGGAGGTTTAAATATTTAAAATATATATTTTTGTTAGATGAGAAAACATCTAGTATAATTCTGGTTTATATTGTCATAACCATATGCAGTATATGGACTTTCATAAGCATGCTAGATATCGAAGATGCAAATCTAGTCTATATTTGCTTTCATTAATCAAATCCACATATGATGCTTTAAGACCATGGAGAATTTCCCACTATACACTTTTACTATATATATATATTTTTTCAATCTATCTAGAAATTACAAGTAAAGATCTATTTCTGTGGTTTATGTTTTTTACTAGAGTTGGGAGAAGGTTTAGGCAATTGTACTCCAGAAGTTGCAAGTTTTCTCATGATATATATATATATGTGTAAGTTTTTTGTTCAAGATGAACTTCCTGTAATATTTCATGACCCTATACTGCATGAGAATAGTATTTTAGATCCTAGCTTCTGGATTTTTGGTGGAATTCTAAGAGATGATAAGGTTGATTACGATGTTTAATTCTAAAACACAGGTATGCTTTCTGCCCCCTACCCTCTTCATCATAATAATGATTTTCATTCTCTTACAATTGGTTAAGGTAAGATTTAATGTATGCAGTCTGCATGCATAAATTAATTAATCAATCCATTCAAGCATGCATGCCTTTATTCTTCGTGGACAATCAAGTTGTTGATTCCAAAGTGATCAATATATAAAATGGTGGAGCCAATTTATATTTATAATGAGAAAAGTATGAGAAAGAATAAATAGAAGGTTGACAAGCAGGTGAAAAATGGTTGACATTCCCAGCTTTAAGCAGAAAAATAAAGTAACGTATTGGATATATGTATTGTATTCTCTCGAATCTTGGTGCAGGTAACTAGTCTTTGCTAAATAAAGCTATGCATGTAAACAAATTTTATTAATTTATCTGTGCAAACTGAAGTGACAGTTTTTTATTGGATTATATAATTGTTTATTAATTTCAAAATTATTCGATCAGATATTATCATATCAAGTTATATAAATAAGTTTATTATTAATGTTTATATTCCACACTTTCCCCTCAGCCCTAAGCCTAAAAAGTCTTCATTCCAGAAGCCACAACTTTACTCTTAATTATTTATTTTTTAGACATGCCCGAAGTTAAGCTCACTTACGTAGTAAGCTTCCATCATACTGGTGATGAAGAAAGAGAGAAGGGAATAGCATGTGAGATATCTAAAGAAATCTTCAAGGACGAATATATGAAACATATAGATAAAATATGCAATACTAAATAATGTGGCCAAATGGGATTCCATCGAAGGCTTGTGTTTTGTTATATAGTAACATTAATGGGGATGGAAGTGTGTGTGTGTGTATATCTCCAATTTTGAATACTCAATGGATGGTTAAACCCAATCACATGAGAACGTATCAATTGGATAATTAAAATTTAGTGACATAATATCGCTCTCTTGCATAAGGAGGGTTTAATTGTTAGTTTGGAAGTTTGCACTAACAAGAAATAATGAATCCATGTGGATTTGGATGCAAAAATATGAAGAAGAGAAAGTGGAGAGTTGATTTTTAACATGGTTCAATGGGAAAATCCAAGAGCTTACGGTCACAGTATTGATATTTTATGAGTACTTATAAAAAATACAAAGTCCTAATGTTAAAACAATGCAAGATTCTAATGTATCATTATCTGTGGCTTAGCTTTTGGTCCCATATCCATTCTCCAGTGTTAAGAATTCATAGTATAAAAGTTAGGGTTATATGTACAACCCTTTAAGGTTGTGTGGAAATTGATAGCTTGATAGGTGTCATCTTGGTTCTAATATGATAAAATAGTAATTTTACTTTAATTATGACTGTTAAAACTAGAAGAGTAATTCTTTGACAATAGAAATAATTATTTAATATCTGATAAATTATAGAAATCATGACAGATTTGATCACTGTATCTTGTTTTGTAGCTTCTAGAAGTGATTAGTCCTATAAGAGGGCTCCTCTACATTTTGCGAGCTAGAATAATGTTTATCTATTAGTTGTTAGTTGTTAGTTGCTATTAAGAGTTATATCCGTGGGTTTGAACGAGGAGAATTCTTAATAGCATAACAATTACCCATAATTTTTGGAGTTTGAGTAGCGTTGTAGAAACTCTTTGCCTCACATGTACATATAAACACCATATGCATCGTTAGGATTACATAATGACCAGCATGATAGCATGTATTAAACATTTAATACATCATGGCTGGATAGTAGGCGTATGTCTTAATACTATCCTTAATGGATCAAATCACTTGTCTTTTCTTCCCGAAATGCTTATAACACAGTTGTTCGATCCATACGTAAGATATGCGATTTCCTTTAAACATACAACTTGTTTGGTTCAACAAACCCTAATTCATTCAAGAAAGTCTTTGATAGCCCATGACTTTCTTTTGTGCATATATTTTACCTCGAATACTCTTCCAGGTAAGACCTCTTCTCTTTTACTTAATAATTATTTTTAGGAATAAAAAATGAGTTTTATTGTACAAGACAATATCAGTAAAATTAAAAAGAACAGAAAAACTACAAGATTTTATCTTTTAATCTTATGTATACCACAAGCAAATGAGAGTCCAAATTTTAGACAATGTAGCAGTTTGCCCTGGAAAATGATTAAGAAGCAAAATCAGCTTAAAGTTTTCCATAACAAAAGAGAGGAGTCAATAATGAATCTTAATTGAGTTAAGAAAAGAATCATTGCTATTTGAACATAAAATATAATCATCAAACAATTTCAACCTGTAACCACAAGGGAAAAGGGGTTTGAAAAAATGAAAGTCATGACACTACTTAAACAATAGCACCTCTAATCTCAGATGAATACAGTGATGTCGAGTTTTTGCAAGCTCTATACCGAACTATGAAGAAAATCTACCATGCCAAAGTTAAAAAGGAAAGAGGAAGATAGAATGCACGATGGCTTGTGCGATTTCAAGAAGTAAGGGAACACGATCCCTAGAACCTCGTAAGAGAAATTTGAAATAATAAAACTATTTGTACTTAGTTTTGACTATCTAAATGAGTATTTAGATAATGTGTCATTATGTGATTTTAAATTAATGTGCGAATAGACATCCCTCGTCCAGAGGAAACAACCTACAGTCTACATTCTATCGAAATCTCACGCCCACATTGGAAAACAATAACTTCTTTTGAATTTAAATTTGTACCGTAACGGTTAAATTTATTAAAACAATAGTTGAACCCTTATTTGAGTAATCTTTGTCTAATATGCATGAATAATCTTTGTCTCTTTTATGTTTTATTGTTTTACAAACAATAGACAAATATATTACAAACTCTCTAAAATACACACACTTATTTTGCTTAACATGCTGCTAATATGGGAGTTGTACCTATTTTGGCATCCAAGTTGTGGAAAAAAGTGATGAATATTTTTACTTCCAATTTAAAAAAAAAAAAGTATAATTATAATTGGATGTGTTTATAAATACATTAATGGATATACAATATGTTGTTATTACATAGTTATTTGTTAATTTGTAATAGTAATAATTTCATATTAATTATTGTCTTTTTCTTTTATTGAAAAGATGTTTCGTATGAATTGTTGAACTTCCATGATCAATATAACAATTAATTTTCATTTAATTAAGATCGAAATTATTGTCTCAAATTCACCACATAAATAGAAATAAAATTTTGTGTTTTTAATTCACTACACAATCAAGGAAGAAAAAAATTATCCCTAACTCCTTGTATAATTAAAGATAAAAAGATTTGTCTAAGAGCAAAAAATATTGCCCCCAATTCATGAAATTTTTTTTTTCTCAAAATGTTTTTTTTTGGTAACAAAATAGATTTATTTGTGACGGAATTTAATTCGTTTGTGGACAAAAATTTTCGTTCCAAAATGTGAATCATTTTATGATGAAACACCATTTTGTCCACAATGATTAATTATTAAAGACAATTTTTTTTTTCATAGATATTATTCTTAGGTAGTGCATCTTTTATGACGATTTGATCTTTTGTCTTAATTAATTTTTTAGGATGAATTTTTAATTTTTTAAGATGAAAATTTTTATCACTTTTGATAAAATTTGTTGTAATGTCTATACACACCTTTAATTATTCTCGGTTGAGTTATGTTGATTCCATAATTGCTGATGACGAGAAATCTTAAAGATAATTTCGTGACACAATAACAACAATTTTATTTGTTAAACAATAATTTAATATTTGTTTGAATATTTTTATAGGTTAAAGGACTTATTCCCACCTAAAGTTTGTTTTTTTCTTAAATTCTCATTTATTATCTTTCAAAAATCCAAATATCTACCCATTAATTGTTAAATCCGTTAGTTTTAAAGGTAAAATAATTATTTAACCAATAATATTAAAAAAAACTAAAATTTTATCTTTTTTTTTTCCATAAACCCTAAAAACTAATAATTTTTTTTCTAGGTCAAGTTTTAAAAAATAACATTTCCTCTTTAGAGTTTACTTTTTATTCTCTGGTGATACCCTCCCGATGCTTTTTCTCCCTTCGACAACCTTTCTCTCCCCAAATCTTCCTTTGGCTGGCCTCTAGAATCCCAAGATGGAGTTGTCATTGTTTGGGAAAACCAATTATCTTCCCAGACGAAAAGAAGATTTGGTCTTGTCTTCTTAGAAGAAGACAACTTGTCTTAGTCTAGGAAGATGACTGGTCTTCCCAGACGACGACAGCTTCGTCTTGGGATTTTGAAGGCCGGTTGGAGGGAGAGATAGGGAGATAATGTAGAGTAAACTCTAGAGGGGAAAATATTATTTTTTAAAACTTGTTTTAGGAGAAATTGTTAATTTTTCAAGTTTAAAGAAGAAAAATAAGATAAAATTTTAAAATTAACTGATTTGATTAATTTTAACAGTTGATGGGTGGATATTTAAATTTTTAAAGTTTTTTTATAGATAATAGATAAAAATTTGGGAAAACAACCAACTTTGAGTGGTAATAAGTCTTTGGCCTATGCTTAAATGTATCAATATGAAGACGAAAACGTAAGAGTATGAAATGATCCTTTGTATTTAAATGAATAATAAATGAGATCGGGTAAGTTAAATATAACTTTTTTCCAAAATCTCTCTCTGTACCCCAAAAACTATCAAAAGCTTAGGATGCACTAGCCTGCCTACTGAAAATGGCAATTGACCAAACTGAATAGGTGGATGCAGCAGCTGTAAACCGCATTGTAGTGAGGATGGTTTTATTTGGCTTCAGATTCGTTTGTGATCTGAGATCAGGACCATAGAATAATTCGACGAATATTAGAGATGAAGCCTAAAGAGGTAGAAAGTAAGGAAAAGAATAGTGATTTCGATCATGGGATTTGATGCGATTGTCTTTTTTGAGCTGTTAGAGATTAATCATCCCTATAAAAACCTCCAGCAACGCTTCCAATATAGCATGGTTGTGAGATATATAGAAAGTGTTGTGTTTTGTCTTTGGATTGGAAGGAGAGTTTTCAATGTCCCTCAAAGGCTTCCAGTATTCCATGTTAAAATCAAATAATAGGGAATTCTGGGAGCTGGAGAGGGGCATTGAAGGCTTAACCTGGCTACATGCTTTTAAATTATCTCAATTTTGCTAGAATCTAGATTGGTGCTTACATATGGAGTCTCTTCTTGGTGATTGATGGCACTGTGGACGGAGAAGACCACGTGCTTGTCAGACTACAGAGTGCTGCCGATAACTCCATTGACTCAATTTGGTGTGTTCATATCTTCAGATATTCATGAACATGAGAGCATTTAAGGGACTTTACTAGCTTTTGCAGGTACCTCAACTTGCTTTTATGCATGGAGGTTTATATATTTAAAACATATATATTTATATACACATAATTAATACATACTGAAAACTGATTAAGTAATCCACATTCCTTGAATAGATACTTCTGTTAGATGAGAAAACATCCAGAATAGTTCCAGTTTATACTGTCATAACCATATGCAGTAGGCTTCGTGTTTCTAATTTGGACTTTCGTAAGCATGCTAGAAATCAAAGATGCAAATCTAGTCCATATTTGCTTTCATGAATCATTGTGTAATGTGTCATGACCATGTACTGCACGAGAACAGTATGTTAGATTCTAGCTTCTGGATTATTGGTGAAGTCTAGGAGAGAGGAGAAGGTTGATTGCAATGTTTAATTCTAAAACACAGGTACTCTTTCTTCCTCGTCACCCTATTCACCCTATTAATGATTTTCATTCTCTTCAATTGCTTATAGCGAGATGAAAAAGTTGATTTGCACAGCTATGCCTACGTACTTACTGGCAGCAAATGAGCTCGGATTTGACTTTGTGATCATCGTTTGACATTGCCATCTTTTTGTGTTGTTTATATCAGCCAGAGCATATTAGAAGTGAAGATAAGCTTGTGATTGTCTACCATTCGCAGCACACACACAAACCCTGAAAGAAAAAGAAAAATATTCATGACGATCGTTTTCAATCCGGGCTCAGCTCGCTGAGATGGTGCATGCTTGAAGAAAATAGAAGTAGAGAGCTCAGGGCATGGAGAAAATCATTGACAGAATTATAAGACTCAATCCTCAATATATATATTATGTTACAATAGCTTATGTTTTCAAACTGCTGGATCTTGTAACAACTGTTATAGCTTTTGAATGAATTGAATTTGATATTTCCCATGGGTTATCACTTCTATATAACTCAGAATACTAATTTGTGAATAAACAAAACAATATCCTAACCAAAGGAAGTTGAGACAATGCTCTATCAGAACAAATTATCATTTCAGTTTGATACTTAAAGCCAACAATTTGTAACTAATATGATGCCAAGGCTGCTCTATGTCGATGTGGCTGGAGTGCAGAATTAAGCTTAATCAATTATCCTGACAAAAAGGTAATGTCAGTAGTCTCAAAGATCAACAGAGAACAATAATAAGCCCCCCAACAGATAGTTTAAGCGGTAAAGGAAAATAATCTCTAAGAGTAAGAGCATGAGTTCGAAACCTACTGTTAACGTATCAAAATCAAATCAAACTCTTGATTTATCTAATATGATAATTATAGGGTCGGTTATTAGACATGAGTTCGCATGTGATCCATATAAGAACATAATAATAACATATATATGTGAGGCGAAAAAGGATTTGGTGGGGCATTCCTTATTTTTTGCCATGTTTAGATCTATTGGCTGTAAAGCAATCTGCATGCATAAATTCATCAATCAATTCAAGCATGCATGTATGTATGCCTTTATTCTTCGTAGACAATTCAAGTTATTGATTCCAAAGTTGATAAATATATAGGATGGTGGAGCCAATTTATATTTATAATGAGAAAAGTATGAGAAAGAGAATAAATAGAAGGTTGACAAACAAGTGAAAAATGGTTGACATTCCCGACCTTAAGCAGAAAAATAAAGTAACATATCGGATATATGTATTATATTCTCTCGAATCTTGGTGCAGGGAACTAGTCTTTGTCAAATAAAGCTTTGTGTATCAACAACTCTTACTAATTTATTTGTACAGACCAAAATGATAGTTTTTTATTGGGTTATATGACTGTTTATTAACTTCAAAATCATTTAATCAGATATTATCATATTAAGTTGTATGAATAAGTTTACATTCCACACTTTCCCCTTAATCCTAAGCCTAGAAGTCTTCATTCCAGAAGCCACCATCTTTACTCCTAATTATTTGTTTTTTCAAACATGCCCAAAGTTAGGCTCACTTACGTAGTAAGCTTCCATCATGTTGGTGATGGAGAGGAGAGAAGGGAATAACATGCATGTGAGATATCCAAACAAATCTTTAAGGACGAATATATGAAACATATAGATAAAATATGCGATACTAAATAATGTAGCCAAATGGGATTCGATCGACCCATCTCAGTTTCCATAACAAGTTGGATGAATTGATCGTTCATTCAATCCCTATATAAACCTAGTGGAGGCTTGTGTTTGCCATTAATGGGGATGTAATTATCATCTAAAACATATCATGAATGGAGAAGTCTTTCAACTTCCCTCGAAGGCTTCCAATGTTCCATGGATGAAATGCAAATATTCACCATCTAATTTGGAATGTTGGAAGTCGTTCGAAGGACTTTGAGGGATTTTACTCCTTTTGTTCATCCATTCTTCTAATTATATCATCTAAAGCATATCATGAATGGAGAAGTCTTTCAACTTCCCTTGAAGGCTTCCAATGTTCCATGGATGAAATGCAAATATTCACTTTCTAATTTGGAATGTTGGAAGTCGTTCGAAGGACTTTGAGGGATTTTACTCCTTTTGTTCATCTATTCTTCTAATTTGGAATGTTGGAAGTCGTCCAGAGGACTTTGAGGGATATTATCTCTCTCTCTCTCTATATATATATATACACACACACTTAAATTTTGATTATCTAATTGATGTTTCATCATATGATTGGGTCTAGGTATTCACTAAGTATTCAAAACTAGAGGTGTGTGTATATATACACACACACACACATCCAATTTTGAATACTTAGTGAATACGTAACCCAATCATATGATAACACATTAATTAAATAATCAAAATTTAGTGCACATAGTATTGCTCTCATACATAGAGAGACTTTGAAAGTTTGCACCAACAAGAAGTAATGAATCCAAATGGATTTGGATGCAAAAATATGAAAAGATCAGTAGTAGAGAAAGTGGAGAGTTGGTAAGATAATTCAATTGGAAAATTCAGGAGTTTATGGTCAAGGTATTGTTATTTGATGAGTAATGAAAAAAATACAAAGTCCTAATGTTAAAACAATGCAAGATTCTCATGTATCATTATTTGTGGCTTAGCTTTTGGTCCCTTATCCATTCTCCAATGTTAAGAATTTATAGAATAAAAGTTGGGGTCACATGTTCAACCCTTTAAGGTAGTGTGGAAATTGGTGGTTTGATGGGTGTCATTGTAGACCCAATATAATCAAATAGTAAATTTACTATAATTATGATTGTCAAAATCGGAAGAGTAATTGCCTGACAATAGAAAATAATTATTTAATGTCTGATAGATTGTGAAAGTCATGACAAATTTGATCACTGTTTCTTGTTTTGCGGCTTCTAAAAGTGAGTGGTCCTATTGGAGGTTTCCTCTACGGGTTGCGGGCTAAAGCAATTCTTATCTATTAATCATTGGTCACCGTTGAGAATCACAGTTGTGGGTTTGAGAGGAGAATTCTTGACCGCACAACAAATGCCCATAATTTATGGAGTGTGAGTAGCGTTGCGGAAACTCTTTGGCTCACATGTACATATAAACACCACATGGATGGTCAAGATTACATCATTACTAGTATGATAGCATGTATTAAACATTTAATATATCATTGCTAGATGATAGGCATATGTCTTAATACTATCTTCAATGGATCAAATCACTTCTCTTTTCTTCCCAAAATGCTTATAACAAAGTTGCTCAATGCATAGGTAAGATATGCGGTTTCCTTTAAGCATACAACTTGTTTGGTTCAACACACCCTAATTCGTTCAAGAAAGTCTTTGATAGCCCAAGACTTTCTTTTGTGCATTTTATCTAGAACACTCTTCAAGGCAAGACCTTTTCTCTTTTAGTGGGTTGTTTGGGTAGAGTTTTGAACCATGCTAATGTTTTGAGCAGAATGTTATGTATATCAAATCCAGAAAAACTAAGAAAAACTAGATGTTTGACGCAGATTAGTATAGAAAATAATTTAGTTTTCTTTTACAAGTCATTTATTTCCGTAATAATTATTTTTAGGAATAAAAAATGAGTTTTATTGCACAAAACAATATCAGTTAAATTAAAAAGAATAGTAAGATTTTATGTTTTAATCTTATGGATACTACAAACATAGTTATCAATATTCTATAATATATGATATATATTATACAATACAATGCGATATAGGTGAAAAATAATACATATCATAAAATATATTGAATTAATACAATACAATAAACTTATTATACAATATAATACATATTATTAATACGAATTGATACACTTCTTACAAAAAATGATGATATAATAGGGTGTATATGAGAAATCTTAAATTTTCAAAAATATTTGTGCTACTTTTTAAAATGATAACTCTTCAATTAATTTTTTTTTAATATTATTTTTTAAAAGTTGGATCATACAATATGATATGATATTTGATACATGATACAAAAAATTAGGTTTTTTATATATGATATGATTCGCCTTCCATGACCACAAGGAAATGAGAGTCCAAATTTTAGAAAATGTAGCAGTTTGCCTGGAAAATGATTAAGAAGCAAAATCAACTTAGAGTTTTCCGTAACAAAAGGGAGGAGTCAATAATGAATCTTAATTGAGTTAAGAAAAGAATCGTTGCCATTTGTACACGCAATATAATCATCAAACAAAAAGGGGTCTGTAACCCTAAGGGAAAAGGGGTTTGAAAGAATGAAAATCATGACATACTTAAACATTAACACCTCTCAATCTTAGATGAATTTGGTGATGTCGGGTTTTCGCAGGTCTATATCGAACTATGAAGAAAATCCACCCCACCAAAGTTAAAAGGAAAAAGCGAGACAAAATGGATGTTGGCCTGTGCGATTTCAAGAAGAAAGGGAATTTGATCCAGAGAACCTGGCAAGAGAAGTTGAAACAATAAAATTATGTATACTTAATTTTAAATACATAATTTGATATCTAGATAATATATTATTATGTGATTTTAAATTAACGTGTGAGTAGCCATCCCTTGCTCAAATGAAGCAACTTGTCAGTCTATATTCTATCAAAATCTCACACCAACACTAGAAAGCAATAAATTCTTACCATAACAGAATATGATCATTATTTTATCTTCATGTAATGTAACAAAAAGTTATCTTTTGAATTTAAATTTGTATTGAAACGGTTAAATTTATTATAACCTTTTTCACTTAATCTTATAAATATAAAAGATAACTCAAAAGAAATGGAGAGAGGAGTAGTCCTGGCCATGGTTCATGAACCAGCAGTTCTTTCGGTTTGGAGCTTTCGGTTTGGAACCGCCAATTCACGGTTCAAAAAAATAAGAACTCTGAATCAGAACTATTACAAGATGATTCGTAACCGGTTTGAAACCAACGGATCTGGTTCATAACCCCTGTTTGAAATCGACATTGAACTATCAATTTTAATACATGGTCTCGATTTATTTTTTTAATTAATAATTATAATAATTAAAAATAAAAAAATAAAAAAAAGGCTTGGACTTAATTTTTCAGTTAAGCTTCCTACGTATCTTCTTGAGATTTAGAAGAATCAAAGCCTACGTAGGTCTCTTATCTTCGCGTATCTGATAGTCGACGGAACCCCCTTACCT
Source organism: Mangifera indica (assembly GCF_011075055.1). Lineage (NCBI taxonomy): Eukaryota > Viridiplantae > Streptophyta > Magnoliopsida > Sapindales > Anacardiaceae > Mangifera > Mangifera indica. The sequence goes on along the minus strand of NC_058151.1, from coordinate 11,539,489 downwards.
TATCATTCATCTCCACTATCTTGACTACTAACTCTCGTCATCGAACTATCTGTAGTTAAATCAATAGGTTGTATGTTGAAGTTCACTGTTATATCTTGTTGGCGTAATTCGACTCTTGTTTAATTGTCTATGCCCACTTGAACTTCAATAGATTCGGGAGCTAAACTTGATCACCTCTCGTCCAATATATAACTCATTTGACTAAAAGTTTGTTCCACTGCGACAATTGATGTTGGTGTTGTTAAGACTTATTTAGCAATAGTTGCTAATGTTGAAAAAGTTGATGCATGTCAACTCCACCATTCTAAAACTGGAGAGTATTTACCTATATTGCTGTTACCAAACTCAAAAGTAGTGATTAGATAAATATCAAGCTCCGAGGTGGAGCCTGATGTTCTTCTTGGTCTTTTGCCCCTTTATATCATAATACAATCACCAAAACTAATATTTTAGATTGATGATAGGGCAATAGGTGGTAAAGAGGAAGAAGAACCACCTTGGTTACCATAATTTGATAAATATTTAACATAAATTTCTTTAATTAAATTCATAATAGTAGTTATAGTTAATGAAATATTAACTTCACAATCTAATTGCATGCATTCATAATATAATGTTAAATAATCTATAACACTATCTAATTTAAACCTAGGATAAAAAAACAAGCAACAAGATAAATTTATATAATTTCTTTGTAGTAAGTTAACCATTTTGTTTTCATTAAAAAAATGGTTTCTTTTAAAATAACATATTGTTTGGCTTCTTGTAAAACCCTAATAATATTAAGAGCAATGCTATGTGTACCCATTTTTGGTACACAATTCATGTACACAGTTATGTGTCATCATGTAATTAGTTGATTTTAAAATATGTGTCATCATATGATAAAGAAACATCCAATCACATGATAACACCTCATCTGTGTACATAAATTATGTATCAAAAATGGGTATACATAGTTTTATTGTAATATTAAAGGTTTCATTTAAAAATAAATGAGAAGTGAGATAATAAACCCCACTTAAATATAAGTTGCATTATTAAAATTTCTTAATACATTTAAAATTGTCTTATAAATATCTCAATGTTGGAGATATAATGTAACTTGTAGCACATTTTGTAAAATAAATGTACACAATAATTCCCTATAATCAAAAGACTCATTAAGTAATTCATATGTTGAATTTCAACGAGTCGGCATATTTTTAGGAAATCTTTTTAGCCTTCTATTATGTAGTTTACAAAATTTACCTTATTCTTTTATAGTTTGGAGATGTGTCTAAAAAAATAAAATTGTTGTTTTTATTGAACTAATATAATTATTAAGACATTTTAAACCATCTTGTACACATAAATTTAATACATGACATGCACATCTAATATGAAAAAACCTACCACCTAAATTGGGCTTGCAAATTTTTGTTAAATCAGTTATTGAGGTCGTATTTGCAACTACATTATCAAATGCAATTGAAAAAATTTTAAAAACTAATATATATTCTTCTAATATTCTTTTAATTACTCTATAAATATTATCGGTTGTATGTCGATCATCAAATACTCTAAATGTTAAAATTTTTTTTTGTAATTGAAATTTATCATCTATCCAATGACAAGTTATACCCATATAAGAGTGAATTTGTCAATGGTCACTTCAAATATCACTACATATAGATACACGTCCGCCAAA